>NC_064627.1:34824737-35449737 GCF_023864275.1 Schistocerca cancellata
TAACCCCACAAACCCACAATTCTGCAGAGAAATGATCAAATAACCTTTGCTGTTACGCATTTAATTATACATTGTGAAAGACTTGCATCTACCTTGCACTTCTTTCATTTATTTACGATTTACGATATTGTAGTCATACTGTCATTACTAATACGAAAATAGCATGCGTGCTATTCTGCTCATTTTTCAGTATCGACAGCATAATGAAACTGGAGGGAGGATTGGAGCAAGGTACCTTCATTTTATTTTCGTATTCAGTAGTCTACATCAGATAGCCGTGTTGGTTTTCCTTTTCCCGCGCTGACCTTTGAGCTTGGAAGCATGGGCCGGTAGTTTAAACGACTTGGAGAAGCCAAAGTAGTCCTGTGTCGTATTCTTCTGAGTAGCAGTAGCAACCTAAAACTCAGTTTCTCCTGGACGTTTGGCTCTTTAAAGAGGCGTCCCTGACGAATCCCTGACTAAATTCTATCCAATCACGAGTCACTCCGCCAGGTCAGGAATGTCTGCTTGAACGGCAGCTAATTCGGTAGCAAATCCGTTCTCCATGATTGGCCGGCGAAAAGTGCGCCAATTCGCTCCCATAGAAGGCCCGGCTCCGCTGGAGCAAAGCCAGTCAGTGGTTAGCAGTCGCGGGGAGTCGGTGGTGAGATCCAGAAGAAGACGGTTGCAAGCTGGTAAGTATGCGAGCTCTTGCTATGTTCAGAAGTGGACTGAGTCGCGAGTGTTAGGTGATCTTTAATTTTTGGAGGATTTGCGCCTCAAAGCTTCTGATTCTTTCTCATTTTGCAATTTTGTTTTTGGCGGCAGAGCCTAGTCGGCTGCAGTATGCAAAATATACGTGGGTCTCTCATCCACCACGTTCGGTAAAATTCAGCCCCCCCTTGTTACCACTTCGCTTTCATGATATTAGTGAACATTCCATAACGGTCTTTTGCGCATTTTGGTTTCCCTTCTTTGTCGCCTATGTGTGAACACGTGGCGAGTAGTACCGGACACGATATCTAAATTGAGCCAGAAGTAGCATGGTGCACTTTTCTTGTTATTCGTATTTGTAAATCAAGGTGTTGCGGAATGATTTTTATGAATTTTATTAGTTTAGGACTGGAGGCCGCTTTAATAACGTGCATCCACGAGTAGTTCGTAGTTTGCCTTTTAAATACATTTACCTATTAGCTATTGGATCCTGTCCCTTACCTTTCACTTATTATTAGAGTAAATTCTTTTCTGGATGGTCATCTCCCACTTTTCCTTGTCCATTGTGGGTGACTGATGAATTTAGGCCATATCCCTCCCCCCCCCATGCCCCCCAAACATGTATTAACATCCATATGTAACAAACTATGTATACTCAATAATTATACTTCGCTTGTGCAACAGTAATTTCGATTTGGAATAAATTGTTGGGCTTTTAATCCAGCTTTCAATGAAAATTGTTAACCCCATTTATAGAGATATCAATGAAATTATACTATTGAAAAGCCCCCTGTTGAAAATGCTCGTCTTAACAAGGTAAATTAATTGTAAATTCAATTAGTAGTTTTTGTTTGATCGTGGTGGATATTTTTTTATGCAGTCGGATACACGACCCTTGCGCCAAGCCCTAATCCTTTCTCATGCGCCGACGACTCTCGTATGTGGGGATCTGTGTGAAATTCAATCCCTGTCCTCCCTTCTAGGTAAGGTAATGTCACACTAACAGGGCAGTTGTGAGTAAAATCCACGTTATGTAGTGAAAGGGGGGGTTTGTTATTCCCTATCCCTTTTAATGGGCAGGGCATCTCTTTTAATTGCTTAGGATAACATCAACACGTCTCACCGGCCAACCTCTGTGTGCTACACTGCTCTGCGGCAGACCTTCTAGTAATCGAATCTGGTAAGGCTGGTAGTTTAGCCAGTAATGATCTCTAGACCACCACATTTATTTACGTTCTGCTCCCTTTGCAAGCACCACTCGTCAATGCTCTGCAGGTCTTCGGTAAACTGCTGCAGCCCACCGGTCTTGCAAGCCTCCTATAGAGATCAGCATCATCTGCAAAACAACCAACATCCAAACACATATTCTTCTAGCGACTATACCGTGTATGATAGTGGGGTGGATCGTAACAGTACTGCCGATTTTTTTTGCTTATCTCACACACGTCCAGACTGCCTCTGTATGTACCCCAATTTCTTTTACCTTATTCTTATGATATACTCTGAAGAGCCAAAGAAACTGGTACACCCGCCTAACATTGTGAAGTGCCGCAACACGACGTTGCATGGACTCTACAAATGCCTGAAGTAGTGCTGGATGAATCCTACAGGACTGTCCATAGATCCGTGAGAGTACGAGGGGATGGAGATCTCTTCTGAACAGCACGTTGCAAGGCATCCCAGATGTGCTCAATAATGTTCATGTCTGGGGAGTTTGCTGGCCAGCGGAAGTGTTTAAACTCAGAAGAGTGTTTCTCGAGCCTTTCTGTAGCGATTGTGGGCGTGTGGGGTGTCACACTGTCCTGATGGAATTGCCCAAGTCACAATGGACATTAATGGATGCAGCTGATCAGACTGGATGCTTACGTACACTCTTTGACATAAAACTCGACCGGGGGCCGGCCGCTTCAGAGGCTAAGTCCGCGCCGATCGCGACATGGGACAAAAAAACTGGCCAACTCGCTAATTCTGTAAGTCCGGTTATCTGCACAATCTGGCAACACTGTAGACTGCGGCACTTCCTGGAGGAAAACTTGTCCCAAGATAGAGAGACTCTAGACTGATTACGCCTGTGGTCTAGCGGTAGCGTGCGTTGTTTCTGTTCATAATGTCAGTGGATCGAGAGCAGCTGGCATAAAATATTTTTATAGCCTCTTCTGTCTGAATGCTGAAGACGTGAATGTAATGGTAGCGCAGATTCAATCTATTTCGCTTTGTGACGCATCGATATCAAAATTTTATCTAGTAACGATTTTGCGGCAGATTTCCTGCAGACTGTCCTCCTCTGGACGCCGTATGCGGCAAAGCTCCGGGATCCATTTGCTGGCTACTGGCAGCGGCCGTGGCGACAGCAGCGGCGCTGCACTCCCCCGTTCTCTATCGAAAGCGCCTGCTACCGCTCATCGCTTTTGATGATTTAAAACGCTTTATTATTAAATGTTGCTCCACAGAAAATTTCTACAATTTCCATTCACGCTCAAAAGCAACGGAGACAGACGCCCTGAATAGTAGGCGGGTAATCGGCAAGAGCTGAGTATGGCCCGAAATTAATTTTATAGACTGGGACGAAATTAAACCACCTCACTACATTCGATGAATTTATAAATGCTTCATACCTCGTTTCTTTTCCTTTCAAACTTAATTATTTGTGCAACTTTTGGTCACTGTTTGGATGTTTTCGTCAAGCCAGAGTGAGCGTCTGCGGTGTAAAGTGTATTACAGTTCTTTTTTCATTCCTTATGGTAAGTCTATGCGATAAACTGTGTGAATACCTTTTTGCAATGCATGCTCTGTAGCAGTGCAGGCACACTGCACATTTGGAGTTCCATGTATGGGTTCATGAAGTATTTATTGTTGATCGGAAGTGATAGTTAAGGTCATCAGATTTAAATCAGAAAAATTTGTCGTTTTGAAGGTTTCACAGAACGGAAAGGAATTGCTAACGCCGGTGTTAGAAAACGTCTACAGTTAAATGCTATTGCAAAAATTTAGAAGATGGGAACTATATTAATGAACATGTGCACCTCATAAACAACCTTCTGACATGTTAGACCTATATGACGAACAAAGCTCAAATTTATATCGTTGACAGTCGGTTTGAATCTTTTCAGGACCTATTTTACAGTGAAGCACCTTGGAATTTGCAAAGCAGAAATCCATGATATTAACTTAATTTACTAAGTCGAAATCGGACGAAGATTGATGTTTAAAGGCATTCTTCAGATTTCGCATAAGAAATTTTTACTAGCAGTTTGCAACTCCATTAATTAAAATGGAAAATAAAAAGTTGTAGTCAGCGGCTTCTACCGTGATTCGAACTTATAGTACAAGCACTGCAACGCACAAGGGAACCTCTGAGCTAACGACACACTGGCGGCCAGAGGCGGACTATAGTCACTGCGATGTTGCCTGAGCCTCAAAACGCAACCTTAAACACACTAACAGAGGAGGTGGAGATTACTGTTTTAACGTCCCGTCGACAACGATGTCATTAGAGACGGAGCACAAGCTCGGATTAGGGAAGGATGGGGAAGGAAATCGGCCGTGCCCTTCCTAAGGAACCATCCCGGCATTTGCCTGAAGCGATTTAGGGAAATCATTGAAAACCTAAATCAGGATGGCCGGGCGCGGGATTGCACCGTCGTCCTCCCGAATGCACACACAAACAGGTGTTACTTATGTGAAGAACGCCGTTCTTGGAGTCCAGAAATTAAATATACTTTCTAATTGTGTCATCTTGCAGTGGATTATATCGTACGAGTCTTCGATGTGGAAAACGAATGTCAAGTGAATTTAGCGAGGTAACGCCGACCTACACCCGGAAGTAAATGAACTATCAGAGTGTTGACAAATACTTGCTACGACGCTGCCATTTCTCGGCTCTCTGACGAGGCAGCTCTTCAGCGAAATGCTTGCCGTGATTCTCCGATACGGTTCTTCAGAGTGGAGACGCGCGCGCACGTTAGTTTTTTATGCGGCGTTCTCCCCTGATGGTTTCTGACGTCGCCTTGTGGGCTATGTATACATATGAGACATTCAATTATCATTAATCCAGAATGATACAAGTTTCAGCTTCCGGCGTGGAAGAAGGCTGTTGACGCCGACATTATATCATTTCAACGTAGGGAAAGCAAAACGGATCATTCAATGTTTCTCATTCAACATAAAGCATGTGAGATAAATTTCCGTAACGTTCATAATCATCTAAAAATACAAACGAAGTAAAAATACACCGGAAGCTTATTCGAATTGAATATAATGTAAGATTCCAAACGCTTTGCACCTCGATGTCGAATTTGTCCACTTGCAATCGTTTGCAGCATGCACATAGAATGTCATGATTACCACGAGAATGAAGAAATATGTTGGTAAGGATGGAAGCAAGAAGAGACGCAGTCAACAAATATTCTATTCCTCATGGCATTTATTTCATTTGACACGTAAGAAGAGGTAAAGCGGGAATTTACTTTCGTTAACACGAAAGATATGCCGCACATATTGATAACGAGGAAGTCTGCGTCTTCATACGTTTCCTCTCTTTGAAATCTGTATGCTCTATTATATACTAAGTAGCCCGATCATTGTTTCAGTAATGTTACCCTCTTGTTTGACCCCGTAACGATGAACAGATTCCAAATGCATGTCTCTGCGTGAAAGTAGCTGTTCGAACCCTTCCTGGGTTGTTTTTTGTGTTTTATTGCTTGGAATTCCTGAAGCAGACCACTGTGCCTTCCCCCCTCGTGGGTTAGGTCTCAAAACTAAACCGCTTTGTATCCAATGGCATAATTTATTCATACTGCATCAGCATAAGACTCTTGCGAGTGAGAGAATGACAATAACAATCGTAACAAGAACAAGCAAATAATGAATGATGTTTATTCCAATGCAGAACGAGAATGGCTTTAAATATAAAAATCTATATCTATATCCATATCTATTGATCTTTGAGTTGGCACAATGCAAATATATTCTTAGCATTTAGTTACTGAATTTAGTTCTGGATGTTTGCAGAGAAAAGGAAAAGTCGGTACTTCTCGCTAGTGTAATATAATGTGAACCAGCAACTACCCTTTCCTTAGAACACGAGTCAAGCAGGTCCTCAAGTAGGCACTGCTGCATTCTGTTCCCTGACATTGCTCTGATGACGGTTAATGCAGATAGTTCCGATTATGAAATACAAAACGTATTGCAGGTTAGTTCCTAGGATAGTAACATTAAATTTGCGTTGTAGACGGCACATGAACGTGACGACTATCCATATTACTCATCAATATAAAAAGACAATATTTTGGGAATTTAGCAGGATTACTCAAAATGAATTCTGAAATTGGGTGACTGACCGCACAGGTGCTAAACGTCGTCAAGAGTATACGACGTCCTAATCGCATTAGGAATATGAAGATCGTCTTCGACAGCTCGCAACTTTCACATTTCTATCTCCACCCTACTCCAGACAGCTCTCGGTGGAGTTGCACTACGTTGCCGATGTTATGGAAGGCCTTCAAACCGACAACAGACCACATATTGAAAAATACAAGCGAATTCTCTTGCAGCGTAAGCTTATTGTAACTAATCTAAAAATTATTGGAGAGGAACATTGTCCTATTCAAAAAAAGTAAAATGTTACACACTGTTGACGTCAAACGGACATTATCTATGTCCTGTCTTGTGTCCTACTCATCTATAATATCAAGTGTACTATGAAAATGATTATATATGGTGGATTATAAGGTAATGCATTGATACCAGATGGTGGGGGCCGGCCGATGTGGCCGTGCGGTTCTAGGCGCTTCAGTCTGGAACCGCGTGACCGCTACGGTCGCAGGTTCGAATCCTGCCTCGGGCATGGATGTGTGTTATGTCCTTAGGTTAGTTAGGTTTAAGTAGTTCTAAGTACTAGGGGACTGATGACCTTAGAAGTTAAGTCCCATAGTGCTCAGAGCCATTTGAACCATTTGAACTATTTAACACAAAATGACAATAAAATTTAAGTTATTCACGAGCAGCTAGTTGAGAATATGTATGAACATTAAATGACACGACGAACCGTCTTGTTCTGCATATGGATTCAAACCCAGCTCATGCAGACCAAGCAAAGATTTCGTGACTGACGGAAACTAAGAGTCATTCCTGATTAGGCATACAGAGAGTGATATACCTCGATTTTAGACAGTATCAGTTAGCAAATATCAACTTTAAATTGCATAACGCAAACATTTTTAACAGACGCGAATTCCTACCCAACATCTATTGTCCCTGTTAACGAACTACGAGAGATGTTAAATATTGCTTCTTCACAAGTAACTTACTTGAAATGCCGTGAAGTAAAGCTGTGTGTTGGACACGGATTCGAACCCGGAACCTAATCGGATTGCTATCGAAGCACAGTCAAATGTGACATATCGGAATTTCGCGGCAGTAACTAGATGTTTTAACTGAAATGACGAGACGAAACATTAATTTTTTCCTTCCCAGGACTCCAACCCGGCACCTATCGCTGTTATATTCTAGAGAAAACTAACGTTAAATATGGGTTTGTTGCACCAGCAGTGGCATGTGAGCATTCCCAGCGCTCACTGGGAATAGAGCCCCACACATATCGTTGTTGACTACACACAAAGAGACGTCAGCTACGGAATTTTTCTCCACCAGCTGCTCAGAATAGCATCTTGAACTTACAGTCATCTCGCAAATAGTTCTGTGTCTCACTGGGAGTTAAAAACGTCAGATATCGTTAGTGTTGACAGCGAATGAAAATACATTAAAAATCAAAATTATTATCTACCAGCAGATAGGTGTTCTCATGCTAGAGCTTGATAATACATAATTAAATCTTTAGTGCCGGGCCAGGATTCGATCCCATTCACGCATAATATGTGAAGGTGTTGAGGAATCTGCAGTTTTGAACAAACAACAAATTGCAGGCGAGCTGTATTGCCACGAAGGGATCAAATTCCGCGTTAAGGGCGGTCTGAGTTGCATTCCCAGTTCAGAACCAATTTTATCGACATACAGAAGCTCAAATAAAAGATGGAATAAGTGTCCTGTGACCATACATAGCGTTTGTGTCGTCACTTGAAATAAATAACTAGTATAAGAAAGGTTACTGGTGATAGTTTCTACATGTCGCCACTCCAGACTTTATTGTGGTTCAACCTACCGTCTACTTGGTAAAGAAGGAATATCATCTTTAATGTGAATTTTCAGACCACGCAGCCATTATATCTCCTTCACTTGGTGTAGCCAGGAGAGAATGGAATCTGTCTCTCCCTATCTAAAATCATTGACAGAAGTGGGAATCGAACCCAGACCATAGGTATAACAACCTACCATCCGTCCAACAGACCACGAAATCCTCTTCTCTGCGAGTCATTTTTCTATCGTAACGCAGTTGCGCCACACTGGATGAGAATTCTGACACACAGGCTCCCTGTAGTAATTTGCAGCATGTTCAGTAAATTCATTTACTTGGTTGACCGAATCACCATGAACTAGCTGCCTCGGCTACCCAGTGCATACATTCGACTATTTTGTAATCACAGAAATAAAATCACGTTACTGCCACCTACACACAACTGCCAACATTGTAGGATGCAGAAGTTTAAATAGGAAGTGTTCCTTTCCACTTGAGCTATTCTATTGCGCTATCTGTTACTAGAAAACGTCGTTCAGTCCAAAAGAAAAGCTGTAACTGTTTGTCTCTCAGAAGTCAAGACCTGGCCATATGCATAATCTCACAGTGCTGTGGAATCCAAAAGTTCTGTAGGAATAGTTGCCGAGCTCTGGAGCTGTTGTAGCTACGTGTCAGCTTGTAGCATAGATAAGATGTCGCGAGTTCGAATACATTCAGTGCTACATTTTTTAAAACGCAATTCTGCTCTCTGCTGAAGTTATCAATCTAATGGAACTTTGAACATAATTCCCTTCACTTCTCAACCCAAAGTAGTCGCATGTGGAAAAAGGACTAACTACTGTGACATTTTGTTCTATTCAGGTTTAATAGACAGCAGGCAGCAGATGCATCTCGAAGATGCGCAGGGAGAGCGCATCGTGCCATAATATGTCAGAAAATTATTTTCTACATTAGCCGTCGTGTGGTAGTGATATTTTATTCTTCTTCAAACTTTGATTGACAGCTTTAACTCAGAACAAATTTTCTACATGCATGTAATCAATAAACTGCATGTGCATTGTCAGACTGTCATAGGTATCATCAGAGAATTCGCATATATCGTTGATGATTAATTTCTCTCTCATGTTTACTATTGTTTTAACAACACTAAAGGAAACCTTACGAAAATTGTGCACTGTATTATAAGAAATGAAATAAAACTAACCATGATAACCTTACGACGAAAGTATCTGTACACAAGCATGCCTCTATCGACACGAATTAGTAAAATACTACTCACTTAGATTTTGATTGGGTCTGTGTTTAATTGGTATACTGTGTCATACTCAAGAGGTATGCAAATGTGGCATTTCATAAATATAGTTACGTATTCCTAGAAACCCAAAATTCGCTTGTCAGCAGCGGAAAGAGGCGTTACCTGTTGTGCAGCATTGTAAGTTTTTCAACATTGCACTATGAGCTGAAAGCATTTTCTTGCGATTTCCTTATTGATGTTTGATCTGACTGCTTGTAGCTCTTTCACAGAAGCGATAAAAACGTTTCAGTCAGTGAGACTGGAAGGGCGAACCGTAACAGACGCTGTTTCACAGGTCAGCACGTTACCACAGAGCTGGCGAGGAGGTATGGGGTTCAGCTTCCTATTACGACGGCAATAGTAACTAGAACTCGTAAACCACTATTTAAAGGTCGAGATTAGTTGCGATTTCCACCTGCAACGACTTTCCTGAGCTGAAAACCGTAAATTTTCAATCTTTTGTTACCCTTCAAGCTATAATAACTCAGATTATTCAATGGAAATGACAGGTAAAATCAAGTGAACTTTGAGGCTTAATTCCGTGCACACCAGGAAGTAACTCGTCGATCACAGAGTTGCCAAACATACGTTGCCTTGTTGCCAAATCTCAGTTACAGTACCAGCAGGAAGAAGACGAACCGATGTGATCCTACAGCGGTCTGGGAAGTGACCATAGCTGGTGTCTCCAAGTCGCGGCTGCTACGGCCTGGAATACGTAATGCGTCTGATTCGCTTTCTGTAACTAGATTTAGGGACTGGAGCGTAGTTACTAATAATACTCATAACTTACTGCAAACTGAGCATCATAAATCAGTAACTCTCATTGTTGTTTTTATATTTCTTTCGTAAGTGCACTCAAAACAAAGAAAGTCATTCACAGGCGTTTTCGTGCCTCGCCGATAGTCGAGCACAACATACAAATAAAAATAAAAAAGAATGTGTGTGTGTGTGTGTGTGTGTGTGTGTGTGTGTGTGTGTGTGTGTGTGTGTGTGTGAGAGAGAGAGAGAGAGAGAGAGAGAGATAAATAAAAAGCAATGAAAGAGAGTGTAAAAAATTGTTGTAAAGAAACTGAAACATGGTATTTAAAGAAATCTTTCATTGAAATGACAGGTTCCACATCATTACGAAATGTCGTATTCATGATCTATGGAACAAGAGTTAATCTAATGTAATCTAATCTAATCTAATCATATCATATTGATGATTAGCCATGAAGAGTCATGAATTACCGAAATTTTTGCCAATACCAGTAACCAAATCTAAACTTGAAAATAAAAGACGACAATTTTTGTAATAAACCGTGACTCCTATCAAGACCCTTTCATCCCTGTTATCTAACCACGAAAGATGTCTGATATACCTTCATTCTGAAGTAACAAAGTGTGCATGCATTTAAAGATGAAGTGCATGATGTGAAGTTCTGTGACGGAGATACGAACCCAACACGTAATCCGATTGTTAACTAAGAAAAATCAAATGTTACGTATCGGTTTTTCTTACGAGCCGCTAGGTGTCTGAATCTAAAATAAGGATACAAACTTTTGTGCCTAAGCGACAATCGAACTGCACACCTACCGTGCATCCACGAATATAGCTTAAGTATCAGTTGCTTACTCATAAACAGTAAGATGTGTGCGTGTTTGACCAGAAATAACGACACCTGTTGCGATTGTTGGCAACACATGAACAGACATTGAAATTGCGCGTTAATTTTCACTAGCAGGTGGGTGTGCACTTGATAAAGCTAGAAATGAAATTATGAATATTTTTGTACTGGATCAGGTTTCAGACCCACATACTTACCTTTGGAGGAGACCTAGAGAAGATTGCAGTCTTGGGAAAAGGAACGAAATGACTGAACTATACTGTTCCGAGAGATTCAGATCCTCGAAAGAGGAGATACGAATTCGAATCACAGTCCAGCACCAAATTTTTAAACGTCTCTAGTTTAATCAAGTACAAGTAAAATAAGAGCCCTGTCCCTTTAAATGGCTATCGGTTCATCAAATAAAATAAAATTTTCTAATGTAAGTAAGCTTACTGGCGACTGTATTTCTTTTTACCATGACTTCCGCTGTGTCATTTCCCAACGTAAACCTGCTCTGCCCAGTTGGTAATGAAGGAATGTGATGTTTAATGCGGATTCTGGATTATAACGTCTTTCTCTTGAGGTTACCAGAGGTAAAATAAATCTGTTTGTGCCTCTTAAAAGTAAATGCCTGAACCCACGCATTGCACCTGTGATAGCTCGTTCCACCAGACCATTGTGGCCACATTACCCAGCCCCAGGAGTGTGCTGTAACGGATGATGTGCTTAGCTTACAAAATTAGTCACGGTGGAAAAAATGCGAGTCTATTAAATGGTCAAGTAGAAGCAAGCTTCTCACGCAGAGATTATGCTATTCTCATGTCAGCAGGATGTAAAGACTCTTCTAGGCATCATAGGCTGGATGTGAAGCCATTTTGATTTTTCACAAATTCAGCAAATTTCTTAGTTCGAGAAAATCCACTGTCAAGTGTGAAGTTGCCGGATAATTCGATTATTACTGTTATTATTAATATCATTTTATTCAGCATCAGATCAAACATCAATAAGGAAATCGCAAGAAAATGCTTTCAGCTCATAGTGCAATGTTGAAAAACTTACAATGCTGCACAACAGGTAACGCCTCTTTCCGCTGCTGACAAGCGAATTTTGGGTTTCTAGGAATACGTAACTATATTTATGAAATGCCACATTTGCATACCTCTTGAGTATGACACAGCATACCAATTAAACACAGACCCAATCAAAATCTAAGTGAGTAGTATTTTACTAATTCGTGTCGATAGAGGCATGCTTGTGTACAGATACTTTCGTCGTAAGGTTATCATGGTTAGTTTTATTTCATTTCTTATAATACAGTGCACAATTTTCGTAAGGTTTCCTTTAGTGTTGTTAAAACAATAGTAAACATGAGAGAGAAATTAATCATCAACGATATATGCGAATTCTCTGATGATACCTATGACAGTCTGACAATGCACATGCAGTTTATTGATTACATGCATGTAGAAAATTTGTTCTGAGTTAAAGCTGTCAATCAAAGTTTGAAGAAGAATAAAATATCACTACCACACGACGGCTAATGTAGAAAATAATTTTCTGACATATTATGGCACGATGCGCTCTCCCTGCGCATCTTCGAGATGCATCTGCTGCCTGCTGTCTATTAAACCTGAATAGAACAAAATGTTACAATAAGCTTACGCTGCAAGAGAATTCGCTTGTATTTTTCAATATGTGGTCTGTTGTCGGTTTGAAGGCCTTCCATAACATCGGCAACGTAGTGCAACTCCACCGAGAGCTGTCTGGAGTAGGGTGGAGATAGAAATGTGAAAGTTGCGAGCTGTCGAAGACGATCTTCATATTCCTAATGCGATTAGGACATCGTATACTCTTGACGACGTTTAGCACCTGTGCGGTCAGTCACCCAATTTCAGAATTCATTTTGAGTAATCCTGCTAAATTCCCAAAATATTGTCTTTTTATATTGATGAGTAATATGGATAGTCGTCACGTTCATGTGCCGTCTACAACGCAAATTTAATGTTACTATCCTAGGAACTAACCTGCAATACGTTTTGTATTTCATAATCGGAACTATCTGCATTAACCGTCATCAGAGCAATGTCAGGGAACAGAATGCAGCAGTGCCTACTTGAGGACCTGCTTGACTCGTGTTCTAAGGAAAGGGTAGTTGCTGGTTCACATTATATTACACTAGCGAGAAGTACCGACTTTTCCTTTTCTCTGCAAACATCCAGAACTAAATTCAGTAACTAAATGCTAAGAATATATTTGCATTGTGCCAACTCAAAGATCAATAGATATGGATATAGATATAGATTTTTATATTTAAAGCCATTCTCGTTCTGCATTGGAATAAACATCATTCATTATTTGCTTGTTCTTGTTACGATTGTTATTGTCATTCTCTCACTCGCAAGAGTCTTATGCTGATGCAGTATGAATAAATTATGCCATTGGATACAAAGCGGTTTAGTTTTGAGACCTAACCCACGAGGGGGGAAGGCACAGTGGTCTGCTTCAGGAATTCCAAGCAATAAAACACAAAAAACAACCCAGGAAGGGTTCGAACAGCTACTTTCACGCAGAGACATGCATTTGGAATCTGTTCATCGTTACGGGGTCAAACAAGAGGGTAACATTACTGAAACAATGATCGGGCTACTTAGTACATAATAGAGCATACAGATTTCAAAGAGAGGAAACGTATGAAGACGCAGACTTCCTCGTTATCAATATGTGCGGCATATCTTTCGTGTTAACGAAAGTAAATTCCCGCTTTACCTCTTCTTACGTGTCAAATGAAATGAATGCCATGAGGAATAGAATATTTGTTGACTGCGTCTCTTCTTGCTTCCATCCTTACCAACATATTTCTTCATTCTCGTGGTAATCATGACATTCTATGTGCATGCTGCAAACGATTGCAAGTGGACAAATTCGACATCGAGGTGCAAAGCGTTTGGAATCTTACATTATATTCAATTCGAATAAGCTTCCGGTGTATTTTTACTTCGTTTGTATTTTTAGATGATTATGAACGTTACGGAAATTTATCTCACATGCTTTATGTTGAATGAGAAACATTGAATGATCCGTTTTGCTTTCCCTACGTTGAAATGATATAATGTCGGCGTCAACAGCCTTCTTCCACGCCGGAAGCTGAAACTTGTATCATTCTGGATTAATGATAATTGAATGTCTCATATGTATACATAGCCCACAAGGCGACGTCAGAAACCATCAGGGGAGAACGCCGCATAAAAAACTAACGTGCGCGCGCGTCTCCACTCTGAAGAACCGTATCGGAGAATCACGGCAAGCATTTCGCTGAAGAGCTGCCTCGTCAGAGAGCCGAGAAATGGCAGCGTCGTAGCAAGTATTTGTCAACACTCTGATAGTTCATTTACTTCCGGGTGTAGGTCGGCGTTACCTCGCTAAATTCACTTGACATTCGTTTTCCACATCGAAGACTCGTACGATATAATCCACTGCAAGATGACACAATTAGAAAGTATATTTAATTTCTGGACTCCAAGAACGGCGTTCTTCACATAAGTAACACCTGTTTGTGTGTGCATTCGGGAGGACGACGGTGCAATCCCGCGCCCGGCCATCCTGATTTAGGTTTTCAATGATTTCCCTAAATCGCTTCAGGCAAATGCCGGGATGGTTCCTTAGGAAGGGCACGGCCGATTTCCTTCCCCGTCCTTCCCTAATCCGAGCTTGTGCTCCGTCTCTAATGACATCGTTGTCGACGGGACGTTAAAACAGTAATCTCCACCTCCTCTGTTAGTGTGTTTAAGGTTGCGTTTTGAGGCTCAGGCAACATCGCAGTGACTATAGTCCGCCTCTGGCCGCCAGTGTGTCGTTAGCTCAGAGGTTCCCTTGTGCGTTGCAGTGGCTGGCTGGCTCTGAGCGTTATGGGACTTAACTACTGAGGTCATCAGTCCCCTAGAACTTAGAACTACTTAAACCTAACGAACCTAAGGACATCACACACATCCATGCCCGAGGCAGGATTCGAACCTGCGACCGTAGCGGTCACGCGGCTCCAAACTGACGCGCTTAGAACCGCACGGCCACACCGGCCGGCGTGTGCGTTGCAGTGCTTGTACTATAAGTTCGAATCACGGTAGAAGCCGCTGACTACAACTTTTTATTTTCCATTTTAATTAATGGAGTTGCAAACTGCTAGTAAAAATTTCTTATGCGAAATCTGAAGAATGCCTTTAAACATCAATCTTCGTCCGATTTCGACTTAGTAAATTAAGTTAATATCATGGATTTCTGATTTGCAAATTCCAAGGTGCTTCACTGTAAAATAGGTCCTGAAAAGATTCAAACCGACTGTCAACGATATAAATTTGAGCTTTGTTCGTCATATAGGTCTAACATGTCAGAAGGTTGTTTATGAGGTGCACATGTTCATTAATATAGTTCCCATCTTCTAAATTTTTGCAATAGCATTTAACTGTAGACGTTTTCTAACACCGGCGTTAGCAATTCCTTTCCGTTCTGTGAAACCTTCAAAACGACAAATTTTTCTGATTTAAATCTGATGACCTTAACTATCACTTCCGATCAACAATAAATACTTCATGAACCCATACATGGAACTCCAAATGTGCAGTGTGCCTGCACTGCTACAGAGCATGCATTGCAAGGTATTCACACAGTTTATCGCATAGACTTACCATAAGGAATGAAAAAAGAACTGTAATACACTTTACACCGCAGACGCTCACTCTGGCTTGACGAAAACATCCAAACAGTGACCAAAAGTTGCACAAATAATTAAGTTTGAAAGGAAAAGAAACGAGGTATGAAGCATTTATAAATTCATCGAATGTAGTGAGGTGGTTTAATTTCGTCCCAGTCTATAAAATTAATTTCGGGCCATACTCAGCTCTTGCCGATTACCCGCCTACTAATCAGGGCGTCTGTCTCCGTTGCTTTTGAGCGTGAATGGAAATTGTAGAAATTTTCTGTGGAGCAACATTTAATAATAAAGCGTTTTAAATCATCAAAAGCGATGAGCGGTAGCAGGCGCTTTCGATAGAGAACGGGGGAGTGCAGCGCCGCTGCTGTCGCCACGGCCGCTGCCAGTAGCCAGCAAATGGATCCCGGAGCTTTGCCGCATACGGCGTCCAGAGGAGGACAGTCTGCAGGAAATCTGCCGCAAAATCGTTACTAGATAAAATTTTGATATCGATGCGTCACAAAGCGAAATAGATTGAATCTGCGCTACCATTACATTCACGTCTTCAGCATTCAGACAGAAGAGGCTATAAAAATATTTTATGCCAGCTGCTCTCGATCCACTGACATTATGAACAGAAACAACGCACGCTACCGCTAGACCACAGGCGTAATCAGTCTAGAGTCTCTCTATCTTGGGACAAGTTTTCCTCCAGGAAGTGCCGCAGTCTACAGTGTTGCCAGATTGTGCAGATAACCGGACTTACAGAATTAGCGAGTTGGCCAGTTTTTTTGTCCCATGTCGCGATCGGCGCGGACTTAGCCTCTGAAGCGGCCGGCCGCCGGTCGAGTTTTATGTCAAAGAGTGTACGTGTCACCTGTCAGTCGTATTTAGACGTATCAGCGGTCCAATATCACTCCAACTGCACATGCCCCTCACCATTACAGATCCTCCACCAGCTTGAACAGTCCCCTGTTGACATGCAGGGCCCATTGATTCATGACATTGTCTCCATACCCGTACACGTCCAACCGGTCGATACAATTTGATTCTGGCGCTGCAGTCCGGAACCGCGGGACTGCTACGGTCGTAGGTTCGAATCCTGCCTCGGGCATGGGTGTGTGTGATGTCCTTAGGTTAGTTAGGTTTAAGTAGTTCTAAGTTATAGGGGACTTATGACCTAAGATGTTGAGTCCCATAGTGCTCAGAGCCATTTGAGCCAATTCGATACAATTTGAAACAACAGTCGTTCGACCAGGCAGCATGTTTTCAGTCATCAACGGCCTATTATCGGTGTTGAGGGGTCCAGGCGAGACGTAAGGCTTTGTGTCGTACAGTCATCGAGGGTACACGAGGGGGTGTTCGGCTCCGAAAGCCCTTATCGATGATATTTCGTTGAATGGTTCGCACCCTGACACTTGTTGATCGCCCAGCATTGAAATGTGAATCAATTTGCGGAAGGGTTGCACCGATTCTCCTCAGTCAGCGTTGGTCTCATTTTTGCAAGGTCTATTTACGGGCACAGCAATGTCGGATATTTAATGTTTTACCGGATTCCTGATATTCACGGTACACATGTGAAATGGACGTATGGGAAAATCCCCACTTCATCGTTACCTCAGAGATGATGTGTCCTATCTCTCAAGCGCCGGCGATAACACCGCCTTGAAATTCATTTAAATAGTTATAACCTACCACTGTAGCAGCAGTAACCAATCTAACAACTGCGCCAGACACTTGTTGTCCTATACAGGCGTTGCCGACCGCAGAGCCGTATTCTGCCTATTTACGTATCTCTGTATTTGAATACGCATGCCCATACCAGTTTCTTTGGCGCTTCAGTGTGTAATGCTACTACAGTCGTCTATGAATGCAATTTCTTTAAATTTTCTGAATAATTTTTCGCACCAAGGAAGCACCATGAGCTTCTACTGTATCCCACAAATAATTTTAATCCATGTAACATAAGTAGGCTTTTTTGGATATTCTGCTTAGTTTACATTGCATTAGAAATATGTAGTCACAAATCCTAGATTAAATTTAGAAACAAAATGCTACATAACTGTATACACCCAAAGGATATCACTGGTTTTTGTTACGGTGATATACTAAAAATCAACATTCTGTATCAATACACGCAGGTCAACTCTTAATATGACGGCTATTATTGCATCATGAGCTTAATATTTCATTCGAAAACACTGACAACAGCCAAGACTCGTGATTATAGTCTCAAAATGTATAACTGACAGTCAAGGCCACCGTTCCATAGGGTAAAAACAATCATTTTATTGCTAAAAGAGTGCTATTGTTAATACCTGTGCTACACAGTTCCCAATCATCCAGTAACGAGTTATTTTCGATGTGAGAATAGCATGTCAGAGGCAACTTGTGTACCTGCTAACCTTGTAACCTAGCAACGATACGAGGTTGCTGTGGGAGGTACCCCATGGCGAATATCCATCTCCAGCACATAACATTTGAGCCGTGTGGCTCGAGCAGCGATATTGCCGCCGCCGGTATGGGTCATCTTTCCGGTGGTGTGCGCAGAGCACGCGGTGGGGCTACCTACCGGGCCAATCGGGGAGCGAGGGGTAAGCCCTAGCAAGTACCGAGGATTTTGCTCTGGGACGTCTGGCAGCAACGTCGTTTGGAAAGTCTGGCGGACAGCACAGGCGCAGTCCGAGGCAGCAGGAAGAGCACTTCTAAAAGGGGCTGTTTACCCGGGTGACGGCACAGTAGTAAATATCGCCGGCTTGGAAGCAATCGCGTTACTGGGAAGCCGTCGGTCTGTTTCGCTTCCTGTATGTCTCCTGGCACCGGGATCTGTGGCGGCTGGCTTCATCGAACAAGAAAGAGACTACGGGCCTTGCTTGTGCTGTAAATTGTGGCCGGAATCGACTACTGGGTGCAGTGCTGTTGACTTCATTTTCTTGGCCGACCATTGCTACTCCTACTGCGTCTGTCCTCGAATGTGTTAATTTCAACTTGCTTAGTACGCATGGTTCTAGTGAGAGCTGTATGTGATGTGATGATCGACATTTACTAGGGCATGGAGTTCTGATACATTCTGTTTGTAGATGGCTACTCTCAGTGTTAACCGCCATTGAAAACAGTTTGGATGGTCCTTCTCTAAGTGCCACATGGTTATTGTATTTATATCACACGACGGAGTTAAGCTGGCCAATTACTATAGATATACGTGGGTAAAATTTACTCTGGATAAATTTTGCTGCGAATTGCAATAACATTACAGTTACGTTTCTATCTGAAGTGATAGTGTGTCTGAGAGACACGTGTCTAACTCTAAACGGGTAGTTTCATAAATTCTTAGGTTACTGAGAGGCCAGTTGTTATTGTGCTGAAATAGTTCGAAACTGATTATATTAACGGAAGTCCAAGAATTTCAATGGCAGTATAAGGATATGGTAATTGATTTAATCACGAATTTGTGACTAATTGCTGTAAGTCGCCTTGTGTTTTGCGTTTGTGTGTGTGTGGGGGGGGGGGGGGGAGGGGGGGCGGCGGCGGTCCGAGATACACCGTTACCCTGCACGCTAGTTACTTGCATTTGATTTCGTTTTATCGGGACCTCTGCTGTTGTCTTGGTAGCGGGTGCGGGCTTTGGGTTGCGTCCTGCTTGTGCTGCTGTATGTTTTCCGTCCCCCTTTGCCCGCGCGTGCCGTTCGCTCGTGGCTTAATGTATAATTGGCCTTACGCACATAAGATAATAGATTTGTACTGATTATCTGATGTTCATTAATAGGTTGATTAATTTTACAGATGTGATGTAATGAATTGTTTTTCTAGCTACTTTAGGCAGATGACAGTCTGTTGTAGATACCCACTAGTTCTGGGATTTTTCGTGCCTATTCGTGACCGTTGCTGCTCCCGTTTGAGGGTCCATACCGAGCCTGTATTGGAAACAGCTGAGTGGGCGGGCGTCCGCTTCTGGGCGTAGTTTGTTGAATCCCACGAGGTTGCTTGGTCACATGAAATTTTATATTTTATATCCCACATTGCAGGGTGCCTGCCATTTAAGTAACGTGGTTGTGTGCCATGGTATCTGATTTGTTGCTGCCTGTACTCTGAATTCTTTGGTAATACCAATCACTGCAGTAATGAAATACTAAATTTCCTTAAGTTGTAGTAAATTGATCATACTTTTTGAGTAAATTTTTAACTCATTTCACTAAGTGTATAATAGACCATGAGTGGCGTGGTTTATGAATGTTTAAATCTTGAAGTAACTTGCTCTCACCGAAATGGTAATTTTAAAAATGTGTTGGTTTTATTTGTTATGTCTTGTTTAAATGTGCAAAATGTTCAGTGCAACTGACGATGGTTGCTGCCTGATGTGTTACTTGGTCCAGTCCTACCACCCCACCGCCTGTTGTGCTGAGCTTGTATCGTTGTGTAAAAGTTGAATTCCATGCTGTGCTGACACATCATCGGTTGCAGAACGTGGTTGTTTCTGGGTCCCTGGGTCAGGCATCAGTATCCATTGTTGTGTCTGGTGATAAATTAGGTTATTTATCTTGAATTTTTTTGTGTGAGCTATCTCTGTTGGCTGTATTATATTAAAGGACGACGAAGGCAGTCACCCGCGGCCCCGGGGGTGTCCGTAACTTAGCCAGTTGAGGAGAGAGCAGCCAGTTCATGAGCTTAAGATAAGTGGGGCGCCGCGTGATGGGGCGGACCTGAGAGCGCGTTTGCGGGGAGTCTTGGACCGTCCGGTACGCCTCGCTGGGGAGGGCAACGGTGAGGTAGGTTCGGTGTTGTCTGTGTGCTGCGTCACTTTCCGGTGTGCGGGAGAACCTAGTTTATGAGGGATAGTAACCCTTTCCGTACACAGATTAGTCGGGTTCAATCCCAGCTCATCCACTGGGTTAATAGATTGTGAGGTTTAGAACAGTTGGTTACCCCTGAACAGGAGGCCAATTTTCGCGAGTTGCGTCAAAGAGCTATGGCATTGCAGCTCGATCTCTATGCAGTAGGGTTGCAGGGGGAAGTACATCGGTACAAGACCCGGTTAATGAATCAGTGCTGACAGGGAGCTTAACGAAAGTTGGGCAGCCATTGTTCGAGCCATTTGCTAAGTTACCCAATCCTATACTTCTTTTCATTCAGGGATTGGGCGTTCTGGTGGTAGACGAGTTGCAGCGTTTTGTCGAGGTTCTGTGGTTACTGGTACGTTTAGAAACGCACGACGATTCAATAGGTATTGACTACCGAGTTATTCTTAAACTGATTCATCCTTTGGTGAAGGTGTTATTTGGTATTATTAGTGAAGTATTGAGAGTTAATGGTAGCCTTCCTGATTTGCGGCGGAAGATCATTGAACGTAAATTCACTCCACGCATTAAGCATAATTTGACAGGCCAATATTTTTATCGCGTCCAGCGTCAAACCGAAATCCTCGAACAGCATATTCATGAAATTCGTGTCGCCATTACAGCGCTGGACTTGAATATAACTGAGAGGGAGGCTGTAGAGCGTTTATTACAGGGCATCAGACCGGAGAACAGGTCGTGGCTCATGTTCGCCCCTAAGCCAACTACCTTCAGTGAACTTCAGTTTGGTTTATCAGATCGAGGGGCTCCGCTTTGCTGATAGTAAGAGAGCCAGGGTGCGAGAGGTGGAACCTATAACTACCTGGGTGCAACCTGATCCTATTGAAGGAAAGACAAATGTTGGGAATAGGAGCTGTTTTTGTTGTCGGAGTTTCGAGCATTTGGTGCGTGCTTGCCCGGAGAGACTGCAACCGCGCCCGAGTAGCTGACGGTTAATGAACAGGGACACCTTTAGTCAGAAGCGTCCGATGAAGTGATGTAATCGCGTAAGTTGGTAGCCAGTGGCTGCCGTTCGTTTGAGGCACCTTGAACCATGAACCAATCTGTGTTAGTACATTCTGCCAGTAGTGTGTCCTTGTTAGACCATCAATGGTATCAGAGGTATCGTTCAGTATACGAGGTGCATTCGAGTTCTAAGGTCTCCGATTTTTTTCTCCGGATTGGAAAGAGATAGAAACATGCGCATTGTTTTAAAATGAGGCCGCGTTCATTGTCAATACGTCCCAGAGATGGCAGCACCGTACGGCAGATGAAATTTTACCGCCAGCAGCGAGAATGAGAACTGTTTTAAATACTCAAAATGGCGACGTTTTCCTTACTTGAACAGCATGCAATCATTCATTTTCTGAATTTGCGTGGTGTGAAACCAATTGAAATTCATCGACAGTTGAAGGAGACATGTGGTGATGGAGTTACGGATGTGTCGAAAGTGCGTTCGTGGGTGCGACAGTTTAATGAAGGCAGAACATTGTCTGACAACAAACCGAAACTACCTCGGGCTCGCACAAGCCGGTCTGACGACATGATCGAGAAAGTGGAGAGAATTGTTTTGGGGGATCGCCGAATGACTGTTGAACAGATCGCCTGCAGAGTTGGCATTTCTGTGGGTTCTGTGCACACAATCCTGCATGACGACCTGAAATTGCGAAGAGTGTCATCCAGGTGGGTGCCACGAATGCTGACGGACGACCACATGGCTGCCCTTGTGGCATGTTGCCAAGCAATGTTGACGCGCAACGACAGCACGAATGGGACTTTCTTTTCGTCGGTTGTGACAATGGATGAGACGTGGATGCCATTTTTCAATCCAGAAACAAAGCGCCAGTCAGCTCAATGGAAGCACACAGATTCACCGCCACCAAAAAAATTTCGGGTAACCGCCAGTGCTGAAAAACTGATGGTGTCCATGTTCTGGGACAGCGAGGGCGTAATCCTTACCCATTGTGTTCCAAAGGGCACTACGGTAACAGGTGCATCCTACGAAAATGTTTCGAAGAACAAATTCCTTCCTGCACTGCAACAAAAACGTCCGGGAAGGGCTGCGCGTGTGCAGTTTCACCAAGACAACGCACCCGCACATCGAGCTAACGTTACGCAATAGTTTCTTCGAGATAAGAACTTTGAAGTGATTCCTCATGCTCCCTACTCACCTGACCTGGCTCCTAGTGACTTTTGGCTTTTTCCAACAATGAAAGACACTCTCCGTGGCCGCACATTCACCAGCCGTGCTGCTATTGGCTCTGCAATTTTCCAGTGGTCAAAACAGACTCCTAAAGAAGCCTTCGCCGCTGCCATGCAATCATGGCGTCAGCGTTGTGAAAAATGTGTACGTCTGCAGGGCGATTACGTCGAGAAGTAACGCCAGTTTCATCGATTTCGGGTGAGTAGTTAGTTAGAAAAAAAAATAGGAGGCCTTAGAACTTGAATGCACCTCGTATAAGCTGCCTCCCTTGCAACCGACCTCAGAGGTATGTCGTGCTGTTCATTGGGCAAAAGTTGCCCCTCATGGGCTGATGCCGGGGAATTGTCGATATAGGGGTTTATGTGGCCGATTCATTTGTTAGTGGTGGAAAACCTGTCCGTTAATTTGTTATTGGGCTGCGATTCGATACGACGGATGGGTTTAGTATTAGATTACGCCAGTAGGCTGTTTCATTTTACGGTTCGCACCCGCTAAGTAGTTTAGTTTGTGTTCATGCCAGGGTCAGACCGAGATAAACAATATGTCTATTCAGGATTGTGAATTTGAGCTCAGTAATTTGTCAGGTAGTCAGGAAGATGAATTATTGGCGCTTCTGAGTCGTTTTCTTGATGTGCTGACTAATAAGCTCTGTGTGACGGATAAAATTCGTTACCATATCCGCTTTACCGATGATGTGCCAGTTCGAACACCAGCGTACAGTCAGTCACCGCCGAAGGTGCAGGCTTTGCGCCAGTTAGTCAAGATTTTGGAGGAAGGTGTGATCAGGAAGTAGACTTCTTACGCTTCTCCGATTTTTTGCCAAGAAGGAAATGCACCTTATTTCTTGTTTCTCAGCCGGAAACAATGCTACGGATGTTTAACGTTACATGTGCAAGCTTGCGTCACTTCCGAAAGAGAGCATAGCTGCAGAACAGTTTCAAAATGGCGTCTACAGGCTATGTACGTTACAAGCAACGTGCCCTCGTCGAATTGCGGAGAAAGAAACTGTGCGGAATATTCACAAAAGCTTGTGCGGAGTCTATGGAGCATCTGCTGTCGACGAAGTACAGTTAGCCGCTGGGCACGGAGTGGTAGGTCATCAGAAGGTGGTACGGCCGAGCTCGACGATTTGCAGCGGTCGGGCAGACCATCCACGACTGTCACGCCTGACATATTGCAGCGAGGCGATATTGTCATTCGCCAGGACAGACTTCCACTTGATCGGGCCATTAAAGGACGCCATTCGTGGAAGACATTTCTAGGACGATGAGGTGATTCCGCGCCCAGGACAAGGATTGGTACCGACAGGGCACACACGCCCTTGTTTCGCGCTGGAGGAAGGCAACAGAGCGGGATGGAGATTACGTGGAAAAGTGGGGTGTATAGATAAAACTCCATTCTTTCGTGTGTGTGATTGTCATTATGTTCAATAAAGAATTGTGACAGAAAAAAATGCGGTGAATGACATTCTGGGCGACCGCCGTAACTGTGGGGAATATCAGACTCCTATATACCAATTACAATTCATTTCCTACACCTGTATGCCATATTATAGCCGTTTATGCACTTAGGAAAAGCAGTCAGCGCAGGGAGTAATCAGGATTTGCAAAAAAAGCTGGGGCATATGAGGCAGATGACATCACGTATGTGTACTATTATTTAGGGGAGATGATGGTTATAATGCATAAATAAAATTATGTAGCGCATGGTTTCAACAGACTACGGAAGCACATGCTGTTAGATAAAATTATGCAGCAATATGTTAGAGGGATGACATCCCATAAGAGAGCTCAAGTGCAAATTAAGCAGGGGTATGCTCTTTTAAGCTGCCATCACAACACTTATCTACTCAGTGATTCCTTCATGTTGTCATAATCAACAAAAACATTCCACGTAGACTGGGATTTTGCCGTATGTATCAAGGTAGTAAACTATGTGATTTTCTACAAGAAGATAGTGAACTGTAGAAGATGGGTGATCATTACAGGGATCCGGATGCACGTAAATCTGCTACAACTAATGTACACTCCTGGAAATTGAAATAAGAACACCGTGAATTCATTGTCCCAGGAAGGGGAAACTTTATTGACACATTCCTGGGGTCAGATACATCACATGATCACACTGACAGAACCAGAGGCACATAGACACAGGCAACAGAGCATGCACAATGTCGGCACTAGTACAGTGTATATCCACCTTTCGCAGCAATGCAGGCTGCTATTCTCCCATGAAGACGATCGTAGAGATGCTGGATGTAGTCCTGTGGAATGGCTTGCCATGCCATTTCCACCTGGCGCCTCAGTTGGACCAGCGTTCGTGCTGGACGTGCAGACCGCGTTAGACGACGCTTGATCCAGTCCCAAACATGCTCAATGGGGGACAGATCCGGAGATCTTGCTGGCCAGGGTAGTTGACTAACACCTTCTAGAGCACGTTGGGTGGCACGGGATACATGCGGACGTGCATTGTCCTGTTGAAACAGCAAGTTCCCTTGCCGGTCTAGGAATGGTAGAACGATTGGTTCGATGACGGTTTGGATGTACCGTGCACTATTCAGTGTCCCCTCGACGATCACCAGTGGTGTACGGCCAGTGTAGGAGATCGCTCCCCACACCATGATGCCGGGTGTTGGCCCTGTGTGCCTCGGTCGTATGCAGTCCTGATTGTGGCGTTCACCTGCACGGCGCCAAACACGCATACGACCATCATTGGCACCAAGGCAGAAGCGACTCTCATCGCTGAAGACGACACGTCTCCATTCGTCCCTCCATTCACGCCTGTCGCGACACCACTGGAGGCGGGCTGCACGATGTTGGGGCGTGAGCGGAAGACGGCCTAACGGTGTGCGGGACCGTAGCCCAGCTTCATGGAGACGGTTGCGAATGGTCCTCGCCGATACCCCAGGAGCAACAGTGTCCCTAATTTGCTGGGAAGTGGCGGTGCGGTCCCCTACGGCACTGCGTAGGATCCTACGGTCTCGGCGTGCATCCGTGCGTCGCTGCGGTCCGGTCCCAGGTCGACGGGCACGTGCACCTTCCGCCGACCACTGGCGACAACATCGATGTACTGTGGAGACCTCACGCCCCACGTGTTGAGCAATTCGATGGTACGTCCACCCGGCCTCCCGCATGCCCACTATACGCCCTCGCTCAAAGTCCGTCAACTGCACATACGGTTCACGTCCACGCTGTCGCGGCATGCTACCAGTGTTAAAGACTGCGATGGAGCTCCGTATGCCACGGCAAACTGGCTGACACTGACGGCGGCGGTGCACAAATGCTGCGCAGCTAGCGCCATTCGACGGCCAACACCGCGGTTCCTGGTGTGTCCGCTGTGCCGTGCGTGTGATCATTGCTTGTACAGCCCTCTCGCAGTGTCCGGAGCAAGTATGGTGGGTCTGACACACCGGTGTCAATGTGTTCTTTTTTCCATTTGCAGGAGTGTATATAAGCTCCTCAAGCCAGCATACAGTGCGTGGCGCAGGATACCCTGTACCACTACCGGTCGTTTCCCTTCCTGTTCCACTCGCAAACAGAGCGAGGAAAAAGCGATTGCCTGTATGCCTCCATATGAGCCCTAATTTCTCGAGTCTTATTTTCGTGGTCGTTACGCAAAATGGATGTTGGCGGCAGTAGAATCGTTCTCCAGCCAGCTTCGAATGACGGTTCCCTAAATTTTCTCGGTAGTGTTCCTCAAAAAGAACGTCACCTTCTCTTCAGCGAATCTCATCTGAGTCCCCGAAATATCTCCATAATACTTGCGTGGTATTCAAACCTACAGGTAACAAACGTAGCAGCCCGCCTCTGAACTTCGATGTATTCGTTTAATCCGATATGGTTCGGATCCCAAAAACTCGAGCAGTACTCAAGAATAGATCTCACTAACTTCCTATTGACAGATGTGAAAATTACCGAACAATCAGTTTAATAAGCCACAGCTGCAAAATACTAACACGAATTCTTTACAGACGAATGGAAAAACTAGTAGAAGCCAACCTCGGGGAAGATCAGTTTGGATACCGTAGAAATACTGGAGCACGTGAGGCAATACTGACCTTACGACTTATCTTAGAAGAAAGATTAAGGAAAGGCAAACCTACGTTTCTAGCATTTGTAGACTTAGAGAAAGCTTTTGACAATGTTGACTGGAATACTCTCTTTCAAATTCTGAAGGTGGCAGGGGTAAAATACAGGGAGCGAAAGGCTATTTATAATTTGTACAGAAACCAGATGGCAGTTATAAGAGTCGAGGGACATGAAAGGGAAGCAGCAGTGGGGATGGGAGTAAGACAGGGATGTAGCCTCTCCCCGATGTTATTCAATCTGTATATTGAGCAAGCAGTAAAGGAAACAAAAGAAATTTTCGGAGTAGGTATTAAAATCCATGGAGAAGAAATAAAAACTTTGAGGTTTGCCGATGACATTGTAATTCTGTCAGAGACAGCAAAGGACTTGGAAGAGCAGTTGAACGGAATGGATGGTATCCTGAAGGAAGGATATAAGATGAACATCAACAAAAGCAAAACGAGGATAATGGAATGTAGTGGAATTAAGTCGGGTGATGCTGAGGGAATTAGATTAGGAAATGAGACACTTAAAGTAGTAAAGGAGTTTTGCTATTTGGGGAGCAAAGTAACTGATGATGGTCGAAGTAGAGAGGATATAAAATGTAGACTGGCAATGGGAAGGAAAGCGTTTCTGAAGAAGAGAAATTTGTTAACATTGAGTATAGATTTAAGTGTCAGGAAGTCATTTCTGAAAGTATTTGTATGGAGTGTAGCCATGTATGGAAGTGAAACATGGACGGTAAATAGTTTGGACAAGAAGAGAATAGAAGCTTTCGAAATGTGGTGCTACAGAAGAATGCTGAAGATTAGATGGGTAGATCACATAACTAATGAAGTATTGAATAGGATTGGGGAGAAGAGAAGTTTGTGGCACAACTTGACCAGAAGAAGGGATCGGTTGGTAGGACATATTCTGAGGCATCAAGGGATCACCAATTTAGTATTGGAGGGCAGCGTGGAGGGTAAAAATCGTAGGGGGAGACCAAGAGATGAATACACTAAGCAGATTCTGAAGGATGTAGGTTGCAGTAGGTACTGGGAGATGAAGAAGCTTGCACAGGATAGAGTAGCATGAAGAGCTGCATCAAACCAGTCTCAGGACTGAAGACCACAACAACAACAACAACTTTCTATATGCTGTTTCCTTTATACACTCCTGGAAATGGAAAAAAGAACACATTGACACCGGTGTGTCAGACCCACCATACTTGCTCCGGACACTGCGAGAGGGTTGTACAAGCAATGATCACACGCACGCCACAGCGGACACACCAGGAACCGCGGTGTTGGCCGTCGAATGGCGCTAACTGCGCAGCATTTGTGCACCGCCGCCGTCAGTGTCAGCCAGTTTGCCGTGGCATACGGAGCTCCATCGCAGTCTTTAACACTGGTAGCATGCCGCGACAGCGAGGACGTGAACCGTATGTGCAGTTGACGGACTTTGAGCGAGGGCGTATAGTGGGCATGCGGGAGGCCGGGTGGACGTACCGCCGAATTGCTCAACACGTGGGGCGTGAGGTCTCCACAGTACATCGATGTTGTCGCCAGTGGTCGGCGGAAGGTGCACGTGCCCGTCGACCTGGGACCGGACCGCAGCGACGCACGGATGCACGCCAAGACCGTAGGATCCTACGCAGTGCCGTAGGGGACCGCACCGCCACTTCCCAGCAAATTAGGGACACTGTTGCTCCTGGGCTATCGGCGAGGACCATTCGCAACCGTCTCCATGAAGCTGGGCTACGGTCCCGCACACCGTTAGGCCGTCTTCCGCTCACGCCCCAACATCGTGCAGTCCGCCTCCAGTGGTGTCGCGACAGGCGTGAATGGAGGGACGAATGGAGACGTGTCGTCTTCAGCGATGAGAGTCGCTTCTGCCTTGGTGCCAATGATGGTCGTATGCGTCGAGGGGACACTGAATAGTGCACGGTACATCCAAACCGTCATCGAACCCATCGTTCTACCATTCCTAGACCGGCAAGGGAACTTGCTGTTCCAACAGGACAATGCACGTCCGCATGTATCCCGTGCCACCCAACGTGCTCTAGAAGGTGTAAGTCAACTACCCTGGCCAGCAAGATCTCCGGATCTGTCCCCCATTGAGCATGTTTGGGACTGGATGAAGCGTCGTCTCACGTGGTCTGCACGTCCAGCACGAACGCTGGTCCAACTGAGGCGCCAGGTGGAAATGGCATGGCAAGCCGTTCCACACGACTACATCCAGCATCTCTACGATCGTCTCCATGGGAGAATAGCAGCCTGCATTGCTGCGAAAGGTGGATATACACTGTACTAGTGCCGACATTGTGCATGCTCTGTTGCCTGTGTCTATGTGCCTGTGGTTCTGTCAGTGTGATCATGTGATGTATCTGACCCCAGGAATGTGTCAATAAAGTTTCCCCTTCCTGGGACAATGAATTCACGGTGTTCTTATTTCAATTTCCAGGAGTGTAGCTGAACCATACTTTCCTAAAATTCTCCCCATAAACCGAAGTCGACCATTCGTCTTCCCTCCCACAATCCGCACATGCTTGTTCCATTTCATTTGTAACGTTACACGCAAATATTTAAAAGACGTGACCATGTAAAGTATGACACTACTAGTGATGTTTTGGAACAGCACGGGTTTGTTTATCCTACTCAGCCTCGTTAACTTAAATTTTCCTATATTTAGAGCAAGTTTCCACTCATCTCATCAACTACAAATTTTGTTAAGTCATCTTGTATCCTCCCACAGCCACTCAATTCCGACACCTTCCCGTTCACCACAGCATCATCAGCCAACAGCCGCAGATTGCTGCCCATCCTATCCTTCAGACTATTTACGTATGTAGAAAATAATAGCGGTCATATCACATTTCCCTGGGGAACTCATGACGATACACTTGTCTCTGAACACACGCCGTCGAGGAAAATATACTGTGTTCTATTACTTTGCAAGTCTTCGAGCTACTCATATATCTGGTAACCTGTTCCATCAGCTCGCACTTTTGTTTAGAGTCTGCAGTGCGGTACTCAATGTGGACAAGTGTAATGTGCTGCGAATACACAGAAAGATAGATCCCATATCTTGTAGCTACAATATAGCAGGTCAGCAACTGGAAGCAGTTAATTCCATAAATTATCTGGGAGTACACATTAGGAGTGATTTAAAATGGAATGATCATATAATGTTGATCGTCGGTAAAGCAGATGCCACACTGAGATTCATTGGAAGAATCCTAAGGAAATGCAATCCGAAAACAAAGGAAGTAGGTTACAGTACGCTTGTTCGCCCACTGCTTGAATACTGCTCAGCAGTGTGGGATCCGTACCAGATAGGGTTGATACAAGACATAGAGAAGATCCAACGGAGAGCAGCGCGCTTCGTTACAGGATCATTTAGTAATCGCGAAAGCGTTACGGAGATGATAGATAAACTCCAGTGGTAGACTCTGCAGGAGAGACGCTCAGTAGCTCGGTACGGGCTTTTGTCAAAGTTTCGGGAACATACCTTCACCGAAGAGTCAAGCAGTATATTGCTCCCTCCTACGTATATCTCGCGAAGAGACCATGAGGATAAAATCAGAGAGATTAGAGCCCACACAGAGGCATACCGACAATCCTTCTTTCCACGAACAATACGAGACTGGAATAGAAGGGAGAACCGATAGAGGTACTAAAGGTACCCTCCGCCTCACACCGTCAGGTGGCTTGCGGAGTATGGATGTAGATGTAGATGTAGAAATGCTTTTTCGAAATCTAGTAATATGGAATATGCCTGTTGCCCCTCAACCCCAACGATGTTAAAGATACAGGTTCTGTAGTTCTGCGGATCCGTTCCTTTTCCCTTCTTTTGTACGGGAGTCATCTGCAATTTTCTCCACTCGCTTGGGACTTTGCACCGGGCAAGAAATTTGCCGTGTACCGGGCCAATGCCGTACAGTATTCTTTGTAAAAGTGAACTCTAGCCAGACCTGGCGACTTATTTGCTTTCAATTCGTACAGTTGTTTCTTTACACCAGCAGTGTTATTACTATGTTCTCCGCACTGGAGTCTGTGCGAAGGCAAAACGACGGTATGTAGTATATTTGTACGATTCTCCTGTGTGAAAGATTCTTAAACGCCAATTTTAAAACTTGGGCTTTCCTTTCGCTATCTTCTCCTATCACACCAGACTGGTCATCAGATGACCGGATAGAAGCCATAGACCCGCTTGAGGTTTTGACATAGAACCAGAACTTTCTCGGGTTGGTAACACTTTTTTGGTAATGCATGACGGTGGTAGCTGTATGCTTTGCGCATCAATCTTGTTATAGGCGCACGAATCTAACTTTTGCCCGTCGTCATTTGCTCGTTCTTTTGAACGGAGAGTGCAACAGCCTTTCATTATGCAGCATTTTCTGAGTATCGTGAAACAACGATGGGTTTTTACCGTCCTTTGTTATTATATCATCAGTCTTCAGACTGGTTTGATGCGGCTCGCCACGAATTCCTTCCCTATGCCAAACTCTTCATCTCAGAGCAGCACTTGCAACCCACTTTCTCACTTATTTGCTGGACGTATTACACTCTCTACTTCCCCCTACAGTTTTTAGCCTCTACCGGTCTCTCTAGTACCATGGACATTATTCCTTGATGTGTTAACAGACGTCCTGTCACCCTGTCTCATCTTCTTGTCAGTGCTTTCAATATATTCCTTTCCTCTCCGATTCTGCGCGGAACCCCCCCATTCCACCTAATTTTCAACATTCGTCTGTAGCACCACATCTCAAATGCTTTGATTCTCTTCAGTCCCGGTTTTTCCACAGTCTTTGGTTCACTAACATACAATGTAGGGCTCAAAGCGTTCATTCGCAAAAATTTCTTCCACAAATTAAGGCCTATGTTTGATACTAGTAGACTTCTGTTGGTCACGAATGCCGTTTATACGAGTACTATTTTGCTTTTGATGTCCTCCTTGCTCCGTCTGTCAATGGTTATTTTTCTGCCTAGGTAGTAGAATTCCTGAACTTCGTCTACCTTGTAACCATCAGTCCAGGTATTAAGTTTCTCGCTGTTCTTATTCCTGTTATTTCTCATTACTTTCGGCTTTCATCAGCTTATTTTCAATCCATATTCTGTATTCATTAGGAATTAATTCCATTCAGCAGATCATATAATTCTTCTTCATCTTCACTGAGGACAGCAATGTCATCAGCGAATCGTACCACCTTTTCATCTTGAATTTTAATTCTACTCCTAAACCTTTCTTTTACTTCCGTCATTGCGTTTTCGATGTACAGATGGAACAGTAGGAGCGAAAGACTACATCCCTGTCTTACTTCCCCTTTAATCCTCGCACTTCTTTCTTGGTCTTCCGCTCTTGGCCCTTGTATATGTTGTATATTACCCATTCCTTCCTATGGTTTACCTCTATTTTTCTGAGAATTTCGAGCATCTTGCACCATTTGACACTGTCGAACTTTTTTTTTGTGTGTTCGACAAAGCCTATGAACCTGTCTTGATTTTCTTTAGTCTTGCTTCCATTATCAACCACAACGTCATAACTGCCTCTCTGGTGCCTTTACCTTTCCTAAAGCCAAACTAAACCTCATCTAACTTATCCTAGATTTTCTTTTGCATCCTTCTGTGTATTACTCTTGTCAGCAACTTGGATACGTGAGCTCTTAACCTGATTGTGCGATAATTCTTGTCAGATGTTGCAGTCTTCGGAACTGTGTGGATGACATTTTTGCCGAAAGTCAGATGTGTATCGCTGACTGATACATTCTGCACACCAATGTAAATAATCGTTTTATTACCACATCCCCCATGATTTTAGTGATTCTGATGGAATGTTACCTATTCCATCTGCCTTATTTCATCTTCCAAAGCTCTTTTAAATTGTGGTTCTAATACTGGATCTCGTTCTATCACATCAGACAAATCTTCCCCCTCATAGAGGACTTCAATGTACTCTTTCAATCTATCCGCTCTCTCCTCTGCATATAATAGTGGAATTCCCGTTACACTCTTAATGTTACCAACCTTGCTTTTAATTTCACCGAAGGTTAATTTAACTGTCTTAGATGCTGAGTCACTCCTTCCAACAATTATTTCTTTTTTCGATTTCTTCACTTTTTCATTAGCCATTGCGTCTTAGCTTTCCTGCTCTTCTTATTTATTTCATTACTCAGCGACTTGCTTTTCTGTATTCCTGAATTTCTCTGAACATTTTTTTACTTCCACCTTTCATCGATTAACTGAAGTATTTCTTCGGTTACTCTTGGTATCTTTGCGTCTTCGCTCTCATCTACTTTGTACCTATGTTATTCTTTCCAACGTCTGTGATTGCCCTTTTCCTAGATGTCCATTCCTCTTCAACTCTACTGCGTACTGAGCTATTCCTTATTGCTATATCTATAACCTTAGAGTACTTCCCACTTCTTTTCGTATTGATTCTTCCTGGCTAATCTCTTAAACTTCAGCCCACTCTGCTTCAGTACTGTATTGTGATCTGTGTCTATATCTGCTCTTGGTTACACCTTACAATGCGGTATCTGATTTCGAAACCTCTGTCTAACCACGATGTAATCTGATATCGTCCAGTGTCTCCTGGCCTTTTCGAAGTATAGCTCCGCTTGTTGTGATTCTTGAACAAAGTGTTCGCTATTACTAGCTGCAATTTATTGCAGAACTCCATTAGCCATTCTTCGCTGCAATTTCTGATACCAAGCCCATATTACCCTGGAATTTCTACTCCTTCCCCGACAACCGCATTCAAGTCCCCCATGACTATTACATTTTCATCTCCCTTTACATACCTCATTCCCCGTTCAATATCCTCATATACTTTATCTATCTCATATTCAGCTTACGACGTCGGCATGTATACACGAACTACCGTTGTCCGTGCTCTTTTGCTGTAGATTCTCTGAACTGTTCACAATAACGCACTCTTTACCCTACCTTCCTATTCACTAGGAACACTATTCCCGTTATACCATTTCCTGCTGCTGTTAATGTTACTCTATACTCATCCGACCAGAAATAGTTGTCTTCTTTCCAGTTCTCTTCACTGACTCCCACCATATCTAGAATTAGCCTTTGTATTTACGTTTTCAGATTTTCGAGATTATCTACCTCGTTCAAGCTTCTGACATTCCACGCTCCGACTAGTAGAACGTTATCTTTTCGTTTGTTATTCAGGCTTTTATTCATGGTCTCCTTCCCCTTGCCTGTCCACTCCTGTAGATCCTAAAGGGGGACTATTCCGGAATCTTTGCCAATGGAGAGATCATGATGACACTTTCCTAAGAAAAGGTCACATGTCCTGTGAAGATATATTATGTGTCTCTAATCCAGCGTTTTCCATTGTTTACAGCATCCTCAGGCCGTTGGTCATTGTCGATTCTTCCGCCTTTAAGGACAGTTTCCCACCCCAATGTCAAGACAGTGCCCTGAACCTGTGCCGGCTCCTCTGCCCTCTTTTACAAGGTCCTTGGCAGAATGAGGGGGATGACATGCAGGAAGTCTTCGGCCGTCAATGAAGAGTATTATTCAAAATTTAAGTGATAGCGGGGTTCGAATTCGGAAACGAGGCCCGTTTCATTATTCACCAAAGACGCTACCCCAAGACCATCCGTAAAAAAAAATGTGTGTGAAATCTTATGGGACTTAACTGCTAAGGTCATCAGTCCCTAAGCTTACACACTATTTAACCTAAATTATCCTAAGGACAAACACACACCCATGCCCGAGGGAGGACTCGAACCTCCACCGGAACCAGAGACCATCCGTACTAGTCAGTTCTGCGGAGCACTATTTACAATCCTGTAAACTTAGCTCATAATTGCTCTGCGACTCTTGTACTGGAACAAAATGATTTCAGTTCATTTTCTAAGTGAGATGCTACCAACTGCTCATCTGCTCTTTCTAGCAGGAACACTGTTCTCGCCTTCTTAACTGATTTATTAAATTTCGTAACCTTAGTCGCCATGAAGACATCATGATCACTAATCCCCAGTTCTACAATGACGCCATTGATTACGTCCTGTCTGTTTGTACCTACAAGGTCTGATATTTCCATTGCCCATGGGCTGCCGAACTAGTAAGCCTAAATTATTGCATAAAATACACTCCTGGAAATTGAAATAAGAACACCGTGAATTCATTGTCCCAGGAAGGGGAAACTTTATTGACACATTCCTGGGGTCAGATACATCACATGATCACACTGACAGAACCACAGGCACATAGACACAGGCAACAGAGCATGCACAATGTCGGCACTAGTACAGTGTATATCCACCTTTCGCAGCAATGCAGGCTGCTACTCTCCCATGGAGACGATCGTAGAGATGCTGGATGTAGTCCTGTGGAACGGCTTGCCATGCCATTTCCACCTGGCGCCTCAGTTGGACCAGCGTTCGTGCTGGACGTGCAGACCGCGTGAGACGACGCTTCATCCAGTCCCAAACATGCTCAATGGGGGACAGATCCGGAGATCTTGCTGGCCAGGGTAGTTGACTTACACCTTCTAGAGCACGTTGGGTGGCACGGGATACATGCGGACGTGCATTGTCCTGTTGGAACAGCAAGTTCCCTTGCCGGTCTAGGAATGGTAGAACGATGGGTTCGATGACGGTTTGGATGTACCGTGCACTATTCAGTGTCCCCTCGACGATCACCAGTGGTGTACGGCCAGTGTAGGAGATCGCTCCCCACCCCATGATGCCGGGTGTTGGCCCTGTGTGCCTCGGTCGTATGCAGTCCTGATTGTGGCGCTCACCTGCACGGCGCCAAACACGCATACGACCATCATTGGCACCAAGGCAGAAGCGACTCTCATCGCTGAAGACGACACGTCTCCATTCGTCTCTCCATTCACGCCTGTCGCGACACCACTGGAGGCGGGCTGCACGATGTTGGGGCGTGAGCGGAAGACGGCCTAACGGTGTGCGGGACCGTAGCCCAGCTTCATGGAGACGGTTGCGAATGGTCCTCGCCGATACCCCAGGAGCAACAGTGTCCCTAATTTGCTGGGAAGTGGCGGTGCGGTCCCCTACGGCACTGCGTAGGATCCTACGGTCTTGGCGTGCATCCGTGCGTCGCTGCGGTCCGGTCCCAGGTCGACGGGCACCACTGGCGACAACATCGATGTACTGTGGAGACCTCACGCCCCATGTGTTGAGCAATTCGGCGGTACGTCCACCCGGCCTCCCGCATGCCCACTATACGCCCTCGCTCAAAGTCCGTCAACTGCACATACGGTTCACGTCCACGCTGTCGCGGCATGCTACCAGTGTTAAAGACTGCGATGGAGCTCCGTATGCCACGGCAAACTGGCTGACACTGACGGAGGCGGTGCACAAATGCTGCGCAGCTAGCGCCATTCGACGGCCAACACCGCGGTTCCTGGTGTGTCCGCTGTGCCGTGCGTGTGATCATTGCTTGTACAGCCCTCTCGCAGTGTCCGGAACAAGTATGGTGGGTCTGACACACCGGTGTCAATGTGTTCTTTTTTCCATTTCCAGGAGTGTAGATGAAGGGGCCCACTACTGTTCTATTACACTATTGATGATACGTCACTGGCAGCAGTAAAATGGCTACAAGTAACCATTCGAGCCGACATGAGTGTAATGACTTCGTAAGATAAATAGCAGGAAAAGCAGGCCCCAGAAATCTTTCCCAAAAAAGAAGTGGTTTACAGAACACCACTCAATGCTTGGCATAGAGAGTGGTTGTGAATAAACGTAACGTATCCTGCCTACACAGAATAAGAAATAGAGTACTGTTCTATTACACTACTGCTGGAAACAGTAAGTAATGTAAATTACCTAGGAGTGAGTGTCTAATGCGACCTCAAAATGGTTCAAATGGCTCTGAACACTATGGGACTTAACATCTGTGGTCATCAGTCCCCTAGAACTTAGAACTACTTAAACCTAACTAACCTAAGGACATCACACACATCCATGCCCGAGGCAGGATTCGAACCTGCGACCGTAGCAGTCCCGAGGTTCCGGACTGAGCGCCTAGAACCGCTAGACCACCGCGGCCGGCAATGCGACCTCAAATTGAATGGCTACGTGATGCAACTTCAGATGCCTGGCTGAGAGAAATCTTAAGGAGATGCATTTCATTCACGAAATATGTGGTTTACAAAACATTACTACCGATAAAACAGCATTACGTGATAAGTTGTGGCTGATCAGAGAAGCAGCCACATCAATGTAAATGACAAAGTGGATATGCCACCACAATTACATAACTGGTGTAGCAATCATAGGAATAAGGTAAGAGAAGTTAGTGTACATAGTCATAGAAATAGTCACTCGTTTTCCTCAATGAGCACGTGTGTAAGATACGAAAGAAATTGGGCAGTATTGTTGCGATCTGTCCCTCCCCATTGCATTGTATAGTGGCTAACACAATATGTGTTTGGATGCAGATTGTTTGCAGTATGTTGGAGCAGTTTACCTGAAGACCTGCAGAGTATTGACGAATGGTGCTTGCAAAGGTAGATAAACGTAAATAAATGTGGTGGACTGAAGATTATCACTCGCCAAACTAGGAGCCTGGAGTAATAGATCTGTCTCAGAAAGTCGTTTAGTAAGCATGGCTTCTGTGGTAGCTGCTGGAAGAGGAGTGGTGACATAGTACACAGAGGTTGGGGCTCGAGGCGTGGATGTTATACTAAGCAATGTATAGTTAAAGGTGCAGCAGCAAGGGTTATTTGATTACTGCTCTGGAGAACTATTAGTCTTGTCTTCCCTGTGTCCTCAGCTTTACAACTACCATCTTCCGTACTTTTTCACTACAGTCCTTTATACGCACCGCATTTTGACTGGTGAACACACACTGTATTAGTTACAATAGGGTCAGCCAGAAGCGAAGCAACATCGTCACTGCTGGTGTACTGGACATCTAGTTATCGGAGAAATCTACTCTCTAAAGCAAAATATAATGGTCCTCTTTCTAGGATTAGGTGTATACACCAGTAACAGTTTACACTCCACTCACAGAGACAGTGTCTTCTGAAGGAAATGTGAGTCATCGACTTGTTTATAAAATAACTCTTATATTAATTATTCGCATACACGTCTCACAAAATAGCACGACAATAAATTCGATTAAATGCGGGAAGTTTACTGTCAAATATGTTTTCCATGCTTCATTCTAGAATGGGACAGGAGTAGATGTTAAATGATGGTAGTAAAAGAAGTTCTGTGTTTCTAATGAGATACATGTAATTAACATGGTTATAAATAATTTGTTCTAAGCTTATAAGTACAGCCAGCGAGGGGAAGTCCAACTAGCATTAGTATCAGAGTCCCATGGTCTTGGCTGTTGCCGGTGCATTCCTAATGTCATTACTGGAAAGGAGTTCCATAATTTTTTTAATCAGTAGTAGTCAACCTCGTCCCAGGAGTGGGCGTTTCAGCTTTCATGGTGGGCTGCAGGGGGTAAGGTTTTTAAAAAATATTTCCATTAGGTTTTCAGAAAGTTTTGACATAAAATGTAATGTAATTATTATTTTATGATTTAACTTGCTGTAACTCTGCATTATTAATATAATGACGAAAAGTTGCGATTACTTCATAACTCGCTATTACTGTGGTACCAATGGGAGGTCAGAAAAGTTTACTAGTAACAGAAATACAAACGTGGACAAAGCGTAAAAAAGCTGACTACCGCTGGTTTTAATGTTCATACCTGAAATGTGTGTGTGAATTTCTATACTGGAAAATGTTTAATATGCACTACATATTAGGTGTGTTGAGAAAAGACGAATTACACGTAACAGTGTTCGAAGTCAGAGCATCCCTGGCTGTTGACGTTGGGACAGCCATGATTACTCATTTGAATGTAGTACAGCTGACACAAAAAATGGCTATTGTACTGGTCTTTCTATGGAGAAAATATTTCAGGGTGTCTGAATGTTTATGATGTCTCATTCCTGGAAACGTCCCCAATGGTTAATAGACAACTTGTGTAAAATTATTAAAGTGTGTTTAGGACTCGCGGCTACTCCGTCCATCACAAAAGATGGCCATGCCAGTGGATGGCTCAGGCAGATGGCAAATCGAACAACGGCTATCTGCTCTCAAAGCGCTAGACTGGGAGGGCTCTATTCTGCTTGCATGAACCAGCAGTCACACTGGCTGCATCACACCAGGGGGTCCACAACTCTTTTGTGGATACGTGCGTAGCGAGCACGGGACCCCGAGCTAATGTGGCCCTCCTTCCTTTCCGGGCTGCATACCTTCCCTTTCCTCATCCTTCCCCCTCCCCCATCTTCGCCCCCCCCTCACCTCTGGCTCTTTCCTTCCCTTTCTCCCCCTCTGGGAGTATGGTTTGTGCCTACGTCCGGAGACGGACGCTCTTAACTGTTACAAATTCCTTGCTTTCTATACTTGCAAGTCTTCGTCCTTCCTCTGCCCTTCTCTTTTCCTTCCCGCTTCTCTCTGCACTTTTCTCCGCTGCGGCGTTTGAGACCCCTCTTCTTTCCTTTCCCTTTCTCTTTTTTCCTCCCTGTGCGTGTCTGAAGGCCGACCCACGCACTTCCATGCGTAGCCGGTGACGGGGTAACGTGTAATTCACCGCCCCGGGTAGACAGGTAGGACACGTACGTACCCCCTGGTAACGGCCAGGCCCAGGGAGAGGTGATTACCTGCGCTGATACCTTCCGAAAGTGCCGATTGGTCCCTCCGTCCGTTTGTCGGGAGGTGTGACCTCAGGTGTGAACAATCACCTAAGGCGGGAGTGCCCTCAGTGAGGGCCCCCACAAGGGAGGAGCACGCCATCGGAGACGCTGGTAATCATGGGGGATTCTTCCGCAATGGTTTCCTCACCTTCCACTATGTCTGCTCACAAACGTAAGTTCACTGAGTCTCAGCCACAGACAGTTCTTCCATCGTTGCCACAGTTCCTTGTTGTTTCTCGGTCTGACAAAGGTCACGACTTCTCCACGATCAACCCTTTCATTATTCAGAAAGGTGTCGACGCAATTGCAGGTCCTGTAAAGTCTTGTTCCAGATTACGGAATGGCACCCTGTTGTTAGAAACAGTCAGTGCCCTCCAGGCACAAAAATTGCTGCGTACTTCTCTGCTCCACACCTTCCCTGTCCGGGTGGAACCACACCGTACCTTAAATTCCTCAGGTGGGGTCGTTTATACACGCTCCCTCGATGGATTGTCTGACGAAGAAATTCAGCACTACCTGTCTGACCAGGGCGTAACGGCTGTTCATAGTGTTATGAAAAGGGTTGACATGAACATCATTCCAACCCGCACTGTCCTCTTGACATTTGACAAAGTTCAACTCCCATCGAAAATCAAAGCAGGCTATGAGATAATTTCCGTTCGCCCTTACGTCCCAAACCCTACGCGTTGCTATCGATGTCAGCGGTTCAATCACACCAGCCAGTCCGGTTCCAATCCGGCCAAATGTGTTACGTGTGGCAAGGATGCCCATGAGGGTGCTTGTCCACCTCCATCCCCTCGCTGCATCAACTGTATGGGTGACCATGCTGCTTCCTCTCGCGATTGCCCCGTTTTTAAGGACGAAAAGCTCATCCAGGAAATAAGAGTGAAGGAAAAGGTGTCGACCTTTGCTGCTCGAAAATTATTCGCCAGTCGCCGGCCCACCGTGCCTCAGACAGGAAAATACAGCACTGTCCTTGCTTCTCCTCGGCCAACAAAGGAGGCGGCCACGCAGACTTACGACCTCACCTTTAGTGCCACGGTCGTCAGATCGGCCAGCGCAAAGATCGCCCGTTCAACCTCACCACTTTCGCCTGCCCACTCTATGGCTCACCCTTCATCGCGTTCTGCTAAATCTCGAGCCCAAAAGTCAGACACCAAGCCTTCCAAAAAAGAGCATACTCGTGAAGAGTACATCATACTTCTAAGAAGGCTACAAAGAAACCCAGTTCCTCTCCTTCTCCGCCAAGGCGTGTCCCATCTACAGCACCACCTGGCGGAAATCGCCCTCGGCCGTCTTCTGTGTCGCCGAGACGCACTGCTGGTGGCCGGTCAACCGGCCGATCGCTGGTGGCAGGAGCTGCTCCTGACCAACCTATGGATCAGGATCTTCTGCCTTCGGCTGACTGCCATTCCATGCTGTCGGTCGCTAGCTCCGAGCAGTCTTTGAGTTGACAGCAACTTTGGTCACATTCCTCCATTTTCTGTTCACCCATGTCCATTATCCACTGGAATATCCGCGGCATTCGAGCCAATAGGGATGAATTGTCGATCCTCTTACGATCCTACTCGCCGGTCATCTTCTGTCTTCAGGAAACAAAGCTGCGTCCCCATGACCGCTTTGTTCTCCCTCTTTTACAGTCCGTCCGATATGATCTCCCCTCTGTTGAAGGCTCTCCAGCCCATGGAGGACTCATGATTCTTCTCCATGATACTCTCCATTATCACCCAATCCCCTTAAACACTTCCTTCCAAGCTGTCGCCGTCTGTCTTTCCCTTTCCGGATACACGTTCTCTCTTTGTACTGTATACATTCCATCGTCCACACCAATGGCACGAGCTGATCTCCTTCATCTTCTTGGTCAGCTTCTACCCCCCTATTTGCTGGTTGGGGGGACTTCAATGCCCACCACCCGCTTTGGGGATCACCACACCCTTGTCCACGTGGCTCCATATTGCTAGACGTCTTCCACCAAGCGGATCTAGTTTGCCTCAACACTGGGGTCCCCACATTTTTGTCTGCCTCCACGACAAATTTATCTCATTTGGACCTTGCGGTCGGTACTGTTCCGCTAGCTCGGCGCTCCGAATGGTTCGCCCTTGATGATACACACTCGAGTGACCACTTTCCATGTGTCCTCAGACTGCAGCCTCAACTGCCATATATGCGCCCGCGACGATGGAAGTTCGCCCAAGCCAATTGGACACTTTTTACGTCTCTAGCGACATTCGATGACCGTCCCTTTCCCAGCGTCGACGATGAGGTCACACATATTACCGACGTTAATCTTACAGCTGCGGAACGTTCAATACCACGCACCTCCGAATTGCCCCGGCGCCCCCCAATTCCTTGGTGGAACGAGGCATGCCGTGACGCACTACGTGAGCGGCGACGTGCTCTTCGCATTTTCCGTCACCATCCTACTTTGGCCAACTGTATCCGCTATAAGCAGCTCCGTGCGCGATGCCGTCGCGTCATCCGCGATAGCAAGAAGGCAAGCTGGAAATTCTTTATTAGCTCATTTAACACCTTAACTCCCTCCTCGGCAGTTTGGAGTCGGCTTCGACGGTTCTCAGGCGCGCCTAGTTTCTCCACGGTCTCTGGGCTCACTGTCGCGCATGATACATTCGTGGACCCCGTCGCAATTTCTAACTCGTTGGGTCAGCACTTTGCTGAGATTTCGAGCTCTTCCAATTACCCGCCAGCGTTTCTCCCGAAGAAACGTGCAGCGGAAGTGCGACCTCTTGCTTTCTCCTCTCCAAATCGCGAAAGCTATAATACTGTTTTCTCCATGCGGGGACTCCAACATGCACTCTCTTCTTCTCGCTCCTTCGCCCCAGGACCGGATGGTATCCACGTCCAAATGTTGCTGCATTTATCAACCCATAGTCTGCATAACCTCCTTCGCCTTTATAATCGAATTTGGACCGACAGTACTTTTCCCAGACGATGGCGGGAAGCTATCGTCGTTCCCGTTCCGAAACCTGGAAAGGACAAACATCTCCCCTCTAGCTATCGCCCCATTTCTCTCACGAGTAGTGTCTGTAAGGTTTTCGAGCGTATGGTGAATTACCGTCTAGCGTGGTGGCTGGAGTCCCGCAGTCTTTTAACACCTGCCCAATGCGGATTCCGGAAGCATCGTTCTGCCGTTGACCATCTTGTTGCTCTCTCCACTTATATCATGAACAATTTTCTCCGGAAACGCCAAACAGTAGCAATCTTTTTTGATCTGGAGAGAGCATACGATACCTGTTGGAGGACGGGCATCCTCCGCACACTGTTCTCTTGGGGCTTTCGAGGTCGGCTGCCCCTTTTTCTTCGCGAATTTATGGCAGAGCGCACATTTAGGGTGCGGGTGAACACTACTCTCTCCCGTACTTTCTCCCAAGAAAACGGGGTACCCCAGGGCTCCGTGCTGAGTGTTGTACTGTTTGCCATTACCATCAATCCAATTATGGATTGTCTCCTTCCTGATGTCTCGGGCTCCCTCTTTGTGGACGATTTTGCGATCTACTACAGCTCTCAACGGACCAGCCTTCTTGAACGACGTCTTCAAGGATGTCTCGATCGCCTCCACTCTTGGAGCATCGAAACCGGCTTCCATTTTTCTCCCAGTAAGACCGTTTGTGTTAATTTTTGGCGACGTAAGTAGTTTCTTCCACCCTCCTTACATCTAGGACCTGTCAACCTTCCGTTTTCAGACGTCGCTAAATTCTTGGGTCTTATGTTTGACAGAAAACTATGCTGGTCCTCCCACATTTCGTATCTTTCGGCTCGCTGTCTGCGATCCCTCAACACCCTCCGTGTCCTGAATGGTACCTCGTGGGGAGTGGACCGAGTGGTCCTTCTCCGCCTCTATCGCGCCTTAGTGCGCTCGAAATTGGACTATGGAAGCATAGTCTACTCCTCTGCTCGGCCGTCTATTCTTCGGCGTCTCGACTCTATCCACCACTGTGGATTACGTTTAGTGTCTGGAGCTTTTTACACCAGCCCTGTGGAAAGCCTTTATGCTGAGACTGCTGAACCTCCGCTGTCCAATCGGCGAGCAGTCCTTCTGAGTCGTTATGCCAGCCATCTGTCTTCCATGCCTGCTAATCCAGCCCATGACATATTTTTCGACGCCTCCTTTGATGTAGGGTATGCAGGCCGCCCCTCCTCCCTACTACCACCGGGAGTCCGCTTCCGTCAACTGCTCCATTCTCTTTCCTTCCGCTTTCCTAAAACCTTCTTGACAACTTGGGGTACAGCACCGCCTTGGCTCCGTCCCCGAATCTGCCTGCTCCGTGACCTTTGTCGATTTCCCAAGGATGGTACCCATTCACTTGTTTATCGTCGGGCATTTGCTGCTCTATGTGCACAAATGACGGACGCCACATTTATTTACACCGACGGCTCGAAAACATCGTTAGGTGTAGGGAGTGCCTATATTGTTGGCGACACCCCAAATCACTTTCGGTTTCCCGACCAGTGTTCGGTCTATACTGCGGAGCTTTACGCTGTTCTCCAGGCTGTCCACTACATCCGCCGCCATCAGCGGATACAGTACGTTATCTGCTCCGATTCTCTCAGCTCTCTCCTCAGTCTCCAAGCTCTTTACCCTGTGCCTCTGGTCCACCGGATTCAGGACTGTCTGCACTTGCTCCACCTGGGGGGCGTCTCGGTGGCGTTCCTCTGGCTCCCGGGACACGTTGGTATCTGCGGAAATGAGGCGGCCGATATTGCAGCCAAGGCTGCAGTCTCTCTTCTTCGGCCAGCTATTCCATCGATTCCCGTCGCTGATCTACGGAGCGTCTTATGTCGTCATGTTGTTCATTTATGGCACGCGCACTGGTCGACACTTCCCCAAAATAAATTGCGGGACGTAAAAACTCTTCCTTGTGCTTGGTCCTCTTCCTCCCGAACGCGTCGTCGGGAGGAGGTAATTTTAACTAGACTCCGGATAGGGCACTGTCTTTTTAGCCATCGACATCTTTTAAGCGGCGATCCTCCCCCACTCTGCCCCCACTGCTCTCAGTTGTGGACGGTAAGACACCTTTTAATTGAGTGCCCCTATTTTACTCCGTTACGCGCCCGTCTACAGCTGTCGCCTGATATATCGTCAATTTTAGTAGATGACACGCGATCGGCCGATCGCGTTCTAGAGTTCATTCGTGCCAGTGAAATGACGTCAGTCATTTGAAGTTTTTTTTGGGGATAACCAACCCCTTTCTGTAGTGGATTTTTAAGCCTTCCTTCTGCTTTTAGTTTCTCCAATTTTATGCCTTTCGTTCCCACTGCTGCTGGTTTCTATTTTAGGTTTTTTACTGTCTATTAAGTCCCGGACCGGGCGCTAATGACCGTAGCAGTTTTGCGCCCTAAAACCACAACCCAAAAAAAAAAAAAAAAAAAAAAACACTGGCTGCATTCACCACAGTGGTGGGCGGTGGCTGTGAGCAGTGTAGAGTTTTGTTGCTATTAACATGGTGCATACAAAGTACACAACGAAAGATAACATCCTTTATTTTTGATTATTTCAAATAAAGTGCATACATTTTCCGTTTGTTCCTACTACAAACTACTGTGACCTGTGTTTGAGATTGCGCCATTGTGGTAAATTAATATGACATCAAATATGAAAGATATCTTGTGTGTGACCTGCTGTGGATGCGTACTCAGATTAATAATATTAAGTTATAAAAATGTGATATCAGAGTAATTTGTTTAAATAATGCATTGGGCTTAACTGTTAAACATTTAATTTAAAGTCTCGCATATATGTGTGTCTGAATGATGATATTGAAAAGTGGGTATCTTAAATACTGGAAGAAAATCAGCAAAACTTGTAACAAGATTGTAACAGATTTCCCCAAAACTGTAAACACAAATGGGAGGTTGTCATGCATTGCAAAAATGCTATTAGATAGCGATGACGTCATTAAATTACAGTAATTCAGCCAATAGGATAACACCCCATCATTTTTCACTGATTCGCTGTACTGCCAACATATTGGACGTATTTTTTTGAAGGAGACAGGAAACATCGTAATATCAGCACAAACAAAAGTTTACCCAACTGACTTTGGGGAATGGGGCGAGAGGTTGAGAGGGATGAGAGACGAAATGAGGTCACAACTTGAAATAGTATCGTACAACAGGGTCACATGTTACACTTGAATGAAAGTAACTTAAGTTCACACATGTGCGGTTTGTTTGCATAATTATCAAATCATCTGGCCGCCACCCTAGTGACCATTAAAATTGTTGCACCACGAAGATGACGTGCTACAGCAGCGAAATTTAATCGATAGGAAGAAGATGCTGTGATATGCAAATGATTAGCTTTTCAGAGCATTCACACAATGTTGGCGCCGGTGGCGACACCTACAACGTGCTGACATGAGGAAAGTTTTCAACCGATTTCTCATACACAAACAGCAGCTGACCGGCGTTGCCTGATGAAACGTTGTTGTGATGCCTCGTGTAAGGAGAAGAAATGCGTACCATCACGTTTCCGACTTTGATATAGGTCGGATTGTAGCCTATCGCGATTGCGGTTTATCGCATCGCGACATTGGTGCTCGCGTTGGTAGAGATCCAATGACTGTTTGCAGAATATGGAGTCGGTGGGTTCAGGAGGGCAATACGGAACGCCGTGCTGGATCCCAACGGCCTCGTATCACTAGCAGTCGAGATGACAGGCATCTTATCCGCATGGCTGTAACGAATCGTGCAGCCACGTCTCGATCCCTAAGTCAACAGATGGGGACGTTTGCAAGATAACAACCATCTGCACGAACAGTTCGACGACGTTTGCAGCACCATGGACTATCAGCTCTGAGGCCATGGCTGCGGTTATTCTTGACGCTGCATGACAGACAGGAGCGCCTGCGATGGTGTACCCAACGACGAACTTGGGTGCACGAATGGCAAAACGTCATTTCTTCGGATGAACCCAGGTTCTGTTTACAGTATCATGGTGGTCGCATCCGTGTTTGGCGACATCGCGGTGAACGCACATTGGAAGCGTGTATTCGTCATCACCATACTGGCGTATCACTCGGCGTGATGGTATGAGGTGCCATTGGTTACACGTGTCGGTCACCTCTTTTTCGCATTTACTGCACTTTGAACAGTTGACGTTACATTTCAAATGTGTTACGACCCGAGGATCTACCCTTCATTAGATCCCTGCGGAACCCTACATTTCAGCAGGATAATGCACGACCGCATGTTGCCGGTCCTGTACGTTCCTTTCTGGATACAGAAAATGTTTGACTGCTGCACTGGCCAGCACATTCTCCAGGTCTCTCACCAATTGAAAACGTCTGGTCAATGGTGGCCGAGCAACTGGCTCGTCACAATACGCCAGTCACTACTCTTGATAAACTGTGGTATCGTGTTGAAGCTGCATGGGCAGCTGTACCTGTACACGCCATCCAAGCTCTGTTTGACTCAATGCCCAGCTGTATCAAGGCCGTTATTACGGCCAGAGGTGGTTGTTCTGGGTGTTGATTTCTCGGGATCTATGCACCCAAATTGCGTGAAAATGTAATTACATGTCAGTTCAAGTATAATATATTTGTCCAATGAATACCCGTTTATCATCTACATTTCTTCTTGGTGTAGCAATTTTAATGGCCAGTAGTGTATAAGGGCGCTAGGCAAAGTGAGTGCTTTGTTTACATTAAGATCAAAGCATCAGCCACAATTTTGTTTAAGAGCCTCAATCAAGTGACTGGTTAACTGAGTGTATGTTTACAAACAACGTCAGGAATGACCTTCTGATTAGTAAATGAACAATCACAACGGTAACAGGCCTGCACGACAAATTGGTGTGATGCAACAGTTTTGTTCATGTGTGTAGACAAACAGGATAACCGATCCACGATCTGTAAACTCCGTTTGGTTAAATAAATATTGCCTGCCCTCCAAGAGAAATACGACGAAGAACCTGGGTGAATCCACGTTACTGAGGCAAATACGTTCCATTCTATAAGCACAACGCTGACTTACTGGGAGATCTAATCTTAGTGAATGTTTCGGAGTTCCTTTGGATTTAGAATCTTTTTAAGGGAGTGTATGGTCCACCTGGTTGATAGGTGGCATGTCTAAGCGTTTTTCAGTATGCGAGGAAGGGGAGCATTTTTTTGGATTTTTTCGGAGGCGTTGATATTCGAAGATGACAGCTTTTATTTGACCTAGGCGAACGTGGCTTTTTGGCAGCAACCTTATGTAATGACTGTTTTTTCAGTGGTTGCGACCTCACTAAGGCAAAAACTGCTGTCCGTATGTAATGACAGAGACATTATTCTGTTGAACAAAATTAGTGTGGACTTTTCGTCGGCGTATGATGTCTATTCGTGCCTGTTGTTTGACGTCCGTGTATCACCGTGGCGCGCGGTGCATATGTGAGGTGTCAAAAAAAAAAAAAAAAATAATAATTCAAATGGCTCTGAGCACTATGGGACTTAACATCTGTGGTCATCAGTCCCCTAGAACTTAGAACTACTTAAACCTAACTAACCTAAGGACAGCACACAACACCCAGCCATCACGAGGCAGAGAGAAAATTCCTGACCCCGCCGGGAATCGAACCCGGGAACCCGGGCGTGTGAAGCGAGAACGCTACCGCACGACCACGAGATGCGGGCTGTGAGGAGTCGTTCACGTGTGAAACTGTATGAAGATAGCAAAAAAGATACAGAATCTGTTTGGTGTTTGTGCGTAACTTTCCTTTGAATGCAGCAGACGCGGGTAACATATCTGAAAGTATGATTTTAATGCGCCATATGTTTCCAGTTAAGCAATTGGACATGGAGGGGGGAGCAGACAGGCCGCGTCCTCTTCAGAGGTGCCATCCCGACATTTGCTTTAACTAATTTAGGACACCATGGGAAACCTAAATCAGGATGGCAGGTGTAGTATTTGAACTGATGTCCTCCCACAACCAAATCCATTGCTTAACACTAGGACCCCTCACCCGGTCACATTCGTCACGTAATTCGCACTTTCTTGTCTTCTTCAGATCAATTACTGAAACTACTCTTTAAACGATTGAAAGTGTGGAAACCAAGATATGTTGCCATAGATTATTATTTTAATATCTATTTGACTGATATAAACATTTTACACTTTCACAACTTTTTCGCAGTATCGACCATTACAGTGCCCATAGACTTTACTTTTGTGTCATTTATTAATACACTTAACCAAATATATATCTCAGCATATGTCATCAATAACACACTTATTTCATTTTTCTAACTTACACACTATATTTTATGTAAAAATTTCTAAATAACTCAAACGAAATGTTGAATTATCTGAATTAGTTAAAATAACAGTAAATAAAATGTTAAAACTCCTTACCCATCAGCAATAATACGTGAAACAGAAAAAACTTAGAGGTACATCAGTTTTGGAGTCCTTCCCAGAGAGCGCTCGCCTTTCCAGAGTGCCAACTTGTAAGTACAAAAGAAGAAAAGAGGATGAGGAACCTGCTATAATGTTTGTTTCCTGTATGCAGTCGTATAAAATTTACTGCACAAAAAGATATCTCCAAGTGGAAAATTTTTGCCATCATAAGGCCGATCACAGCACTTTAAGACACCAGCGTGGGAGAGTAAAGTAACAAGCTTGTGGCTGTATCATTACAGGGCTGACGGCTTTTCGGAAACCCGACAACGTTATTGAAATGAAGATAAGTTATGGTCTCCCGGTGCTAGTGGTTCAATCACAAGAAAATAAATCAGGCTAATCTCGAGACCAGTTCACGGTAACTCTGTTTACCGAAACCGGTCATCGTAAATAAGGTTTTACAAATCCGATCTCGGCTGAGGAATTGTTCCTCAAACTGAATATTTACTGGTCTTCCCTTGTCACTGAGTATGAGCAAATTAATAGATGAAATATGTGTACAAATGTGTATGAAATATGTTAAATATGTCATGCCGGCAAGAACTGTGATTCATCTCAGAACTTCAGTGCTTGAGAAAACTAGCCTTAATGAATTAACTCCATAATAGTCGTATTGAAATAGTAATAGCTTCCTTTAAATTTCAAGGATATATTGTTGGTTGATAATGCAGTTTAATTATCGAAAGAAAAGAAAAGAAAAGAGACGTGAATTTGCTGAGACAACATAGCGGTAATCAAGCCATCAAAAAGTAAGTCAGAATTTTGCATACGCAGTGTAGTGCTTCAGTAGCAACGTTGCTTTTCCAAGTCGATCCACATCCTTTCTATCTCCTTCCCGCTATAGAAAATCTGCTTTAGTTTATCTTTCAAAGTAAAATTCTTCGTAGTCTGATAATAGAAATTATTTCTCCCCATTGTTAGTATACCTGTATTGCATTTTCAACATGGTGGATAGTGTGCGCAATTTGCAGTGAAGAGCATCTTCATCCATTTGTCTGAAACGGTTAGGTTCCATCTTGTCTTCTTGCCAGATAGAATTTCATTTGTTGCTCACGCGAGAGCGGTGCTCTTAGCGGACTCACCACGTCACTGACAAACGACGAAAGCCTTGCGTAGCACCTGATTTACTGACGAAAATGGCAGATAGTAAACAGAGACAGGTGACAACAGGAGACGGGAGTGAAGACGTTAATAGTATTCCATACCCTTTACGATCGCGAACGGCAGGTTCCCGTGTGGAAACTGAACTAACCATGTCTGTAACAGGGGAAAGTGACCCTAAAGTCCAAACTCTTCCCACTGCAGCTACAAATGACCTCGGTGCGTTAATGGAAATGCTGAAACAACAGTTTGACGCAGTAAATGAGAATATAAAAACACAAAATGAGACTATAAAAAAACAAAATGAGACTGTTAACGCCCGATTAGATGCTGTAAGCGAGTCAGTAAAAACACAAAATGAGACTGTTAACGCCCGACTAGATGCTGTAAGCGAATCATTAAAAACAGAGCTAGGCACAATCAAAACAGATCTGCATAAAGAAATTACGGCTGAATTAAATACCCATTTGGGTGAGGTGCAAACTAAGATCAGTGATCAAATTCAGAAAATGCAGAAACAGGTGAAAAGTGAAATAGCTGAAGTATCTGGAACATTAAACACAAAAATTCAGGCAGCTACCAAAGAAATAAGCTCAGTTAGAAATGCAGTATCTGACATTGAAGGTGTAGTAGAGGATCTGTCGAGGCAGATAGACTCAATCAATATTGAAGAACAGGTTAAGAGCACCGTGAAAGCACACGCAGAGGCATTGTCGGAACACTACGATGAATGGATAAAGGGTAAAGATATTTTTATCGAAAAGAAGGTCAGGGAGGAGCTTAGGGAGACTGTCAAGGATGTAACTTATGAAATCTTAGCTCCTCCTGGTAAGTCGGGAGACACAGTGGTTTCTGAGTTGGGACAGATTCGGAGGACACTTACACGGGATCTTCCCGAGTGGAAGCAGCAAGTAGTGGACGAAGTCAGAATGCTGAGAAACTGGGTAGAAAATCCGCACACACATACGCAAACTATAGAGAACAACTCTTTAGACGGTGACGAATGTCAGTCAACTCCTTATGGTTCACCACCTGATTGCATGCAAAACAACAGTCCTGTTGAGTCCCGAGTAGGGAAACTAAATGATCCGCCCACAATTGTGAGTTTAATGCAAGAGGAAAGTGTGATTAAGCATCGCACTTTTCCTTTTTTCATCCGCAGAAGCGAGAAATACACCCCATCGTGTTCCTAAAGAATTTTTCCGGCATATTTCCCAGGAGCTGGACAGACAGACAGCGTATTCAGTTCGTCACTGGCTTTATTTCTGGTGATGCAGCATTATGGGGAACGGAAATGGTAGACACGTGTAGGAATTATGAAGAGTTTGAGAAAATGTTCTTGGCAAAATTTTGGAGTAATGGGGTACAGCAAAGATTAAGGAAGGAGGTGTATGGTGCGGAAATTTTCAATGAGAAGCATGGAAGTCTCCGGCGATACTTCGAGAAGTATCTAGCAAAAATTAAATTCTGGGATTCTCCGATTTCTTCCAAGGACGTAATTATGATTCTCAAAAGCAAACTCCCTGTGTCTATTAGAGAGAAATTAGTAAATGTGTCCGAAGAAGACACGGATGTATTCCTTTCTGTGCTAGATTCCTTAGATTTAATTAGCGAGGATGTGCGCTCCAAGGTTGGCAGCGGCAAATTCTTCCCTGGCAGCCAGCAGAATGCATCGCACGCGGACAACAATGCGCCGAAGGAGAGAGCGAGCTACTGCGACCGCTGTTACCAACCTGCCAGCGGTTATCAAAACGCAAACGGCAATAACTTTAAACGGAAGCAGAAAACCAATTACAGTAATCAGCAGAGATACCACCCAATTTACAACCACCAGGTACAACATCAGTACGGAAACCCACCCTTTAATTCTGCGCCTGAGCAGTACGGAAATTCTCCACAAACTAGTGGTAATTTTTCAAATGGGCCAGTGTACAATCAAAGTTATAGGTCGAAAAATAGCAAGTGGCATGGGCAAGGCGGAGACCACCCAGCACAACATAAGAACAACTTTTCACAGGATAGAGGACCGCGGAACAATTTTCAAATGGCACCAAATGCGAACTTTCCTTCACAAGGAAATGGTTTTGCCGGCAACCAAAAGATCGGGCGACATCAGCCTTCTCAAGTATTCTATTCACAAGTGAATGCACCCAGTGGATTTTACCCCTTTACACCGGCATTTGTACCACATAACCAGCACCAATATGAAACGGAACAAACACTTAAGGCCATGAATGACAAACAGGTTAAACATCCTGCGGAAAATTAGAGGCAGCGCCTTTCAGTCTCCTAGAGGTCGCTGCCGGTTCCAGTGGGGGTACTAACGAATACTCTGATTCTGAGTATGTTAATGCGATACGGTACGACCATGAGACCGACTTACGAGATGACCTTGCACCTGACCTAGAAGCTCAAGACATTAATGACATTTATGATGAACAGGTCCAGGCTTCGATTAAGATTTCTATTGCTAACATTCCTGTCACAGCCATTGTTGATACAGGAGCAAACATCAATGTGATGTCATCATGTCTTTTCAGACAGGTGTCTTCTGTTTCAAAAGTTTTATCATTGCCGATTCAGGGTTGCTCCATATCGGGAGCGATTGGTCCATTGAAACAGAGAGTTAATTTACAGACGTAGTTTCAACTGCAGATAGAATCTGTTTTGGTTTCTTGCCTCTTGCTTACTGGAAATTCCCTTGTGTGAACTGTTAATGATAAGTATTGTGTTGAACAGCGCACTGACTACATGGTAACGGCTACTACATGTAAACTTAAGTATTAAATGCTATGTATGGAAAAATTGTTTATAGCGATGGACACGAACTGATATTTCTTCAACAAGCTGAAGCAGGAAATTGAGGTTGCACCAAGAATTTCAATTTAGCTTTAAGTTAGTATTAAGAAAAAAAAATGCTTGCGAGGTGATTGCCCGGAGCTATATAAATATGTAAAGGTGAGAAATGGAGGAGGATGCGTAAATAAGCACTTCTCTCAAGGTACAAGAAGATTTATAGATTTATTTTTAGTAATGTAAGTACTTGAAGTTCTGTTGTAAAAGCCCAAATTACCTGCTTAATAAAATAGGTACATGTTCAAACAGTCCAGACAGTGGACAGGAGTAGAAGAAATAGCTTAAAGTTCAGTTAAAGCGTGCTGTTAAATGGAAAAACAAGTGGTAACCCACATGTGTTCACGCAAGGAGACAATAAGCTGTAGTAAACTAAGTTAGGTGAAATACAGTACAAATAGAGGCAAACCATGAAGCATCGATAATGTAGCGTAAGTACTCCACGAGACCACTAATTGCTATGAAAGTAAACTATTTCCCTGTGATCTGAGCCCAATGTAAAGAGTATATGAGTAATGTTAGCTGACGAATTGATTTCAGTAGAATCAAGGTACTAAATAACTACACAGCAAGCCCCCTGTATCATAAATAAGTCCAAGTAAAGATCTTCAGAAGATTTGTAGTGTAATCTAGCGACCATTCAGTACCCCAATTGAAGGCTAATCTAAAGAACAAGCAATGCAGTGATATTTAAACTTAATATTGACTATAACCAGAGTAAGACGTAGAAGTAGCAAAGCATGCTGTAATGAAAGAGGTTGAAATTTATATATGTGCCTATGTTTATTATGATAATTTTATTTACATGCAGATTTTATCGCAAAAATGTCTCCTAAGACACTCCTCTTATGAAATCCATTTTCCTTGTGCCCGTTCCTTTTGATCCTGGTTCATTAACCCAGACCAAGGGTCGACTTGTAAAAGGCACGTGTGCTTCGAAGCAAAGCAGTGCTTATGAGAAATGAGACACGTAGCGTGATGAACTTCGCTAGCTTTGGTAATGTTTGTTATGAACCGGTTGCGTAAACCCAGTGAACTGTCGGTTATTCCATTCATGCGAAAAATAGTAGACACGCGTTACCCTATTTTTTTAACAGAGAACGATTGCTGAGTACATGAAGCGAAGAGGGAGACCTATTGTTATTCAGTGTGCCCTCAAATATAAAAAAAAAATTGGCAAGCACAAAGGAAAGCACAAAAAAAAAAGATTCAGCGTTAAATGTGTACTCGTTAAGTAGTAGATATGCTGCGTGGCAGTAGAAAATGATCTTGGGTGCACTAAATAATAAATGCAACGAGTGTTGCGAAACCTGTAGTTTTCATAATAAGGAGATGAGCCCTTAAAAGAAAGTTTGAAAGAATATTTTTAGGTTCACTAGTGAAAGTAAACCTTGAGATATAAGGAGTCCATTCATAAAGCAGTTGTTCACTGGACTTAACAAAAGGAGTGACCATTAATTGTAAATATTAGCTCGTAAGTGATCTTTTGTAAATAGTAGAATATAAGTCTTTCTATACCAGTGGAGGAAACGTGCAAAATTGATTGTTTTGTAAATGAACTCTATCGGCGAAGGAACTAAGCACGAATGCTGTGTGAAGATGCACACTAAAGTGCGACATGCATAATAAAAATAACTGTTCACTGTATACTAGTGGTAGTGTTGTACTGCAAGTGTAAAAAGAAGTCAAGGCTACGACAACAGGTGCAACGCAAAGTTCAGTGTTGTTCTAAGTGCAGCGACAGCTAAAACATTCGTCGTCACTTACCTGTGAGCCTCATGGGAGGCAGTTGACAGAGAAGTATGGAGGCAGCTTCAGTGTCCGGCTCCTCCGATGGAAAACGCGCGCGAGGTGTTTGTATCGATGCACTCGTGTGATACGAAGTTCACAAAAAAAAGGGAGCAATCGACGACCAGCAGCTCTGTTACAGCCTGAGCGCGAACGGATACCAAGTATTGGAGCTCACGCAACACTGTGCAGCCGCTGTGAGTGGCTGACGTGTGGGTGACGAAACAATCCAAACTTTAAACTGCTAACCGCCATGACTTCAATCGTACATACTGGAGGAAAGACATTTACACACTTGTGTGACTACATTTTCATACGTAAATTAAGCAATTTTCTTGAGTTGAAGTTAAGATGAGTGAGAAGTAGATTGTTAGATTACTCAGGCCTTAAAGTGATTAATACCGGCACTCCTGAACACTGCTCAAAATGAATTATAATCCTGTCTCTTGATGGACAAAGAAAATGAATGTGCATTATAGGAAGACCCTAAACTCCAGACCAGTCCCGATCCTTAACAAATGTATCCAATAGGTTGTAAGTTATACTAATAATTTTCCACTTCTTCTGTTTCATATTGTAAATAAAAACCCGGGAAGCCACTTGAATTCCTGGCACCACAGTGGAAAGGACAGATGTACTGCATGATGAACGCCGTAGACAGCTAACACAGAAAGTGAAAGCATCACGAAGTGTAGTGCTACGTTATTAAACTGTAATTGAACCACAAGGAGTCAACAGATGCTCGAACATTGTCCACTCTAGTTTAGTGAAAATAAGCACTCACTGTACTCATGTATTAGTTGTTAAGCTCAAGAGAAAGTAATTTCTGAATTCTATCCCCTGAAGTGCGAAATGAACGTTCACTTATTGTTATAAGCAAATATGGACCAAACTTAAATATGCACATAAACGTTAATCTTGGTATTATGGAATGAAGTGACTGATGAACAAAGAATGAAAAACTTTATTTTGAAAAATGATAAATATCTGATATATGTTTATAAATGTAATTTCAATTTATGTACATAGTACGCCAGTAACATTATGTAAATGTAAAAAATCACGAATATCTCATGAGGACATGAGGATCGAGGTAATCCTTCGGCATTCCCTCTCTCCTCATGGGAGGCAATGTGATATTCGCTATTTTTGGCTTAATTAAAATAGCAAATTCAGCCAGAAGGCAAATACTTGTTAATAAAGAATGATTAATATATAATAAGGCGTCGCATAGCGACGGTGGAATTTTCTAAATAATGTAATTCGTCGTCTTTGGGCGGCAATATAAACAGGAAAATACGGATAGATATGCGATCCTTCACTATTTTGTTCGCTGGAGAACAAATGAAGCCTTGAGCGCTAAAAAGACTTTTACTGTTTTTCTCGAGTAAGACGGACGCAGATTTGTGGCGGTCCGATCTAATTATTTTTACTAAATAAATAAAAACGTGTTCCGTCTAAGTTTTGAGCGAAGTGTAGGAAGAAGAACTGTGGTAACTTACTGTGACGAAGCAGGAGCGACTCAAGAGGACAATGGCTATATAAAAGAGCGCTCAATGGACATGATATGGACATAAAAATCTACCGTCATTGTAGTATTAAGCTTAAGGTACGATATATGTTTTAGTTATAATAAATATTTGTTCTGGGAATACTGAATCATTTAGCAGTTCTCATTTCTATTATCTCCTCAGTATTATTTTCATTTTAATTATGCATTTTGCTAATATTACAGACTCCAAGATCAGCAGTCCAATGTGCGTGTTACATTGATAAAAAGAAAACTGTTTTATCGTCTTCTTGCATCAGCTTTAATACTGAATTTCCCTTTTGTGTGAAGTTACAGTTGTTTTTGCGCCCTTAAGAACTTTCTGGTCCCTTAGGAAATTGTTTTGTCATAACAATAACTTCACAACCGGGTGTGATCGAATCTACGATCATGAAGTAATTAGAAAGACGATAACGCAACTTCTTAATCAATAGCACGCTAGTTGTGACTGCCTCAAGCCACGCGAAACCGCAAGTAAAAAACTATTCACATCTCATAATGCAATATTTTATGACAATGGTCAATCCATGATTCTTACGCCAATTGTGATTGATAAAACAGTTAGTTAAATCTCAATTTCCAACTTTCCATTGAATAACAACATCACTTCTATTTTGTAACATCACAGTCTATAGAGAAAGAGCGGGAAGGGGAAGGGGAAGAGGAGGAGGAGGAGGAGGAGGAGGAGATGGGAGCAGCAGGAGATGGGCATAGAGGGATGAGGAAGAAATGGGTGTAGAGGGGGAGGAGAAGAGGCAGGTGGACAGAGAGAAGGGGAGAAGTCTAGTTAAACGTCTGTTTGAAGTGGCCAATGTTACTGAATATCTTTCCGGTTTACGCTCTCTTAGAATAGATAATTTGTTTATTTTCTTTAAGGAATGATTTTTAGTTAATTTATACATGAAATTGTTGACAAGCTTCTGAAGACATTCAGGTGACTGCTCCTGTTTAAAGTAGGTAGTCCGGCATTTAGGGCAAAGTGTTCGGCCACATTTAACACTGAGTCCAGCTTTCCAATTTTTGGACCTGACATCTCTCGTTGTGTATCCCAAACGTAACTTCCCTCCGGCGTCCATTCACTCATGGTGATCTTGGTGTTGTCAAAGTCAGTTTTTAGACCAGAGCAGACCAACACTGATCCCTACCTGGTATTTGAAGAACATGTCTCAGGTTATTTAATACATTTTGCGGAACTTGGATTCCCTTTATTTTCCACTTTAATTCAGACGTTGATTTACTAAGACTCCTCAGAAAAGTTTTGTAGAAATAATGTCTCGTTGTGTTGCACCATTTTCAGTGATAATTTCACAGATACAAAAATTAAAATAATGTATAATAAATAAATACGTGAAATTGTCATTGAAAATTGTGTAAAACAATATATATCGGTAAAATTTAATGCTGAGTCCTAGTTTATATATACGAGAGAGAACAGTATGTAAAACCATGCAACACATAGCCACGTGTTTTGATATTTCACTCCCACTCCCCTCTGTAAGGGATTTTCTTTAAACTACGCATGATTGATTTATTGCATGTGAATACAATACTTAAAAGATGGGCGTATAAATAAATAGCGTTTAGGTGTCAATGTGAAGGGGACACTGAGACTGCAGAGACGATGCAGGCAGCAGGCATCTGAACGCAGCACCCTCTAGGAATCTCTGCTGTTTGCTCTAGCCGGCATGCTCCGTGTCTTGCAAGTACGCCAGGAACGCAAGGTGGCCCAGATTCCACGCAAAGTTGGGCCTTCCCTGTCCTGCAGCCAGCCGCCAATCCGCCGCCGAACCCTGTGGTGGCACACAGCCGCAAACTGCCTTCACTGGGGTCTGGCTAGGAGAGCCACGGGATTACCTCTGACAGGGGAACCTCCCCATCGCACCCCCCCTCAGATTTAGTTATAAGTTGGCACAGTGGATAGGCCTTGAAAAACTGAACGCAGATCAATCGAGAAAACAGGAAGAAGTTGTGTGGAACTATGAAAAAAATTAGTAAAATATACAAACTGAGTAGTCCATGCGCAAGATAGGCAACATCAAGTAGATTATGAGCTCAGGAGCACCGTGGTCTCGTGGTTAGCGTGAGCAGCTGTGGAGTGAGAGGTCCTTGGTTCAAGTCTTCCCTCGACTAAAACTTTTACTTTCTTTATTTTCGCAAAGTTATGATCTGTCCGTTCGTTCATTGACGTCTCTGTTCACTGTAATAAGTTTAGTGTCTGTGTTTTCCGACCGCACCGCAAAACCGTGCGATTAGTAGACGAAAGGACGCGCCTCTCCAATGGGAACCGAAAATATTTCATCGCAAGGTCATAGGTCAACCGATTCCTCCACAGGAAAACACGTCTGATATATTCTATACGACACTGGTGACGGCATGTGCGTCACATGACAGGAAAATGTTGTGGACCCACTTAACTTGTTCACTTGGCGAATGGGTAAAATGATTCTTCTACTTTGCCCGATTTAGGTTTTCTTGTGGATGTGATAATCACTCCGAAAAAAGTGATGAAAACATAAGAGTTTGTCACATAAACTGAAAATAAAAAATTAAACTTTTCACTCGAAGGAAGACTTGAACCTGGGACCTTTTTTTTTTTTTTTTTTTTTTTTTTTTTCGTTGATGATCGTTGTGTTTGGTCGTTGCGGACGTCACATGACATCCATTTAAGTTCGTTTGTTGATCTTTTCACTCAATTTTTTTATTACAGAGGCCAACCAGCCCTCTGACCGAACACGCTGAGGTACCGTGCCGGCTACCTCTCGTTCCGTAGCTGCTCTCGCTAACCACGGGACCACGACGCTCCTAGAGTCCATTTGTCCTTGATGTTGCCTATCTTCGCGTGGACTACTCAGTTTGTAGATTTTACTAATTTTTTTTATAGTTCCACACAACTTCTTCCTGTTTTCTCGATTGATCTGTGTTCAGTTTTTCAAGGCCTATCCACTGTGCCAACTTATAATTAAACCTGAGGGGGGTACGATGGAGAGGTTCCCTTGCTCCATCATCGTGCAAGCACAGTCCTTGATGCTTCAGATGTGACAGTTTTGAAACAAAATTTTTAATTTATGAAACTTCACAAGTAATAACAAACATCGTTAAACATAAGTTATTTTCGTAAGTTTAACAAGCATAACAGGAAAGGCGTTAATCTTAATTATTACAGAATGTGGAATTCAAAACAAAATGTTTTCGTCATAACAGGTCGGAAGCCAGTTCATTCTTCGTCTCAGCTCGTAGGCACCCACTCTTGAAACGGTTAAATACAGTCCGATAGTAAAACTGAAACAGAGTAGAGGGTACAGTGTAAAACTATCACAAGATGTACTGAACAGCCAAAGAAACTGGCACATCTGTCTGATATCGTACATGATAGGTTCACCGCGACCACGTAGAAGCACCGCAACACGACGTGGCATGCTCTCGACTAATGTCTGAAGTAGTGCTGGAGGGAACCGACACGATGAATCCTGCAGGGCTGTCCATAAATCCGAAAAAGTACGAGGAGGTGGAAATCTCTTCTGAACAGCACGCAGCAAGGCATTCCAGATATGTAAGTCTGCAGGCTTTCGTGGCAGTTGTCACTGAAGTTAAAATCTTCTGGATTATCAGGCCGCGTCATGTTTCTTCTAAAATGTTCGACGTTTCGACCGCTCTGCTGAGATCTTCCTCAGGACCTTTAGGTGTCCACTGTTCTAGCGATAGTGGACACCAAAAGATACTGAGGAAGATCCCAGCAGAGGGGTCGAAACGTCGAACATTTTAGAAGAAACATGACGCGGCCTAAAAACCCAGAAGATTTTAACTTCATTCCAGATATGCTCAATCTTCACTTATTGGGAGTTTGGTGATCAGCGGAAGTGTTTAAACTCAGAAGAGTGTTCCTGGAACCACTCTGTAGCAATTCTGGGCTTGTGGGGTGTCTCACTGTCCTGCTGGAATTGCCCAAGTCCGTCGGAATGCACAATGGACGTGAACGGTTGCAGGTGATCAGACAGGACGCTTATGTACGTGTGACTTGTCAGTCGAATCTAGACTTATCGGGGCTCCCACATCACTCCAACTGCACACGCCCCACACCAGTACAGAGCCTCCACCAGCTTGAACAGTCTCCTGACATGGAGGGTCCATGGATTCACGACACTCTTCAGACAAGACTACATTTTTTCCAGTCATAAACAGTACAGTGTCGGTGTTTACGGGCCCAGGCGAGGCGTAAAGCCTTGTGTCGTGCAGTCAAGGGTACGTCGGCCTTCGGCTCCGAAACCCCATATCGATGATGTTTCGTTGAATCGTTCGCACATTGACACTTGCTGATGACCCAGCAAGTTGCGGAAGGGTTGCATTTGTGTCACGTTGAATGGTTCTGTTCAGTCGTTGTTGGTCCCGTTCCTGCAGGATCTTTTTCCGACCACAGTGATGTCAGAGTTTTGATGTTCTACTGGATTCCTGATATTCATGGTACACTTGTGTAATGGTCGTACGGGTGAATCCCCACTTCTTAGCTTCTAGCTTAACAATTGTACTAGAAGAATTTGACTCGGCTAAAGAACTAACCTTTAGTTATGCTATTAATGCTCCTATGCATCGAACACATCCGATGCTCATCTTTTAGTGCAGCCGAGTGAGTTTGTTAGTTCCAAAACCTGTTCCCAACTTGTATTCTTCTGCTGTTTCTGCCATCTACAACTCCCTGTAGTACCATGGAACTTACCCCCTGACATTTTAACAGACGTGCTATCACTTTGTCAATGTTTTCCTTTACTCGCCGATTCTGCGCAAAACTTCCTCATTCCTTACTTTATCAGTGAACCTAATTTTCAACATTCGTCTGTAGAAACAGATCTCGAATTCTCCGATTCTCCTCTTTTCTGGTTGTCCCAAAGTGTAGGTTTCACTACCATACACAGAAATTTTTCTCTAATTAAGGTCTATGTTTGATAATATTAGACTCCTCCCGGCCAGTGTTCTGCCCAGGTAGCAGAATTCCTGGACAAGATTCAGATAGTGGAACTGAAGCCTCGAGATCTTCAGCAATATACTGAATTTGCTCTTTGGATTCTGGCATGAATCAAAGTTGATAACATGTGCCCGGACAATATTCTATGGAGTGATGAGGCACATTTTATACTACAGGATGCAGTGAATACACAGAACTGCCATTGTGTGAACGAAGAGCCATTGCATTCACCATATGTGACTGTGAGGTGTGGATTCACAACCAGCTTCATTCTTGGTCATTTCTTCTTTTAAGAGAATGCACCAAGAGGGCCTGCCAGGTGTACTTGTACAGCAAGTGATTCCTGCTTTGGACGATTGCAGTTGTGTGGAAAATACTGATGGGGCAGCACTTCATGTTGCCCAGTGGAAGCTTTGTCACTTTATTTTTATTTCTTTTTTTTTTTCTCATACAGGAGCTGATTTACGGTGCTTGCAGAATGAACTGGAGTAAAACTACTGTAGCACCACTTCACTGTGTGTAATTAGTACTTGTGGTTGCTGCTGCTGTTAGAAAGTAGGGTAGTGCTATTTATCAATGTGGTGACCAGTTATGCCAGTGTATGATCATTTGTGTTGCAATTGTGAAGCAACTCAATAATATGTTTACAGCTGTTTTGATTCTCTTTCTGTTTAAAATGTTGAGGTAAGTTTAATATTTTTTGTCAGATTTTACAATCGGTATGTAGTTCAGTCCTTGTTTACTGCTTATAGAGCTCTCTCTGCTTGGCAGGTGCTTCAGTCACAAGTGTTACCAAACTTTTTTCCTTGTTTCATCCTATTTTTTTTCTTAGATAAAATTTGTGCAGTATTAACAGTTCTGTATGAATTTCTAATGTTCTTAAATCTTTTAAACATAGCTTCCATATTTCTTGTTGTCTCCAGACTGTGAAGAAGGTTAAGTTTATGCTTTCTGTGGTGCATTGGTACCCTTGCATTCCCTAGAAAGCAAAAAAGCTGACATTTCATATATGAACCTTCTGGGTGGATTGAAACTGTGTGTTGGACTGAGACTCAAACTTGAGACCTTTGCCTTTAGCAGGTAAGTGCTCTACTGACTGAGCTATCCATGCATGACTCAGAAGCCATCTTCACAGCTTTACTCCCACCAGTAGCTCATCCTCTACCTTCCAAACTCCACAAGGTCTCCTGCAAAACTTGCAGAACTAGCCCTCCTGGAAGAAAGTCACAGCCTGAGGGATGTTTCCAGAACAAAATTTGCACTCTGCAGCAGAGTTTGGCAGGTTTTGCAGGAGAGTTTCTGTGTAGCTTGGAAGGTAGGAGATGGGGTGTTGACAGAAGTAAAGCTGTGAGTCATGCTTGGGTAGCTCAGTCAGTAGAGCACTTGCATGCAGAAGGCAAAGGTCTTGAGGTTGAGTCTCAGTGTGACACACAGTTTTAATCCATCAGGAAGTTTCATATCGGTGCACACACAGCTGCAGAGTGAAAATTTTATGTGTGTTGATACATATTTGTGCAGTAAGACTCTTTTTGTATCTTATTTTAAGCTCTTATTTATTTGACTCAGGATACCATTTGTTTTACATACTACCTAGGTTCTAATAAGTTGTTAATTTCTTACCAGCAAGCTTTAAAATTATGTTAAGATCGACAAGGACACGAAACATGATTAACAAAACATGTTCATTTATTTTCCTGTAAAACATAAGATATAGATAGGGACTGGCAGATGCAGCCTCAGTTTTACCATGAGAAGTTATTTAAAATTAGGTATTAATGGCTTCAAAAATCCACTGCTGCTGTTCTATAATATAAAATTATCAGTTATGGTGTATCAGATATTAGATTCTTTCAGGACAGGTCCCAAAGTAGTGTCAATATTTTGTACCACAGTGAAAAACTAAAAGGAAATAAAACCTCTCATCTGTTTGTATTCTTGAAATATTCTATTACTCACCAGTGTGACACCTACAGGCAGCTGGGAGTGTTGAGGAGCTTATTTGTGGTCTTAAGATTGTCCTCTGGTGCACAGCATTCCACTCTTATTATCTCAGTCAAGCTTGCTCATAATTAAAGGATCAGAGGCAAAAACACTCCAAAATGTATATTAAAATAGATGTCACAACAATGTATTACAGAATTTAAGGTATGAGAGGCATTCTGAATATTTCCCAAACAAATAATGAGTCAGCATTTTTGGAACTGTTAATAGAAACTGATGTTTTTTGAACAGTAGAAGCTAGTCTTAAGGCTTCACCTTCAGATACCAGTTAGTTACCGTATATGTAGTAGATGTTCTTAGTTGTGGCTTTTACAGAGCACAGCACTTAGGGGTTCCCAAAGCCTCAACTAGCAGAACACAAGCTGTTGTCACAGGACATGAAAACATATGTGGACAAGGAGCTGGTAACGTTACACTGTGGAATGCCATTTTCCACTTCATTGGAAAACATGAAATGAAGAATCCAGCATGTCAAATTTTTGCCTTGTGCAAAGTAACATGGCCAATGAGATGGGGCATCAGTTTCATGTCACAAGCAGAACACAGGAGCTAAATTATAGTATAGAGATAAACTGTGTATTTTGTAGGTTTATTGACTATAGAGTACATGGTATGAATAGAAGCTGTTTCATAACACCAGCACATTGGAGATCTCTTGAAAATGCGACATTTTAGTTATAATTTGTTGTATTAAAATGGGAGGAAACTACATATTGGCACTTGAAGACTAACATATTTCATACTTGTGGTGTTGAACTGTCTTCTATGAAAGTATATCATTTGAATGCTACTGCTCATCTATCACAAGCATGCCATCTTGGGCATAATTCATTATAGTTAAATGTAAAATAATAATGATGTTTGTAAATACAGCTGTTGCACTGTGTGTACCTTATAACTTTGGTGCTGCAGCTACGTTGGAGCCATAGCATAGTTGATATTGATGTGTATTTCAGATTGAAAGGAAACAAGTTCGTGACTAGCTACTGCCAATTTTTTTCACCATTTATTTTCTAATTCGTTCATGAGATGCATGCAATTGTGGCTGCTTCTGCACTTTATCAGTTTTGTCTGTAGGCAGTGTCGATTTGCACTTTAGAGTATTCAAGCTGTTCTTTTCACTTCTTTTCACTTCTCATTCTTTTTGAAAAATTCCCTCAGGAGTCTTGATATTGCTGGGGAATCCTTCTTAGTCTAACAGCACATACACTGCATTTAGTACACATGCTGACAAATTTTACAATACTGCTTGTAATAGCACTCTTTTTCTGAGCTCCCACTGTAAATTTTCACTGAGCTCATTAGAAAACTGGTTTCAATTTGCTCCATGAATATTTTTAGGAAATAATTAAATTTCTGATCTATGTATGTCCTTTGTAAACTTTTACCCTTTTTCACCCCGTTGAAGTTCAAATAAAAGCTATCTGGAATAGTATTTCTTGTGTTATCATCTGGCTGAAACCCTGTTTGGTTTAATACATGCAGAGTATTATTGCAATGGGGTAACACAAAAAATTGTTTCATTGCCTTGTAGATTTTTTAATTTTTTCTCAAATTTCTTCAGGTCATGTGCAAGCTACATGTCGCAAGATCACACGGATTCCTTTGTGTTGTTAAGAATTTCATATTCAGGTGTTTGCTTTACAGTACATTAACTGAGATTGAGTTCTCTTAATTTATATGGCATGTGTGCTGGATGTACTACACCTGACTGGTTTAAATGTGTTTAGATTAGATTAGATTAGATTAGATTAGATTAATCCTAGTTCCATGGATCATGAATACGATATTTCGTAATGATGTGGAACGAGTCGAATTTTCCAATACATGACATAATTAGGTTAATTTAACAACATACTTAAGTTAATATAACAACTTTATTCTTTTGTGTGTTTTTTTATTTTTCTTTATTTTTATTTTTATTTTATTTTTTTTATTTTTATTTTTATTTTTTTTATTTTTTAATATTTTTTTTCTTAATTTATATCTAAAAATTCCTCTATGGAGTAGAAGGAGTTGTCATTCAGAAATTCTTTTAATTTCTTCTTAAATACTTGTTGGTTATCTGTCAGACTTTTGATACTATTTGGTAAGTGACCGAAGACTTTAGTGCCAGTATAATTCACCCCTTTCTGTGCCAAAGTTAGATTTAATCTTGAATAGTGAAGATCATCCTTTCTCCTAGTATTGTAGTTATGCACACTGCTATTACTTTTGAATTGGGTTTGGTTGTTAATCACAAATTTCATAAGAGAGTATATATACTGAGAAGCTACTGTGAATATCCCTAGATCCTTAAATAAATGTCTGCAGGATGATCTTGGGTGGACTCCAGCTATTATTCTGATTACACGCTTTTGTGCAATAAATACTTTATTCCTCAGTGATGAATTACCCCAAAATATGATGCCATATGAAAGCAATGAGTGAAAATAGGCGTAGTAAGCTAATTTACTAAGATGTTTATCACCAAAATTTGCAATGACCCTTATTGCATAAGTAGCTGAACTCAAACGTTTCAGCAGATCATCAATGTGTTTCTTCCAGTTTAATCTCTCATCAATGGACATACCTAAAAATTTGGAATATTCTACCTTAGCTATATGCTTCTGATTAAGGTCTATATTTATTAATGGCGTCATACCATTCACTGTACGGAACTGTATGTACTGTGTCTTATCAAAATTCAGTGAGAGTCCGTTTACAAGGAACCACTTAGTAATTTTCTGAAAGACAGTATTGACAATTTCATCAGATAATTCTTGTTTCTCAGGTGTGATTACTATACTTGTATCATCAGCAAAGAGAACTAACTTTGCCTCTTCATGAATATAGAATGGCAAGTCATTAATATATAATAAGAACAATAAAGGACCCAAGACTGACCCTTGTGGAACCCCATTCTTGATAGTTCCCCAGTTTGAGGAATGTGCTGATCTTTGCATGTTACGAGAACTACTTATTTCAACTTTCTGCACTCTTCCAGTTAGGTACGAATTAAACCATTTGTGCACTGTCCCACTCATGCCACAATACTTGAGCTTGTCTAGCAGAATTTCATGATTTACACAATCAAAAGCCTTTGAGAGATCACAAAAAATCCCAATGGGTGGTTTTCGGTTATTCAGATCATTCAAAATTTGACTGGTGAAAGCATATATGGCATTTTCTGTTGAAAAACCTTTCTGGAAACCAAACTGACATTTTGTTAGTACTTCATTTTTACAGATATGTGAAGCTACTCTTGAATACATTACTTTCTCAAAAATTTTGGATAAAGCTGTTAGAAGGGAGATTGGACGGTAATTGTTGACATCAGATCTATCCCCCTTTTTATGCAAAGGTAAAACAATAGCATATTTCAGTCTATCAGGGAAAATGCCCTGTTCCAGAGAGCTATTACACAGGTGGCTGAGAATCTTACTTATCTGTTGAGAACAAGCTTTTAGTATTTTGCTGGAAATGCCATCAATTCCATGTGAGTTTTTGCTTTTAAGCAAGTTTATTATTTTCTTAATTTCCGAGGGAGAAGTGGGTGAGATTTCAATTGTATCAAATTGCATAGGTATGGCCTCTTCCATTAATAGCCTAGCATCTTCTAATGAACACCTGGATCCTACTATGGTAATGGTAATGGTAATGGTACTATGGTAATGAACCTTGAACACATATTCACAGGCAGTGAACAGAGCAGTAGTCATCCACCTAAAGATGGCAGTTAGGCCCTTTGCTAAAATGTCCTCGAGAACTTATGACATGATGTGGGTAGAGACCCAAGAATTTTGCAAGTTTGAAGTATACCAGCAATAACCATGTCACATTTCAGGGGCAGTGTCTGCCAATTGCACATCCTAGCACAAGTAACAGACAGACATGCAATTACAGCAAGATTCTCTGTATTTCAAAGCACCACCATCTGCCATGATGCTCTGAGACTAGCTCCCATAGCACAGTGAATATAGTGGGGAATTTGATCATCCACAACTTTTCATATACTTCTCCCCATCTCTTCCAAATTCGACAAATACTCTTCCACAATGCTGTGAGACTAGCACCTTGTATCATCTGTGTGTAACTACTGAAGGTGATTCATAAATTAAAAAATATAATTTATCTATAATAGAGGGAAACATTCCACGTGGGAAAAATATATCTAAAATTTGTCTTCAAGACAAGGAGTTTTTTATTGCACTGTAGCATACAAAAGGCATAAAAATGAATATTTCTGTAAGTAATAGCACATATTCAGGAGTCCCAGTTTCAAGTCCCAACCTTGACACAAGTTTTAAGTTATTACTTCCGTTCTATCTTTCTTGAAGATAAAGTTGAGACTCAGTATGTCTCCAGAAAAATGTAATCCCATCAGATCAGTTGTTTAGTCAGTTTCCTCAATGGACTGGAGCTAGTGTCAGGAACATAGCAGTAGGCTCATGGTTCCAGAGCCACCAACAGATGTGCAGTGTGCAGCGATAGAGTAAAATGGTGTTTCTAGCAAAGAACATTGTATGGTAAGGACTAATTAAATGACACAATGTGGTTGTTAGGACACTGACCTCATATTTAGGAGGGTGAAGCTTGTTCTGTACAGCCAGATTGAATTAAGTTTTCTGTGGTTTCCCTAAATCATTGCAGGCAAAGGTCAGGGTGGTTTCATCTAGGCCACAGCTGTATTATTCCCATAAAGCATACTTACATAAGTATGTATTTTTTGTGTTATTTATTTTCATACAAATCCTGTATCATTGTAAGATCATTCCTGGATGAATGAATGGATAAATAATTAAAACAGAAATGTAGTAAGATACATGTTATAAGACATTGAGGTCAGTTCTGAGAAAGAAGCCTCACAAATCTCAGTTACCTTAGTTGTTTATGTGCCTACAGACCACACTGAACTGTAGCCTTTACTCCTTCCATTATTTATATTCCACTAAGGACTTTCCATTACCATACTTACCATATTAAACAAGTAGATGCAACCAATTGTAGTTACAGAAAAATGTAAGCTGAAGTGGTGGCTAATAAATATTCATAATATTTCCAAATGATGTCCCTCTCTATATTTCCTCTTACTTTGGTGTGGAAGCCTTTTCAGTAGTTAGAGGGGCAACAATCTGGATGATTGACTGATCTAACCATTTAAAAGAAACCAAAATAGCCTTGCTGTGCTGGTACCATGAATGGCTGAAAGCAAGAGGAACTACAGTAGTAATTTTTCCCGAGTGCATGCAGCAATAGTGTATGGTCGAATCATGATGGGATCTCCTTTGGTAAGATATTCCAGAGGCAAAATAGTTCCCCATTTAGATCTCTGAGTGGTGACTACTCAGGGAGATGTCATCAGAAGAAACAAAACTAGATGTTGAATGTTATATCCCTTCATAGCACACCTAGGCTAGAAGATTTGAAAGGGGAAATGAATAGGTTGAAGTTAGATATAGTGGGAATTGGTGAAGTTTGATGGCAGGAGAAGCATGAATCCTGCTCTGGTGAATACAAGGTCATAAATACAAAATAAAATAGATTTAATGCAGGAATAGGTTTAATACTGAATGAAAAAATAAGAATACAGGTAAGGTACAGCCTAGTGAATGCATTATTGTGGTCAAGACAGATGCGAAGGCCACACCTGTGAAACTAGTAGATGTTAATATGCCTACAAACTCTGCAGATGATCAAGAGATTGAAGAACTGTATGATGAGATAAAAACAAATTATTCAGATAGTTAAGGGAGCCTAAAATTTAGTTGTGATGGGGTACTGTAGTTTGATAGCAGTAAAAGGAAAATCAGGAAAAATACACTCCTGGAAATTGAAATAAGAACACAGTGAATTCATTGTCCCAGGAAGGGGAAACTTTATTGACACATTCCTGGGGTCAGATACATCACATGATCACACTGACAGAACCACAGGCACATAGAAACAGGCAACAGAGCATGCACAATGTCGGCACTAGTACAGTGTATTCCACCTTTCGCAGCAATGCAGGCTGCTATTCTCCCATGGAGACAATCGTAGAGATGCTGGATGTACTCCTGTGGAATGGCTTGCCATGCCATTTCCACCTGGCGCCTCAGTTGGACCAGCATTCGTGCTGGACGTGCAGACCGCGTGAGATGACGCTTCATCCAGTCCCAAACATGCTCAATGGGGTACAGATCCGGAGATCTTGCTGGCCAGGGTAGTTGACTTACACCTTCTAGAGCACATTGGGTGGCACGGGATACATGCGGACGTGCATTGTCCTGTTGGAACAGCAAGTTCCCTTCCCGGTCTAGGAATGGTAGAACGATGGGTTCGATGACGGTTTGGATGTACCGTGCACTATTCAGTGTCCCCTCGACGATCACCAGAGGTGTACGGCCAGTGTAGGAGATCGCTCCCCGCACCATGATGCCGGGTGTTGGCCCTGTGTGCCTCGGTCGTATGCAGTCCTGATTGTGGCGCTCACCTGCACGGCGCCAAACGCGCATACGACCATCATTGGCACCAAGGCAGAAGCGACTCTCATCGCTGAAGACGACACGTCTCCATTCGTCCCTCCATTCACGCCTGTCGCGACACCACTGGAGGCGGGCTGCACGATGTTGGGGCGTGAGCGGAAGACGGCCTAACGGTGTGCGGGACCGTAGCCCAGCTTCATGGAGACGGTTGCGAATGGTCCTCGCCGATACCCCAGGAGCAACAGTGTCCCTAATTTGCTGGGAAGTGGCGGTGCGGTCCCCTACGGCACTGCGTAGGATCCTACGGTCTTGGCGTGCATCCGTGCGTCGCTGCGGTCCGGTCCCAGGTCGACGGGCACGTGCACCTTCCACCGACCACTGGCGACAACATCGATGTACTGTGGAGACCTCACGCCCCACGTGTTGAGCAATTCGGCGGTACGTCCACCCCGCCTCCCGCATGCCCACTATACGCCCTCGCTCAAAGTCCGTCAACTGCACATACGGTTCACGTCCACGCTGTTGCAGCATGCTACCAGTGTTAAAGACTGCGATGGAGCTCCGTATGCCACGGCAAACTGGCTGACACTGACGGCGGCGGTGCACAAATGCTGCGCAGCTAGCGCCATTCGACGGCCAACACCGTGGTTCCTGGTGTGTCCGCTGTGCCGTGCGTGTGATCATTGCTTGTACAGCCCTCTCGTAGTGTCCGGAGCAAGTATGGTGGGTCTGACACACCGGTGTCAATGTGTTCTTTTTTCCATATCCAGGAGTGTAGTTTGTGAATATGGACTAGGTAAAAAGGAATGAAAGGGGAAGCCATCTGGTGGAATTGTGTCCAAAACATAAGTTAATCATTGCTAACAGTCGGTTTGAGAATCATGAAAGAAGGTTTGTATCAGTGGAAGAGGCCTGGGGACATGGTTTCACATTGACCATACAGTGCATCTTAAAAAAACACCAACAACACTCAGTGTGTTGAGCAGAAAGGCATACTGATCAGTTTGCAAGAAGGAATCCACATCCAGAAATGCATTGCTTGGGTGCTGGAAAACATCAAAGTCTGGGATGGGTGTGTACTACACATTATGTCAACAAACCCAACATGAATAGAACATCACACTGTCTGCTTCACAGACAGGATTAAAACTGCATATCTCCTACAAAAATGCAGAGTGTACATCATTGGTGCTGAGCTTCATACAAATGAGCAAATACATGCAGTTGTCTCTGAAGTATTTACATTGCTCCATGGACTCGAGCAATAATGTCCTCCGCTGATGATAAAGGTGTGCCATAAACCATAATCTTCATACTACCCTCCAGAAAATAGTCAAGAGTTCGCCGATCTGATGACCATGCTGGCCATGGATATTGTCAACCCCTACCAGTCCATCAAATGGGATATGGTACACTGAGCTGATTCCACACTCGACATTAGAGTGTACTGGAGCTCCATCGTGTTGCAGCCACATGTCCATCTGTAAATTTAGTGACACTACATCCAATAGGGTAGGCAAAGCATCTCTAATAAATCTAAGATACATTGGTCCTGTTGTCTGTTAGGTGTACATATGGCACAGTGATGTGGTTACCAATTATCCTGGCCCAGGTGTTAATACTAACCATATGTTGGTGATTTTGAATCACTTGCAAACAATTATTTTCATCCTTCCAAATGTGCACATTATCCAAGTTTAAATGCCATCTAACGTAAATGTGCATTCATCCATAAACAGAACCAAGCTCAGGAACTGTGGCTGGAGCATACATTGTTGTAAATACCATTGTGCAAATTATACCCGTCATAGTTGGTGCTCTTCCCATAATTGCTGGACTTCCTGCAGACAGTATGGATGGAGCTGTTGTTCATGGACAATGTGCCACATGGCACTTTTACCCTTGTGCAGCACCTGGGCCACCTGCCAAGAGCTGGGAAGAGAATAAATTTGTGGCACAACTTGCTTAGAAGACGGGATTAGTTAATGGACACTTTCTGAGATATCAAGGGATCACCAGTTTAATACTGGAGGCAAGTAAGGGAGTAAAAATCATAGAAGACAAAGAGATGAATGCTGTAACCAGATTGAGAAGAGTATATGTTGTAATAGTTCTTCAGAATGAAGAGGCTTTCTCAGGATAGAGCAGCATGGAAAGCTGCATCAAACCAGTCTTTGGACAGAAGAACACAACAGTAACCACAATGATAGCATGATAGCATCTTATTAGATGTCTACATCTACATCTACATCCATACTCCGCAAGCCACCTGACGGTGTGTGGTGGAGGGTACCTTGAGTACCTCTATTGGTTCTCCCTCGTATTGTTTGTGGAAAGAAGGATTGTTGGTATGCCTCTGTGTGGGCTCTTTTCTCTCTAATTTTATCCGCATGGACTCTTCACAAGATATACATAGGAGGGAGCAATATACTGCTTGACTCCTCGCTGAAGGTATGTTCTCGAAACTTCAACAAAAGCCCGAACTGAGCTACTGAGCGTCTCTCCTGCAGAGTCTTCCACTGGAGTTTATCTATCATTTCTGTAATGCTTTCATGATTACTAAATGATCCTGTAATGAAGTGCATTGCTCTCCATTGGATCTTCTCTATCTCTTCTATCAACACTATCTGGTATGGTTCCTACACTGCTGAGCAGTATCCAAGCAGTGGGCGAACAAGCGTACTGTAACCTACTTCCTTTGTTTTCGGATTGCATTTCCTTAGGATTCTTCCAATGAATCTCAGTCTGGCATCTGCTTTACTGACGATCAACTTTATATGATCATTCCATTTTAAATCACTCCTAATGCATACTCCCAGATAATTTATGGAATTAACTGCTTCCAGTTGCTGACCTGCTATATTGTAGCTAAATGATAAGGGATCTTTCTTTCTATGTATTCACAGCACATTACACTTGTCTACATTGAGATTCAATTGCCATTGCTGCAGATCCTCATGCGTTTTAGAACAATTTTCCATTGTTACAACCGCTCGATATACCACAGCATCATCCACAAAAAGCCTCAGTGAACTTTTGATGTCATCCACAAGGTCATTTATGTATATTGTGAATAGCAATGGACCTATGACACTCCCCTGTGGCACAGCTGAAATCATTCTTACTTCGGAAGACTTCTCTCCATTGAGAATGACATGCTGTGTTCTGTTATCAAGGAACTCTTCAATCCAATCACACAATTGGTCTGATAGTCCATATGCTCTTACTTTGTTCATTAAACGACTGTGGGGAACTGTATCAAACGCCTTGTGGAAGTCAAGAAACACGGCATCTACCTGGGAACCCGTGTCTATGGCCCTCTGAGTCTTGTGGACAAATGGCGCGAGCTGGGTTTCACACGATTCTCTTTTTTGAAACCCATACTGATTCCTACAGAGTAGATTTCTAGTCTCCAGAAAAGTCATTGTACTTGAACATAATATGTGTTCCAACATTCTACAACTGATAGACGTTACAGATATAGGTCTATACTTCTGCACATCTGTTCAACGTCCCTTCTTCAAAACGGGGATGACCTGTGCCCTTTTCCAATCCTTTGGAATGCTACGCTCTTCTAGAGAGCTACAGTACACCGCTGCAAGAAGGGGAGGCAAGTTCCCTCGCGTACTCTGTGTAAAATCGAACTGGTATCCCATCAAGTCCAGTGGCCTTTCCTCTTTTGAGCAATTTTAATTGTTTCTCTATCCCTCTGTTGTCTATTTTAATATATACCATATTTTCATCTGTGAAACAGCTTTGGAAAAAGACATTTAGTATTTCGGCCTTTAGTCTGTCGTCCTCTGTTTCAGTACTATTTTGGTCACAGATTGTCTGGACATTTTGTTTTGATCCACCTACCACTTTGACATGAGACCAAAATTTCTTAGGATTTTCTGCCAAGTCATTACATAGAACTTTACTTTCGAATTCATTGAACGCCTCTCACATAGCCCTCCTCACACATCATTTCGCTTCGCTATGTTTATGTTTGCTGTGCAGTTCCCTTTGCTTCTGCAGCAGTTTTCTAACTTTATTGTTGTACCACAGTGGCTCTTTTCCATCTCTTATGACCTTGCTTGGCACATACTCATCTAACACATATTGTACGATGGTTTTGAACTTTGTCCATTGATCCGCAACACTATCTGTACTTGAGACAAAACTTTTGTGTTGAGCCATCAGGTACTCTGAAATCTGCTTTTTGTCCCTTTTGCTAAACAGAAAAATCTTCCTACCTTTTTTAATATTTCTATTTACGGCTGAAATCATCGATGCAGTAACCGCTTTATGATCGCTGATTCCCTGTTCTGCGTTAACTGTTTCAAATAGTTCGGGACTGTTTGTCACCAGAAGGTCTAATATGTTATCACCAAGAGTCAGTTCTCTGTTTAACTGCTCAAGGTAGTTTTCAGATAAAGCACTTAAAAAAATGTCACTGGATTCCTTGTCCCTGCCACCTGTTATGAACGTTTGAGTCTCCCAGTCTATATCCGGGAAATTAAAATCTGCACCCAGGACTATAACATGGTGGGGAAACCTACTCAAAATATTTTCAAAATAATTATCCTTCACTTCCCTTCCCCCATCCCCCTCCCTCTCCTGCTTAGTATCTGAATTCTTCTTTCGTTGAATGCAACAATGCACAGCGTATGTAATTCATTTTGAATACCACCATATTCATTATTAATCATGGATGTTCACAGAAACTTATCTAACAGGTTACATTCTGATGAAATTTGGCATTGATTTAGCTTACATATAGGTTAAGAAAAATACAAAATGTTATTAAAATACATTGATCCATTTTGAAAATACGGTGACATGAATTTGTCAAAAATTGGCAATAACACCCACTGATATAATTTCCAACTGCTGTAGCATTGTTTCTAATTTAGCAAAAATGACAGAACAGGTGTAATTTTGCAGAATTTTCTATTAACTTCCAATGATACACAACGCAATACAGGTTTGAGATGAAAATTGTTTCAAATTTAAATTTATGATTTATCCAAAAGCACATCAACATTTTCAAAAAAATTATTTACAATACTTCAAGTTATTGTCAACGAATTTCTTACAAGAGTTGCACTGTCATGGGTTCTCACCTTTATAAAATTTCAAGAGTACCTGTTTCACTACGAAAATGACATTATTGCAAAATTTATATGTTTAAGTAAAAAACCTGTATAAGTTAATTTTCAATAAGTCTTTCAATAAGTCTTTCCGCTCCTGGGATTGGAATGACTCCTTACCCTCTCCCACAAAACTCACATCCTTTCATCTCTCCCTCTCCTTCCCTCTTTCCTGATGAATCAGCCTCGGGTTGCAAAAGCTTGAAATTTGTGTGTGTGTTTTTTATTGTGTCTAAGTATGTATTCAATTTGTTGTTGACACATCTATTCAAAATGTTATATCTGAAACTAATACAAACAGTATGTTATTTAAGATTTCACTTCTTTTTAGATGATTCATTTGTTTTTATGCAATCATCCCCAGCAAAATGACATATTCTTCCTGTTGGTGTTTTTGGTTTTAGTTTACAAATTAGTTAATTTACAGATATCCATTGATTATTAACTTTTTCTAGATATGCATGACAGTGGTGGGCCAGTTGGATGAAGAAAAGTAATTTTAACTTTATCAAGAACTTCGTCTTTGTTAAAATATAAGCTAGTCACCTTTTACTGTTATACATGGCAGTAACATATCTGTGAATATCTCTCAAACCCAGTTTATTCAGATATTTTGTGACTATTTCAACAGCATGTTCTCTTATATGTGAAAAAATCTTTATGAATATTTTTGATTCAGTTGATGCTATGAGTATAAAGGTGTGAAATCTCTGTGCTCCTTTGATGTTAACAGATTGACTAAAGCACTCCTCTAGATTCAACATATTTTCATGTGTTGCAAATTCAAAATCTGCAGATGTAATGTTTTTAACTGCCCAATCAAAAAGTTGTTTTGGAGTAAGAATCGGGTTATCACACAGCCTCTGCAAACCTGCATTTGTTGCTAATGTCATAACAGTGCCATTGACACCATCACAAGGTCCTTTTACAAGAGCACAGAAAAAAAACTATTGGGTTTTATAACAAAATCTTTTGTGTGGAAATATAGGTTTACAGAAGTATTTCTATTCTTGTACTGGGCTGCCCTGCCGTCTGAAAAGTAGTATATCTTCTGTATATCAGTTCGAAATATTGAATTAGCTTTTTCTGAAAACAGTAGTGTGCTATAATGTTATGCTCTAGAAAGGTAGAAATTGTGACATTGTTCTTATGCTCAGATTTCTTCTCTCCTTAGCAATACACTACAAATGGATGCAACATTTCATGATCACTTGATCATAAATTGATTGACTGAATTTTATTTGGTCCCTTTTGATTACGTGTTGTACCAAGTGTACATTTGTAATATAGGACAAGTCAACTTAAACCTATTTTCTTACAGTATTTAACCCATTTATTAAAATTTAATACATCAAAGTGGCAATACGTATAATAATGGCGTGTACATTTTTACTCATTTTTTAGGTCCTGAAAATTATTTATGTACTACATTCTATTCATGTTTATATTTTTCTCTGAGTATTCATGTTCTCACGTTATTTACATATCGTAATATGTTCAGTTAGTTACAGTACCTCTGTAACAGTAATAGTAGCATTTATCATTCATTGATACATATACTTTTCTACGCTATAAAATTCTTTTTTCATTAAATAATCCATTAAAAGTTTTTGGAATGTCTTTTCACTCACTTTGTCCTGCAAACTCTTTGGAAGGCATTTTATGAGTTTGACACCTGAATATCCTTTTTCAGCAACTCTCAGTTGGTGTTGTATACTACTCAGCAGGTCTTTATTTCTTGTTTCATATGTATGAATGTCTGCATTTCCTTTTATTAATGATATTATTGTTTTTTAAATGTCTAGAGATGGAAACATCAGTATTATTAGACTATGGAAAACAGTTCTTCATGAGTCTCTTTGTTTCATGTTCAAGATGGTCCGAACATTTTTTTTTTTTTTTACAATGCAAAAATTCTTTTTATATTTTTGCTGCTGGAATTTCCCCAAACAGAAATTCCATATTGTATGTATGGCTCAAATAGAGCATGTTTTGTACACAGAAGCTCCTTCATGGCATAATGTGCAAGTTGTTTCATAACAAATATTGCAATGCTTAATTTACAGGAAGCATTATCTATATGTTGACTCCACTGGAGCTTATTGTCAATTGCAATCCACAGAAATTTGATAGTGGTAACTTCTTCCAGCCCAGTTTCATCTATGAATATATCTGTCTCTTCTTCGTTCTCCCTATTTGCAAACACCATGAACATTTTTTTTAGCTTTAAAATTTGGTCATTTTGTATAAGCCACTGTGCTGTGTTATTTATTTACATAAATGCACTTCTTTCCAATGTTTCCAGATTTTTTTCTACATTCATTAGTATCATGTCGTCTGCATATAGTATATTTTGATCTGTCTCACTGACGTCGATGTTGTTTACAAATAGGCTGAATAGAAGAGGGTCAAGTACAGATCTTTGATGCACTTTGTACTTAAACCTTCTAGTTTCAAATCTGCATCCAGTTTCTGTTTCCACATACTGCTTTCTGTTGCTGATGTATGATTTTATCCACTTGGCTGCATGTCCATGAATACCATAGCTTTCTAGTTTTTCAATAAGTGTAGTATGGGTGATTGTCAAACACTTTATGCAAATCCAGAAACGTAACAGACACAGTTTCTTTTGTCTAGTGCATCTGTAACTGATTCTGTGGGGCATGAGATGGTGTTTTCTGTAGATTTTCCTTCTTGGAAACCATGGTGTGCTGGAATCAGAATACTGTGTTTCTCCAGGAATGTGGTCAACCTACTATGCATAAGCATCTCTAGTATTTTTGAGAAACCAGAGATGAAAGACACTGGTCTGTAGTTATTTGGATCATTTTTGTCTCCTTTCTTAAATATTGGTACTACTTTGCTTACTTTTAATTTCTCTGGGAATACTCCTTCTCCAAATGAGCAGTTTTCAGTAGCCAAAACAGGTTTGATGATTTCTTCATTCACATGTTTAATTAAATAATTTGATACTTCAGCAACTTCTGCACTTTTTGGGTTTTTATTTCTGGATTATTTTTATGAGTTCTGTTTTTGTCACTGGTTCCAGGAACATTAAGTGGGATGGTTGCTGAAGTGTTTTAAATTGCTTTGACCACAGATGACTTGTTTCTCTTTTTAAATTTTTTATGACATCTATAAAGTTGTTGTTTAGTATATTAGTAATTTTTGTTCCATCAGTAAATCTGTTGTCATCAATTCTCATTGACTTAATAAAATTGCTGTCTTTTACATCTTTTTGGCTATATCTTTCACTGTTGACTATATCTCATGGTGTTTTACTTTTTTTTATTTGAATTTGCTATGTCTCTGTTTATTAAAATGGCTTTTTCTTCTCTTATTAATTGCCTGTACTTCTTCTGATATTGTTTATATGTCTCCATATTCCCTGCTTTTCTGAGTTCCTTCACTCTAGTCCAGAGTTCAACTATTTCTTTTGTAATCCATATCTTATTGTGATCCTATTTTTTCTGATAGGCTACTTTGGAGAAAATGATGCATTAGTGTGTTAAGAAATGCATCATTCTTCTCATTTGTACCTTGTGCTTGCATTGTTTCAGCTCATTCTTATTTCCTCACTATTGTTTTGGAAATGTTCACATGTTTTACATTGATAATAATAACTTCTTTTTTATCTTGCATTTCTTCTGTTTTAGACATGTTTATATGGATGTGAATTATTAACCCATGATGGTCAGAGATTGCTGTCTGTAGAAATTTTGCTTCACATTTACTATTTTCCATTTTTGTGGTTATGTTGTCAATGTTGGCCTGACTGGTTAGTCACTCTTGTGGGTACATCTATTACTGTTTTCATGTTATGCTGTAATAATATCTCTTTCAATTTTTATTTTGTTCTGATTCTTTATCTATATCTATGTTACAGTCACCACATATTACAACATAGTTCATTTAAATCATTAATAATTTTTCTAGTGTTTTTCAGGAATGTTGCAATATTACCACTTGAGGACCTGTATAAACAGTTAATTCTGAGCTCTTCACTCATAATGCCAGTAACTTCAAAATCTCTTTCAGTGTAAGCAGGAAGGTTTACATTTTTACAGTATTCATTATCTTGTAGGATAAATATGAGCCTCATCTTGGTTTACAAAAGTGTAATTTTCAGTGAAGTCACTCGCCCTCATTCAAGATTTCCTTTAATCCACGTACAAAAAATATTATGGCTATCAGATTGCAATTGTATTAAAAGAACTTATACTTTTACAGTTATTCTTAAATAATCTCCCTTTACAATCATTAGTTACATTTAAAATACATTGCAAATAAATTTATGAAAAATTAAAAATTTATTTATGGATAAGTTCTGTATCTTTCTACTTAAATCTACAAATTTTGCAAAAAATGTAGTTTTTTTAGTGAAATACGTATTTTTGAAATTTTATACAGATGTGAACCTATGACAGCATGTAGTGGGGCGCGAAATTGAAGCGTCACCCATCCACCAGTGTCAGCCCAGTTTGCAGGTGACTATAAGTGTAATTTAGTTTGTTTATATATTTTTCTTATTATTTGTAATAGATATGAATTATCTAAGAGTTTTGTATTTTTTTGTGTGTTTCATGTACGGAGAGGGCGGCGCAACGAACGGAGACAGCATCTTCGTTGCCGCGACCAGAGAGGAAATTGCTGGCCGCTATACGTCGCGGGTCGACAGCCGAGGAGCAACAGAAGATCCTGGAACCGAGTTGTTGCGTCGTGCTTCTAAAAATTAAAAAGAATGTTTTATACTCTTTTTTGTATAACAATGACGTCATAGAGATCTTAATCGTATTGAAAAGTCAGTCCGAATCTGTTAAGCCTGAGGTTCAGAACGTCTGTATATAGAAAGTTAATAAAACGGTGTATACTACTAAAGTTGAAACACGTGTTCTGAGGAATTATTTATGAAGAAATATGTGAATTGATTAATAGTATATTGGACAAGATTATTGTGGTCATCGCAACTTCGAATCTAAAAAGTTTATTTAATGTGTGGTTCTAATTTCAATTCAATCAAGATAACGTGTATCAATATAAGTTCTGAGGAGAAAACAAACGAAGTTTAAATCGAAAAGTTTACGAAAACCAATTGGCCCAAGTGACGAAATTCTTTGCTTACGACTCAACTGATGTTTTACAGTTTCGTTCAAGAACCATGCTGTGACAATTTAAAAAAGAATATAAATCATTTTTGAAGTGGGTTGTAACTGACGTAGGTGACGAAGTCTGCACATGGTCATATGATAAACGAAATTCATTCCTAAACAAAACCTATACGTCGTTACACTACACCGTGGCGACCGTGACAGGACTTGTGTGCAACTAAGGCACACAGGTACGAAACAAAGCATCAAGAGTCCTTCGGAAGTCAACGCGAGTTCTCGTGGAGCCTTCACCAGCTAGCGGCGACTTCGCGGGTGTGGGCATCTGACGGAGAGCAGCCAAGCAGTACGGTCACGCAGTTGTTCCACGAGAAGGCGCATCTGTTGGGCAGCAGCTGAACGCTGCAAACCCCGACAACCTTTTTTTTTTCCTAAACTAATAGGCCCAGTACATCAGCTGCGGGGTGTTCCTCCGGCTGGTATTGGAGGTTGCTGAGGGCTTCGCCTGTCTACGGCGGTGCCGGGCGTGGTTGCAGCCAGTGACGTCTCCGGTGTTCGACTCAGCGTCCTGCCGGTTGCGGAAGCGGGGTCGCAGCATCTCAGCGGCTTCATCGACGGCTGTTACTTCTGTAGCATATTGATCATCGAGAACTACAAATTACAATATTAGTGTCTGGTGAGTTTGTTTCAAGTTGGAAGTGCAGTGTTGTACATAGGGAGTGTGCTTTTACAGGATTGTTAATTACGAGTCTGCGTGGGTAACTAGTTAATATCTTACAATAATGTCGGGAAGTGAAATGTCAGACGAAGAGCAGTCTATGTCCGATAGGAGCATGAGATCCCTTTTTAGGGCGATCGCTAAATTAAAACAGTCTAACGGGGATTTTTTAGCTGAACTAAAACAGTCTAACGAAGAATCCATGGCTAGATTAAAACAGTCTAACGAAGAATCTATGGCTAGATTAAAAGAGGAACTAAAACAGGAACTAAAACAGTCTAATGAAGAATCTACTGCTAGATTAAGTGATAAAATAGAGTCTTCTAAAGTTGAAATGCAGGAAAAATTAGCAGGACTTAGTAATAAGATTGCTGATAATTGTAAAAGGTTAGAAGAACATATCCAGGAATCGCGCGAGGAAAAAGCTCGCATGCGAAACGATATTACTGACTTAACCGAGAGACTAGATAGTGTCAATATCTTAGTTGTAAATGAAATACAGAAAAATAACGATATGTTACGAGATGAATTTTCTATGCAAACGGAAACTGTTCGTAGAGAATTATTGGAATCTATTAAAGAGGTCTCTACCAAACCTGTAGAGATTTCTTCAATAGATAATGTAGAATTAGAGACATTAACTCATCAAGTAGAAAAGGACCATACCGAAATCGAAAACATGAAATTTTTAATTACTGAAATATGCAGTAACCTTGAGACTGCCAAAGATAATAACATTCATGAAGGTACAGAGCGTTCACATCGTGAACACAGTGAAGAATCGATATTAGCTAATCGCGTTTCCAATACAGAAATGCGAATACAGGAAATTACTAAACGGTTATCGGAGTTAGATAATAACGAAAACATTTCAGATAGCAGAGGTAATAACATAATCAGAGACAACAGTCGCATCGAATTTGCTAGCTCGGACGACAACAATATGAATAAAGAAATCACGGCAAGCCAATCCGATGCAACTCCGTCTCCGCAATCTAAACAAAATCCGACTATTTCTCTCGCAGAATGTCTGGATGATATAACGACAAATTCAAATGTAGCAAGTCGATTTCCTGTATTCAAACCAGGAGGCGAACTTCACCCTATAATCTTTATAAAAGCTTTTGAAACATCATTATCTTCCAAATGGAGTAATGAAAAACGCATTCAATTTGTAATAGGACATTTAGAAGCAGGAGCTGCGGAATGGGCAGTACTGCATAGAACTGAATTCAGGGACTGGGATGATTTTGTTAAGCAGTTTAAACAACATTATTGGTCAAGAGGAAAACAACAACACTTAACTTTAGAGTTGTTAGACCCTCCTCCATATTCTAAGCGGTGGGGAGGTTATAGGAATTATTTTGAATGGCATTTAAACCGTGCTAAATTAATTGAAGAACCAATTATTGAGAGTCATTTAAGACGAGTCCTAATTAGTGGATTACCGTATTATGTAAAGGAAAGAAAAATGTTACTCTACGAATTATAGGTGAGCCTTTACTAGCTGCTCTATCTTGGCCACCAGCAAATGAGATCCAACAATGCATCCCAGACGAAAAAGTTTGCGAACAGATTATTAAAAATGCCGAACGGAGAATTAAAAGTTATAATCAACATGCTATAGAACCCTCATTTCAGGTAGGAGATCTTGTGCTAGTACGATCGCATCCTAAAAGTTCGAAGATCAGTAAGGAATGTAGAAAATTCTTCTTTATCTTTGAAGGGCCATATGTTGTACATAAGATTGTACATCCCAAAGCGTTACTTCTTATGGAACCTTCATCAGGTGTAATTAAAGGATTATATAGTGTTGATCAAATGAAACCCTTCATTCCTAAATAAGTTAATATTTGGTATATGTTACACACGGAAGAGCGTTCATAGTTTATTCATGTGAAGTTTTTCGTGATAGTTACGTGTTATTTTAAAGAAATAACAGAAAGCTTAAACAAGTGTTCTACAGTAATCTACTGGTATTTCAATAAGAGGAAGATAACCAAAAGGGGGATTTATATGGAAGAGATTTTGCTCTTAGGTCAAAAGGAATTTTGCATATTTTAAATTGACTCGGATAGTAGGAACCAAAGGGGATGGTTAATAGTTTTAAGGACCATGGGCGTCCAGAGCTATATGGCTCACGAGAACATAGCAGAGAGCCTTTAATAGAAGTTTGTAATAGTGTTAATATAGAACACACCAAACGGGGCTCTCTCGCATGTTTCTCCTAAATAAATTGCCATTACCCAACAAGGTGTCCGAAGGTAAAGAAAGCCGTGCCGAGATTCTAAAGAAAGTTTGTTTGATTTCTTCTTGACCTCAGGCATAAATAAGGTATTAGGGAAAAGAATGAAGTAAAGTAGGTAGTACTATTAGTTATTGTGAGAAACTAATTAGTAATGTACATTTTAGGAAAGAGTAACTCTAGTAAATGAATAAAACTGAGACTAATTTATCACAATTTGAACGCTCTGTCCTAATGTAACAACGTGAAGGAACGAACTAAATTGTTACTTACTAGCAACTATTAAATGAAGAGGAATAATCTCCATATATTCGGTTATGAATTACCACAATGGCACAATTAAGGGTAAATGACAAATAGTCGCGACAATATCGTATTAAAAAGATTTAATCTATCTAAGAGCAAGGGCTCTAGGGTAAGTAAAATGTGAGGGAAATGTATTAACAGTTAAATATTGTATATCGAAAAGTTTTATTTATCGGTTAAAACCTGACAAACTGAGCTTGTGGGTGGGGTATGTAGTGGGACGCGAAATTGAAGCGTCACCCATCCACCAGTGTCAGCCCAGTTTGCAGGTGACTATAAGTGTAATTTAGTTTGTTTATATATTTTTCTTATTATTTGTAATAGATATGAATTATCTAAAAGTTTTGTATTTTTTTGTGTGTTTCATGTACGGAGAGGGCGGCGCAACGAACGGAGACAGCATCTTCGTTGCCGCGACCAGAGAGGAAATTGCTGGCCGCTATACGTCGCGGGTCGACAGCCGAGGAGCAACAGAAGATCCTGGAACCGAGTTGTTGCGTCGTGCTTCTAAAAATTAAAAAGAATGTTTTATACTCTTTTTTGTATAACAATGACGTCATAGAGATCTTAATCTTATTGAAAAGTCAGTCCGAATCTGTTAAGCCTGAGGTTCAGAACGTCTGTATATAGAAAGTTAATAAAACGGTGTATACTACTAAAGTTGAAACACGTGTTCTGAGGAATTATTTATGAAGAAATATGTGAATTGATTAATAGTATATTGGACAAGATTATTGTGGTCATCGCAACTTCGAATCTAAAAAGTTTATTTAATGTGTGGTTCTAATTTCAATTCAATCAAGATAACGTGTATCAATATAAGTTCTGAGGAGAAAACAAACGAAGTTTAAATCGAAAAGTTTACGAAAACCAATTGGCCCAAGTGACGAAATTCTTTGCTTACGACTCAACTGATGTTTTACAGTTTCGTTCAAGAACCATGCTGTGACAATTTAAAAAAGAATATAAATCATTTTTGAAGTGGGTTGTAACTGACGTAGGTGACGAAGTCTGCACATGGTCATATGATAAACGAAATTCATTCCTAAACAAAACCTATACGTCGTTACACTACAAGCTCCCACTTTCAAATGTGGGGAATTAGTTTTCAATAATGTGAGGTGCTACATTCAATTTTTTGAAGATGGGATTTTGACAAATTAAAAATTTAAATTTGAAAAACAATTTTCATCTCAAACTCATATTGTGTCGTAAATCACTGGAGAGGTCATGGAAAATGCTGCAAAATGACAGCCCTCCAAATATTTTAGCTTAATTTGGGCACTTGCTACAGCAATTTGGAAATTATGCCAGTGGGGCCTTTTTTGATGAGTTTTGACAACTTCAAATTGCCATATTTTTAATGCCAAAGGCTACCTCTGTGCCAAGTTTCATCAAAATCCGAGATGCTGAGTTAAAATTAATATTAAACTAGTGATGTGACATAGAATGTTCTTGCCATAAGAAGTAATTGTGACAGGAAGTAAACAAAACTTATTGTATTTCAAATTACTGATTATTTACTTTTAAGGTAGATTACTTAAACGTCTAAACAGTATACACATGTCAATGGTATACACAAAGAATATCATTTTACTTTATTGCATGAATGTGGATGCAACATTTACGACTCAATGATTCAAAATTATGTCCTTATATGCTTACATCCTGGATATCATATAAGCTATGAAATAAAACTAGGTAACATTCAAGTAATGTGGCTATCATTACTTCTTATGTAACCCTGTTAAAACATTCACGTTAGTTGTTCTACCTATCCACCAATATTAGGATGATGTTTGAAATTAAAAATCTGATATATAAAGGAGTAAGAATGACAGAATTTTCTCAGTCTCAAAGCAACAATAATAACCAACGAAAAATCCACTGTAAGTGGCTTAGTGGAGAAACAGGTAATAAACTACAAATCCGCTTACTGTACTCTGGTGACACCTATAACACTTTCTGTGCTTGAGGAAACTTCACATCTGATCACATTACTGGGTTTTTGTTATTTTCATGCTCTCTAAAGTGAACTGGCATACCTTAAGTTGGACAAGATGTGTTTTGAAAACTACATTTTTTTGTTTCATTTTGGTGGGACAGAGTGTAACCATCTAAGAAAATAAATAAAATTAACAATGCCAGGGTGCCCCTGAGAGCTGCAATACCAAGAAGAATCGCTTCTAAGCTTTTGGCAAGATCAATGTGTAGACTGTTTTGTTAAAAAACTCATGGGAAATAATGAAAGGATAGGTAATTTATTTCAGTTACTATAATAAATGGCAAGGTCACCAGTCACCTTAATTTTTGCACAGTTTCCTTGGCTTTTAAACCATACAGTGATGGACTCACACTCATTTATTTTACAATGATTCCTGGTCTTAACAACAAATGGCATATTTGACATGAAATGGGATCTACCAATGTCCTGGCTGAACTCCTTGTTTTCTTGAAAACTGTGATAAGCAATAATACCTCTGGTATTAAAAGCCTCCAGTTCAACAGCATTCACTGTATCTCCAGGATACCACCCAATTGCAGCAGTCACCCAAACATTACCATGTTGATTTGCATCTTTCTGCTCTAGTGCAAAGTTGAAAACACATCTGCAAAACATGGATGGCCCTCACTGAGCAACCTTCATTTGCACTTTACCAGCTATGGTAACTTCTATATTGTCAATGGCCTTATAAACATTAGTAATGTGGGAGTGCAAGTTGTTTAACATGGCCGACTGTGTTTTGTAGATGTGTTCTCAACTTTGCAATGTAGAAGAATGATCCAGCTCTACATGGTAATGGTTGGGTGACTGCCTCAATTGTGCAGCATCCTGAAGATACGGTGAAGCCCGTTGCAGGGTTGAAGGCCTTTAGTAGCAGAGATATTATTGCTTATCGCACCTTTCATGTAAACAAGGTATACAACTGGGACATAGTTGGTCCTATTTCATGTCAAATATGACATTTTTTGGTTAGGACCAGAAATTATAGCTGATTGTCATTGAATTATATTAACAACATAATTTTTAAAGAGCTACTCATGTGTACGAAGGGCTCAGAACTTTAAAATACCTTTTAGCACATGCTTAGCAATATCAGTTTACTTTCAATAATGTGTACTACCAACTGAATGACCACAAAAAAGGAACTTCTTAAAGAAAATACTACATTCACTGGGGAAATTAATAACTGCTATACAGACTTCAATTTTTGGATCAAGATTAACCAAAGAATGTAACACATGTACCAAATCTAGAAGGAGAATTCATTAAAAACAATCTTTTTTTTCAAAATATGAAAATATAAAGTTACTGATTAGATTACAATATTTTCAAGAGGAGGGCTTAAAGTGCCCCTCCCCCCCCCCCCCCAACCCTGGTATTGCGAGGGTTAACTTGGCCAATAGAACTGACTAACAGTCTAAGACTTATTCTTATTTCTTGCGTTTGTCTCATTATTGTGCAGCCATGCCAACTGAACTATTGAATTCATAGCTCTAAGCCAGCATCTGGTGCTGTGTTGCACACCATAGATATTGAGAAGGTCCCAGTTTCTGAAAAGGGTATATTTTTGACCTTGTTATTTCACATGTTTTCCCCACTTTTAATGCAGAAAATAGTCTTATTTTTTTGACTGATGTATTGGGCTCACTACATTAAGTATAGATGCACACATCTACAATATAGCATGGTGGTATTCATCAGTCCACTACAATAGCTCTGCTTTACAACTGACATTGTATGTAAAATCAGCAAATACTCACAGGACTTCTTTGTTGACGGACAAATAGTAAATTGCTGTTGATGTTGCTTTGTACAGTGAATGTAGGAGACATCCCTAATGGAAACTGTGGGCAAATGTCAGGGAAGTACATTTCTGCCAAGTTGATTATGTGCCTAAAATTGGCATCAGTATCTGCAGGTAAGGTTAATTCTAGTCTCAGTTGCTTCATTAGTAGACTGAAAGAGAATTCATAACAATGCCACCTTTTGCATAAACTATGGCTCATGACCAAAGAAAGACTGTGGTGCAGTTTGATAAAGGAAAGAGAGTTAGTGTACTGCTCATGTTTTTGTAATGCATGATAAAGAGTTTGCTTACTCATATCAGTGCAGTATCTGCTCACCATAACACCAAAATGTAAACAGAATAAATTATTAATTTGCAGAATAGAAGAAATTAAGATGAATTGCAACTCTAAGCATGTATAAAGTAATAGGCCTGCCTTACTAGCCTTTTTTGGCAGGACCAGTGTCAATTCCATTCAATTGTATCACTGCATTTTGATGTACTGGTGATCACATGCACAGGAACTCCATTCTTCTTTCCTTCATCTTTGTAAATTTTTCAATCACTGAATGATTGAAGGCTGCAGTTCCTAAAACAATGTCACATCTAATAGACATTATTGCAATTGCTGATAGTCTTTCTTGGTCCATAGTATTATGGAAGAAGTTTTTGATATGTTTCAGTGATGAAAAACAATGTTCTGATTCTTGTGTGATTATTGGAAGTGTAATTATCGCTTTCAAGAGTTTCACAGTTCTGCTTAATGTCTCAAAATTTTATTATCTATTCTGTAACCCATCAGTGTCAAAGTGTCATACATGCTTTTGAACTCCTCTATTCCATAAATAAGAGTTCTGTTTGAAGTTACTTTGCTTCCAGAAAAGAATAGCATTAAATTGTAGCTCTGAAAGAAATTTCTGGAGAACTGTAAATTTCTCTAGTAGAAAAAGAGAAGCTGCAACCAGGTGCTCAGTGAACTTGAATTTTTCTTTTGCCTCGTAACTTATAACATCACATACTTCTTTTGCCTCTCACAGTAGATTGCACATCACTCCTCCCTCTTCAGTTTTGCCTCTTTTGTGATACTGGCCCAAATCTCTTGAATTTTTAACCTCTCTTGTAATTTTTGTAATTTCATGCTCCAGTTCTGTCAGCTGGTTGAGCCAATTCATATTATTCATGACTTGATAATATCTTCCCTATATGCGAAGACAACATTGTCACTTCTCGACTACAAATACCATTGAGTAGGCTTAAAGTGACAGTCATTTCCATTCTATTCCATCGAGAATTGCTGTTCTTTGTGGAGGTGCTGAAAAGAAGCTTCAAAATCCCTGGGCTTTAGTGAAACTCATTCATGCATTTTAATTAATTGAAGTGGCTTTAAGCATAATGAGATTCAGCAGATGGACATAACAATGAATGTATGAAGAATTGGAAAGATTTTCATAAACAATAGGCTGCACCCTATATGGTGAGCTGCTCTTGACTGCTTCACCTTCAAATGTTTGTGTACTATTGGTTTGTTTTGACAGTTCTCCAAGGTGCAATTTATCTGTTCCATGATGTACATTAGCTGAGATTGGGCATCATGTTTTTCTGGTGCTATGAAGCTGCAAAACCTTTCAACTGGTCTTGCATTAACAATGTACCTGTAAACCTGGAAAACACAGGCTACATCACTGATTTCATCAGCTGTTACAGCCAAAAACCCCACATCTTTCATTTCCCTTCTAATTTCCTCTTGGCAGACGTGAAGTATGCACTGAAGGAGTTCATTCTAGGTGATTTGGTAGGTGCCTTGAAAACTGTTGCTTTTTCTAAAGGCAATTTTAATCCAGGGTCTAATTATGCACTAAAACTAATCGAAGCACAAAAATTCCAGGACTTGGAAATGATTTCATCTCATGTCCTCTGATGGTAAGTTCCAATGCACCACAGAAACATATGTGTTATTAGATTTAATATGTACCCATTAACAGTAACTTTTTGGTTGTATAGTTCCACAGATCTTCTGTACTGACTGTCTAACTGGGCAATTATATTCACATTACCTAGACTTATCAGATTCAAAATGTTATTCACAATGACAGAAGAAAGTCCATGTTTCCGGATTTGTCATGCAGGAGTTAAATGTCAGACTCCATGTTTACTCCATAACAGCTGTCCTCCAAACAATAAGCAAGTAAAACAAAATACAGCATTTTTTATCTCAACCACACAGCCATTTATGCTCACAATACAGTTTGTAGTTCAATTTTCTACTGAATTGATGACTTTTCATTTTAAGTCTGTTAAATTGTAGATGTAGGACTCAGCCTATCTAGCCTCTTGAGCTCTAATTTTTCTCCAAACTTGCATGAAGTGAAGTGCCTGAAGAACATGGAAATTACCTGATTCATTATTTCATTATTCCCTTGTTACTTGAGCCTCAAAATTCACTATAGTACATGCTGAAATAATGCAAACAATGCACAGCAAATAGTTACTTCATTCACAGCTAGCACACAAACTGGTAAGGAAGTGCAAGAATCCCACTTTGTTCAAAGCTCTGACAGTTCCAGCTCTTGTCAGAAGGGTTTAGCAGACACTGTTTCTGCCCCTGTCAGGGTGGCCTGGTTGAGGTGTGTGTATACACATAAGACCCATATGCAAGAACTGTGTTGTAAAGTATCTTATCAGTTCCATATGTGGCCAGTGTCAATTTCCAGTATAAGCCTTCCTCAATTTGTTGTTTTCAGTACACATTCTATTTCTAAGCTTCTGTCAGGTGTATTAAGTTGTTCAGACAATCTTTCTTTGACCATCAGCTCATATCCCTTATTTGGTACAATTGCTGAACAATTTTACAATACTGGTTGTAATGCTAACCTTATTACAGCTTCCACTGTAATTTTCTTTGCCTCATTGTAAAAGAAAACTGGATTCCTAAGCTTCTAATGATATATTTCGAACATAATTAAATTTCTTATCTTTTCTGTGTTCTAAGTACACTACTACCCACTTTTAATTGTGCTGGGATACAAACGGAAGCCATATGGCATAGCTCTTCAGAGGATCAGCATGATAGCCAGTTTTGTTTAATGCCATCACAGAGACCAGCCTCAAATTTTGTTTGTATTGATACGACTACATACAGAGCCTTACAACAACAAGGTTGGCCTTACAAAATATTGATTTTGATCACAAAATATTGTTCCATGCTTTGTAGACTTAATTGGTTTTTATATCACTTCAGGCCATATGAAAGTGATGTCACTTAGCTTCAAATCGATTCTTCCCTTCTGTTACAAATTTGAAAATCAGGTGACTGGTTAACTGCACTATGTACAATTAACTGAGATGAAGTTCTCTCACTTTACATGGAATGTATGCTGGGTGTACTACACCTCACTGGTTAAAATGTTTTGTTAATTTTGGACTTGAACCTTGAACCCATTTTTTAGGGGCTGTGAGCAGAGCAGTAGCCATCAGTGATGATCTTAAGGTGGCAGAAAGTCTGTTTGCCAAAATTATGTTTAAAATGTATAAATGTGGCAGAGACCCAAGAATTTTTCTAGTTAGAAGTAAGCTGGAAAAACATCTGGTCACATTTCAGAGGTAGTGCCTATAAATTACACATCCTAGCACACCTCACAGACCAACTTCAGCAAGCTTCTTTGCCATTGTCCCAGTTACCACAATCTTCAGTGGAATTAGCACCTCTGTTACAATGGTTTTGATGGGAATTTGATGATCCACAACTTTTCATAATCTTCTCTCCATTTCTTCCAAATTCTACAAACACTCTCCAACAATGTTGTGAGACTAGAACCCTGTAACATCAGTGCATATATAAATATATATGAAAGCATAATATGTCTTCAAGGCTAGGAGACTTTTTTATTGCATTGTAGCATGTTAAAGACAGTTTTATCACAAAAATAAATAATTCTGTAAGTATTGCAAGATGTCCATTCCAAGTAGCATGACACACCTATCATAGGTAAGTTTTCTGAACAGACTGGAGTCAGTCTTCCAAACAGTCTATAGTTAGTGCAAGTGGTAAAGCAGCAAGTTCATGGTTCCATAATCACCAGCAGATGTCTTGATGTGTTCCAGAAATGAAGAGTAAAACTATCTTTGTATCAAAGAACAGTGCACAATAAGGACCAACCAAATGATGCAGTGCTGTTGTTGAGGTAATGATCTCGATTCAGAAAGATCAGGTTTGCTCTGTATGGACAGTCTGAGTTACGTTTACATTATTTCAGAAAAATGACAGCATTGTTCCTTCATCAGCATCACAGCCAAACACTGCCCTATCCTCACAAATTGTACTTATGTATTATGTGTGGTAGTATATATTCTGAGCTTTTTATTATTGTTATATTATCACAAATCCTGTATCAATGTAAGACGATCCCTGGATGAAAGACTAAATAAGACAATATAGTAGTAAGATACATGCTATAAGACTAATTGAGGACAGAAAGCTATATGTATGTGTGACAAAGAAATTTGCACTGAAGACAGTTTTGAAAAAGGAATTTTACAAAAGCTGAGTATCTGTGTCATTTACACGCCAGCTGGCCGCTGTGTCCGAGCAGCTCTAGGCACTCCCGTCTGGAACCACGCTGCTGCTATGGTCACAGGTTTGAATCCTGCCTTGGGCATGGGTGTGTGTAATGTCCTTAGGTTAGTTAGGTTTAAGTAGGGGTCTGATGACTTCAGATGTTAATTAAGTTCCATAGTGCTTAGAGCCATTTGAATTTACATGCCTGTAGACCATACTGAGTTGTCACCTTTACTCCTTTCACTTTTTACATTCCACTAAGGACTTTCCAATACCATATATACCACAGAAAACAAAGAGAAACCATTCACAGCCACAGAGAAATGAAAGATGGTGTGATGGCTAATACGTTCATTATATTTCTAAATAATGTTCCTCTGAATATTTTCCCGTACCTTGGTGTGAAACAATGTACTATGAGGTAATGAAATGTTAGCTCCAATGCTTTTTCCACTGTTAGCAGTGTCCCCAAGATAAAAATCTTGTTACAACCATAAATGAATTTTGTTTTGTTTGGTCAGAGCAATCTCCCCAGTATAAGCTGCAAGTTACAAGAATGGTCTGAGAAGCTATTTGAAGGCATCCATTACTCTGGAGATATTGTATTCTCGTATGCTTTGTTGGCATAACTACTTTTCATACCATGCCTCTAAAATAGAGTCATTCAAAAGATATCCTAGTTTCCTCATGGACACACTCTGCATGTACCACAAATTTACAGTATAGTAGAATTGTAAGTTTCCTTGTTGTAAAAAACATGCACAGCATTATGGGTCATTGGTTTCCGCAGAAAATCATCTTATATACTGGAAGTTTCTAAAATTGCAATTGAGATCTCATAAGTTCAGTTTAAAAATGTACACTATGTGATCAAAAGTATCCAGACACCCCCAAAAATATACTATGTGCATTGTGCTGCCACCCTCTGCCAGGTACTCCATATCTTCAACCTCAGTAGACATTAGACACCATGCAAGAGCAGAATGGGGCACTCTGTGGAAATGACGGACTTTGACCATGGTCAGGTAACTGGGCATCACTTGTGTCATACACCTGTTTGTGAGATTTCCACACTCCTAAAAATCCCTAGTTCCACTGTTTCTGATGTGATAGTGAAGTGGAAATGTGAAGAGACATGTACAGCATGAAAGCATACTAGTCGACATCATCTGTTGACTGACAGAGATCACTGACAGTTGAAGAGGTTCATAATGAGTAATAGGCAGACATCTATACAGACCATCACACATAGGAATTCCAGACTGCATTAGGATCCACTGCAATTACTATGACAGGTAGGTTGGAGGTGAGAAAATTTGGATTTCATGCTCGAGTGGCTGCTGATAAGTCACACATTATGTCACTAAATGACATACGATGCCTTGCTTCATGTAAGGAGCATAAACATTGGATGATTGAACAGTGGAAAAATGTTGTGTGGAGTGATGAATCATGGTACACAATGTGGAGATCGAATGGCAGGGTGTGGGTATGACGGATGCTGGGTGAACATCATCTGCCAGTGTGTGTAGTGCCTACAGTAAAATTCAAAGGCGGTGGTGTGATAATGTTTTTCATGGAGGCATTTTGTGTGGCATTATGACAGCAAAGGCCTACATTGATATTTTAAGCACCTTCTTGCTTCCCACTGTTGAAGAGCAATTCGGGGATGGTGACTGCATCTCTCAACCTGATGGAGCACCTGTTCATCATGCATGGTCTGTGGTGGAGTGGCTACACAACAACATCCCTGTAATAGACTGGTCTGTACAGTCCTGATCTGAATCCAATAGAACACCTTTTGGATGTTTTGGAATGTCTAATTGGTGCCAGGCCTCACCGACCAACATCGATACCTCTCCTCAGTGCAGCACTCCATGAAGAATGAGCTGCCATTCCACAAGAAACGTTCCAGCACCTGACTGAATGTATGCCTGTGAGAGTGGAAGCTGTCATCAAGGCTAAGGGTGGGCCAATACCATATTGAATTCTAGCATTACCGATGGAGGGTGCCGCGGACTTATAAGTCACTTTCAGCCAGGTGTACGGACACTTTTGGTCACATAGGGTATCACACCCCAACAAATGAATATAACAGGAAGTAAACAAAACTTATTGTATTTCAAATGCGTCCACCCTGATAGTTGAATGGTCAGTGTGATGGACTGCAATCCTCAGGGGCCTGGGTTTCGATTCCTGGCTAGGTTGGAGATTTTCTCTGCTCAGGGACTGGGTATTGTGTTGTCTTCATTATCATTTCATGCCCATCTCGTGCGCAGGTCGCCCAATGTGGCATTGAATGTAATAAAACCTGTACCAAGGCAGCTGGATCTGCCCTGTAAGAGGCCTCTCGGCTAATGATGCCAAATGCTTATTTCCATTTTTCCATTGTATCTCAAATGACTGATAGTTATTTATGTAGTCCATTTAAGGTAACAAACTACTCTTTATGTGGAGCAACCACTGATAAATTAATGCATGATTGGTAGAATTGGAAATTTCATGCTATATTACTATGGAAGTTGTTACTAGGAAATTAATGTTATAATGAATAGAAGTCCATATGACCACATTTCTTAGCTGTTTATTGTAGTCCATTCACAAACCCACAACTAGTTTTATGCGTTATAGTTGCATCATCAGGTGCATTTAAGCAATCACTTCACACATAATGAGAATTGCAGTGTTCTAGGGTGCAAATACAGGGTGTTACAAAAAGGTACGGCCAAACTTTCAGGAAACATTCCTCACACACAAAGAAAGAAAATATGTTATATGGACATGTGTCTGGAAACACTTACTTTCCTTGTTAGAGCTCATTTTATTACTTCTCTTCAAATCACATTAATCATGGAATGCAAACACACAGCAACAGAACGTACCAGCGTGAGTTCAAACACTTTGTTATAGGAAATGTTCAAAATGTCCTCCGTTAGCGAGGATACATGCTTCCACCCTCCGTCGCATGGAATCCCTGATGTACTGATGCAGCCCTGGAGAATGGCGTATTGTATCACAGCCGTCCACACTACGAGCACTAAGAGTCTCTACATTTGGTACCGGGGTTGCGTAGACAAGAGCTTTCAAATGCCCCCATAAATGAAAGTCAGGAGAGTGTGGAGGCCATGGAATTGGTCCGCCTCTACCAATCCATCGGTTACCGAATCTGTTGTTGAGAAGCGTACGAACACTTCGACTGAAATGTGCAGGAGCTCCATTGTGCATGAACCACATGTTGTGTCGTACTTGTAAAGGCACATGTTCTAGCAGCACAGGTAGAGTATCCTGTATGAAATCATAGCGGTGAATCGAGGAAGTACAGTACATACTGACGAAACTAAAATGAGCTCTAACATGGAAATTAAGCAGTTCCAGACACATGTCTATATAACATATTTTCTTTATTTGCGTGTGAGAAATGTTTCCTGAAAGTTTGGCCGTACCTTTTTGTAACACCCTGTATAAATGAAAGTGAGTGATCCCTCAAAGGTTGTCATCAAACTAAAAGACTTAAGCACTGACACCCACCATTGGTGTGTAATAGCCTTTAGGCTTGGTGACAGCTTTTGAAGGATCACTCACTTTCTTTTATACCTGCATGTAGGAACATTGTAATTCTCATTATGCATGAAGTGATTACAGAAATGTACCTGAGGATGCACCTTGAAGGTGCAAAGCTGGGCTTGGGTCTTTAAGTTGGGCATGAAAAATAGGTAATGTGGTCATATGGACTGTAATTAATTTAATTTTAAATTGCTAATAACACCTTATGTAATATTATGGTATGAAATTTCCAGTTCCAACAATCATTTTAAGATTGATTGTTTTAATGTCTCATTAGATACATATCACAGTAGTACATGCAAAATATATAATTTTACATTATTAATATGAATATGGATACAGCTTTTATGACTCAGTTAAGTGAAATTATACTCTCATATTATTAAATGCAGTGTATCAAATGAGTTATGAAAAATAGCCAGGCAGTGTTCACATGAAAGTTATCATAAATATTCTAGTAATGTTAGGTTGATACTGAAAATTAAATTACTGGAGGTAAGAATGATTGAGAAAATCCCATATCATGGCAACAAAAACAACCAACCTAAGAAAGCCACATTAATGCCCCTCAAAATGCAAAAATGTGGAATAAACTTTAAAAACTGCTTATTCTACTTTCATGGCATTTGTAACTCTTTGTATGGATGAAAAGTTGACATTTGATAACATTAATGGAGTTATGTAATAACTTTTATGATTTTTAAAGTTGATTAGCATAACTGAAGTTTGAAAAAAAATTTTTTTGAAAGCCACACTTTTTTTGGTTGGTTGGAAAGAGTACCAGTATACAACTAGATCAATGTGGAAATCTCCCTAAACCACCATCAAATTGGAAGGTAGAATCGGCTTTTGAACCGAAGCAATTGTTTCTCTGTCACACTGTCGTGCAGCATTTATGGCTGCATGTGGTGCAGTGTTGCACACCATAGAGGTTGGTAAAGTCTAAGTATCATTACTGTCTAATAGCTGGTGACCAACAGCTGATGTGAGTTCATCCGCCTCTCCTGCTGAAATTAGGAAGATAATAAACTCTCTCAAGAATAAAAGCTCACATGGAATTGATGGTATTTCCAGCAGGATACTAAAAGCTTGTTCCCAAGAAATAAGTGGTATTCTTAGCCACACGTGCAATAGCTCTCTGAAGCAGAGTATGTTCCCAGATAGACTGAAGTATGCCATTGTTAAACCACTGCATAAAAAAGGGGATACGTCTGATGTCAACAACTACCGCCCAATCTCTCTTCTGACTGCCTTACCCAAAATTTTTGAAAAAGTAATGTATTGTAGAGTAGCTTCACACCTTCATAAAAATAAAGTTTTAACAAAGTGTCAGTTTGGTTTCCAAAAGGGTATGAAATATTAAATGCTCTGAGTGACCGGAAGTCACCCGTTGGGATTTTTTGTGATCTATCAAAGGGTTTTGATTGTGTAAATCATTGAATACTTCTAGATAAGCTCAAGCACTGTGGTATGAATGGGACAGTGCTCCAATGGTTTAAATCATATCAGTCAGACTTTGCACATTTTCACTGCAAAACAGACTCCATCATTCAAGCTCAGCCCTGGCTAATCTTGTCACTAAACTCACACCAGCTACCTGCCTGATGATATTTTCAGAATGGGTCCAAACTTGTTGTTGCAGTGGATTTTTGCACCTCTCGGAGCCATCCTTTCCAAAGTAATATATACTCCATACCTGATTTTCCAATCACTTGACTAATTCTGGTAACACAGCATTGTGGGCAGTATTTTGTAGCTCTTTAGTGGTATATTATCTTCTTTGTCACTGCCTTTACTTGTATCTTGCTCAGTACCACTACTGCCATTGCGCTCACTTACATAACCTTCATTTTCATTGCAATCTGTCATGAAGTCGTTTTCGCTGCCTGATAATTCTGCCAGCCAATGACTTATATGCTACGCCTCCTTTTCTTTACTGACCATTTTGACTAAAATCACAAAACATTCATGAAAAAGGATAAACTGAAAAATGGCACAGAAATACTACTTTGCAGTTGTCGAAGGGCTAAATATACCCTCTTACCGTTCACACTCATTTGTCTCCTTTCACAGACAGCAGCTGACTGACTGTGTGCACCCATTAGGGAGGGGAGTTCAATAATTACAGCTACTGGAAACTTCAACAATGTGCAACTGCACAACAAAGAACTGTCAACAAAATAAAATGAGCAGGGTCAAATTGACCCTACCATACCCTTGCTGTGTTAAAGTACTGTGCTGCACATGTTAGCCCTATACTTAGTCACAATTGTAATTTTTCTTTTAATAATGGTCAGATTCCTCAGTTTTACCTCAGTGTGGTACGGGATAGGTTAAACAAAAGGTTTCAAATGTTAGGCACATTTTTTTTTAATTTAACTAAGGTATTTCATTGTATTCGTCACAAAATATTGCTCCAGAAGTTGGACCATTATGGAATACGGGAAGTACCTCACAGCTGGTTCACCTCTTACTTTAACAACAAACAGCAAAAGGTCATTATACGTTTCTTAAATCTAATTACTGTTGTGTATCCAGATAAGAGGATTCCATTGCCTTATCACACATGTATGCTTTGTTATTGTTATTTTCACCTTGGTGGGTTGACAAATAATCTTCAGGTACACTCTCTACCTTTAAAAATTTAACTTTAATTCCCTTGTAGTATTTGTCATGTTCCACTGAGGTTTGTGTTAAATCTACATGAATATCCTTGCCCTCAGTGTATAAATGGCATTTACCCAAAGAAAAGTCTCATTTTTCATTCTTTTCTCAGAAAAACTCCATACCAATCAAGCAGTTGACGACAGGATTTTTTAGAATCAGGAACATGCATAACATCATTCAGTTTCCAATAACAATATATACAGGGTTATTCCAAATGATTGAAGCGATTTCACAGCCTTACAATAACTTTATTATTTGAGATATTTTCACAATGCTTTGCACACACATACAAAAACTCAAAAAGCTTTTTAGGCATTCACAAATGTTCGATATGTGCCGCTTAAATGATTCGGCAGACATCAAGCCAATAATCAAGTTCCTCCCACACTTGGCGCAGCATGTCCCCATCAATGACTTCGACAGCATCGTTGATGCGAGCTCACAGTTCTGGCACGTTTCTTGGTAGAGGAGGTTTAAACACTGAATCTTTCACATAACCCCACAGAAAGAAATCGCATGGGGTTAAGTTGGCAGAGCATGGAGCCATGACATGAATTGCTGATCATGATCTTCACCATGACCGATCCATCGGTTTTCCAATCTCCTGTTTAAGAAATGCCAAACATCATGATGGATGTGCAATGGAGCACCATCCTGTTGAAAGATGAAGTCGGCACTTGTAACATTATGTGATTGTCTTATCATTTTAAATCATTCACTAATCGAGCAGTCGCTCGGCAACAGCTACAGTTAGCAAATAATGTTGCGAGAATGTAAAAGGTGAACGACCTGTGACGTAACTTGTTTATTGTCGAAGCGCCGTCAGAGATGCCGTGAGTTATTGACTTTGAAAACCGCGGCGCGAAAAACGGACAGATGAAGAACACTTTTTTTGAGGTACGAGATATTCTCGATGAACAGTTACTCATTCTTCTCTTGTCTCCTGTAACTTGTGTCGGACGCGCATGTCTTGCCGCCGTATTATTATTGTTAAAATTAATATTGTTCTAGTGTAAAGTAAATGTGTAATACTAAAAGTGCCTAGCAGTAGATTTATTGTGCGACGTGTATGTGAAAACGTCAGAGGAATTGTTTTCATTAAGAGAAGTGCCAGTCAAAACGGCATCCATGTTAAATCCGTCGATGCAGTGTAAGTTTGTCTATTACTTGCCATAAATTCAGAGTTAAATGGAACTGGTGTATGGACTATTCATTTACTATAGAATCTATGTCGCACTTCTTCATGAAATTATTTAATTTTCTATATGTTTCTGCCAAATAGAGAGTTCACAGTCACGAATTCTTTCGTCGAGTTCGGACGGAAGTTGCATGCGGCGAAATATTTTCTCCGCGCCATATTCTACTGGTAAATGCATGATAAACTACGGTCCCTTAGGAAATTCATGTTGAGCTATCCAAAATAATTATATTTTGAATAGGCATTTACTCTCCTCTGCAATGCAACTTCCGACTGATCAGACGATCCAACAAGAAACAGTCGCACACGGTCGGCGTTCCCAAATATGTTTCCACCGCTGATTATAGCTATATGTTACAGCACAAAAGTAACATATTGTTATAATTAGAGACTACGAACGGGGACATTTATAACTGTATGTTTATGTATACACATTACGTAAACATATCGTTATAATTGGCGCCCGAACAGGGACATGAATTAAAAATATATATATATACTCAAAGGAATAAAAATTTATGTAAGATACGCATTGTGGGAATATTCATAAATAATTGTAGCTAATCTTGTGCTTTTTATTTGTTACATGACATCAAACGCCATCCAATAAAATTTCCATTGAGCGAAAGAAACGAGATATTCAGAGAAAATTATGGAAGAGAGATTTTTTTTTTTTTTTGGAACAGAATTTGTGCGAAAATCTAGTTGCAACGCCCAAGGCAGTCATCAGTAACGTAAGTTAAAATTTCGTTAGCCGTAGCCAAGCTTCATTAATTTCAGCCGACATTAATCAATTTGTGACGATCTTGATTAGTTGCAGTAAAATTTGCTTTGAATTCAGTAGATTGCATTTAGTAGATTAGTAATTTCTTCAAGTATTGTTTAAATTCCATTGTTGTGTATTGCATATCATTTGTTTTTAAATGTCCGCTGCCTGTTCACGGAGCTGACCAGCCTTAGTTTTCATTTATTTTGAACAGTGTGCAGCCATACTTTCTTTACGATCCAGAATAGTGTCTTGTTCTCGTGACGTGCATCTCCCGACATTCCGATCTTGTGACGTGGCAGTGACAACCGACTCGCAACCGATAAATTACATCTCTGTCGACAGCTGACGGCCGTAGCTCAAACGAACTTCATTGACTTACTGTTTGTAAATAAGTGAGCTATGGCAGACGATAAAATGTCATCACTAGATTCAGATGAACGGAATGAAACGAGTGAAGTGTCGCGTCGCTTACGGTCCCGCACGGTAATTAGTAGGGCTGAGACACCAATTGAAACAATTGTAGAAAGTGAAGTGGGAAATCTTACGGACTTTGGTGCCTCACACCATAATGTTACCGGTACTGAACTAGACAATGCCAACATAGTTTCTGCCACTAGTAGTCGTAGCCATATACCGGTTACAAGGGAGGCAGGTGAAAGCAATTCAGGGGTAGTGACAGACGATGTATTCAAACAGCTACTGAGTCAAATAAGTCAAATGATGCAGGACGGAAATCGCCAAATGGTGAATTCCATTAAAAATGATTTGAAAGACGAAAACAGACAAATGTTAGCCTCACTTGAAGATGATTTGAAAGACGAAAATAGACAAATGTTAGCCTCACTTGAAGATAAACTTTCTACAGTAAGCGAAGAAATAAGAACTGTTAGAGAAAACGTAGCCAAAGAAGTAGCAAAGCAAGTTACGGATGCTGTTTCTCAAATGCGAAGTGGAATAATTTTCGAACTGAATGACACTTTAGCTACCATGCAAAGCGAGACAGCTGACATCCGAAACGCAACCAAGAATCTTGACTCCACCGTAACCACGGTTAATCACAGATTAGACAGAGTAACTACGCAGGTAGAAAAACTAACTGAGGGAATGTCAAACTTGACTCTGGAAACGGAAACGAAAGTAAAGGAGAGGCTAGATAGTCATGAGAGAGAATTTAGAGAAAAGTATGAGAACTGGATTGCTAGAAAGGACAAATTTGTCGAAGATAAAATTAACAAAGACCTAGTAGAGACTGTGAAAGCAACCACTCTTGGTATCTTGTCAGCTCCTGGAAGCTCCGGAGATACCGTAATGTCTGAACTCGGTAGCATTAGGCGTACCCTTCAGCAAGAATTACCAAATTGGAAGCAAGAGGTAACGGAACAGCTAAATAACCTGAAGGCACAAGTGAGTAGTAGTTCCCGAATACAGAGACCGAATTATCCTAACTCTTTAGCCTCAGAGGAAGAAGATGGATTATTTCAGCAATTCCGAATACCTGTTGCATCTAATGAACACACTTCACCACCACATATTCCAGTTAGTCACCGAAATCAAGAATCTGACTCAGTAGTAAAAATGATGAAGGAAGAAAGCATGATAAAGCATCGAGTTTTTCAAACCTTTAACCCAGAAAAACGAAATATCCACCCAATTGTCTTTCTTCGTGGATTCTCCGGGATTTTTCCAAATTCGTGGACTGATAGACAGCGTATCCAATTTGTTACCGGATATATAGGTGGCGAATCGGCAATATGGGGAACAGAAATGGTTGATAAGTGTCGAACATATGAGGAGTTTGAGCACTGTTTCCTCAGCAAATTTTGGAGCGAAGGTGTTCAGAAGCGCCTTCGTAAGGAAGTCTATAATGCAGAACAATTTGACCCCAGGAATAGTAACCTGAGAATGTACTTCGAAAAATATCTTGGCAAAATTAGGTATTGGGATAACCCTATCAATAGTAAAGATGTAATTATGATTCTCAAGTCTACCTTTCTGTCGATATTAGATTCCCTAGACCTGATCTATGAGGACATGAGAGCTAACAAACCGCGGAATACTCCGCACAATTCTTGGCCACAACATTACGACAGTAACGGCTATGAAAAGCCAGGGAACGGTTCAAAAAATAGTAACGATTGGCAAAACGGAAATAAAGGCAGTGGGTATCCGCACAAAAGGAATAGACATAATCAACACAACCGATTCAATCCCGTTTATAACACGACTGGTAACCAGTACGGCAATCAATCGTACAAACAGAAGTTTGGAAACGGTTTCAGTCAAAAAGGTTGGCAACAGCAGAGCGGATCGCAATGGAATGCACCGTACTCGCGCAGCCAACACTCAGATTACAGGCAGCAACAAACAGCTGATAACGCCCACTCATACCAATACAACTCCGCGCCTAGTAAAAATCAAGCGCAGGGAATGCACAGAAACACACAGTTTAACGGCAAACCACAGTGTGAAGGTGGATTTCACAGTAACAATTCCGGAAATCATAATAGTAATAAAAATCATCAGACCCCGCGAAGGCATTACAATCCCCCTGTATTTTTCGCAAACGCGGAAGACAGTAACACGTATTGGACACCAGAACAAACGCAGCAACATTTTGACACGAGGTTTGTGCATAACAGTAATTTTGTTCCTCAGTGTTCTCATAATGTCAGATTGGTCGAACTTTCTAATGATGAAGGCCAATCAAAACCACACAAACAGGAAAACTAAGTTCAGCATCTGAAAGCTCCCTAAGTGATGCTGTGAGACAGAATGGGGGCTACCACTTCGACGGAGAGACTAACCATGACGTACTTGTACTGAGATACAATGACGGGATTGACATGAGACAAGAATTATTACAAGAGAAAGAGACAACTGACGGTGATGAACCGATAGATGACCAAGTGCAAGCTATGACAAAACTTCCTATAGCCGGAATTTTGACGACTGTAATCCTAGATACAGGTGCAAATATTAATGCTATGTCCTTAAGTTTCTATAAGCAAATTAGTACATTAACTAAAATTCCAACATTACCCGTCCAAGAATGTTCAAGGTCAATTCAATTCCTAAGTGTAACAACACAAGTGCTAGTTTAGACGCCAGAATAAGACAAGCTCTAACAACGTTGACCACCCAAGCCAATTTACGCAAGAAGGCGTATGACAAACATATTAATAAGATGTTAACTTATAAAGTAGGCGAAAAGGTCTTGCTAAAAACACACTTTAAACCATCGTTGCTCTTACACAAAAATCGAAAATGGCAAAGTCTTTTTGAGGGACCTTACGAGATCCTTCGTATACCGCATACAGGTTGTTATCTGATTTCTGATCCCGCAAATGGAAAAATAAAAGGATTATACCATCACTCTGATCTTAAAAAATATCATGCTACGGAATAAGTCAAAAGGAAAGCTTTATAATGACAACAGAAGGTTAGCCGCTAGTGACTAAGTGACAACTGATTTGACTTCGTTAAAAAAAAAAAAATGCTTAGAATATATTACACGACAGTGAGTCTATCTTGCTATACAGCAGACAATTTAAAATATGTTATCTTGAGCCATAATTTAAGTACAGACAAGCTGATAAAAAAAAATCTTGTTTAACAAAGAAAGTGATCAACTCCAAGAACTCTAGTTTTAAGATTTAGTTTTAAGGAGATAATATTTAAGAGAGAGAAATGAAATATAAAGCGAAGGATGTGCCTAACAAGCCGGCTTCTGCGATATGAAATGCTAAAGAAGTGAAAATAAAACATAGTATGTAAGAATTTTTTTTATAGTTCAAGGAGCAATGATCCAGAAACGAAATTTATTTTCGTCAAGGACAAGGGTCGCTTGACAATTATTGGCTCCTGATCCCACTAAAAAGGAAAACAAGTAACTAGTTTCTAAGTCAGCTATGTCTAGATTAAGTTCCAATGTACATAGAAATCTGGAACAGGTTCGTCTCTGCATTAAGATAACGTAATGTTTACGAAGCATGTGAGTTACTTGTAAGTACCAACATGACCACGAAAGCGCTATCCTTCAGCTAGATAAACAAAGTAGCATTAATTGTAATTGCAATACGCAGGACAGATACATTCAAAGCCATAAAGTGAAATAAATACCAAGTATAAGAGCGTAAGTGGCAAGGACAAAGCAATGACTTAAGGTCATATATAGAGGTCAATGCAGTGTAGCGCAAGCAGGCGTCAAGGCGAGAATGACAATGAAACAGCCGGCAAAACAACCCAACTAGTTCTTAATTGGAGTCCGTACGCAGACGTACGGCGCAAAGGAAAATTAATTTCTAAGTCAAAAGGAACAAGGAGTTGTTTGCTGCATTTCTTCTTCTATGTACTATTATATCTATGTCTTTCTTCTGAATTTGTGTAAATATCCTAACCTGTCTAAACCCGTCCCGTAGACTTGACGTCACAGATTGAGAAATGCGGTTGACGTGGAACGCTGGTTTGGCATACGATTTTCAAAACGAAACGCGTGAACGAAATCGGGAAAAGCTAGTTTTGAAATGTCTTTATTTTTCCTTTTAAAGTCAATCCGAGACGCAAACCGAGATCGCGATAAGGAATTTGAAATTTTCTTGAATGGTGTTCTGTTCTCATGTGAGAGGGCAATCAAATGTGACTGATTGATCCTCACATCTAGTAAAAAGAGAATTTTTGTTGAAATGATAATGATAACTTTAATGAATCTAATAAATAGAAAGAACGATTGAAATGAATTAAAATAATAATAATTGCTAACAGATCGGAGAAACTAATGTACTGTGACTGTGAACTAAAAGCATAATTAGTCTTAGAGAAAGATGAGGAACAATGTAAAGCGAAATGTTAAGGTAGTTAGCAACAAAGCAACAGAAATTGAAATGGACATGATAATCAAAGCTCTCACTTAGCAAGCTTCAAAGTGAGACAATTTATTTGATTATAAACTGTAAAAAAAAAAAAAAAATCATGTACGTAGTAGTGTATAAGTGAAGGCTTAAAATGGTGTGGAAGTCTGCCACAGACACGATGAAAAAAAAAAGTGTTAAACGTGCAGATATGCCGACGGACAATGATAGTCCGGTTGTGTAACCGAAGGCGGTGATGTGATTACGTGCAGTGCATTGGAAACCAAGTGTGTTAGCTGCTTTGCAAAGTGCGAGCACTAGCCTACCTTAAAATCTTCAAAATCGGCTGGAAAATGTGGAGACAGGGATGGTTTCAATGGAGCCTCTGTCCCTGGTAATCCTCGTCCCTCCTCACCAGCCTCAGCAAACCACAAAATACCACAACACCATCGACGCAACGTGTTCACTGAACCGTGCGCGGAAAAGCTGAAGTACCGCGTGGAGGCTAGTGAGCGCCTCGAGTTGCGATTCAGCTCTAACAATCAGCCTGTGTCAAAGTATATCGACGCAACAAACGCGTTAAATTTAAAGTGATGTACTAGCACAGCACTCCCGCTGCAGTTCGACGAAACGGACTTTCGATGAAAGCCGCTCCCAAACTAAAAGACTCTTATATGAGTTCACAACATATCACATACGATGCTAATGTTATATCCCGTGAATGAAATGCGAACAGCCAAACCACACGCGAATAGTGACAAAATCAAATTCCTATGAATCCCAAGTCCTAAAATAGATTTAAGTTTAGTTTTTAGACTAATGGGTATTTATATTTTTTGTTACATGTAACGCGTGTACGTAACGTGCGAGTGAGACTCGTCCGCCAGAGCTGATGAAAAGTTTTCTACTCGGAGACCGCAAAGTAGCGATCCAACTTCTCAAGGCATAAGCTTCACCTGGAGAAGAATCAAATTTTAACTTACCTGTCAATACACAAACAGTGAAAGCGTAAAAATCATGACAACTAGTGAGCAATGGAAAATGGACACGTGTGAGAAATTCCATGTGTGAGAATTGTGTGAGAATTATGTGCGTATAAAAAGATGAATCCTATGTGTTTTCTTTCAGGAGCAAAGAGCCTATGAGCTCTGGACAATAACTTGAGGCCACAAAGATGGTCGGTATGAACTCTGTAAAAAAAAAAAAGACTGTAATGAGTATAATGTATAATGTCCATTGTAAACTTCGTAGATTTACTGTCTCAGTTTTTAAATTTTTTTTTGTGTATCTTTACCTTAAGAACTGTCTTTGTCTATGAATGAGAGATCACCATATTTGTGTAATCCTAATAATCAAATGACAAGAATACTGTGTTTGATCAATGTAAATCTGTAAAGTACTCAATCCCATAATGTTAACGGCGACATGTGAATCTTGGTAATCTCCTTGATTTCCAAGATTCCCATGGAAGGCAATGTAACATTATGTGATTGTCTTATCATTTTAAATCATTCACTAATCGAGCAGTCGCTCGGCAACAGCTACAGTTAGCAAATAATGTTGCGAGAATGTAAAAGGTGAACGACCTGTGACGTAACTTGTTTATTGTCGAAGCGCCGTCAGAGATGCCGTGAGTTATTGACTTTGAAAACCGCGGCGCGAAAAACGGACAGAAGAAGAACACTTTTTTTGAGGTACGAGATATTCTCGATGAACAGTTACTCATTCTTCTCTTGTCTCCTGTAACTTGTGTCGGACGCGCATGTCTTGCCGCCGTATTATTATTGTTAAAATTAATATTGTTCTAGTGTAAAGTAAATGTGTAATACTAAAAGTGCCTAGCAGTAGATTTATTGTGCGACGTGTATGTGAAAACGTCAGAGGAATTGTTTTCATTAAGAGAAGTGCCAGTCAAAACGGCATCCATGTTAAATCCGTCGATGCAGTGTAAGTTTGTCTATTACTTGCCATAAATTCAGAGTTAAATGGAACTGGTGTATGGACTATTCATTTACTATAGAATCTATGTCGCACTTCTTCATGAAATTATTTAATTTTCTATATGTTTCTGCCAAATAGAGAGTTCACAGTCACGAATTCTTTCGTCGAGTTCGGACGGAAGTTGCATGCGGCGAAATATTTTCTCCGTGCCATATTCTACTGGTAAATGCATGATAAACTACGATCCCTTAGGAAATTCATGTTGAGCTATCCAAAATAATTATATTTTGAATAGGCATTTACTCTCCTCTGCAATGCAACTTCCGACTGATCAGACGATCCAACAAGAAACAGCCGCACACGGTCGGCGTTCGCAAATATGTTTCCACCGCTGATTATAGCTATATGTTACAGCACAAAAGTAACATATTGTTATAATTAGAGACTACGAACGGGGACATTTATAACTGTATGTTTATGTATACACATTACGTAAACATATCGTTATACACTGTCGGTCTCCAGTTGTGGAATGAGCCAATTTTCCAGCATGTCCAGATACACGTGTCCTGTAACGTTTTTTTCACAGAAGAAAAAGGGACCATAAACTTTAAACCATGAGATTGCACAAAACACGTTAACTTTTGTTGAATTGCGAATTTGCTACACAAATGCGTGAGGAATCTCTACCGCCCAGATTCGCACATTGTGTCTGTTCACTTCACCATTAAGAAAAAATGTTGCTTCATCACTGAAAACAAGTTTCACACTGAACGCATCCTCTTCCATGAGCTGTTGCAACCGCGCCGAAAATTCAAAGCGTTTGACTTTGTCATCGGGTGTCAGGGCTTGTAGGAATTGTAAACGGTAAGGCTTCTGCTTTAGCCATTTTCGTAAGATTTTCCAAACCGTCGGCTGTGGTACGTTTAGCTCCCTGCTTGCTTTATTCGTCGACTTCTGCGGGCTATGCGTGAAACTTGCCCACATGCGTTCAACCGTTTCTTCGCTCACTGCAGACCGACCCGTTGATTTGCCCTTACAGAGGCATCCAGAAGCTTTGAACTGCGCATACCATCGCCGAATGGAGACAGCAGTTGGTGGATCTTTGTTGAACTTCGTCCTGAAGTGTCGTTGCATTGTTATGACTGACTGACGTGAGTGCATCTCAACATGATATACGCTTTCTCGGCTCCTGTCGCCATTTTGTCTCACTGCGCTCTCGAGCGCTCTGGTGGCAGAAACCTGAAGTGCGGCTTCAGCCGAACAAAAGTTTATGAGTTTTTCTACGTATCTGTAGTGTGTCGTGACCATATGTCAATGAATGGAGCTACAGTGAATTTATGAAATCGCTTCAATCATTTGTAATAGCCCTGTACTTGTGTCTGCAACTTAACAGATTGCAACTTAGCACCTAAAGCTCCAACAATATGACATTTTTGTACCCTGTATGCTGGTACTGTCTCCTTCTTTAATCTTGCTAAACAAGTTTTGCAATAAGATATTAATAGAGGCAACTGCATCTAAAACTATTTTGGTAGGAATTTTTCCCACTATGGCATGCACTGAGACCTGCACCTGTATTTGTTTATTGTGCATAGGTTGATCCATAGTCAACTCACCTCTGATATTAATACTGTCATTTTATCCTAATAGGTTGATATAATAGTCTTGATTGCCCCCACCTTGTGATATGACTGTCATTAGAGTTCTTAATGAGGTCAAAATTAGTTTGATGAAGCTTCTATGGTCGTGGTTCTGGAGTAACTTCAACAATTTTTACCGAATGACTTGTATTTTGCCAACAACTAGTGGGGCACCATGTTGTAGGAAGCCATTTTGTGGATAAATATTGTGTGTGTTTTCTCTGTGCAGGGCTTCATTACCTGGATACCAGTAATTATTGTCAGTGGCAGCAGCTGTGTAAGAGCACCAGAGCACATGAACACCCTAACTTTTGACACCTTGTGGATTTAGTGCTTATTTTTCTTTGACTGCTGTTCAGTTTAATGTAGATGTGATAATCTGACATTCATGGCACTAAATGTACTGTGCTATACTACATTGCTACTCCTCTGGACTCTGTGAAACTTGGCATCAGGGTTGTGAGCACACCTTGGGTTGTGCACGTGTCAAAGGACTTTCGTGCATGCACAGCTGACGTGACATATTAGAATTATGGGCCAAATACATATGGAATTCATCAACAATATGCATTGTTAACAGTGTGCACAGCTATCTCTTGAACTCACCAACAAGTTTTCTTCAATGCCATCAGATGGTAGCACACGGGGCACCAACTAATAAACAATATTGGGCGGACCCATACTGGGGGTATTGCCCTGGGAAATTTTTTAAGTTTTAGATGAAAAACAGTGAGTTGTAAAGCTTTTTTAAGCATTTTATAATCGTATTATCAACATTAGAATCCCAAAAACTGGACTCTGGACAACTTGAAACTCCGGAAACTCAACAAGCCTGACACATTTTTTGCCTTTGAAAAAAGAAACAAAACATAGACATACATGTTATTTTTGTAAAATGCTAATTTAATTTACACTAATAATAATGCTTTTAAACTATTACAGAACAGTGAATATATAGCTCTGAAAAGACTGACATTATATTTGAATAAAGTCTAAACTATCATTAAAAGAATAAAACATACAATTTTAATATTGCTCTAAATGCCATTATTAGGGCTAGAGTTCTTTAGAAAGGTGCAGATGTCGACCGTCTCACTAAATTACTGAGTATGTAGTCATTGATGACAGATTGTATATTCTTTTTGCCTCTTTCTTGTCACTGTCAGCAGGTTTTTTTGTCAGACTAACTAGTCTGTTTGCTATTGCATCTGGTTGTATCTTGGAGCACTTAGTACTGAATTTAGGAGTAGACTGCTACCAAGTTTCTGCAAAACAGACCATGCTTTTTGGCTGGAGTGCTGAAAATTTGTATTTTCCATGAGGTTGATCCATTTTTCCCTTCTAGCTGAGTCTAGGGAATTTAGTAATTCTTCTGCAATTTCAGGGTCACCATTGAGTTTATATTCTTCATATAGCTTGTTACATTTTAGATTTCAGCCAAGGACATAAGCCTTCCTGTATCCTCTTGGGATATGTTTCTTTGCGATGGAATGTACTAATCCTGTAAAGTGCTTATAATTTTCTATTTTAGATGGGATCAATTGTATATTATGTTCCAGTTTGCTAGCGAATTTCAACCAGTTGGCTTTGGTAAAGTTCCAGCATAGTAATGGGACTGACCTAATGTTAGGCATTTCTAGGCTGACTTTGATAAGTGCTGGTCTGTGTTGACTTTGTGGGAAGTTGTCTAGAATCTTCCTGCTGCACTTCAGAGGTCTTCCAGATGAGTCCTTTGAGACAAAACATAGATCTGGGTTATAGTCCCTGTCCCATCTAACAGAGTGGAAGAAGGCCTTTTCTTTGGCATCATACAAGAGACACACATCTCAGTGGGCATGAAGAACAGCCAAGTTGTTCAATCGCTTTTGTCACACTGTTGATCAGAGATTTTTTCTTTTAAATACAATTCCCAAAAGTGTTCAAAACTATCACGCCTTTCATTCAATGTACAAATCAAGCCCTCATAAATTTTTTTCCAGATCAGCAACACTTAGATGAGGGCATTGAATTTTTTCATTGACATCCTCTACTGGGTTCATTGCATGGCAATAAAGAGGTAAAATAAATATGTCCTGAATTGTAACATTGACTCAAGGTAGCCTGCACATTTGTAACCTGCCTCTGTTTTGTCCTCTGCAGAAAAAGTTTCAAAGAATTCTATAAGTTCTTCAAAGCTTTTCAATATTCTCAAGATACTAGAAGCTCACATAGTCATTTAGTCGGGCAAATGAGTCATAGCCCAGCTTTGTCATTGGCACTCTCACAGCGTATGCTTCTGAAAAGTTCCATCCTTTTGTTGGATTCCCTTACGGTGTTTATTAAGTCCTTGGCTAAAGCCATAATATCCCTCATAGACGTAAGATGGTGGAGACTGTCTACAACTGCCAAGTTTAAACTGTGAGCAGTGCAGTGCACATAACATGCATTTGTTTGTATATCAAAAACTAACTTTTTTTAGTCCTTTGAAATTACCTCTCATTCGAGGCACCATCATAGCACTGTCCTCTTAAGTTATCCATTGACAAATCAAGACAAGCAAAAACATGTTTTAAAATACTAAGCAGAGCCTGTGATTTATTGTTGGGGGTCTCGTATAAGCCCATAAAGTCTTTGTTGATTAATAAGGAATCATTGACAATATGAATACAAAATGACATTTGTTCATGAATTGAAGTATCACTTGTTTTGTCAACCGTAATAGAAAAACGTTCAGTCTTCTTGATTGAAGCCAATACCTTCTCAACACAGACTTTCCTAGTAGATCAATGATCTTGTTTTGAATATCATGCAATGTCCACTTATACCCCGAATGCCGTAACCAATCTTTAAACTCAGTTATGTCACTCTTTTAGAGTTCCAATAATTGAAAAAAATTTGAGTTTACATCTTCATGTTCTCTACCTGCTAGTCCTTGTTGGCAAAGAAATTGCACAGTAGTAAAAATTGTCTCAAGAGCTAAATGGCCTTTCTTCATGTCACTATCTAACTGTTCATTCAATTGGGAGGGCACACTTTGGTTAGTGATAGAATTTAGTTTCATGACATCTTCTTTATGTGTAAATGTATTTTCCTGAAGACAGAATTTTTCCAAATCCTTTTTCCAGTTAGAAAACCCTGTGGAAGTATATGCATCCTCTTTTTTTGAAGAAAATTGTAATAGATTTTTAGCATCTGCCTCTTTTCAGGTTGTGCAAGAAAATTTTTTGGTAGCCTGTATATACTAGAACTATGTAAATTCGTGAAAAGTAATATTACAAAATTTAATAAAAACGCAAATGTCCATGACTAGACAAAAAATGAAACTCCATGTTAAAGAAATGCGCACCTCTGCCTTTAAAAGCTCTCCCTTCAACAAAGGCATAAAAATCTACAATAGCCTGCCATCAGAAATAAAATACAGTAAGTCCCTGACTGTATTTAATAAAAAATTAAAATCACTCCTACTTGATCATTGTTTCTACAGTGCAAGCGAATTTCTCCTCCACATGGGTGGAAGAGAACATGAAACAAATTGCAGCAAAGAATTCTGTAAAGAGTAAAACATTAATGCAAGTATGTGCAAAAATCTTGCGTCTATGTCATCTGCTACTAAGCAAATTAAGTGCAGAAAGAATATCCAACCAGGTACTATTGTGTATATGTGTGAGAGGAAGACAGCACTACAAATGTGTGACTGAGGATGTAATTTGTACGTTCATAACTTCTCAGAAAATATGTATGTAAGCTCATGTTTGTGTAAACTTTCAGCATATTACTTCATGCCAGCAAATTGTCATAATGTCCAACATCAAATGTATGTTTGTGCATCACCACGTGCATGTCATGTACAGTATTGATTCAGAGCACAATAAATAAATAAATAAATAAATAGATGCTTCATATTCTAGTGTTGTACATTTGATCAACCAAGACTTCTGAAATGATCTTCCCATACCAGATTGTCCAGGTTTTGGCTGTGAACGGTTCTCGCCTGAAGACAAGGAAGCAATTGATGACAGTAATTGTTGGAGGATGACTAGCATTTCATCAACTCCAAGCACTCCTTTTTGGTAATAAATTTATCCATTGCAAACTTAATTCACAATACACTAAGAGACTAAAGTAATCAAATAAATTATAGTTATATAAAATATTCCAGTAGTCACTAAAGTTGGAACACTAAACATGTCTGCAGCATGCACTGAATGAAACAACTCGCACTGAATTGTTGTGATAGCAGGGTGGACTTTATACAGCCATAGCATCGTAATGTCTTGAAGCGTCAAGGCGATGTGAGGCGGAGGACTCCAGGTACTTCTGCTCCAATCCTTTTTGCATAACCGAGGCTGCAGCTCTGGCCTGCTGGCACCAGACTTTACCCAAAGGTTCGTGCACCGGGAAAAATTCTAAGTGTTGTGTTCCCACAGGACAGCAACACCACCATGATTCACACCACTTGTTTTCAGCTAACCTGTTTACTATTGTAATAATTATGTCTTAACTCATTATTGAATGTATTTTAAAAGGTAACTTTATTCAAACAAGGAAAATAAAAAATTCCAACATAATTTTATGTTTTTACAAAGCATAATATAACTAATAATTTTCTTAATTTATTATGGGGGCTCCAACCCCCCCCCCCCCCCTCTCCCAAATGGATTTTTGAGGGGGCTCAGGCCTCTTGGAGTTGGTACCTCTGGGTAGCACACTGCAGAAGACTTTTGTCCTCCTGGCACATAAATCCTGCTAGACAGTAGTGCACTCCTCAGATATGCTCCCTCAATATATAGCAAAATTAGTATGTTTTATCCTGGGTATTGGAAGTTTTTCCTAAGTAAAACACAGATTGTTACTTCTGAGTCCTCAGTATGAGAAAAAACAGTCCAAATTTGTATTTACATTGCGAATAAGGGGGGAATTTTCAACATCATAGCAACTTCTACTTCTGCTTCATATGACATTATACTCAGTATATGTTGTTGCTATACTGATAGAAAAATCTGTTGTGTGGGGACTCTGAATGAGATACAGTACATTAAGTTTAGGGTTTTATAATGCAGTAATACGTCTGAGGTGCCGAGAACCATAAAGCAGTTGTGAAACTGAAGCATGTATTCATACTTCTTATATCAATTGATTTTATGGTGGGTCAGGTTTATCTGTGCTGGAGGCCAACAATGTATAAATGAACATTCACAAAAAGCTGTCTCACTGGTTTCTCCGATATTCACTTAAATGTTGGATCAACAACACTGTGATTTTGGCCCTTACAGTTCTCAGGTTCTCAATTGTATTCTGGTCAAGTGACCATATTGGTAGCTATTACAGCTTGAATTTAATCATTTCCACAAACTGCGGCTAGTGTTTGGAAATGGTTGTCTACTGTGCAGGTATCGGAATTCATGTGCAGTATCAGCATGAACTCTGTCGAATCTGTTTTAATTGCTAACAGAAAAGAAAATTACCAGGTAAAGTTAGCTGCAAAGGAACTAGGGCATCACAGACCAGATCCACTGACTAAGAAAGTGATGAAATCAAATATCCGTGACTAAAAGCAAATATTTAACAAACACGTGCTCAGTAAGCATATGTTGTTGTGCAGGTACAGCTTAAGAATATCTGATTTTCAGACTAATACATTTGTTAAGTAACTTGTACATTTATCCAAAAAAATTTAAAAAAAGCACTAAAAGTCCCACTTAAACATAAATGCAAAATGGAGAGTAGCAAAAGCTTGAAAATTATTTTGTTCTTGCCCTAAACTGTACCTACTTTAGTACAAAACAGCAAAGTCCCACAAAAACAATTCTTTATTTTTTCAGATAAGTTGTGCATATTATTATCTTTACTATGCAAGATTCCAGGATGTAGCTTGCTTAATGCAACATTTCACAAAAGTTATGGTACTGCAACATATGTAAAAAGCACCATAAATGAAGCTCAAACAATAAACACAAATGTGATCAATAATATGTTTGCCTTCAAAATGAAGACTGTGGGCACTGGAATTACAAACATCTATAAGCCTCCATCACAACCTTCGGTGTTTGAATTAGGCCATCCAGAACATCCAACACCCAGCTGTAATCCTTGGAGATTTCAACAGCAAGAGCACCAACTGGGGATACGATTATACTGACAAAGAGGACCAAGACATGTCAGACTGGGCCAATGCTAAAGAACTCATTCTCTTGTATGAATCCAAGGGAAAGGGCTCCTTCCACTCTGTTCGATGGGACAGGAACTATAACCCGGATCTATGTTTTGTCTCAAAGGACTCATCTGGAAGACCTCTGAAGTGCAACAGGAAGATTCCAGACAACTTCTCACAAAGTCAACACAGACCAGCACTTGTCAAAGTCAGCCTAGAAATGTCTACCATTAGATCAGTCCCATTACTAAGCTGGAACTTTGCCAAAGCCAACTGGTCAAAATTCACTAGCAAACTGGAACATAATATACAATTGATCCCATCTAAAATAGAAAATTATAAGCACTTTACGGGATTAGTACATGCCATCGCAAAGAAACATATCCCAAGAGGATACAGGAAGGCTTATGTCCTTGGCTGAAATCTAAAATGTAACAAGCTATATGAAGCATATAAACTCAATGGTGACCCTGAAATTGCAGAAGACTTACTAAATTCCCTAGACTCAGCTAGAAGGGAAAAATGGATCAACCTCATGGAAAATACAAATTTTCAGCACTCCAGCCAAAAATCATGGTCTGTTTTACAGAAACTTGGTAGCAGTCTACTCCTAAATTCAGTACTAAGTGCTCCAAGATACAACCAGATGCAATAGCAAACAGACTAGTTTGTCCTACAAAAAACCCTGCTGACAATGACAAGAAAGAGGTAAAAAGAATTTGGTCAGAATTAAAATCAAATATGTCCCAGGCCGAAGCAGTTTCTCAGTTTTCACTTGTTATCACAAGTGTTGAGATTTCATCTTTGCTAAAGGAAGCAAATTCAGGAAAAGCATCTATACCAGATGGTATTTATCCAGAATTTCTATTACACTGTGGTTCTCATACAACTGAATGGCTTGCTAAATTTTATGTCTTACACAATGGACAGGCACCACCAATGCTCCAAAGAGCTAAAATAGTCACAATACTGAAACCTGGGAATAGTGGGGATATTGCAGAAGATTATAGGTCGATTGCCCTCCTCAGTGTCTGTTATAAGCTGCTGGGAAGAACAATATGTAACAGAATCTCAGCTACAACCTTAGATAACATACCAATAGAGCAAACTTACTTTAGACCAAAGCACAGTTTTACCAACCAGGTACTAGCCCTAACAAGTCACATAGAGGGAGGGTTTCAGGATTGCAAGAAGACTGTAGCTGTGTCTGGTGACCTGACATCAGCATATGACACATTTTGGCGAACAGCAATGATCCTCAAATTCCTTAAAATAATCCCCTGCAAACAAACTTGCCACCCTTCTGAATGACATGTTGGCCAGCAGAGTGATTGAATTGCACCTAAATGGTAACATAAGCAGATCTACAAACTGAATTATGGATTACAACAAGGATCAGTCCTTGCCCTATTTCTGTTCAACATACATGCCTACACTGCAGATTTACCAGCTACTGCTGCTAGAAAGTTTATGTATGCTGATGACTTTGCACTGACAGCCCAATCCAATGACATCACAGCAGCAGAAACTGTGCTCAAGGAAGATCTTCAGAGACTTTACAAGTTCTTCAAAACCTGGAGACTGAAACCAAACATAATTAAAACAGAGGTCAGGAGATTCCATATGAGTAACAGACAAGCCAACTATATTCCTCAGGTTCAATATCGTGGCCACCCGCTGGAGATCGATCCCCACCCTAAATATCTAGGAGTCATCTTGGATCAATCCTTGACCTACAGTCCACATCTAAACAAAACTTCGGCTAAAATCAAAAGCTATAACAACATCATACACAAACTCAGAGAACTACAGCACTTGCCTCCTATATGGCTTAACAGTAGCAATACAAAGAAAGTAGATGTCCAGCTGAAGGACACAATGAGGATTATATCAGACACCATCCAGTCTACTCCTCAGAAATGGCTACCAATACTTTCTAACATTCCACCTCTCCAAAGAGCATTAGCACTGAAGAAATAATGGCATAATTATTGTGACAACCCTCTCGTATCAGTACTTGAAGACTATCTACATGAAGATCTCAGGCTGAAATCTCAGAATCCTTCATGGATTCTAGGAAAGAAGCCTGCCCAAGAGCAGTATACAGTAAGTGAAACTTGATGTAGCGACTGGCTGTCTTCAAACCCAGACAGATCTGGACTGATGTCAGACCCAACCAAGCAACCCCTTGGTTTCAACCAACCCAGGAAAATCAGGACAACACCTAACTGGCTAAAAACCCAATAGGGCAGATGTCAGTTCTGGAAGCTTGGAAGCACAAATGGAAGATTGCTGATAGTCCTTTCTGCAACTGTGCAGACATGCCTCACACCATCAGCCACATTGTTGGTCCCTTCCCTACAGCCTAGGTCTTCATGGCAAATGAATCTGCTCCAGTCCGGAATCCCTGAACCATTACACCAACAACCTGAAAACAGCTTTTGCATCCCGTAACTACCCTCCCGGCCCGGTACAGAAGCAAATAACCAGAGCCACTTCCTCATGCCTTCAATCCCAGAACCTCCCACAGAAGAACCCCAAAAGTGCCCCACTTGTGACAGGATACTTTCCAGGAATGGATCAGATTCTGAATGTGGCTCTCCAGCAGGGATACGACTTCCTCAAATCCTGCCCTGAAATGAGATCCATCCTTCATGAAATCCTCCCCACTCCACCAAGAGTGTCTTTCCGCCATCCACCTAACCTTCGTAACCTCTTAGTTCATCCCTATGAAATCCCCAAACCACCTTCCCTACCCTCTGGCTCTTACCCTTGTAACCGCCCCCGGTGTAAAACCTGTCCCATGCACCCTCCCACCACCACCTACTCCAGTCCTGTAACCCGGAAGGTGTACACGATCAAAGGCAGAGCGACGTGTGATTTACCAACTGACCTACCTACACTGTGAAGCATTCTATGTGGGAATGACCAGCAACAAACCGTCCATTCGCATGAATGGACACAGGCAGTCAGTGTTTGTTGGTAATGATGATCACCCTGTGGCTAAACATGCCTTGGTGCACGGCCAGCACATCTTGGCACAGTGTTACACCGTCTGGGTTATCTAGATACTTCCCATGAACATCAACCTGTCAGAACTCTGGAGATGGGAACTTGCCCTTCAGTATATCCTCTCTTCTCGTTATCCGCCAGGCCTCAACCTCCGCTAATTTCAAGTTGCCGCCACTCATACCTCACCTGTCTTTCAACAACATCTTTGCCTCTTTACTTCCACCTTGACTGACATCTCTGCCCAAACTCTTTGCCTTTACAAATGTCTGCCTGTGTCTGTGTATGTGCGGATGGATATGTGTGTGTGTTCGAGTGTATACCTGTCCTTTTTTCCCCCTAAAGTAAGTCTTTCCGCTCCCAGGATTGGAATGACTCCTTACCCTCTCCCTTAAAACCCACATCCTTTCGTCGTTCTCACACGTCCGTCCACATCAAACCCACCAACAAGCAACAGTACCTCCATTATGACAGCTGCCACCCATTCCACATCAAACGGTCCCTTCCCTACAGCCTAGGTCTTCGTGGCAAATGAATCTGCTCCAGTCCGGAATCCTTGAACCATTACACCAACAACCTGAAAACAGCTTTTGCATCCCGTAACTACCCTCCCAACCTGGTACAGAAGCAAATAACCAGAGCCACTTCCTCATTTCCTCAAACCCGGAACCTTCCACAGAAGAACCCCAAAAGTGCCCCACTTGTGACAGGATACTTTCCGGGAATGGATCAGATTCTGAATGTGGCTCTCCAGCAGGGATACGACTTCCTGAAATGAGATCCATCCTTCATGAAATCCTCCCCACTCCACCAAGAGTGTCTTTCCGCCGTCCACCTAACCTTCGTAACCTCTTAGTTCATCCCTATGAAATCCCCAAACCACCTCCCCCAACCCTCTGGCTCCTACCCCTGTAACCGCCCCCGGTGTAAAACCTGTCCCATGCACCCTCCCACCACCACCTATTCCAGTCCTGTAACCCAGAAGGTGTACACGATCAAAGGCAGAGCCACGTGTGAAAGCACCCACGTGATTTACCAACTGACCTGCCTACACTGTGAAGCGTTCTATGTGGGAATGACCAGCAACAAACTGTCCATTCGCATGAATGGACACAGGCAGACAGTGTTTGTTGGTAATGAGGATTACCCTGTGGCTAAACATGCCTTGGTGCATGGCCAGCACATCTTGGCACAGTGTTACACCATCCGGGTTATCTGGATACTTCCCACTAACACCAACCTGTCAGAACTCCGGAGATGGGAACTTGCCCTTCAGCATATCCTCTCTTCTCGCTATCTGCCAGGCCTCAATCTCCGCTAATTTCTAATTTCAATTTGCCGCCGCTCATACCTCACCTGTCTTTCAACATCATCTTTGCCTCTGTACTTCCGCCCCGACTGACTTCTCTGCCCAAACTCTTTGCCTTTACAAATGTCTGCTTGTGTCTGTGTATATGCGGATGGATATGTGTGTGTGTGCAAGTGTGTGCCTGTCCTTTTTTCCCCCTAGGGTGGGTCTTTCCGCTCCCGGGATTGGAGTGACTCCTTGCCCTCTCCCTTGGAACCCGAATCCTTTTGTCTTTCCCTCTCCTTCCCTCTTTCCTGGCGAGGCGGCCGTTGGTTGTGAGGGCTGGAGTTTTGTGTGTATGTTTGTGTTTGTTTGTGTGTCTGTTGACCTCCCAGCGCTTCTGTTTGGTGGGTCTCATCATCTTTCTTTTTATATATATATATATAATAGAATAACAGAAGGAAACATTCCACGTAGGAAAAATATACCTAAAAACAAAGATGATGTGACTTGCCGGATGAAGGTGCTGGCGGGTCGACGGACGCACAAACGAGCACAGGCATGCACACAAAGTTCAGGCTTTCACGGCAAACTGTTGCCTCGTCGGGGGGGAGGGGGGGGGACGAATAGATGTGGGTTTTGAGGAGGAGGGTGGGGAGTCGTTCCGGTCCCGGGAGCGGGGGGGACTTGCCTTGGGGCGAGAAAGGGACGGGTGTGCACTCGCGCACACAAACATATCCATCCACATGTGTGGATTCCTGGGACTGGAATGACTCCTTACCCTCTTCCTTAAAACCCACATCCTTTCGTCTTTCCCTCTCCTTCCCTCTTTCCTGATGAGGCAACAGTTTGTTGCGAAAGCTTGAATTTTGTGTGTATGTTTGTGTTTGTTTGTGTGTCTATCGACCTCCCAGCGGTTTTGTTTGGTAAGTCTCATCATCTTTCTTTTTTTATATATATATATATATATATATATATATATATATATATATATATATATATATATATATATATATATATATATATATATATATATATATATATTATTACTGTTGGCAGTGGCTGTAGATATGTAAATATGTTGATAAGCATAACTGTTGTACAGCAAATATTACTTTCACACTCTTGTATTTATCTTGAAATTTTGTCGGCCCCCATTCTGCTGCTACCAAAGGTGGTACTGTTTATTACTAAACCTCCTCCTGTTGCTATTATTTGACTCCCATGCATGTACCTGTGTATCGTGCATCATAGTTGGGTGATGTAGGAAATGATGTCACAGCAGTTGCACAGGATGGAATTGAGTGACCAATGTTGTGATCCTGTGTGCATGGCTGGCTTTAATGTGGTGCACTACAGTATTGTAATCATTATTGTTATGTTTATTGACCTTCATGTCTTTATGAATAAGATAACAGAATCTAGAACAGACATAAAATGTTCTAGATCCTCACGTGGCTCATCTACAAATTTTTCATGATTATCAAAAGACAACTTCGCCTTCAGAATTCTCAATACATCTTTGCGAGAAATGGGCTCTTCCCAGTAATGGGTTTTCTTCAAACAGTTTTCAAAGTACTTATGGCGACTACCCTGTTTAGTATGGGAAGGCCCTGGGACAAAAACCTGTACTACAATCTCTAGATGGCCTATCAACCAATCTTTAGATAAAAATGCTCTTTCAAACCCTCATAAGTTTGACAGGGTTTAGCTGTGTCTGTGGCCAAAGCAGCTCCATCACCATGTATCCTCTGATGCTGTTCAGTCCAAGATTGTATTAAAACAAGTTAGAATAATTGTATAAACTCAACTGGATCCAGAGTATTTTTCTCTGGTATAAAGACTTGGAATCATATAAGCTTGAGTGAACTTTCTTCATGAAAGGTAGCAGAAGGTTGTTGTGCAGTCATTACTTCATATGGTGTGTGGTTTAGTGAAATATTATTGAAATTTGTTTTGTTATGAAATGTTGTATGACCTGCAGCAGTAGGACTTCCATAACTATCACATACTTTAATAAAGATTTGTGGGGTGCCTTGAACCATGCCCTTGATTGTAGACTATTCTTGTCATAACTTTGCAACTTGTACATTTATTTTGTCATATCATTCCAGCAAATCTTTGTTCACAGTGACTTCTACTCAAGCTAATTCTGGCGTTAAAGTTTTGCCAAATTGTCTCATTTGGACATTGCAGCATTGACAGACTCATTTACAGCATGCTATATTCTGACTGTAATTTATCATTAATTTCTACATATTTGTTCAAAAGCTATTGTGAAAAATCATCAACAACATGCTTGCAGTGATCAATGAACTATTTTTTTTCTTTTACCTCCTCTTCTTCCATGCAAGTATCAGCTTGTATCCTAGTTTTTCAGCAATACCCTTTAATTGTCTTAGATCTTTAGACAATTTCTGTACAGCTTTTGAAAGGCCATGATAAGCTTCCTTTAATTTTCAAACATCATTTGCTAGAGTATGATACTGTAATGACAATGTGTTGAGATTAGCAGTCCACTTCTCTAAGTTACTAGATTGTTTTTCTTTTTTTTCCAAATCACTAGGCTATTCTTGTAATTCATTGGACTAGTTTTGACAATATTATGAGAAGGAAAGACATCTACTCACAATAAAGTGGAGGTGTTGAGTCGCAGACAGGCACAACAAAAAGACTACTAAATGTGTAACCTTTTGGCCAGAAGGCCTTCTTCCTAAATAAACAACCATACACACACATTCAAGCAAATGCGAATAACATGTGTGTGTGTGTGTGGGTGGGTGGGTGGGTGGGTGTGTGTGAACTGTGTTTTAATTTTTTTCTGCTTCTAAATGTAGATTGTCTGTTTACATGTGATACATTCAACATAGAAAACCTAAAACATCAAATGACAATAAGTCCTTTTGTGATCTTGCCATTTATAATCACTCTTTCCATTTAGTGAGTTGTTAATATTGGTTCTAGTGAATGTGATAGGCAAAAGAGAGAAAAGGTGATTATAAAGATGTGACAAAACATGAATATTAGTGACACCTATGTTGTCAGCTTATGTTTAATATGATGATGTGTGGCTCTGGGAATATTATTAATAGGTTTTGTGCTTCACAATTAACTCTGCAATAAAATGATGCTCATAAATCAGCACTGAACTTCGTAATCATGCAACTGAGTGAAGATAGGTACTTTTTCTGGTATGTGCTGTGAGCACACAAGGCTGCCACATTGGTGGGTGGTCTAAGGCATCATCATACGAAGATGACAAACAATGAATATTTCCAGAAAACATTAAGAATTACATGCTTCATGTAATATCTAGAAAATGTTGAACCCAAGAGATCATAGCCTATTATTAGCTGTCACATGTACACATGTTGCCCTCATTTTCCTGAATTTGTTAGGTTGGTGCATACCTTCATTTCTGTTTTCTGTTTTGGTATTCGTGTTGCTATGGGTTTATTTATCAATTGTCATTATTTATTTGTAGTTTAGTCTAGCTATTTGAGTTTACATATTGTGATTTTGTCATTTGGTGATAGTGAGTGGAGCTGTGGACGATAGAAAATGGAATTCCAAGTGGAAAAATCGTAACAATTTTGACACATTCCTCTGTTTGTGTTTAAAAGAGGGGCGACAGCAGTGAAGGCAGCCAGAGAGATTCACACAATTATGATGATAATGCCATTGGACATAGCATGACAAGAAAACAGTTTTCTCATGTTTTGGAGGATTGTTTTTGACATTAGTAAGTCTCTACATTCAAGGAGACCTTCAATAATTGATGAAGATTGTTTATACGTATTAATCCACAATGACCCACATCAGTGTATCTGAGAAATGGCACATGTGATGAACTGTGATCACTCCATCATTGTGCAATATTTTCATGCAACAGGAAAGGTTCTAAAATCTGATGTACAGGTACTCCACGCTGTAAGCCAAAATCACAAAAATCAGTATGTGGCAATATGTGCATCACTGCTTGTTCATCATCAATTGGCTCATGAACAACACCAGCCATTCATACCCTGTATCATTACTGGTGGCAAGAAATGGTATATTTATGCAAGGAAAAGAAAGGAATGTAACAATACATAGAAAGGAAAGTTGTTACTCACCATACAGCAGGATGCTGGGTTACAGATAGGTGCAACAAAAAGGCTGTCATAAATAAGCTTTCAGTCAATAATGCCATTCTCAAAAATAGATCTCTCTCTCTCTCTCTCTCTCTCTCTCTCACACACACACACACACACACCTGCACACACACATACACACAGACATGCAAATGCATCTCACACACACAATGACTGCAGTCTCTGGCAGCTGAAGCAACACTGCGAGCAGCAGTAGCTATAGCAGTGCATAATCGGAGTGGCAACTGGGTGAAGGTAAGGAGGAGGCTTGGGTGAGGAGGGGGAGGGATAATAGGATAGAGGAGGGTGACAGTGAAGTGATGCTGGGGAGCATGCAGGGACAAGGTGGAGAGAGTGTAGGGCAGCTAGATGCAGTCAGGAGGTTAGAAGGAGGGCAAGAGACAGGTGAAGGGTGGGTGCTAGCAGAAAATGAGAAAAGACTGGGGGTGTGTTGGTGGAATGAGGGCTGTGTAGCATTTTAATGGGAGCAGAGAAGGTTCTGGACAATGACTAGCAAATGTTGAGGCCAGGAGGGTTACAGGAATGTGGGATATACTTCAGGGGGAGTTCCCACCTACACAGTTCAGAAAAGCTGGTGTTGGTGGGAAGGAACCATATGGCACAGGCTGTAAAGCAGTCATTGAAATGAAGGATGTTGTGTTGGGCAGTGTGATCAGCAACAGTAGTCCACTTGTTTCTTGACCAGAGTTTGTTGGTGGTGACTCATGTGGACAGACAGCTTGTTGGTTGTCATGCCCACATAGAATGGAGCACAACAGTTGCAACTTAGCTTGTAGATCACATGACTGGTTTCACAGGTAGCCCTACCTTTGATGGGATAGGTGATGTTACAGACTAGACTGGAGTATGTGGTGGTGGTGGGAGGATGTGTGTGACAGGTCTTGCATCTAGGTCTGTTACAGGGATATGAGATGTGAGATAAGGGGTTAGGAGCAGGAGTTGCATAGTGATGTATGAGTGTATTGCATAGGTGTGGTTGGTGGGAGAATACCACCGTGGGAGGGGTTGGAAGGATAGTGGACAGGACCTTTCTCATTTCAGGGCACAAACAGAAGTAGTCAAAATCCTGGTGAATGTAATTCAGTTGCTACAGTCCTGGGTGGTACTGAGTTATGAGAGGAATGCTCCTCTGTGTCTAGATGGTGAGACTTTGGGAAGTGGTGGGAAACTGAAAAGATAAGGCACAAGAGACATTTTTGTACAAGGGTGGGAGGGTAATTAAGGTCTGTTAAGGCTTCAGTGAGACCCTCAGTCTATTTAAGGAGGGACCACTCATCACTGCAGACCACGGGTGGCTATGCTGTATGGAAGGAACGTTTTGGTATGGAACAGGTGGCAGCTGTTGAAGTGGAGGTATTGCTGGTGGTTAGTAGGTTTGATATGGACAGAAGTACTGATGTAGCTGTCCTTTAGGTGAAAGTCAACATTCAGGTAGGTGGCTTATTGGGTTGAATAGAACCAGGTGAATCAAATGGGGATAAGCTGTTGATTTCTGGAGGAATGTTGATAGGCTGTCCTCACCCTTGATCCAGATCGCAAAGATTTCATCAGTGGATCTGAACCAGGTGAGGGTTCTGGGATTCTGGGTGTTTAGGGAGCACTACTCTAGATGGTCCAAGAATAGGTTGACATAGGATGGTACTATGCAGGTGCCCACAGCCATACCCTGGATTGGTTTGTAGGTAATGCCTTCGAAGGAGAAGTAATTGTAGGTGAGGATATAGTTGCTCGTGGTGACTAGGAAGGAGATTGTTTGTTAGGAATCCATTGGGGAAGGCAGTGTTCAGGTAGTGGTAAGACCCTGGGCATTAGGGATGTTAGTGCAAAGGGAGGTGACATCAATAGTGGCAAGCAGGGCACCATGTAGTAATAAGATAGGAATTATGGAGAGACAATGGAGGAAATGGGTGGTATCTTTTAATTACGAGGGTAGGTTCCAGGTAATAGGTTGAAGGTGTTGGTCTATGAAAGCAGAGATTCTCTCAGTATGGGCACAGTAATGGGCACAATGGGGTGTTCTGGATGGTTGGGTTAATGGACTTTAGGGAAACATGTAGAAGGCAGGAGAGTGAGGAGTGGAAGGGGTGAGCAGAGAGATGGATTCTGGGGAGAGGTTCTGAGGATGGCCAAAGGATCTGAGGAGTGACTGGAGATCCTCCTGGATTTCTGAAATGGCATCACTGTGGCAAGGTTTGTAGGTGGATGTACCTGCCAGCTGGCAAGAGTCCTATTGCCAGGTAATCCCTGCGGTTCAAAATATCAGTGGTGGAGCCTTGGTCAGCAGGTAGGATTATAAGGTTGGTATGAGTCTTTAAATGGTGGACTGTGGTTCCTTCTGTGGATATAAGGTTAATTTGTATGTTGAGGGATTTGGGGAATGATGGTGAGACAAGGTTCAAAGTTAAGAAATTCTGTAAAGTTGGCAGAGGATCAATTGGGAGCAGTGGGGGTGGATCACAGTTGGATGGAGGAGTGAACTGAGTCAGGTGGGTTAAGCATAGGATTTTGGTTAAGTCTGATTGGTGGTGAAAAAGTGTTTCCACTGTAGATACCAGGAGAAGGAAAGCAGGCCTTTGACAAGTCCTGCACAACTGAATTTGGATGCGGGGAAAAGTTGAGGGCTTTGGAAAGGACTGATATTTCTGTGGGGCTAAGGTTTTGGACAGAAGGTTCATAATGATATTTAGGATCTATTTAGGTTCTGGATTCTGTGGGCTAGTGGGAGGGACTTTCGGAAGGTGGGGTAAATGTAGTAGGTCTCCGAGACAGGGTTTATCAGCCATGAGGGGACATAGGGGCGGTTTGGAGTTTGTTGTAGAGGTGATGGACAGAGGTTCTCCAAAGCAGGAGTAGGAAGTGAGCAAGGTGGAGAGTTTTTTGGGGTGGCATCGTGACTGTTGCAAAGCAGAAACCCCCCTTCCAAAGTTCTGTTGCATACACAAAGGATAATGCTATGCATCTGGTGGAACAGTGATGGTGTGGTGGGCTATGAATTGCTTCCCTGAGGTGTAACCATTACTTCTGACATTTATTGCCAACAGCTAAGATGTCTTGTAAATGCAAACCAAGGACAGTAACCAGAATGTCTGCATGAAGTAATGCTACTCCATGATAATGTCTGACTACATTCTGCTTGACTGACAAAAAACACTATACTGGAGTTGGGTTGGGAAGTCGTCCCACACCTGCCTATTCACCTGATATTGCACCCTTGATTTTCATTTTTTCTGCTTTCTATCAAACAATCTTCAAGGAACTTCCTTTCCAGATGAACATCGCTTGACAAGTTCTTCCTCTCAAAATCATGTTATTTCTACAGGCACTAGATCAAGAAGTTACCCCAGCATTGGCAGACTGTTGTACATAGTAAAGGAGAATATTTTATTGATGACTGAAGTCTCCATTATGTGTATCCGTTGCATTAATGAATCTTGTGGAAAAATGCTATGAACGTATGCACCAACTCAATAGTGAAGCAATCTGTTCATTATAAAATGAAAGTTCATTGAGGTTTCAGAATTTGTAAATTTCAGCACCATATACAGGATGATTTAGTAAGCTGTTCTGAAACATTCCCAGAATTATTAAAGACACTGTGATTCTGTTTTGCCAGAATTAATTGTAGGGGAGTTCTCATTAAATATTGTATAGTCTCTTGTCATAGTTACATTAATTACAAGGATATGTCTATTAACTTTCCTTTTTCCAGTGGAACTGCAGTCACTTCTGCTACTAGTTTCACAGATCCCAAAGAGATGAATTCAACCATTTTGCACTCTTTGAAATATAATTAATTTTAAAAAATCAAATATATCGTGTTGAAAACATGATTTAATACAAAACAGAGCAAATTTGTCATCTTGAATGAGGAGGAAATAATGTTGCACTGCCACAACTTAGGAAGAATAATGGATGGCACTCTTGTGGCAATTACTACCAACTCAACACAAGGTCCAGTGCCACACATAGAAGACTTTGCTTTTAACACACACAGTAAGACAATATTCCCTACTACTGACGTAGTGTGAGCATACTATCAAATTCATGTTGTACTAGAAGACATACAAAAGACAGCTGGTCTTTTTGAGTTTGTGAGAATGTCTTTTGGACTGTGTAATGAGCAGACATTTCAACACTTTATGGACAAAATTGTAAGAGATTTGTAGTCCGTTATATCTTCATAGACAACATTTTAGTTATGTCTACACCAAAAGCAGAACATATAGAACATTTAAACAAGATATCTGATCATTTATGTATGCAAAGCCTCATTACTAGCCCTGCAAAGAGCATCTTTTGTGCAACAGAAGTTCAGTTTTTGGGATATACCATTGATGCCTCTGGCATCTGACCTCCTATAGATAAGGTGGAAGCCATAGTCAAGTATTCCTGCCCAGTTACAATTAGGGAGCTACATTTTTTTCTTGGCATCAGTAATTTCTATCACTGATTTACACACAATCATGCACTAATAGTACCCCTACTGAATAAACTTCTGAAGGGTGCACTGAAGACAAATAATAGTGTGCAATGGACAAATGAACCAGATACCGCTTTTCAGGCTGTAAAAACAGCAATGGCAGAGGCTACACAATTAGTTCATCCAGCATCACATCATCCACTTGCACTCATGTTGGTGCCATACTTGTGTCAACACACAACTTGGCTCATCCCAGGATCTGAGGTATGGCAAAATTGGTCAAACAGAAATTTGTCTTGCTAGGAATGGGTGCAGACTATAAGACATTTGTCAGAAACTGCACAAAGTGCCAGAAAACTAAGTTCACTTGGCATGTGAAGGCACCATTAGGCACATTTCTGCTGCCAAGTCAATACTCTGAACATGTTCAGTCAGTCATTGTGAGCTCCCAACCAATGTAAGATGGCCACAGCTACTGCTCATGGTTGTATATTGATTTTCAAGATGGCCTGAAGCTATTGATATAAAAGACATTACAGCCAAGTTGGCAGCACAGAGGCCTTTCTGTGGATCGATCACCTGGTTTTGCATCCCAGAACACCTTATAAGAGAACAATGATGCCAATTTGAGGCTTATCCACTCAAAGCACTCACCAGTTTGTTGGACACTAAGCACATTCATATTACCGCATATCATCCAGCTACAAATGGAACAGTAGAACATTTGCATTACCAACTCAGGTCAGCCCTTCAATGTTATGCTACACAAAATTTTATGGAGGGTTATCCATTGTGCTCCTTGGTCTCTGTATATCATTTAAAAGTGACCTGAAGCTGCAGCAGCTGAATTAGTCAACAGAAAACACTGCACCTATCAGGGGAAATCATGCATAATGGAATGGATATGGTTGATGCATCAGACTTTATCACCAAGTTACAACCATGCAACTGACAACTTCTTCCAGAGACACCTAGAGACTTCTCCAGCTGCAACCAAGTATTCATATGGAATGATGTGGTATGCAAGCCACTGCAGCCTGTAATCTTACCCTCCCACACATCACCAGTAAATATTCAGTCTCTTCATTGATTTCAAAAGCTTCAAGAGGCATAAGATGTACAAATAACTTTTTTACTTATCTTCATTTTCTCATTGTTGGCTGCAGCTCATCAGGTCTAGGGGTGGATTCTTCAGGCTGATTTTTCTTTAATTTTGTGGGTTCCAGATAACTAGATAAATTTTAAGTAAGCCTATTGCACTTTTTTTATTATGTCTCATTTTTCTATATCACACAGACTTTACAATCTCCACTTCCATAAAACAAAAATTTATGTTATTATTGCCAAACATAGAAACACATCCAATTCCATCACAGGCATGCCCACTACTCTCATTATGCAGTACTAACAATATTCCAAAGACTTTACAAAACAAAAGAGTTTACAAACTTCCTTGACAGAAGAAAAATCTTCACCAAGACATATCATTATTTTGTAAATGAATCCAAAAATAAAATTAATAGTTAGCGTCAGACTGTGTAAATAATAACAGGAATTTTAAGTGTGCCAGATGTTTCGTAATTTCAGTTATTTGCAAAAGAAAAGTAATGTTAACCATACATACAGAGTTAGTCAAAAAACCTCTTCCCGTGGCTTGGACGTCCTCCTCACGCCCTTCTCGGCAGGAGGAGGTCGTTTTAGCAAGGTTAAGAATTGGACACTGCCGGTTCAGCCATCACCATCTGCTGACGGCTGCGCCGGCGCCGTTCTGCCCATGTGGGCACTTGCTGACGGTTAGGCACATTTTAATGTCCTGTCCAGATCTTACCACACTGCGCCTCGATCTTAACCTGCCTAATACTTTCGATGCCATTTTAGCGGATGACCCACGAGCAGCTGCTCGTGTTCTTTGTTTTATCAATTTGACAAACCTCGCTAAGGACATTTGATGATGTTTTTTAATCCTCTGCCTGTCCGTCTGTCTTTTATTGTGTTTTCCCTTTTAATTGTTGTTGTCAACTTGTGCCTCGCGGTGCATTTTTAGAGTAGTCAGGGCGCTAATGACCATTGAAGTTGTGCGCCCTAAAACCACAAAAAAAAAAAAAAAAAAAAAAAAAAAAAAAAAAAAAAAAAAAAAATAGAGTTAGTACATATTGATTGTAATAAATTATCTTTTTTTTACATTTTAGCCTGAAATATAATACATCATATACAAAATCCTAAGAAATTCTTTTAATGAAACAGCTGAGGTAATGTTTACCTATACAAGATTCCAAAATATTCCTAGTATCGGCTATTTCTATTAAAGAAAGGTGATGATAGAAGAGGGTGTCCCATTACAAGCCATTGTACAAAGGGCCATATATATTGCTTGGTAGGAGCAACAACACTTTAAAGATATACATCAGAGATGTGCCTACCACCATATCCATTGAAAGACTCAAACCTACCTTCTACACTATACAAGATCCAACAAAGACAGCCAGTCCTACAAACTGCCAAAGATAAAGATGCAGTACCTGAAGCTACACATGTCCAACAGAATGCAAACAAGATAAGACAACCAATGGGTGCTCTAATGAAGTAAGTGATACCAAGAGGAGTTCCCCTATGAAAAACTGCTACACCAAATTCAGTAATAAAATAACTGGTTTCCAGAAAACAGTGGCAATGCATGCTGTATGTCATGTACAATTCAATTCCAGATACTGTTGACACTGACAGGGTTAGATGTGTACAGAATCACACCATGACAACAAACACAATGACAGTGTGCATAAATATTCTGTGATAGATATAATTCTGTGTGTTACATTATTCTTTGATTTTCAACTTAGTTTAGTATTCCATGCTTCATGTATTAATATATTATCATGTATTAATATAATGTTTATATATTAATATTAATTAATAATAATATTAATATATTAAATAATAATAATATTAATGTAATGTAATATGTGGAAATAACTCATTAACTCTCAGAAGTTAACCACCGATGTTTTGGTAGCTGCTGCACATATGTTACTGTAGGAAAACTGTGAGTACCTCAGAAATGTGTCAGACCAGCAGTGTTTGCATTGTGCATAGAAACAGATTTCCATTTATATCACATCAAATCAGTTTGATTGCAGAAGATGGATGAAATTCTCTTGCTTGGTTCTCATACAGTAGGAGGACAATAGCGTCTTTCTTCAAAGAATTGTCTTTACTGGCACTGGAACTTTCACACTTCAGGGAAAGCCGTTTGAAAGAAATATGCATTGTTGGAGCACTAAGAATACACTCTGGGTGCCATAATTTGAACATCAATGCAGTGAAATATGAGCACTTGGTGAGGGAGTATTGGAGACTACACAACTGGTCCTTATTTCATTGAAGAAACCTTAATAAATGACAGGTATATGTAAGTTATTGGTCTTGCCACAGTGGTTAACACCAGTTCCCTTCAGATCACCGAAGTTAAGCACTGTCAGCTGGGCTAACACTTTGATGGGTGACCATCCAGTCTGCTGAGCACTGTTGGCAAGTAGAATGCACTCAGCCTTTGTGAGGCAAACTGAGGAGCTACTTGATTGAGAAGTAGGAGCTCTGGTCTCAGAAAATGACATACAGCTGGAAGTGTGCTGACCACATGCCCCTCCATATCCACGTGTGGTGTCACCTCCAGGCTGAGGATGACATGGCAGCCAGTCAGTACCATTGGGCCTTCATGGCCTGTTCAGGAGGAGGATGCATAAGTTACTACAAAAGTGCCAAAAGTGCTACTGGCATTCCTGGAGGAAGTACGACTTCAAATACATAGATGTAACTGCTAGCAACATTATGTATGCCCAGCTTTGTACATGCTTTTAGCTAGGCAGATGCTCACTCACCTCTTTCATTTCATTGTATTGGTCATGATGGTGTTATTAATGAGTTACAGGCACTGGACTTTGTTTCTCTGTGGTTCATTTTAGCAGGATATCTGTTATATATGCTCTCCCTTGTATTAGTCTGTTTTTGATTTTGGAATAACTGTGCTGGGAGGCAGCCCAACAGTGAACACAAAGAGTATGAATTCACATGAAATTTACATAATGAGAGGTAATTACTACTTGCATTACTAGACTTAAAGGACAGATTCTTGTTGAAACTAAATTGGTGCCATGAACAGTCTTCCTTGCAACACAAGGAAAATACAATGCAATGTACAAATACTGAAGATGCAAAAATGAATGATATATCTAGGATAAATTTTCTTACTCTGTCAACATAGGTTTTTAGACTGTCTGATTTTTCAGCAAACTTGGTGCTTAACCAAATGTCAGTTGTTCAATTGTTACACATATATATACATCAAAAAATGTTTTGCATCAACCCGGTTCCCAGAACTCCAGAAGATAAACGTTGACTGTGGGTATTGTATCACAGACTCTGTCCCTTTAACTGTTCAGATATGTCACTAAACCCACCCAAAGATGTAAACGACTATGCATGAGCAGCACGTATTAGATGGTGGGGGTCCGACAGCTGATCAGTTCCAGTCATTCCACCAGGAAGAAGGTACACGGTTGGTGTTATCTGTAGCTCAACCATGCCTAGATTATCAATCCCACATCTGCATTGTTACTTTGTGCCAGGAAATGCTCTCAAAAAGGGTAGTCTCTAGGTGTCTTGGAGTGAACCAAAGTGATGTTCAGACATGGAGGAGACACAGATAGACAGGAACTGTCAATAACAGGCCTCACTCAGGCCGCCCAAGGGTTACTGCTGCAATGGATGACTGCTACCTACAGATTATAGCTTGGAGGAACCCTGACAGCAATGCATGGAGCAATGTTAGTAGTTTCCAGTTGAATTCTAACTCCAAGGCTGTGTGGCAGAAGTGGTAATTATGATTAAGAAGTATAGAATTGTTACTGTGTTTGTAAATCTGGCACCAACTTACCACAGCATGTTTTCCATAAATGTCAATAAATGAATTACAAAGATAGAAGTTGAGTTTAAAGAAATGACTTATTGCATTACCATTCACATATCAATCAGCTATCATGTAAAGATGTGCTGAGCTGTTAGTCTGGAGAGGAAAAAAGATAGAAATCCCACAGTATGACCATGCTGCTGTAGTTCTACATAATGAGATAGTAAAATATATAAATAATGGAACAAAAAGCACTTACAGATTCTTTTTCACTTGAGAATGTTAGTTAATATTATTGTGATCTGTAATACCATTACACTCTCATTTAAATCTTCTTGTATATGTGATGTCTGTTCATTCAGAATAAATATCTGAAAGAACAGACACGATTTTGATCCTGCACTCATTGTGAATCAAGACACAAAGGGATTAATAATGTGTAGCTACTAGTGGGTATCAATTCAAAACAATGGGGAAAGTAGAAAAATTTTTGCTGGTCTGGGATTCAAACCTGGTTCTCCTGCTTACTAGGTGGATTCTCTGACCACTTAGCCATCTGGACACAGTGGCGTTTGCAACCACTTGTACTGCCCTAGCATGCTTCCTGTCACACGCCAATTCTCAACTTATCCACACACCACTGATGTAGTGCCCCTGCCCATTATTCTCATTAATCAAGGTATGTCACCAGTTCCCATAAGAATTTGAGCATGGTGTGCATCTATACTGAAGGGATCATTGGCCAACCTCACCTTAATTATATACGTGGTGTATCCTCTTTTAAATATGTCAAAAAGAACAGACACCATACACGTAATTAATGTGAGGCTGGCTAATGATCCATTCAGTGCACATCTACACCACACTCAAATTCTTACAGGAATCAGCAAAATGTCATGAGTAATGACAATAAGGGGTAGTGGCACTATGTCAGAAGTATGTGGATAAGTTGAGAATTTGAGTCTGATGGGGAACATGCTAGAGTAGTCCGTGCAGATGTGACACACACTGCCTTAGTGGTCAGAGGAACTGTCTAGTGAGCAGTAGACTTGGGTTCAAATCCTGATTCAGCACAAATTTTCAATTTTCCCCATTGTTGTATATCAATGCCCACAAGCAGCTAAATGTCATTAATTCAATTGTGTCTCAAATCTTTTTTGGAACTTGTGAATATGTTCATTGTTTCAAAATAAGTGATTCCCTTGCTGTGTGATGTCATTTCTTAAATTTGTCAAGTAGTGCATTAACCTTGGTCCACTAGTATGATCTCCTGTCTCCCCTTAGAAATTACATCATGTATCTTTGTATAGTACATTTGTGTTTTTAAAATAATGTTCACATATGTCTCACTTTCATTAGTCAGAAGAACTAGGATATACCTGAATTTCATTCTTACTCCATTTCTCTGTTGTAAAACATATGTTGGGTTTTTTCCTAGCATTTTTGGTAAATGTACTACATCTCATTTGACTCTTCTTCCAAACCCACTAACTCATCTTTAAATCAGAACATTAATTACTCAAAATATATAGTAGTGCAATCAATTGGATTTTTAATGTCTATTTTATAGTCCATTTAGTCAAATTCATGTAGCAGTGTGCAGGTATGGAAGTAATTGGGATTGTGCTAGAACCTTAAGCTGTTACCTAGCTTCCTCAGTCCACTCATCACAACAAAGTTTCATCTGGATCAGAATACAAATATTGCAGGTTTATTCAGTTCACTGCTCCCAATATTCTTTTGTCCATACTGGAACAACAGTGTCCTTGATGTTACACATAGTAGCTGAACTCGTGGGATCAACCTTGTGTCAGCAAGTATTTCAAGTTCTCAGGCAGTATTGTTATTTAGCTGTCATTCAGTCTCTGTGTCACCCTAATGAAAGAATGGAAACTCCAGGTTAGAATACCAAAAAGTAAGGAAAAGCTTAGTCACAGATAGGCACAACAAAAAAACTGTCACAATTAAACCTTTTGGCTGTTAAGGCCTTTGTCAGCAACAGACAACAGACACACACACTCACACACTCATGCAAATTCAACTCGCACACCCAACTGCAGTATCAGGTAACTGAAACCACACATGTAATCTGCAAGCTAATATGCAACCACTGTGCTGCATTCTATGTAGGCATGACAACCACCAAGCTGTCTGTCCGCATGAATGGCCACTGGCAAACTGTGGCTAGGAAACAAGTGGACCACCCTGTTGCTGAATATGCTGCCAAACATGATATCCTTCATTTCAATGACTGCTTCACAGCCTGTGCAACATGGATCCTTCCCACCAACACCAGCTTTTCTAAATTGCACAGGTGGGAACTTATCCTGCAATACATTCTATGTTCCCATAACCCTCCTGGCCTCAAATTTCATTAGTCATTGTCCTCACCCATCCAGCCTCTTTCCAGTTCCCACTCCAGCACTACACAGCCATCATTCCACCATCACACCCAGTCTTTTTATTTCTCTCTGATTCCACTACTTCCCCTCCGCCCTCCCCCCCCTCACACCAGCCCACCGTCTAACCTACAGCACTTTACTGTTTGCCACCCCCACCATACTGTCCCTCCCCCTCCCCACCCCAGCTTCCTCCTTACCCCACCCAGTTGCCACTGCCATCATGCACTAGTCCTGCTGCTTGCAGTGTGGTTTCAGTTGCCTAAACTGCAGTTTGTTGTGAAAGTTGCATTTTTGTGTGTGTGTGTGTGTATCCTGGATTTTCCATTGTTCAATGTAAGGAAGATTACTGCTTACCTTAAATATGACACATTACATTGCAGACAGGCACAATTAAGTCACTTATGCATTAACTTTCAGCCACGGCTTCCATCAGAAAAAGAAAGAGAAACACACACTCAATCATTCACACAAACAAGCACACCTCATACACACATGGTTGTCATCTCCGGCAGCTCAGACCAGAATGTAACTGTGAGGTGAAATGGAAGCAGAAATCTGGATGGGGCAGGAAAGGGGAAGGGATAGTAGTGTATAGCTGGGGGGGGGGGGGGGGAGGAGAAGAGCATTGTCCGGTGAAGTGCGCAGGGACTAGACTGCCAACTATGTCATGAGGCTGTAGGGAAGTTGCTTGGGAGGGGGAAAGGGAATGGAGCAAAAATGGAGAGGAGTGGGAAAAGATGGGTGGGTGCATTGGCAGAGGATGACATGCAAAGAGGGTGGGGGTGATTTCAATGGCTGATTCACTACCCGAGCCATCTGGATCCTCCCCTCCTCCACCACCCTTTCTTAATTGTGCAACCAGGAGGTATTTTCACAACACATTCTCAGCTCCAATAATTATCTTGGCCTTAACTTATGGTAACTTATTGATCCCACACCACCCACCTAACAGTTTCACCTGTTGTGTCCTATCACCTCCACCCATTCTTGTCAGTCACCCTCTTTGTGTCCCCTATCTGCCAATGCACCCACCTGTCTTTCTCTGCTCCTCTCTTTATATGGTCCATTCCCCTTCCCTTTTGCCCCCTCCCTGCACCACAGCCTCCTGATACTGCATTAGTTGGCTGTCTAGTCCATGCAGATTCTGCCAAACGGCACTCTTCTCTCACTCCACCCATATATTGCAATCCCTTATCCATCCCAACCACCTCCAGATTGCTCCTTCCACTCCATGTGACAGTTGCATTCTGGTCCAAGCTGCCGGAGATGACAGTCATGTGTGCGTGGCATTTCTTGCTTGTGTGAAGGTGTGTGTGTGTGTGTGTGTGTGTGTGTGTGTGTGTGTGTGTGTGGCTACTGTGTAGGTGCCTTTTAATTGTGAATGTCTGCAAAATAATGTGTCACCTCCATGGAAAGTAGTATTCTATTTTTTCCTTACATTGTTGATATCATCATAATAAATTATACACCAAGAGGGTAGCAGACTGTAATGCAGTTTAGTATTAATACCTTGTACATATTAAGTTCCTGTAAGTTGCTTGTCTTTTGGTAATGTATGCCTTGAAGGTTCTGCTTCTTGACACGATCTATAGGACATGATAAAGGATGAATGAATGAATGAAATGAGTGAATGAATGAATAAATGCTGTTGCTTGCAGCATAGGTTGATGTGTTGGCCATCCATATTTGTTGTGCATACAGGGATCCATAAATATTGTTATGTTATAGACACTAACAACTGCACAGCATGAACACCTGGTCTGGACATTCAGATTTTTCCTGACTGGTTCTCTTGACACTTATGAAGATGTAGCTATCAATCAGCCCAGTTCTTAGAAGAGTCACCTTTTACAACTATCTCTTTAATGTCAGATGAAAGAAAATATTTTTATTCGCCTTTCCACAAGTTACAGAATAAAAGGTGTAAAACATAACCCCTCTGGTTGGTCATGTCTCTTCTGTGAGTATGTGCATGGTGAGTAGGGGCCCAGAGCTATTACAGCACTTCCTCCATTTCCTGTGCTGCAATCTCTCACCCCTGATCACCTCCTCTAGTCCTGTTTCTCATGGTAGTAGCCTTTGATGCTAACCCAGCTATTCCCTAGGCCCTGCCTTCCTTTCTTGGAATATTCTTTCATTCACCACCTTTTGGTCGATGTAACTTGTGGTTCCTACCAGGATTTGATCTTCATTTTCCAAATTTTTCTGTAGTGTGTACAGACTGGGGAAGAACATCATAATAGCACCTGTTACATGCAGTGTTAAAGACCATCTGCACACAAAACCTGTGTATGCTCTTATTTCTGATTCAAAGCTGACATGGTAGCCAATCTGACATGGTGTGGACCTTATGTACGCTTCCAGTTAAGCCCCCTGATTACACAAGTATTATACTACTGATGCCTGAACTACTAGCTACACACATGCCAAGGAGTATGACTAGATGCCTGTCTACCAGGAACATCATGAATCCTGGCAATGGCCATCACAACAGATGGCCTTTGCTGTGGCTTGGTGGCACCCATGAGGACAGCACTTGATCTGAATAGGTGCAATCAGGGCAGACATTTGACAAATGAAATGTATTAAATTACACTAGGACACTGGGCATTCTGGTACAAACATCTCTTCAGATAGGAATCAAAACTTCAATGTGGACAGTTACAACCCTACTGTTTTCACTACCCTTGTTATCCAATGAGAAGAAGGACAAGCCAGATGTTTAGGAGCTAACAATTTATTCAGTACTTAATACATACTCAAACTGATGGAGATACTTTTACTGTGAAGCATACTTCTAGGATAAAGCATACTGAAGATAAATTTGGAGAATCTGAATCATTAGGGAAAATGTGGAATGGATCATTTTTGATTAAAACCTTCTCTGCTGCACAATCTACTACTCTTCAGGCATGTGAATGTGTGGGTGACACAGTAATGACAATTGCCCCACACAAGACTTTAAATATGGTCCAAAGAATCAGTTTCCCCTGAGATCTTACACTCAAAACAAATGAGCAACTACAGTTTAATCTGGAGTGGTGAGGAGTACATTTTGTCCAGAAAAAGTTAAAGTCATGATGTATTTGTAAGAAACTTACATCTCACCACCCATGAGGTGTGCAGTTTGGTCATGTATCATCCTGATGCACAGCAGACTCAAAATATGGTGACATCAGACAATCACTCTGTGAAGGTAGCACTTGTAAGCAACCACCTTTGTTTGTCAATTTCATGGAACAAGATCCTCCATGTTCACCAGTTTCCCCAGTCTTCAAGAAAGAAAAGAAAATACTGGAATATAAATCTGTGGCTGTCTGTTGTATACTGAGGCACAAAAATGTATGCCTACATCCATTGATATGACATCCAGTTATGTGTAAGACACAGCCTTCATTCCCTACTTCAGATTTTTCAAAACCAGTTGTCCCATTGTCCTTCTTTCTTGCGATTCCTGTGGCACCATTTTCAGGAACTACTTCCAACATCCAGTTGTAGTAGCAGCCTCCTCCTCCAGCAACTGCATGTCAGGGCTCCCTCTTGGGACCCCTCTCCCCTGAAACCTACAGATCAGTGGCTCAGTGCCAGCCAATGACTGAGGGGACTGCAACCAGTGGGTCCCAGAGCTGCCTGCTTTTAATTCATTCCACACTTTTCACAGACATGCTCTGACTAGAATCCTGGCTACCAAAAGCTGCAAAGGAGGAGGAGGAGAATAATAAGAAGAAGAATTGGCAAAAGGCTCCTCCAGTGACACTAGGGGTGCCAATTTGTCCACCACCCGTGGATTCTGAAACAGTGCTCATTGGTCCACTTCAGTAAGTGACAATTCTGGGATGTGACCTGTCCTCCTGGTCCCTTCATGTCTAACCTGGACACCCATAATGTGGACTGATGAAACTACAATACCTTATTTCCTCCTCTTCTGCAATCTGCATTTCTCTACAAGAAATTCACTTGACTACCAACCATTCCCCAACGCTCCATGGTTATCATGCATTGTGCTGGAACTGTGCTGGCCCTGAGGGGGCATCTGGAGGGGTCTTTACGTTTGTTCACACAAATGTGCACAGTCATTGGATTCCCCTTTTTACCACTTTGGAAGCAATGCTAATGCAAAAGATATCAGTGATTACCATTTCCAATGTTTGAATATCTCCAGGCAGGTCTTTCACTTACCTTGAGCTGTCCATCTTAATCCAACAGCTCCCCCACCCCTCAACCCCTCCTTTGCTCCTACCTAGGGCTTTCAATGTGCACCACCTCTTTGGGTAGTATCACTTCATCTGGTAGTGAACTCCCACTTGACCAGCTTCTTACTGACCATAATCCGTATCTCCTCAATGATGGTACTCCTACCCACTTCAAAGCTCCCTACTCTTATGGATTCACTATGTTGGTCACTACATGATGATCTTTGTGATCTCTCTGGGCATCAATGGAGCAGTGCATTATGTCTCAGATGTGATCACCCAAACTTCTGGCAATGCTGTTCCCTTTTCTACAGGTTCCCTTCAGCACTGGCCATTGCCATGGTGGGCCAAAGAAATTGCTATAGCTGTTCAGGATGACTGAAGAGCCCTGTAACATTTCAAATGACACTCTTCACAGACCAAACTTATCTTGTTGAAGCAACTTCATGGCAAGGCTCACTAACTAATTAAATGAACTAACATTTGCCTCTTCATCCCAGGTGTGGTACAAACTCCATGTTTATCTGGGTTGTCAATGATTAACAACTATTCTGGATGTTGTCCTTCAGGATGGTCTTTGTTTTGATTTGTTGGTTCATGCTGAACACCTGAATTTTGCAACAGTATTGGTGTCCTCTTCTTACCTGGCTACCATTCATCTGCAGAGATAACGATCTGAAGATGGTCCCCATGTTTTGCCCACTGCCAAGACAAATCATATAACGAACCTTTCACTGCCTGGGAACTGCTTCAGGATCTTGACTTGTCTCATGATACAACCACAGGACCTGATTCAATTCATAATCAGGTGATCCAACATTTGAATGTTACTCAAAGACTATGTCTATTCAAGGGTTTCAACTGTATTTGATTTGAATGGGTCTTCCCTTTGCAATTGCAAGATAGTGTTGTCATCCCAATCCTTAAGCCAGGCAAAAATCCAATGTCTGCTGATAGCTGCCAACTAATTAGCCTCACTGATGTGCTCAGCAAACTGCTTCAAAAGTTGGTTGCCAGTAGATTTTGCTGGGGTTTTTTGTTGTGGAGCCTTTTGCCACTCCATCAGTGTGGTTTCTGGGAGGGATATTTCACAACCAACCATCTGGTGCAGTTCCAAACAGCAATTCAGCAGGCTTCTTCTAAACACCAATACCTCATTATAGTTTTTTTAACCAAATAAGGTGTATGACACTACTTGGAACATATTAATTGCCTTCTGTGACTGGGGTTTCTGAAGTTCACTACTGGTTTTTATTCATCAGTTTTTATCCCACCAGCTGTACTGCTTTTGAGCTGATATTTCACTCACCTCTCCCTGAGTCCAGGAGAACAGAATTCCATTAGACTCTGTCCTGTCACACTCTTCCTCATTGCCATCTATGTGCTTGTGGCCTCCGTTGGACAGCTGGTCACCACTGCACTGTATCTCAATGAAGTTTGTGTTTGGTACAGTTACCACTCAGCAGCCTCACTTGAATGCTAGCTCCAAGGAGCCAGCTGTGACCCTTCCCCATAGTTTCCAATTTTCTCCTGAAAAATGCAGGTTATGTATTTCTGTCACTGTACCACAGTCCATCCTGACCCAGAACTCTACTGTTGTGTCCAGCACTTTGAATTTGTTGCACAGTCTAGTTTATGGTCTTCTTTTTGAAAAATAGTTGACTTGAATGCCCCATGTTCATCAGTTAAAGACTGATTGTATGCAGGAGCTTAAGGCTGTGCTTCCTTGCTCACACCTCTTTTGGTGCAGGTCAAGCTACTCTTCTCCATATGTATTGGGGCCTTGTCTCATACCAACTGGCCTAAGGTTGCCACATTTATGGCTCAGTGATGGCTTCAGCTTGGAAATTGTTGGACCTGGTCTATCAATATGGAGTTCATCTTGTCACAGTATTAGCCCTATAGACAGTCTCCTTACTGAAAGGGTGTCGGGGGTTCTGTCTTACCTCTTCAGTCCCCACGATACCAGCTCTTGGTCTCCTATGCAATCAACATTTGACAATTCCCTGATTGACCAACACATTCCTGTCTTTTTGTACATTGAAGTGCATTGACCTCCTGATACTCACTACTCACCCTCAGGTGGGATTACCAGTTGGGATGCGCTTTGCAGTCCTCTGCCAGGATCTCCATCTCTCCTCTCTGAAATGCAGTGGTTTTTTGTGGACACCCCCACCATCTTCCCCCTTTCCCATCCCCTTGTTCATTCCCAAGCCATTAATTAGGACTGATCTACACTCCTGGAAATTGAAATAGGAACACCGTGAATTCATTGTCCCAGGAAGGGGAAACTTTATTGACACATTCCTGGGGTCAGATACATCACATGATCACACTGACAGAACCACAGGCACATAGACACAGGCAACAGAGCATGCACAATGTCGGCACTAGTACAGTGTATATCCACCTTTCGCAGTAATGCAGGCTGCTATTCTCCCATGGAGACGATCGTAGAGATTCTGGATGTAGTCCTGTGGAACGGCTTGCCATGCCATTTCCACCTGGCGCCTCAGTTGGACCAGCGTTCGTGCTGGACATGCAGACCGCGTGAGATGACGCTTCATCTAGTCCCAAACATGCTCAATGGGGCACAGATCCGGAGATCTTGCTGGCCAGGGTAGTTGACTTACACCTTCTAGAGCACGTTGGGTGGCACGGGATACATGCGGACGTGCATTGTCCTGTTGGAACAGCAAGTTCCCTTGCCGGTCTAGGAATGGTAGAACGATGGGTCCGATGACGGTTTGGATGTACCGTGCACTATTCAGTGTCCCCTCGACGATCACCAGTGGTGTACGGCCAGTGTAGGAGATCGCTCCCCACACCATGATGCCAGGTGTTGGCCCTGTGTGCCTCGGTCGTATGCAGTCCTGATTGTGGCGCTCACCTGCACGGCGCCAAACACGCATACGACCATCATTGGCACCTAGGCAGAAGCGACTCTCATCGCTGAAGACGACACGTCTCCATTCGTCCCTCCATTCACGCCTGTCGCGACACCACTGGAGGCGGGCTGCACGATGTTGGGGCGTGAGCGGAAGATGGCCTAACGGTGTGCGGGACCGTAGCCCAGCTTCATGGAGACAGTTGCAAATGGTCCTCGCCGATACCCCAGGAGCAACAGTGTCCCTAATTTGCTGGGAAGTGGCGGTGCGGTCCCCTACGGCACTGCGTAGGATCCTACGGTCTTGGCGTGCATCCGTGCGTCGCTGCGGTCCAGTCCCAGGTCGACGGGCACGTGCACCTTCCGCCAACCACTGGCGACAACATCGATGTACTGTGGAGACCTCACGCCCCACGTGTTGAGCAATTCGGCGGTACGTCCACCCGGCCTCCCGCATGCCCACTATACGCCCTCGCTCAAAGTCCGTCAACTGCACATACGGTTCACGTCCACGCTGTCGCGGCATGCTACCAGTGTTAAAGACTGCGATGGAGCTCCGTATGCCACGGCAAACTGGCTGACACTGACGGCGGCGGTGCACAAATGCTGCGCAGCTAGCGCCATTCGACGGCCAACACCGCGGTTCCTGGTGTGTCCGCTGTGCCGTGCGTGTGATCATTGCTTGTACAGCCCTCTCGCAGTGTCTGGAGCAAGTATGGTGGGTCTGACACACCGGTGTCAATGTGTTCTTTTTTCCATTTCCAGGAGTGTATTTCAAGGTCCCAGAACCTCAGTTAATGTCTTTTATGTTCATTTCTTCTGGAATTTTAGGGTGCTAGATCTTTTACAGTGGCTCTAAAACCATGGATGATATACGATATGGTTTTGCATCTCCCTACAGTTAGGGACGCATTTTGTTACTAGTAACATGTAGTGTGTTTACAGAGGAGCTGATACCCTTTAACAGGGCCATCTATTTTGTTAAACAGGCCTCCCTTGACTATCTTCTCAGCGGTCACAGACCCTGTAGATCACACGCTGCATCAACGATCTGCTTCCACCACCTTCTATCTCTCACAACCTCTCTCCACCCTGCGGAAATTCCTAATGTTTTTTTTTAATGTAGTTACTCAATGAGCAGTCTTCAGGCTATTGATTAATATTAGTTTTATTCATGAATTTCTCATTCAACTGCTTGGTTGTCTTTCTCTGGGTCCCATGACATATGGGTATCTCAGGGAATGAACTGGCTGGCTGGCTAGAAGAGCAATTACTTGCTCCTCATTCACTTTGTGGGTCCCGGGTGTGGGTATGCAGGTATAGATAAATAGATAAGACATTTGTTCTCTTGGTTGTGGAATGACATCTGGTTGGCTACATTATCAAGGAGATTATTGCTGCATATTGCTCTTCCTTTCATTCCTCCTGGAAGGAATCCACCATCCTATGTTGCCTACACACTGGTGATACTGGGCCAACCCATAGTTTTATTTTACGTAATGAGCCACCCTCAGATTGTCATTGTGGAGCCTTACAGACAGTAGCTCAATATCTTAGTGGAATACACCATTCCTGTGTTCCTACATGCTAAGCTTGGCCTTCAAAATTCTTTGCTTCAAATACTGGTATATGATTCTGGTTCTCTGTTTTCTCTGTAAAATGGATTTGATTTTTTGATATAAGGTTTTAAGTTACAATTCGGGCAGGGGTGGGATGGTTGGGTTTGGGGCATCTCCCACTGTGTACTGGATCTGAGGGTCACTCTACCTAATTGACCAGCTCCCTCCTTCATCCCTCTCTTACTCTTGTTTAACTGCTTTTTTATGTTTTTTGTGTCTTTTTTTGTCACACCCTGCTTTCTATTTTAGAGGTAAACACTCTGTTGAAGAGTAGGTGTTGTTAACAACTCAACTACAGTGGAGCAGGGATGGGACTGCTGTAAGTGGGGTGATTACTGTTGATGCAGAGTTCTGAGGATGCTCACTTGTTGCTTTACTTATCTTCCTCCTCTTTTTTTCTATTATAGATTTTCCAGCTGATGTTCATTAAATTTTGAGCCTTTCCTCTTTTACTGCTCTGAATATGATGATTTGAATACAACCTTTACTCTGTAACCATCTTCTCCATTCATCAGGCTGGCAGGGGTCAGATGTGAGGTGGGGCTTTCTTGCCATTGGATGAGCACTGGGGACCCCACATCTCTTCTGACCTATGTACTGACCTGATCCATACACTTCTCCATAAATTCTTTCTCAGCTGTGGCATCAGTATTCCCTTCAATGTCCCAGTCTTACCACTTCTACATACTTTCATCATGAGAACACATACTTCACAGATATCACTAACTCCGAGATCTACCCCTGGATTGAGGGACTGATGGCCTCACTATTTAGTCCCTTCACCCCCAATCAATCAATCAACTAAACTACCAAACAACTAAAACACAATGAATATTTCACTTAAATGTCTCATGTTATTGCTAGACAAAATTTATTTCTTACTTCTGTGTGAGATGTAAATTTACAAAGAATGTTATCAATACACAGATGTTTCCATTGAAAAGTGATGCATGTTTTACTTAAACTTTAAGAACAAATTCATCATAACACAATATTTTACAAAATAATTTGCCTACTTTACACTATATGTTTATATTAAGTTGTTTGGTGACTGTGGGGATTAACTACATACTGAACACTGATCTGGTTCCTTATATCAGTTTTTCAGTTTCTTTGTACTTAAGGTTTAAGGTTTCTGATATGTATCTGTGTACAAGGATTCATATTATACAGTTTCAAATAACCATAAAACCTGTACCAGTAGCTGAAGTAAACTCCTTGTAATCCAACTGATCCACAAGTTAAAATTGAGTTAACAGATAAACTAATGAAGTAGCTCAGTTTATCACATTTCACTCTTAGAAGTACTTCTCATTGTATTGACCCAACAATGAGAGTGCTGGCTTAATTTCATATTTTCAGTCCTTGTTGTCTGGTTTTTGACATAAAATGTACACACATTTTCAACCTGATTATAATTTAGTGATGGTAATGTAATAACTGACGTCCTTTTCTTACACTCAGCTCACGCAGTACCAGAGCTGCTAACTCTTAAGCCCCATCATCACTAGGGACAGAAAGAAGCCTTACCATCACCAATGATGTTTGTCAATGCTGGCAGTGTGTTGCTGCCTGTTGAATAAGAGTGAGTAGCTTGTTTGATTTTGAGACTTGTTCTTGTCACACTGTCCTGAACAACTAACAATTGTTCAATATTTATTTGTATCTATTTTCATCATAATTGGTAATGAAAATCTTGGACAGCACATTTTGAAAACAGGCTACAGACCTCTTTCCATAAGTGGTTTCACTGACTCATTTGATAACAAAGTTTCAGCCAAAGGTAAGGTAATACAGAGGGCAAATAACCTGGACTAAAAATATGTGTGAAACACCAAAACATATAAAACTCAGTTTGATTCTCTATGAGCAGTTTGTCAATATCAGTGAATCATGTTACATGATGATTTACAATTCATTTATTAATGACCTGTCCATGATGAGAGCTTTGAACATATTCGGCACCAAATATGTCCCCAGGAAACTGTCAAAGACTATGGAGATGGGTTCCTGTGTGGAAAGTTTATTTATTTATTTGTATAAATTTCCTTTACTTCACATCTATGGTCACAATTTTTTTGTTATCAGACTACCAGTTTCAGTTTATAGTTACAATCTTCAGATCTGCAGCATAATATGGGATAACACAAATACACTAGAAGGTTCTCTACAGCTAAAACAATAAAATAGCATGATGAGAAGTATTACATACATGTGCATTTATGATCTTCAAATATGGGGAGGTATACCTGTTTTATAAAAACATGTCCTAATATATTGGAGCCATAGTACCATTGTCAAATGTCAAACACAAAATCAGCACCAGCTTCATCAAATAAATATAAATAACAGCATATGCGTGAGTAATCTTGTCAGCAGCACTACTGAAGAAAACAAACTGCCATACAGTAGCCACAAAATGTTAGCGTTGCAAGTTCACCAGATGTCACTATTGTAGGCAAATTATTTGGTGTCATTCCATCTTGGAGAGTCCTGTATGCAGAGGTGAATAGAGTGAGTTTGGTTTTCTATTGAAGTATGATATATTGTTGGTGTTGTGTGCCATCTATGTCCTGTCTGGAAAGTTATTCCCTCCTTTCCCCCCCCCCCCCCCACCCTGCCCCCCCTGCCACCCCCCCCCAAAAAAAAATTGGTAATTATCATAAATAACTTGTAAATAAAATACTGCATTAAACACTATGGAATTGAAAATTTAAACTCAGCTCTGATCAGCCATTTTTCTGTCCACCATCTCTTAAAAGCAAAGTCCAACAGTACTAATCAATTTTTTGCATGGGCAACATGTGGCACACTGTGAATATCTGTAGGGCCTACCCTGCTTCACAGAAATGGACAACTTATCTGCACTTCTCTCTGATATTAACTTGTGAGGCACATGATTTATTACAGGGCTTGTGAAGAGAATTTTATACATTCAAAGTCATTATTATGTGGTTTCCCCAGATTTTATTTATTTTATTTGTTTACTTGCTGAAAAGGAACCACTTTCCTTAGTCTTTCTTTTTAATTTGTTTTTTTGAAATGGAAAATTGCACTTAATCATCTCATTTATATTGACTCTTTCTTACTCAAAGTATATTCTTATAAACTATACTTGGGGTTTTGCTTTTTGGTACAAAGGTGTTTCATGGTTGTCCACTGTACAAACATGCTGTATTTATTTGTCCATGTGAATACCACAATTCTTTAAAATTCTCTCCACAACTCTGGAATATTTACTCTTGTACTTTATTGATAGCCATACTACATGTACACTAATCTTACTGGAAACTGAAGCTTCTTAAGCTGAATGGTAAGGTAGCAAAAATGAGTGGAATTTGTAGTATGAATACTGACTTACCTTTTTTTTTCTTCTAGTTGACATTTCCAGTTTTATGATGATGTTTAGAAGCTTTTTTATGAGGGCATACTGAGAACACTGAGCTAGTTTAGGAATATTTTTGAAAGTTTAAACTGTCTTGGTTCATCATCGTATCAGTGAACTTAAAGTTTAAATGTTATATTTGAGAATATTCATAAAATGTCAATAGCATAATACAACTAGCTCAGATATTTTCCCTGGAAAAATACAGTGATGCAAATTAGATGATAGGTATCACTGCACAATCACTGTAGTGCACCAGGCACAAAAACCTGTGGCTTGGACCTGAAAAGACATAATCAGTAGAGAATACACATACAAACTACAATCTGATAGTATTATAATAATCTTAAGGCATAAACAATTCTTAAATTTGCACTCAAAAGAAAAGCTGAGACAATTTATGAGAATGAGGATTTTTAGTTAAATCTTGAAAACTCTCCAACAGATTGAAATGAAGGATCAAAAACAAAATGCCATAAATTCATTTTGAAGACTCCCTGTTCCTAAGGTATGTAAATTCTATGGAAGTAAGTTGAATATTCTGTGGCTCCCATGTGCAACTTTATAGAGAACCTAGAAAATGGAGCCACAAAACTGAAATTGAGACTACCAAGTAGTGGCAAACTTCACACAGAGCCCTTTGAGAAGAAGTCATCTTATGCCGCTTGCACATTGGCCACACTAGAGCTGCACATGAATTCATGCCGTGACACGCAGACCAAAGTGTACAAGGGTGTCTCATATCCTCACTGAGTGCTCACACTTGCCAATTTGTGATTGGAGCTGGATTCATCATTACCTCAAATACTAGATTACCGTAAAACAGCTGCCAACAGTATTTTATGTTTTTTGTGGGAATGTGGTGATTATAAAAAAAATTAATGATTTTTCATTTTATGTTGGTCCATATGGCAGATCTGGAAGGAATGCTTTTGGACAGGATTCTGATCTGGTGTATATTCATCTAAGCTGCAGCCCTGAACTGACACATGTGATAGCTTTTTCCTTCTGTCACTCTACATGTATTTTGTGCATTTAATCCTTTTGACATACTCCACAGTCTTTAAGACTACTCCTGAAGGAGTTATATGCATAATGTTGGTGGATGAAGGGGGTTAAGATGTCTTTTGGCATGGACATTAGTCCAGCAGGTGTCTGGCTGTGGCACCTCCATTCTGTCACACCTTTTACTCTTCCTTTTCACCACATCAATTTAATAACTATTATTAGCTTTTAATTTCTCCTTTTTAAGTCCTACTTATTGCAAGTGACACATTGTAGAACACTCTCCTTGTCAGTTTCATGAGGGTGGAGGGCCTAATAACTTCAAACCTGTGTCTTTTGCTTACTATGCCATCTCGATAAAGTGATCATCACAACCACAAGCCGCCTGTCTGACCCAAATTCTCAACTTATACCACACACAATTGATGTCTGACATGTCCAAAAGAACAGACACCACATAGATAATTAAGGTGATGACAGGCAATGATCCCCTCAGTGAAGACTAGTACCAAGCTCAAAGTCTTATGGGAATTGCCAAGATGGCATGAGTAATGAGGCTAATGAGTAGCGGCACAACATCAGTAGTCTGTGGTATAAGTAGAGAATTTGGGTATGATGGGAGATGTACCAGGATAGTCGACGCAGTTGTGATGACTACTTTATCTAGATGGCATAGTGGTTACCGTATTTACTCGAATCTAAGCCTCACTTTTTTTTCCGGGTTTTGTAATCCAAAAATCAGCCTGCGGCTTAGAATCAAGTGCAAAGTAAGCGGAAGTTCTGAAAAATGTTGGTAGGTGCCACCACAACTAACTTTTGCTGTTGAATATATGTAGCGCTACACAGGCATGTTTTGCAGGCACAAAGATAAACATTGGTGCCAAAACCTCTGCGTCAGTAAATAAATTTTAAAAGAAAAGGTGGAAGACGAGCTTTTTTTCTCTGCCCCGAATTTTGACCACTGCATTTTCATACTTTATCCAATGAAGTAAATATAAATTCCGTATTGTTCATCTTTGAATGTAGCAACATTTCAATGGACTATGAAAATCTGACTGGCAAGACTGTTTGGGATGTTGGTCAATATGGCCAACTCTACATTCTAAAATTTTTTCTACCTGTGAGAAGAGATGTTTACTAATAGGAACTTTTATGAATTGTGAATCACATGCAGTATTCTCTTCACCATAAGAATAATATGAATATAAACGTTTAGCCATGTATTCTTTGGTGTTTGCTGCTATCTCATTTAAATCCCGTCTGCCTAATAAACTATGAAACTAGAGCGAGACAACAGCAAATGCAGAAGAATATACATATCATGTCATGTTTATATTTGTATTATTCTTATGCCTAATAGTGATACAGTCAGAAATGAAGCACAGCAATTGACTAGATTTTTAAATCTAAGATGACTCTAATTTCTGAGCAGAATGTAATGTACTAAGGAGGCATCAGCAAAGATTTTCAAACGGAGAAAAATTTTTGCTAAACTCTCTTTCAGAACATCTTCTATCATCTGCAATCTGTTATTTGGTTCTTATTGATCATTATCAAATAAAGCAGCAGTGTAAGTAGCAACAAATAGCAGTCTCTTGCCATTGTTTCACTAATGATGAGACGATTCTTCTCTCTCTCTCTCTCCCTTTTCTTTTCTTTTTTTCTTTTTTTATTTATTTTTATTTTTTTTATTTTTTTTTTAAGTGGTGGTAGCATGCACAAAAGCAAGCCATGCCACAAGCGATGACAGGCTGTAAACACTCACTATCGGAAAGCGACAAATAATGCATGACACAGTACAGTAATGCATTTTCAGCTTAGAGTGACGTAAACACCTATAACAAAGAGAACGACACTTATTAGATCAAAGAAAAATAAGCAATCAATTCAAACCAGACGAAGCACGTGAAAAAGGAAGAGTACCCATATAAATACGGACGGAGTGCTGACGCATAGCAATGGCTACCTGGTAAAGCTTAACTGCTAAGCTTACGACTCGAACCAAACTACTGTAGCTGTATCGTGATTCATTCAACCTAAATAGTGTCTCATATTACAATGGACCAACTTTGTTTTGATTTGGAGGTGCGTCCTAAAAATTTTCTCATCATCATCATCATCATCATTTAAGACTGATTATGCCTTTCAGCGTTCAGTCTGGAGCATAGCCCCCTTATACAGTTCCTCCATGATCCCCTATTCAGTGCTAACATTGGTGCCTCTTCTGATGTTAAACCTATTACTTCAAAATCATTCTTAACCGAATCCAGGTACCTTCTCCTCGGTCTGCCCGACTCCTCCTACCCTCTACTGCTGAATCCATGAGTCTCTTGGGTAACCTTGCTTCTCCCATGCGTGTAACATGACCCTACCATTTAAGCCTGTTCGCCCTGACTGCTACATCTATAGAGTTCATTCCCAGTTTTTCTTTGATTTCCTCATTGTGGACACCCTCCTGCCATTGTTCCCATCTACTAGTACCTGCAATCATCCTAGCTACTTTCATATCCGTAACCTCAACCTTGTTGATAAGATAACCTGAATCCACCCAGATTTTGCTCCCATACAACAAAGTTGGTCGAAAGATTGAACGGTGCACAGATAACTTAGTCTTGGTACTGACTTCCTTCTTGCAGAAGAGAGTAGATCGTAGCTGAGTGCTCACTGCATTAGCTTTGCTACACCTCGCTTCCAGTTCTTTCACTATGTTGCCATCCTGTGAGAATATGCATTCTAAGTACTTGAAACCATCCACTTGTTCTAACTTTGTTCCTTCTATTTGGCACTCAATCCGTTTATATTTCTTTCCCACTGACATTACTTTCGTTTTGGAGATGCTAATCTTCATACCATAGTCCTTACATTTCTGATCTAGCTCAGAAATATTACTTTGCAAACTTTCAATCGCATCTGCCATCACAACTAAGTCATCCGCATATGCAAGACTGCTTATTTTGTGTTCACATATCTTAATCTCACCCAGCCAGTCTATTGTTTTCAACATATGATCCATAAATAATATGAACAACAGTGGAGACAGGTTGCAGCCTTGTCTTACCCCTGAAACTACTCTGAACCATGAACTCAATTTACCGTCAACTCTAACTGCTGCCTGACTATCCATGTAAAGACCTTTAATTGCTTGCAAAAGTTTGCCTCCTATTCCATAGTCTTGTAGAACAGACAATAGCTTCCTCCTAGGAACCCGGTCATATGCCTTTTCTAGATCTATAAAGCATAGATACAATTCCCTGTTCCACTCATAACACTTCTCCATTATTTGCCGTAAGCTAAAGATCTGGTCCTGACAACCTCTAAGAGGCCTAAACCCACACTGATTTTCATCCAATTGGTCCTCAACTAATACTTGCACTTTCCTTTCAACAATACCTGCGAAGATTTTACCCACAACGCTGATTAAAGAGATACCTCTGTAGTTGTTACAATCTTTTCTGTTTCCATGTTTAAAGATTGGTGTGATTACTGCTTTTGTCCAGTCTGATGGAACCTGTCCTGACTCCCAGGCCATTTCAGTTATGCTGTGTAGCCATTTAAGATGTGACATTCCACTGTATTTGATGAGTTCTGACTTAATTTCATCCACACCAGCCGCTTTATTGCACTGCAATCTATTGACCCTTTTTTCCACTTCCTCAAATGTGATCCTATTTCCATCATCATTCCTATCCCATTCTACCTCGAAATCTGAAACATTACTGATCGCATTTTCACCTACATTGAGCAACTCTTCAAAATATTCCCTCCATCTGCCCAAGGCATCCACAGGATTCACCAGCAGTTTTCCTGACCTGTCCAAAATACTTGTCATTTCCTTCTTACCTCCCTTTCAAAGACTGCTAATTACACTCCAGAACGGTTTTCCAGCAGCTTGACCCATAGTCTCCAACCTGTTTCCAAAGTCTTCCCACAATTTCTTCTTGGATGCTGCAATTATCTGTTTGGCTTTGTTTCTTTCTTCAACATAACTTTCTCTGTCTACCTGGGTTCTGGTATGTAGCCATTTTTGATACGCCTTCTTTTTCCTTTTACAGGCTACCCTGACTGTATCATTCCACCAAGCTGTTTGCTTCACCCTACTTTTACACACTACTGTTCCAAGACATTCTTTAGCCACTTCTAGTACTGCATCCCTGTACCTTGTCCATTCCTTTTCCAATGACTGTAATTGACTACATTCAACTAACTGGTACCTTTCTGAGATCGCTGTTATGTACTTGTGCCTGATTTCCTTATCCTGAAGTTTATCCTCCTACATATGGACCTGACCTCCTGCACTTTCGGCCTCACAATCCCAATTTCACTGCAGATTAAATAATGATCAGTGTCATCAAAGAATCCCCTGAATACACGTGTGTCCCTCACAGCCTTCCTGAATTCCTGATCTGTTATTATATAGTCAATGACAGATCTGGTTCCCCTGCCTTCCCAAGTATACCGGTGAATGTTCTTATGTTTAAAAACGGAGTTTGTGATTACTAAGCCCATACTGGCACAGAAATCCAAGAGTTGTTTCCCGTTCCTGTTGGCCTCCATATCCTCTCCAAATTTACCCATAACCTTTTCATACCCTTCTGTTCGATTTCCAATCCTGGTGTTAAAATCACCCATGAGCAGAACACTGTCCTTGTCCTTTACTCTAACAACTACATCACTGAGTGCCTCATAAAAACTATCCATCTTATCTTGATCTGTCCCTTCACAATGCGAATATACTGACACAATCCTAATTTTCTTGCTAGACACTGTCAAATCTATCCACATCAGTCGTTCGTTTACATACCTTATTGCAACTACGCTGGGTTCCATTTCTTTCCTGATGTAGAGCCCTACACCCCATTGTGTTATTCCTGCTTTGACTCCTGACAGGTAGACCTTGTATTCTCCCACTTCCTCTTCTTTCTCACCCCTTACCCGAATGTCACTAACAGCTAAAACGTCCAGCCCCATCTTACTTGCAGCCTCTGCCAGCTCTACCTTCTTCCCAGAGTAGCCCCCATTGATATTAATAGCTCCCCATCTCATTACCATTTGTTTGCCAAGTCGTATCTTAGGAGTCCCTGGTTTGTCAGTTAGAGGTGGGACTCCGTCACCTCCAAAGGTCTGAGGCAGTTTGCTCTGATCATTGCCAGCATCATATTTAATGTACCAGGGAAACAGGTTGCTAGCCTTACTTGCCCAGAGTCCCATTGGGTTTTACCCCTAACGGCTGAGGGACTAACCGGTGGATTTGGTAGTCTTTGCCGTATGAGCACAAAGGTGACCACGACTCAGAATATGTCTGAGATGCCCAGCCTTATTCCAATGTAACTGGTATCCCGACTGTCGGGACCACTTACTTGGCCACTCATACGTTGCCCGTGGTTCATGAACTAGGACATGACTACAGGAACCCACACCATGAACCACTAAAAATTTTCTTTTCCCTTGAATTTCGAGTTTCAAATTTCAGGTGCCACTTAGATTCGGAAAATTTTTTTTCCTTGATTTTGAGTCTCATTTTTCAGGTGTGGCTTAGATTCGAGTGTGGCTTAGATTCGAGGAAATACAGTAGTGGATCATCTAGGATTAGGAATCCAGATTAGAATGCCAGTCTGGCATTAATTTTCAGCCTGCCCCATTGATATAAATCAGTGACTACTGGCAGCTAATATCTTTAATTCCTTGGTGTCTTGACTCCTAGTGGCTGCAGAATCAAAGTGGTGTGTGTTCTTCTGGATACATCAGATACCACAGACACCACATATGTATATTCTTATATTAACTTGCAGTAATTACATTATACTTAAGAAACATCCTGACAGGTTAAAACTGTGTACTGGACTGAGACTCGAACTTAGGACCTTTGCCTTTCACGGGCAAGTGCTCTACCAACTGAGCTACCCAAGCACAACTCATGCCCCATCCTCACAGCTTTGCTTCCACCAGTACCTTGTCTCCTACCTTCCAAACCTCATAGAAGCTCTCCTGCAAAAATTTGCAGAACTAGCACTCCTGGATGAAAGGATATTGCAGAGACATGGCTTTGCCACAGCCTGGGGGATGTTTCCAGAATGAGATTTTCACTCTGCAGTGGAGTGTGTGCTGATATGAAACTGGCCAGTGGTTGACTACCAGAAGGTACTAAAGGTTCTGCTACAGCCAGTACCTCTTCATGACTTGCATTCAGCATCTGGATGGTTTAAGGAAGCTCATGTGTACACCACATTCAACCTTAACCAGGCCTGTAATCAGATACTGTTGGATGAATTTCCAAGTCACTAACAGCTTGTGTTACTGACAGGATATTAATTTAGTTAATAAAATCCCATTGGGCCTAGTGAAAGGTGCAGCTGTACTTTCTCAGTTAACTGACATGGCTTTATTTTATTTCATTTTAATATCAATTTTGATAACATGTTCCATAATCTGGATGACATCATCATTTACAGCCATTCTATACAATAGGATATTCAGCATCTATGTGAGATATTTGAATGTTTGAGAATGCCTGAGTTAATGTTCAATCCTACAAAAGTAGTATTTGCTGGGTCATCTGTAAAGTTCTTGGGACACATTGTAATGGAGGATCCCACAAAAGGGCGCAAGCAGTTTAGAGAATCACAACACTTTGCAATTTAAAGGAAGTAACTCAATTCACTGGGATAATAAATATTTGTAGAGTATTCATTGGTGTATTTGCTGAATAGGTTACCCCTTTGAATGAGCTTCATAAAAAATGCTGTAAATTTTACTAGGAGCCATCTCAGCAGGCAATGTTTGACAGTTTGAAAGAAGCCTTGAAAAATTATCTGATGCCGACACTATCTAATTTTAATATAGTGTTTATATTACAGATGGATGTGTCAGCTTTAGGGCTGGTGGCAGTTATGTTGCAAGACCAGGAATGGGGTGATGCCTTCCATGCAATGAACGAATTCTAGAAGAGATACTCTATCTATGAACTGGAGGCATTGGCAGCACTATTTGGGACTGAAAGGTTGAAAAACTATCTTGAACATTGTAAATTGTCACTTGAAACTGACAACTTGGAGGGTAGCCAGGTTCAGAAGCTGGATGAATTGTGAGTTGGGCCCCAGGGACTTTGACTTTCAAATTTGTTGTGCATCATATTAAGGGGTCAACAAACTTGATCACTGAAGGCCTGAGCCTGGTCCTCTGCACTGATCAGTTACTGGTAATAAGTTTATTCTTGTGTATACAGATGCATTTACATGATTTGTTTGTTGTTATCGACCTGAATCACTACCACCCAGACAGTTACTCAGAATTTACAAGGCATTTTTGGAACACTTGTCCTCCTCCCAATGTTTGGTAATGGATAAAGCTACCACCTCTACATCTATTAAGTGCAAACAATTTTGCCTTGGCATGGAAATATGTTATCTTGTAATAACACCCTATGATCCTAACCCTTCGATGTGAAGAGAAATAATCACAGTTTGTTGCCAAGGCTTACAATAACCTCCAATATTGCTTGATCAAGAATCATAAGGCTGCTTTAGCTGATCTCATGGTTGGTGATAAGCTAGCCACCCCTTTCTGCAATTTGTGGTCTGTTGAGGACTTGTTACTATACAATATGGGTTCCTGCCAGGTGACTGCAAAGTGGTGATCATCAAAATGTAATATTCTGCAGACCTAGGAAAGAGAATGTAAATGCTATAATTAAGGAAGGCAGCCAAACACTCACCAAATTGGTTACAAGGTGTTTATTAAGAACTATCATGGAGTCAATAAGACATCAGAGAAGATAACTAAATAGTTACTGATGCATTTCAAAGGACCATTGCTTGTCATTGGATTTCTTACACCTGTTATGGTAAACTTAAGGAGCCTTGGAACTGGCAAACATATTAGAGGTCACCTCTGCCAGATAAAATTACTGGGTCCTTGGGGCAAGTAAGGGTGCCCAAAATCAAAAATCAAAGGGAGGAGGGGGGGGGCTGGAGTATGTGCCATATTGGTACTTATTGATAGTCATGTCAAGGGGCAATGACCTCTCTTCAAGCTGGGAAGACTCGAGGTTCTCTGACACAGTGGTTTGCCATGGATGAAGTGGTTGCTGACTGGAGTGGGGCAAACCAGAAGCTTGGTGTGGCAGGCATAGCTGGTAGGCCAAATGAATTAGCTTGTAGCAAGTGGTGTGTTCAGTGCCCTGCTCAAGCAGTGTTATTGAAGAAGTAGTTATGTTGGAATGGAAAAAGTGATAACTGCATTTGTAATGATGGAAGGACATAATATGCCAATGTTTGAATTAAGGTATGATTGTACTATACCTCTATTGAGAGTTTATGGAAGAAGCCTATTGGAGCTTTACACTACTATTGTCACATTCCATCTCTTGTGAAATACTGAGTGCTATTTATGGTTTGGAGACTAGGTGTTTAATTTAATGGTGGTCAGTCCTTTGCAATGTGTCAATGGTATTTTAGAAGGAACACTTAAAGGCATCCCTATAAAGCACCAGAGTAATAGGCTGGTGTTTCTCTAACAGTTTTTGTAGCAATCTGATGCTACTGACCTCATTGGAGGTGCTTGTGCATTATTTCTTAAGCTGAAATGCTGTTGTTTCCAGTGTATGACATATGCCTGTTACAGGTTAATGAACCCAGTGTCCAAATCCCATGTGTGTTCTATGATAATGAACACCATGTAATGTTGTTTCTATAAAAGGAAAACATGCCACATACACATGCTGAATTATTGGACAGGATAGCAGCAGCAGTTGAGGCATACTACAACAGAAGGGAAGCATTATTTTGTATTCCTTATAGATTTCCGCATTTCTGTAAATGGTGCTATGAGAGGTACTCATCTACTGGGTTCTAAAGGATCAAAAGACCATTGGATTCCATTGCAAAGGTTTGTTAAGTAAAGAGGATAAATCAACATGATCTTATTATGGTTTTAAGACAGTAATGATTTTGGGTTTTATATTTGTTGTTTTTAAATACTCTTCTCTTAATAACATCCTTTTAAGTCTTTGATTACCAGAAACTACATTACACAAGTCAAAAGTTGGAAGCTGTTTTTGATAAAATTTTGTTGCAGCAATTCAGTTTTTAGTAGTCTTATCATGAGATTCTTAAATTAACTTGCTGTCGTTAAGTTGTGCTAGTTATGCTATTTATACTAGAGGTCACTATTGTGCAATTTGATTAATAGATTTGACCTTGTGTTGTGTACTCAATCTATCAAACCCATGAGTCGGAACTACCTGCTTACATTACATTGCTGACTAGCTCATTTAACACAATAAATATAAATAATAGCTGTTACATGACATAAACTACCCAAGAAGCTATAAAGCATAGTATGCGAGCATTAGCCACTTTGACACACACATACATCCAATTGTCACAGTCCCTGCTGTAATGCATTCAGAATACACTGTTCATGATGTAAACATGCATGTCCACTGTTGAACTAGAGTACATCACTATTATGAGAAGGACAGTTGCTACTCACCATACAGCAGACGTGCTGAATCACATACAGGCACAGCAAAAAGATTCTCGCAATTAAATCTTTTAGTCATGGGCCTTTGTCAACAATACACATACATACCCAAACACACACATTCACTCAAACTCAACTCACACACACAACTGCAGTCTTAGGCAACTGCAGCAACACTGCAAGTAGCAGCACCAGGATTTTCCATTGTTTGAGTACATCACTGTTTACCAAGCACCCAACAGCAAACCACAATGAACATTTGGATTTGTCAGCAGCCACACCTTTAATGGTATACTCCTCATGTGTTTATTTAAAAACAATAATACAGGCATAATTTTAATCTAAGAAATTTTGGAATTACACAGAAACATTATTAATGAAGAGAAAAGTAGAGAAAGAGACTGGAGGACTAGAATCCAAAAACACCATATATGCACAATTCTTTATAATTTTTGACAGTATTATAAGTAGGAAAGTTGCTACTCACCATATAGTGGAGATGCTGAGTCACAGATAGGCACAACAAGAAGATTTTCACACGTAAAGCTTTTGGCCAATGGCTGTTGCCAACATTAGACACACACACACACACACACTCTCTCTCTCTCTCTCTCTCATGCACGTGCTACTCACACACATGACTGCAGTCTCACGCAACTGAAACCACACTGTGAGCAGCAGCATCAGTGCATGATGAGAGTGGCAACTGGGTAGGGGGAAGTAGGAGGTTGAGGCTAGGAGGGGGAGGGATAGTATGGTGGGGATGGCAGGCAGTGAAGTGCTGCAGATTGGTTGGCAGGCAGGGGACAGGTGGGGAGGGGGGGGGGGAATAGTGGAAAAGGAGAGACATAGACAGAACTAGAGAGAAATAAGTAAAAAGAAATAGAGAGGATTAACTAAAATAATAAAATAAATAAGAAACCTTCACTTGGACAGCTGCCACCCATTTCATACCAAGAAGTCTCTTCCGTACAGCCTAGCCACCCATGGTCATCAAATCTGCAGTGATGAGCCGTCCCTCTTGAAATATACCAAGGGTCGCATTGAAGCCTTCACTGACTGTAATTGTCCTCCCAACCTTGTACAAAAACAAATCTTTCCAGTCCTCTACCACCTCCCAAAGCACTACTGTCCAGCCACAGAGGAGCATTCCCCTCGAGTTCAATACCACCCAGGACTGGAGCAACTGAATTACATTCTCTGCCAGGGTTTTGATTACCTCTTGTCATGCCCTGGAATAAGAAATATCCTGCCCACTATTCTTACCACCCCTCCAACAGTGGTATTCCGCTGTCCACTGAACCTGCACTATATACTCATCCATCCTTACACAACCCTGGCTCCCAATCTCTTACCTCATGGCTCATACCCCTGAAATAGACCAAGATGCAATACCTGTCCCATATATCCTCCCACCACCACCACCACCACCTACTCCAGTCCGGTCACTAACATCACCTAGCCCATCAAAGGCAGGGCTACCTGTGAAACCAGTCATGTGGTCTACAAGCTAAGCTGCAACCACTGTGCTGCATTCTATGTAGACATGTCAACCAACAAGCTGTCTGTCTACATGAATGGCCACCAACAAACTGTGGCCAAGAAAGCCGGCCACGGCAGCCGTGCGGTTCTGGGCACTCCAGTCCGGAGCCGCACTGCTGCTGCGGTCACAGGTTCGAATCCTGCCTCGGGCATGTGTGTGTGTGATGTCCTTGGGTTGGTTAGGTTTAAGTAGTTCTAAGTTCTAGGGGACTAATGACCACAGCAGTTGACTCCCATAGTGCTCAGAGCCATTTGAACCATTTTGTGGCCAAGAAACAAGTGGACCACCCTGTTGCTGAACACACTGCCAAACATGATATCCTTCATTTCAATGACTGCTTCACAGCCTGTACCATTTGGATCCTTGCCACCAACACCAGCGTTTCTGAATTGCGCATTTGGGAACTTTCCCTGCACTACATCCTACGTTCCCTTAACCCTCCAGGCCTCAAACCTCGTTAGTCGTTGTCCTCATCCATCCAGCCCCTTCCCTGCTCCCATTCCAGCACTACACAGCCATCATTTCACCACCACACCCAGCCTTTTTCCATTTATTTATTTTATTATTTTACTTTTATTTCTATTTCTCTTTATTTCTCTCTATGTCTCTCCTTAACTGCTATCCCCCCCCCCCCCTTCCCACCTCTCCCCTGCCCACCGACCAACCTGCAGCACTTCACTGCCCACCATCCCCTCCATACTATTCCTCCCCCTCCCTACCCCAGCCTTCTCCTTTCACCCACCCAGTTGCCACCTCCATTATGCACTGGTACTGCTACTCACAGTGTAGTTTCAGTTGTCTGCGACTGTAGTAGTGTGTGTGAGTTGCGTTTGTGTGAGTGTGTCTGTGCATATGTGTGTCTACTGTTGACAATGTCATTGGCTGAAAGCTTTAAGTGTGAAAATCTTTTTGTTATGCCTATATGCAACTCGGCATCTCCACTATATGGTGAGTAGCAGCTTTCCTTCTCATAATATTGTTACATTCCATCCTGGAGTTTCCTTTATTATTTTTGTTATGACAATGTGCACTGCTGTGATTAGATAATAATCATTCCACTTTATTTGCCTGATCCCTTGAGACAAATTGCCAAGTGCACCTCCTATTCCAGCTTATACAGTGTTTTGCCACTGACATGTGGAAGTAAGTGAGCGTGCACAGTGTGTTAAAGTTCTTGCGCATTATAAGGAAAACTGTTGTATTATTGGACTTTTGCAATCATACATTCACTTATCTCCTTAGGTGATCTAGGTTGACTTATGGACTTCACTGCTACCAGGACAGTATTTAACTAAGGTGAATACACTGTACTTCTTCCACAAATTCAGGCCAGCTGCCGACCAATTCTTTCTCTCCATCCAGCTCCTGCTAAACCCTAATTGGTTGTACACAGGCTCTCATTGCAGAGAGTTTACTCAGCACCACACTTACTGTATTTAGCACATTAAATCATTTTATAACATACTAACTTAATACCTGACATTCCCCATGTATGTATTTATTCCAATTTTATTTATCCTTCTCCTTCTTCCCTGTCTCTGTGTTTATCTCCTCCTCTCCTCTTTCTGTCCACCTGCTATTTCTCCCTCTCTCTGTCCATTCTCCTCCGTCCCCATATCTGCGTCCATCTCATTCTCACCGCCCCCTCTCCCCAATACTTTTCTGGCTGTCCATCTTTCCCTCCATTTCTCTCTGGTATTATTACCCACACCCCTATAGGAGGTTGCTGGTACTTATCCCCACAGTATTTCTTTCCAGATCATGAGTAATATGTTTTCCAAGTTTATCTGAAATCGATCCAGGATTTTAGAAGGACACAAATATCAGTATATTTCACATATATTTTACGCATTTCACATATTTGTACACATATTTCACCTGTATCTCTAGCAAATTTCACTTTCAGTTTCATTTTCATGCAGGGCAATGATTATGTCATCATATCTCCTCAATTGTCTTCAGTGATACATGTGGGCACTTTCTGTAAAATATGTCACTAATAGAGTTAGTAGCAAAAACATTATAAATTAAAACATTGTGCATGATGTGGCAGGTTTTCATGCAGCTCAGTGCTTATGTAGTCATATCTCCAGAACTATGTGTCATACAATGTTATGTTTTAGTGGGTACATTCAGAGGTAGATGTGAATACTGCCTCCAAAGTTTGTTGTGAATAGAGTTTTTAGCAAAGAAATAATAATTTAAGTGGCCATGTTGGGTGCAGTAGTTTTATGCGTGAACAATGAAAATGTAGTAAGTAACAAACTTTTTTCTTTCATTATTTTGAGGAAGCTGTATGGGAGAAAAAGTCTCATAAAGGTTTAAAGTTTGTTGAAATTCACTAAGTGCTCCCATTCTCAAGTACTGGATGAATAAAGCCTGGCTATTTGCACATCATGAGTTATATTTCTTTTTCACTCTCACTCCTTTGAGAGGTAGGTGGTTCTCACACCCTTTCCCCCCAAATGGATTCTTTCCAGATAGTAGGTGAAATGTGTACCAAATTTTGTTTAAATGAATCCAATGGTTTATGAGGAAATGTGGAACATACATATATACATACATCCATTTTTATATTACATATGGACTCTTACAGTCTTGTTACATGTAAAGTATTGAATAATAATGGCCCTATTAAACAGGAAAATTATTCCACTGGAAAATAGTTGTAAGGTTTGTATATGGCTGTATACTTCCAAGTGTATGTTGCAATTCTTATCACTAATCACTGATTCATGGTGGATAACATTCTTGTAGCTGGTGTTATGCATGTGGATATAGCTATTAATTTCACAGTGAGTAATGTTCCTTGGAATAAAGGGTATGTATTGGGATGTAGTGGCAAGTAATTACAAATACCTGAACAGTCTGTGGTAACAAGTTTTTGGACTTCCTCTAGAGATAATTCTAATTCCTTTGTAGGCAAAGAAGATTTTTAGGAAAAGAGAAGAACTTTCTCAGTGTGGAAAATCTTCCAGGGGAATAGGTGTCAAGATTAAAATTATTATGTTGTATTCATGCTTAATGGACATGCAGTTAATACAGATATCATATTTTTGGGGCCCCACAGTCTTCCGTTCTCCATTTTTTTTTTTTTTTTTTTTTTTTTTTTTTCAGAATATAATTATGGCTTCAAAAACTTCTTATATCTGGAAGTTCAACCTGTATAAATATTTTGAGAATTCACTAATAAGAGATGTGCAGTGAAATGGAAAGCAAGAATAGAATACATTACAATACAAAAATCTATAGAGTGGATCTGCTGCCCCTCTCCCCCCCCCCCCCCCCCCCCAAACCATTTCTTACTTTACTTCTGTTTCTTTGTTTTATGATTTTTTTATGTAAAGTTATGAAGTCACTGCACATAAAATATTATACATTTCTTCAAATTCATTTGTATTTTGCATTAGCACCGTTCATTTTCACTGTACATTATTTTTAACTGTCAAAACATTTTCTACCATTTCTTGTCAATCTCACTGTAAATTCTTTTTAACTGTCAAAACATTTTCTGCAATTTCTTGCCATAAGTTCAGAATTATTCTGTTTCCAGCTTCCTTGCTATCATTTTCTGTACTAATGAACCTACATTGATAGGAGCTTCCCATCAGATGTAATGTTAATATGTACCAGGTATTTATTGTTATCAAAAATTGCATTGTCTGTGCATGTTCATGTGGAAGTGCAGTTACTTACAACCATTTATCTTACAACGTGGTGATTTCATCTCAACTCACACAGGTCATGTCAACTGGTGGTCATGAATTTCTCTGGAAAAAATATATATTAGACCTTTATATCATAAGTGTTAAGAAACAATATATTTTCATTTCATCTTAATTTTCGTAAATGGCCTGGCCCTTTGAAAAATTTATATTCTGTAAATAACTCTTAAAACAGTAGAGAACAAAAGAAATGTGACTAATAAACCAAAAGCACTGGAGACCTGGCAGACATTTTGCATTAAAGCTCCCTCTTGGTATATTGAAAGTTAGTTGACATCCTTCCTTTGACTCACAAATTAAGACAAAAATATGAATTTTAAGTTAATTTTTCCACTCAAAATTTTTTCTCTACTTTGGAAAGTAACAGAAGACTATCTCTTCTGTTATATCACCAGATATTACCGATGTAATTATAAACAGTATCTTCTCTGCTCCAGCTATCATTATTATGTAAATATTACTAAAAATGTAAAAAATTGCATTTTTATGAGTTTTTATGAATTATTTACTTGAAAACCCCCAGCCAAAAAGTTTTGAGAACTAGACGAAATATCGTTTGGTTAATATTTTAGTAGTCAGTGCAAACACAGTGGGCACAATTTTTGTGTGTAAAGTGTTTAAAAAAATTTCAACATTCTGTAGATTTTGCATTACTGAATTTCTAGCGTAAAATATGCATGTTAGCAAGATTATTTCCAGTTCTCTTCAGTTTATAACTAATAAGTGAGAACGTTCACAGAAAACATTCTGCATTGAGTTTTGTGTTTGGTTTGAACTTTTTGTTTGGTACACTGTCAAGGAAATACACTAGTGAAAGAGTGAGATGTGTGGACTATGAAAACAGACATAAGAATGTGGTGTTTAAGAAAACTGAAAAACACTTCACAGTTGTTGGAAATCTGTCAGAGGTATTGCAGATATATCTTGGTTCTCAAGTAATCATACTAGCATCACATCCATCATTCAGGAATTGCTATATTCACTACAAGAAGAAATTTAGTTACAGCACACCTGAAAAATCACCATCACCCATTTGGAACTGAAGAAGATGGTGCAATTGTTTCTATACCTGGGTGTGAAGTTGCTGATGCATTGAATGTTAGAATTTCTGTTGTATCCCCTACTATATCCCCACTTAAACATTCAGGAAAGATAAGAGGCAAAAGAAGAAAACAGTATGTACAAAGAAAAGTGGAATAAATTGAAACAAATTTTACACAAGCAGTATCTTCAAAACTTTGTGAAGTGTATAATATAGATGCACTTTGTGAACTTAGTAAATGAAATGTGATGTGTAGTTTCAAAATCTAATTACTGCTATTTCAGCAGCCACCTATACTGAGAAGGTACAGTTACTGACACTGATACCAGGTAGCTACTCTAAGCAGCAGATAGAGAAATACTTACTCACTTCCTCACATTATTTGATTTCAAAAGCTTACAAAATAAAGAATGAGAAAGCTATTTGGGCATGTCCAGATTCTTACTTTGTGCATCCTTCGGAAGATGATACTCTTACTGTTGCTCTGGAATACTCCCTAAGTGTTGACAAAGATTGCAGCATGCAAAGTCCTAACCAGGCTGATGTTATCTATGTTAGTGAAAATGACAAAAGAGTTGAAAAGGTAAAAAGATATTTGGCAAGATTAATAAGAGAAGCATATTTCCTAATGAAAAAGGAGAACATGAATTTAAAAATTTGTCTCACAAAATTCTATTCCCTATGACCAAAATGGGTAAAATGCCAGCCAGTTAAGTGAAGGTAGTATTGAAATGTGTTTGCTGCAATAATTTGAAACTTGTTTGTTCTGCCATAAGTAATGCCACAGGAAAGAAGTACACAGAGATGGAGCAGATGCTTTTGTGTATATGTCAAGAGCTGAGATATAAATGCTGGTTGCAGGAGTGTGCAATGTGTCCTGCTGCTGAAGTGATAACTGCTGAAGCATTACACCTTTAGGATACTGACAATGACGTAATCGATGCATTGTGGGAGGGAGGAGAGTTGGTGAAGAAGACAGTAGAGCCAGAGAGGTTTGTTACAGAGGTTAGGCTCTTGATCATGAAAGGAATAGCTCACCATCATACCTTGAGGATTCAGAGACAGGCCACAGCAGAAGTAAAGTCAGCCACATCCCAGAATACTGACACATTAGTTCTTCATTTTGACTTTACTGAGAACTGGTCTGTTGTTTTTCAAAACAAAATTCAAAGTCACCCAGGTACGCATCCCAGGTATCAGTATTGTCATGTGCTGATCACTCCCGTTGAGCATCACACTGTTCTGCTATTGTCAGCGATGACAATGGTCTCATTTGTGACAGTGCACAAGCATGATACACTGTCAGCATGATAATTGATGACATAGCATCTAGAAGAAATACATTTCTTAAACATGTGTATGTGACTAATGGTGCAGCTTCTCATTTTAAAAACTACTTTCAGCTTTATGAGCTTGGTGAACACTATAGTACAGGAATTAAGACAAAAAATTGATATTTTCATCAACGGGTTGTGGAAAAAGTGCATGTGATAGAGTATGAGGTCTCTGTAAACATCTTACAACAAGATTTAATCTCCAGCATGAAGCTGTTGATGCTGTAAGAGCTACTGCTGGATTTGTACTCACCATATCAACATTAGTAACCAGCACGAAACTCTTAATTCTAAATGAAAGCACATTAAGGGAATTCCATATAGAAAAGAGTGGTCTCCTAGGAATTCAATCACGTAGCTACTGGGTTGCATCCTGGACCACTACATGCATTGCAAGAATGTTTCTCCACAAAATGCAGCCTGTTACTGTATGTGAAATGCAGAGATCACAGTATACATTAGAAGACTTTGTAGTGAGCCAATTCATTTCTTGTGTGTATGATAATCAGTGGTGGATGGTGAAACATAATAGTCTAATTAATTTTAATTCAACTGTTATGTTTCAACAATTTCTCTAACTACACGTAATAATGGAGTTGATTATAGGTTCTCTTTGCCTGCTACAGTCATGGTCCTGAGAACATTAAGATCACTGTAACACAACTACTGGAGAGATGATTTAGTTTAATCTTGTATTAATTTTATTCATTTTTATTATATCTTCAAAACAAAATAAAAGTATTATTACAAAGGCAAACAATACTTACAATACAAAAGGAGCAGCTACATGCTCACTGCTCAAAACCCAAAACCAGACTGACTCCCCCTGCCAACATGGCAGTTAGTATTTATACTTTTTTAACAATCCCGAACAATCCTCAGCATTGTTTAAAATTATTATTTCATTAATTTACAATTAAAACTCTCATCCCTAAACAAGTGGCACATTTTGAATATTACCTAACATCTTACATATTAAAATATGAGTAAATTCTACTCTATATACCATTTGTATAGTGTATAAATGCTTAGGTGTTAAATGTTAACAATACACTTGTTATATTTACTAATTACAGAAGATTCATATCATATAAAATGTTCCTACCAATTAATAGACTTCTACACATTACATCTACATCTACATCTACATCTACATCCATACTCCGCAAGCCACCTGACGGTGTGTGGCGGAGGGTACGCTGAGTACCTCTATCGGTTCTCCCTTCTATTCCAGTCTTGTATTGTTCGTGGAAAGAAGGATTGTCGGTATCCTTCTGTGTGGGCTCTAATCTCTCTGATTTTATCCTCATGGTCTCTTCATGAGATATACGTGGGAGGGAGTAATATACTGCTTGACTCTTCGGTGAAAGTATGTTCTCGAAACTTTAACAAAAGCCCGTACTGAGCTACTGAGCATCTCTCCTGCAGAGTCTTCCACTGAAGTTTATGTATCATCTCTGTAATGCTTTCGCGATTACTAAATGATCCTGTAACGAAGCGCGCTGCATAATTAAGATTCTGTAATCATTTCCTTCATAACTTTTTCACAAGTACATGTTTTTCATACACTTCTGTCAGAAATTACTGTTCATGGTTAAAATTTATGTGTTTGAATTAATTTTAATTAGACTGTTGCATTTCAACAATGCCCAAAAGGATTTGTGCAACTGAAAGTTTTCCAAAAAATTCAGGTTCTTTACCTTTACGTAAATATGTATTGACAGCTTAAGAATTTCATGCAGTAATGTCATAGCTGACAGTTAGCACTCCTTCAACTTTATTATTTCTCAAGGCAGTTAACATCCTATGACTATTCATATTTTCAAATTATAATTTTAAAATTCTCAAAAAAAGAAAGAAAAAAAGAAAAAAAAAGAAAAAAAGAAAGAAAGGCCAGAAGTGTGTATGTGTTAATGATAGGTCATAGTATTAGGAACAAAGTATTTTTTGACAGTAAATTCAGATCTCTGTCACTTTTGGTTTCTTTATTAAATTTTTTTCCATTTTCTCTTTTGTAAAAACATTTACACAAATACTCTCATTTAGAGAGGTGTGTAATGTTTTAATGAATCACCAGAAACTCAAAGTATTGTAGTTTTGGTGTGTTACTGTGTGGAACTTCAACATATATTTTGTTCAGAAAACTTTGAAATAGTTGTTTGACACATTCACTCTTGACCTGTATGATCTGAGATGTAATTGCTCAGCCCTTGATAGTATCTTCCCTTCTCCAAATAAAATGAATTTTGCATATGGCTTTCAGAAATGAAAATTCTGTGACGGTCCATCACTTCTTATTCATGCTCTGCCATCAGTTTTCATGATTTGCAACTACACATTTTATTTGTATGCCTCCATGATCAGGACACATATAACTACAAAGTTATCTCTCTACTTATCTCTGGTTCACCATGTTTCATGCAATGTTCCATGTGCATCACCTGTTCCTCATACAAAGTAATCAGCTTTGATAACAAGGAAGTCAGCTCCTTAGAGCTTTCCTTATGTAACTCTCCTGGTATTCATTAAATTTCATGCTGCATATAACATAACTAATGAAATAAATAAAAACAAAAACCAATTACTTTCTAATATAGTGGTATATCTCAATCAATTTCTTTTAGCTATTTTCCCATTGTCTCCAGATAGAAAATATCAAGTAACTTGTGCTGTATTACAGACTCAACATCCTTTGCATTTAACTACTTTTGCACTTGAAAGATGAGTGAGCAATTTGACACAAAATCTGACACTACTTTCCTTAAGCATACCCCTCCCAGATGCACCATGTGGGGCTTCTTTTAGCAAAATCTCTCTTATACAGATGACAGTGACTATTTATTGAAAGTAATTATTGCACTTCACATCTCAAGCCCAGTGTGAATTAATGCTCTTCTTCCTTTTTTGGGGTCAGATATGAATATTTTGGACCATATTTTCATTCAAATGTAGCTCTCGGCTGTAGCTTAATTCCCACATTAGAAGCAATCCCTAGTTTTAGTCTGCAGTATACTGCTTTGTTCATTAAATGTCTTCTTTTGAATCTGTTGCATTTTACTCATTTGATTTTGTGTTTATTTTCATTTTGCGTGATTTTCTCCGCTTTTTTTGTTCAGTCACTCTCCTTGCAGTATTGTTCTGCTTTTCACGTGTGTCTTTTCTGGGTTTCTTTTCATCATGTTCCTTGTTTCCCATCTTTGCTTTAAGTGCAGTTTACGTACACTTTTGAATTGAGGCAGGTATGAAAAATTTCTTTACAAACACAAAGTGAGATCAAATATTTGCTAAGCCACTGAACTTTTCTTCACCGGGAGCAGGATTCAAAACATAACCAGGGCACCAAATTTATCTTTTTCATTGTTTTCCTAATTCATGTAAGATGAATGGCAGGATGTTTTCTTTGAAAATTACAGTCAGCTTTCTTGGTCAAATAAGTCACGTGCTCTGTTGCCAATGACCTCATCATTTAAGAATTTAACACTAATTTCCTTTCCTTTTCATTTTTCTTCCAAATGACAATTATTAATCAGAATTTGTTAGAGCTCAATTCACATCAGTGAAGCACTTCAACTTTTGCATATCCAATGTGGAAAATGGTAGTAAATTCAGATCTAACTTTCAACAAATAAAAACTAGCATTTGCTTACAAGGTGCCAGCTATTTCAGTGATATCAGGAAATGTAAATCAAAATGGCACCTTTGCGTACTGGAGCTCTGATCAGTATGTGGAATTACCACAATGAATAAAAAATGAAGTAATGTCAAAACAAGTTGTTATTCACAAACAAAGACATGCACAAAGTTCTCATTGATTTCAGTTTATTAAACATTTATTAATATTGTTTTACATGAATTTAAGCTGTCTCATTAATACTATAATACTATCACAATTACTATCATACTTAATTACTATCTTATTTAATACTATCATAATTCAAATGGCCTATTCTGGTAGTTTCAGTTGGAGCATCTGACAATGATTTATGTTGCAAAAAAATTAAAACGTATAACTGAGATTCATCCCTATTTGCAATGGCAATAGTTTATTTTCCTTTTTTAATGGAGCCTTGAAAAACCTTGAGCTTCTTTGAATGTGATACTAAAAACATTCATTTCCATTTTCTAACCGACAGAAGATCATAATTAAAATCATGCACAGATAAAACATTTTAATTATATCTGAATTTCTTTTTCTGTTACAACACCAGTGACTTTAATTTCTCGTTTTATTTTAGCGTCAATGAAAGTTCCCGACTTAGCTACTTTAACTTAAATTGGTTATTACAGTTTCAAAATTCAAATTCAAATTGCTCTGAGCACTATGGGACTTAACATCTGTGGTCATCAGTCCCCTAGAACTTAGAACTACTTAAACCTAACTAACCTAAGGACATCACACACATCCATGCCCGAGGCAGGATTCGAACCTGTGACCGTAGCTGTCGCACGGATCCGGACTGAGCGCCTTAACCGCGAGACCACCGCGGCCGGCTATTCCAGTTTCTTACTGTTAATCAATTGTTCCATTGCTCCAGAGTCCAAGAGTTAGTTTACGTAGTTCACTGATTGACCTCCACTTGATGCTGCAAAACGAAAACCATCTTCCTCTTTGACGTTAGCCACGATCACTGAGTTGCTGGTTCCTGAGTTCTTGTTTGGTCACTTAACTCTGCATTTAAGCATTTTCTAACTAGGCTTTCTACAAAAATGACAAATAAAGTTGAATTAGATCCACACACAAACACAGTTGAGTCTGAAAAGCTGTAGGAAATGACGTATCACAATTTTTATTTTTTCCTGATGACTCCCTTCCACTGTGACTCTTCATCCAGTACCCTATTTTTCACAACGCTCCATGTCAAGTCTTTCATTGAAAGCATTTCAATTCCAGTGACCACTGTGTTGTATTCCACAGGTCTCATTTAAAGTAGATGGCATGTGATGTCAATTTCATTGACAGTAGCTCCAGCCAAACATAAATTTCGAATTGATTTATCAGACTTTAGAAAGTGATTAACCAGCATATCATTTGTTTCATTATATTTCATCATTAACAATTCTCAACAAAAGCTTTACTCGCAATCCCTTTCGTCTCAAATGTAATGCACAAAGATGTCCATAAATCAAAGGAGTTACCTCATCTTTCATATATTCCAAGTCACTGTCAGCAATGCATTCAATAAGATGAGAATTATATTTAAGATACTGTATAGCCAATTCAGCCAATCATGTTTCCTTTGTAACACACTGCATGTCCTCCTCTCCATACACAAATTCCATCTTTGTGAGATAATTTGCTTACACAAATGACAAAAGCTCCAGTTTCTCTAGAAGAGTTTTCATCCTGAATCTCCAGTTATTGAAATTTCTTTCATCGAATAAAGGAATATGATATTTTTCCACTTCTGTTGCCATCTCAGAAAACTTTAAGGTGAGAGTCCACTCGTGGCCAAGTATTTTATAACAAATTGCATTTTAAAACATACCTGGGCCAATAACGTGAGAAAATGTCTGTTTCTCACACTTGTATAACACTCACTATTAGTTATTAGTTGATTTTATGAAATTGAAAAAAAAAAACTGTAATTATTGAGGAATGAACAATGGTAACCAACATGCTTTCAGATCTTTGAAATTATTTAATATAACTCACAGATATAATCCTTAAATTGCAGTCTCAAAAATTTCTAACTTTGCAAAACTTTACATCTGTTTCCTGTACTGCTTTCATTATTTTCTTTCCATAGTCAGTTTCCACACTCTCTATTTTCTTATTTAATTTTGTGAGAATAGTATTAATTACACCAGTCTCTTTTTTAGTTTCTTTTGTATCATCTTTTACGCTACCAATTTCCTTTTTAATGTCACTACTTAAAATACTAATTTACAAGAATTATTGCCTATCAAATGTGCGGGCCCCTAATGTTGTCCACATTATTCTGGTGGCTTGAATTTTGGTAAATGTTTTGTGCATTGCCAGGGGAACATAGTTTATCCTTTTTGGTTGTGAATAGTAATGAGTGAAAGTGTTGCAGTTCCAAGCACCAACAGTCTCACATGGTAAAATCTAACTCCTCAGTTTTGTAGTGTAGAAATTTGTTTGAAATTTTGTCATGTCTTCAGATTGCTTCCAAATTGGGATGCCAGGAACTGTGTAGAATGTCATGGGCTCAACTCCATTTCACAAGAAACGTGTAGATTCTGATTTTCCTTTGCAGTTGTACTGCAACCCAGTGTCACAAGAGGGAAGAATACATGGTTTGACAGTTCCAAGTTATCATCGAGAGGAGCATCATTTTAGTTTCTTTTGGAGTAAGAGACTAAATGCTACAAGCAACAGCTTCTGAAACACAATTGTCCCCGATTGCCATATGTGACTACTATGGGTTCTGCTGTTATGTCATAGTCATGAATGAAAGTATTCGAAATGGTAGACAAAACAAAGTTGTTGAAATAGACGGATTGCATATAGTTGCTAAGAAATATGAGAGAGAACAACCATTGAAAAATGAAGTTGAACATATTTGAGTATTTGGTGACACTGAAAGAGAATCATACAAGTGCTTTAGAGTTCAAATTTATTCAATGCAGAAGAAAACTTTGGTGTCTCTTATAAAGCACTTTATATTGACAGTTCTAACAGAGGGCTTTAAGTCTACAACACCTTACAAAAAAAAAAGATGTTCAATGTGAATTTTTGAATCATCCTGTTGAATTTGTGTCACTGGGCAATCCATCTGTTCACACACAGAACACTGAATGATTGTGGAAAGCTGTGAAATCATCAATAAAAAGAGAGGGATGTCTAGAAGATAGGAATGAGCTCACTTCTTCCAATAACTTTATTTCAACAACTTGAGGTTGCGCGGAAAAATTGACCCTCCTGACATTCTCCTGATGTCTGTGAGTGGCATAGTGAGAGTGTACTCATGTTATGGGATAAAAGAATTGCTGCTCGCAACTTATACAAGAAGAGGAATTGTGCAGGAAGGTGACATAGCTGATGAAGAAAGTAAGTAAAGTTAATATTTTCATTTGTAATTAATTGTAACTTATCAAATGTTTGTCTTTTGTCATTGCTCTAGTGAATTCTGTAAACAGTAATCATAACTCATGCCATAATAATCATGTGGCTGATACAAAGTTCCACATTCAATGTATATTCTTAGGGGCCTGTGTGTTCAATAGGCAATAAGTCCTGGAAATTACCAGCACAACTGTCAATCTTATTGTGGTGTCACTGCCAGACACCACACTTGCTAGGTGGTAGCCTTTAAATCGGCCGCGGTCCGTTAATATATGTCGGACCCACGTGTCGCCACTATCAGTGATTGCAGACCGAGCGCCGCCACACGGCAGGTCTAGACAGACTTCCTAGCACTCGACCCAGTTGTACAGCCGACTTTGCTAGCGATGGTTCACTGACAAATTACACTCTCATTTGCCGAGACGATAGTTAGCATAGCCTTCAGCTACGTCATTTGCTACGACCTAGCAAGGCGCCATTACCAGTAACTATTGATGCTGTAAAACATGTACCATCAAGAGCGATGTTCACCAAGTATGGATTAAAGTTAAGTATTCCAGCAGCTACGTACTTTATTTGCTAGTCTCATACCCGTGTCCTGTTCCAGACCTCACGCCAGCCTGCGTGAGCTTAAACGCGTGCTTTCGGCTCCCTCCTAGTGGATTGGCTGTCTTGCCAGTCCACAACACTTATTACACATGTTCATCTCATGCGATTTTAATCTCTTATGCACTTCAACATTTTGGACAGCAAATTCTCATTTATGGCACTTCCTGCACTCTTCTTCTCTCGTCATTCTATTCTTTTTCACATTTACTTGTTCCACCACTTTGGAACTGTTCTTTTCTATATCTAAACTACAAGGAGCAGTGAGGAAGCCCTTGTCATTTCATTCACAATTTGGCTTCCTTGAAGTTTGTCATATACAGGCAAGTCTAATCCTGTACTAAATCCACTGCCATCTATAATTTCATTTTTAATTACTACTTTACACACATCTACCAAGTGAATTTCTTCCATTTCTTCCCTGAGTACATTACTTTCCCCATGCCTATCCCCAGTCTTTACTCCCTGTCCATCACCACTTAACATACTGCTTTTAATCTTGTTAGTCATCTTTGAAAATAATTACAATGTCACTTTGCCTTAATAAACCTCCATACCAATCGTGGCTGCCATTACCTTGTCAGCTAAGTGCTGCAGCTAAAATTCTCCAGGTTGGTTGAGCTTACCATTGCTTGCATCTACTCCACCTTGCATCATTCAGCTGCCATGCTGTGGGCTGTGACGTGAGTTGCACATTGTTAGTGTCAATATATATGGGCCCTTTAATGAACTTATGACATCACATTAGTCAGCTTGCCCACAACACTTTGTGAATGCTCAGCTGTAGGCAAGGCCTACAGTAAATCAATATTTAATTGAAAAGGTTTCCACTACAGGTCTTAATTTTGTCATGTGCCACTGACAACTTGCATGCAGTTAAACAGGCAATCAAGAACTATTAAATTCTTCTGAAATAGTTACTCGCTCCCTGCCAGGGACAGCTGCTGGGACTCACAAGACCTGCAGTGTTACTTACTGTGATGTATGTGACATGTCCTGTCTTTCTAATGGGTGTTGCACATTAGTGGGTGGCCAAAATTGAATTGACACTGATGTCACTCAGTGCTTCATTTCTCATTGATAAAACATTTTCTCAATAAACAAAATGGCATCCATTTCTGCTCATAAATTCAGTCAATCAGGATTCCACTGTTCTGTGCCCTGTTCCATTCACTGTTCACATGCACTTTCAGTTAATTTATATGTCACATGATCATATTTTTCACTATCCAGCAGTTATTTCTTCACTTCTGCTGTAAATAGTTCTGAAGTTCACTGCTGTGATATTTTTACTGTGAAGTGCTCCAAAGCACTGGGGCACCAAATGAAGCACAACCTTATGTACATGTGCCAATTTCGTGTCAATAGCTGCACCTCCATTGAATCTGAAGTTTTTGTCTGAAGAAGGCTATTTTAAACAATGGGGTCCACACAAAGTTTACAGTAAAGACACTTTAATTGTACTTTGATCTCAATTATCCTACTGTTTATGGACAGGTAAAGTCTCATTTACTTCAGTTTTTGCACAAATAAAAGGTTAGCCATGTACTACACCCTCTTGAGTCGTATAACGTGGTTGCTCGAGTTCAGTGAAGTGACACAAAAATATACAAAATGGTTCAAATGGCTCTAAGCACTATGGGACTTAACATCTGAGGTCATCAGTCCCCTAGACTTAGAACTACTTAAACCTAACTAACCTAAGGACATCACACACATCCATGCCCAAGGTAGGATTCAAACCTGTGACCGTAGCAGCAGTGCAGTTTCGTACTGAAGCGCCTAGAACCGTTCAGCCACAGTGGCCAGCAAAATTATATGTGCAACAAATAAATCATCAGTATATTCCAGAATCATGCTATCCTTGAAGTATAACAGTCACATCAATACAAAAAACTATGTGCACAGAAATATAGTTTGGAAATAACACAGTTCACAGTCCAGTACTATTCTAACAGTTTGCAGAATGCCTTATTGAAGATTAACAGAGTTTCTGAGATTACTTACAAGTTTGCAGCCAATCATTGAAAACAGTCACTGATTTACAGAATGGCCCCTGGATAGTGAAATTTAAATAAAACTCAGCACAGTTTACGAGTTGTAATTTGTGCTAACTCATTCGTGGTGGACATAGACATTGTACATTTTGTAACCATCCATAGAGCGACTAAAATAGCTTCCCAAAGCCTCTCTTTTATGATATTACAATAAACAGAACTACACGTATCTATTGTTGCTCATTGGGTTTTTACAAATTGCAGTTAAGTATGTACATATCTGATTAACTGAACAGTGGAGGGATATTCTTCTGACTGTAAACTTTCTGATACAATAATAATTGTTATCGAATTACATTGTCTAGTTTGCCAAAATGTAGTATTCTATTTAAGTAACAGTGTTTTAACTATGAATGCTAGTTACTCTGAAATAAAATGAGTGCACAAGTTGTACATATTTTCAGCATTAGCTGTATAAAGTCTACTGCTCTTTACATGGCTTTTTTCATCAATATTATCAGAAAGTTAGCTATCAGCCATTTGTTTACATACATACAATAACATCGAAAAATGAAGTTATGATAATCATAATTAGCACTGTTTTTAGATAAACTAATTACACTTATGCATTTGAATTAACCAAAAGAATGTAATGGATAATAAAGTGAAGTTGGCTAAGCTGTGAGATAGTGTTTAAGATTTTGGGTAGTGTTCACATCCCATATAAGTGATCATATTGGTGGTGTTTTCAAACAAATAAATAAATGAAAATAAAAATAAAAAAAATTGGGGAGAAAAAAATCCACAGCAGCCGGATGGAATCCACATGCTTTGTTACATGTGACTTGTCACATCACAAAGCAGTGAGGGGGCACAGCTGTGGTAAACTCCTGTGTTGCTTTTACAAACTCTGAAATGAAGTATATGCTCTTCTCTCTTGAAAAGATAGAGCTGATCCACAGTTGGCAGATCCTACTGGCATTCAGAGTTGTCATCTTGGTCCACATCACATCCCACAGTAATGAAATGAACTAGAAACCTTAGAGAAAAGATAATCTTGTATGTCATCTCTAGACAATAATCAAAGGATTTTGGAGAAAGCTGTCATTGTTTGAGTCATCACTGGAAGGAAAAAACCATTTTCACTGTTTCAAGGTTTTGTGCTACAATCCCCAATTACATCAACCTTTATTTTCCAGAACAAATTGTTTGTGACTTTTAGAAGAATTTTTTTTAAGGAGATTGGCAAATCTTAGAGAAGTGAGAGTGACATTAGGCTCATTGATTTGCAAGCAAATGATTTGTTGACAGAGAAGCACAGAGAAGTAAAACTTCTAAAATTTTATTGCTGCTTACATGATGTTGAGTTTCCAAAACAGAGGAAATTTGCCACTGGTATGGCACTATTGAATGAGAGTGACTGATGAACATTTAAAAGCAATTCTCTGGATTGGATGCAGCAATATCAAACCAAATATTGATGATTCTTGAAAATCAAACACCAGTTTCACAAACTTCGTTAACCTTTTATTTTCTGCTTAGTTTTTGATATTTGGATATTTCACACTGATGTTCCTACCTTTTTGGTAATGTCACTGTCTTTGATAACTTGCTTGCCCTTGTTTTTAGACATTATGTGTCATTCACCCATGATTAACATGAAATGTTGAACTTAGTTTTCAATCTTTTTTTCTATAGTTCGTTTGTTCCTGCTTGCAATTATTGTATGGAATGATGTTGCTGCCAATGCTCAACATTTTGTCAGCTATCCAGCCCACTAAGGGAAACGTTTGGTGAACTCTAACGGAAAGAATGCACTTCATCCTCATTTCATGTTTTGCTATGTGCACACCAGTTGTTGTTACGATGGCAGTGGTTTGACAGAATGGCAACAAAGCCAAAAAAGAGTTTTCGTAGGTTGCAGTGAGGGAGATTATTATCTGTCCCAACAGTGCAGCATGCATTCAGAAGGAATTGTAGAAAATAAGTGCATGTAAACAGAGAATTCTCCCAGAAAGACACAGTATCCCTTTATTGGATTATCAAAGTGCATCACCACCTAAACGACAAACTTCCACCACATTGCTGGGTTGGGTGTAGAAGTTAAAATGAGTTAGCTCTCTTCCCTTGCCTGCCAGCAGCGTAGTGATATTTTCCTTTGAGTGGGGGAGGGGAGGGGGGGGGTAGATTTAGGACCATGTTTGTGGTGCACCTCCACTGGCAACAAGAATACTGGAGCAGCTCAGACAATGCATTGTTGCTGCTGTGATTACCATCAACAGGATATCACTACATGGGGTATGTAAAGAACTTCATTCCACTTGGAGATGTGTTGTGTCATGAGAGAGGCACTCATAGAATATTTGTAGAGTGCTAAATGCAAACTTGGTGAGTTTATAGTTTTATTCTTGCTTGAATCATATTTGTATCTGTAATACTTGTGAATGTGTGTACTCTCTCTCCTTTTTAATGGGATATGTCAGCTTGTACCTGACAACAGACGAGTTTTCAATTAAGTGAGCAGTGATGGAGATCTGTACGTTGAGTCTCTGAGCCCACAGACACAGCAGATTCAACAACAGACTCAAGTCATGAGTTTTCAGTTAAATCAGTACTGATGGAGATTTGTGTGTCAAGTCTGTGAGCACAGGGACACAGCAGGTTCAGAGATGATACCGTAATGTTGGTCTCAATGGTGAGCTTAAGGCTGTGTAACAAGTCTGTAAGCACAGGGACACAGCAGGTTCAGAGATGATACCATAATGTTGGTCTCAATGGTGAGCTTAAGGTGATTATACATAGGCCATTCCTGATCTTTATTAGACCATTATGAACAAGAGAATGAGATTCCTTAAAAGCTCATTTTAGACATAACTATGTTTGCTCTTCCAATCAGTACTCCTTCATCCTAATGAAACTCTTCATTTAAACTGATAACAGTCTTTGTTTAGGTTCCATTGAGGTTTCAGTGACTCTTATTAAAATGCAAGCTGACTTGTTTGTTACTCCTGAAAGACTTCAATAAGTGCATATAAACTAATGCTCTGAAAAGCTAAGCCACAGGTCTTAGCACAGTTTGAATATCGGTTTATGATACAAAGCTCAGCAAGCCCAGATTATGTAAGCATATCAAAAATGGCAATTATAAGAGTCGAGGGGTATGAAAGAGAAGCAGTGGTTGGGAAGGGAGTAAGACAGGGTTGTAGCCTATCCCTGATGTTATTCAATCTGTATATTGAGCAAGCAGTAAAGGAAACAAAAGAAAAGTTCAGAGTAGGTATTAAAATCCATGGAGAAGAAATAAAAACTTTGAGGTTCGCTGATGACATTGTAATTCTGTCAGAGACAGCAAAGGACTTGGAAGAGCAGTTGAATGGAATGGACAGTGTCTTGAAAGGAGGGTATAAGATGAACATCAACAAAAGCAAAATGAGGATAATGGAATGTTGTCGAATTAAGTCGTGTGATGCTGAGGGAATTAGATTGGGAAATGAGACACTTATAGTAGTAAAGGAGTTTTGCTATTTGGGGAGCAAAATAACTGACAATGGTTGAAGTAGAGAGGATATAAAATGTAGACTGGCAATGGCAAGGAAAGCATTTCTGAAGAAGAGAAATTTGTTAACATCGAGTATAGATTTAAATGTCAGGAAGTCGTTTCTGAAAGTATTTGTATGGAGTGTAGCCATGTACGGAAGTGAAACATGGACGATAAATAGTTTAGACAGGAAGAGAATAGAAGCTTTCAAAATGTGGTGCTACAGAAGAATGATGAAGATTAGATGGGTAGATCACGTAACTAATGAGGAGGTATTGAATAGAATTGGGGAGAAGAGGTGCTTGTGGCACAACTTGACTAGAAGAAGGGATCAGTTGGTAGGACATGTTCTGAGACATCGAGGGATCACCAATTTAGTATTGGAGGGCAGCATTGAGGGTAAAAATCGAAGAGATGAATGCACTAAACAGATTCAGAAGGATGTGGGCTGCAGTAGGTACTGGGAGATGAAGAAGCTTGCACAGGATACAGTAGCGTGGAGAGCTGCATCAAATCAGTCTCAGGACTGAAGACCACAACAACAACAACATCAAAAATGGTCTTCCAGAGGTGACTTAGGATAGGAACAGGTATTTTTTAGGGACAGCACAGACCCCAGTACTGATGCTGAAGCTGTTTGCCAGCTGTTTGCAATGCAGGGATGATTCGATATTGTAGCATCCTGTATATGAATTTCTATTTGAAAACTGGTACTCTGAAAAAAAGTAGCATCAAGCTCACTAATTCCCTGACATTTCATGGTTGTAAGAAGAGTGTGAACCTCTCCAATTATCCATCTATGATGACAACTGTGTTAGATTTTTATGGATGAAGAAGGTCTTTCATTATTATATGAAATTTCATTAAAAATTATTACTAGTTGTTATACAGATTTCATTGCTTTATGTAATGGTAGTATTTCTTAATTATTTGTGTGAAGCCATAAATTAGTTATGCGTAAGTTGAGAATGATTTCTCAGAATGAGGGGGAAATAAACATTTAGTATGTGTGTGTGTGGGGGGGGGGGGAGGGGGGGGGGAGATATAGTTACTATTTAACCAAATGGAAACAAATGGATTAGCAACATTTGCCATGTATCACTTTACTGTAACATGACCCTTTAAGATACACCAGACTTACTTGAATAATGCTACATTGTTGGTGTCCTGCTATAGTAAAAAGAAAATCTGGCATCAAATTAATGGAATTCAGTATTTAAAAACAGTTTTTCATTATAGGCAATCCCTGCAAAAATGAGAAAGGTTTGTGCTAAATTCCATAATGGACAACTAGCCAGAAGCAAAGATATGTCTGTTGCATCAACACAATGTCATTTGATAAAAGGCACAAAACTTTTAAAATGCATGAAATACCAAGAAAAACCACATTATCTTGATTGGTTGCTCAGAGGGCATGTATTCACTATGCAATTTACTTGAGGAACAGTAGTACTACATATGGTTTGTGATTACAAGTTGTGGTCTACAGTGGGAAAAGGCATATTAGAAGGCAGAAAAAATACTGCTGCCAGGACTGGCCAATGGCTTGCTGTGCAGGGGCAGGCAATGGTAGACCTTGTATGGTAGGGGAAGTACATAATTGACAATTAGAGCAATCAATTTACACTGCATTTTCAGTCAGGTACAGTGAATTGGACCATTAGTGTGGGGATAGAAGACCTGCATTGTCATCAGCAGATTACTGCAGACAACGCAGGAGTGACAGACATTGGCAAGACATCTACCTCAAAGGAACAGCAGTTAGTGAGGCATCTTGCAAGCTGCCACCACAACAGACCTTTTTTGTTACAAAGTGTTCCGCTCTCTTGCTCTTCTTTGTACCACACGTGGCACACATATATTCATCTGCTGAGCAGCCATCAGCCACTGGGCTTTGGCATTACAAATTTGTGGATTACACTAGGTCTTCATTGTGCTCACATTATTCATCTGCAAAATTAATTCCTCCAGAAACATGTTACCTTCAGAATTTCTATATTTCGTTATCGCATCCTTCTCTGCATTTGAAAATTCCTTCTAACATGACACAGTTCTCATTGACCCACTATCATGCAGTGCCATATTTTAGTTCATTTGTTGTGCCCTGTTGCAGTTTTTTGTGTAGGGTGAGGGAACAGGTTACAGAGAGGTATATTAAGCCATTTGGAGGTATACTAAGCCATTTGCTCATGAACAAATAATTCACTGTTTCCAAAAATGTACATTCTTGTGGCACTAGTATGTCAACCTTTCCCATAGGCTGTCACTGTGGTCTGAATCATACACAGAGCTTACACCAATGATTGAATTTTGTTTCATACACAAACAGTATCACATGTACATTAAATCACTTCATTCCTTTATTTATCAGCATGTATGCACAATTCTGTCACAACAGTGCAGAGTTGCTACTAGGAGTTATGTATGAAAGAAGATTCAACAGATGAATCTAGCAAGGATAGCAAGTGGGTATTCATTCATATAGATACAAATATCATAGATCCATCAATGGATGTGGAGCACAAGCTCAGATTGGATAAGAATCCATAAGGAAACCAGCCACATCATTTTTAGTGAAGGCAATTTATCATACCTAAAGCAGCACAGGAAATGTATGGAAAACCTTGTTAACTAGATGATGATTTGAACCATGCTTTTTCTGAATGCAAATGCAGAGGAAAGCCAGGAACTTAATTCAGTCTGCCATAAGTCTCTATAAAACATCTAGTATTATACCTAGTGGCACTGCATATAAAAAATTTGTGACTGATACATATATGAAGTGTTAAAAAGGAGTCTCACATATTTATACAGGAGTATTGGCCAAATCTAGAAGGAAACTGTAAGTGTATGTCCATAAACAAATACCTCTTGAGAAATTAGGAGTTTTATTGTGATGAGTAATCTGCAGTACTCTTAGGTAAGGCAGAGTGCATAAGAGATGGCCTCATAAAGTATTATACCTATGCACATTGACATCTACACCTACATATATTCTCTACAAACCACTGTGAAGTGTGTAGCTAAGAATATGCCCCATTGCACCAGTTATTAGGATATCCTCCAATGCCATTCACGTATGAAGGGCATGAAGAATGTTTAAATGCCTCCATGTGTGTTATAATTAATGTAATCTTGTCCTCATTATCCTTATATGAGCAATTCACGGGGGGTTGCAGTATATTCATAGTGTCAATATTTAAAGCCAGTTCTTGAAGTTTTGTAAGTAGTCTATCTTGGGATAATTTACATCTATATTCTAGAGTTTGTCAGTTCAATTCCTTCAAAATTTCTGTGACACTTTCCCATGGATCAAACAAACCTGTGACCACTCATGCTACCCTTCTCTGTGACGATGACGATGACGATGACGACGACGACGACGACGACGACGACGACGACGACGACGAGGAGGAGGTCCCATACTCCGCAGAGTGTAGGGGGACGATGCGGGAGGCCCACATCACTGACTAGGCAAGGTCCTAGTGCAGGTGGTTTGCCACTGCCTTCCTCCAACCATAATGGGGATGAATGATGATGATGAAGATGACATAACAACACCCAGTAATCTTGAGGCAGGAAAATCACTGATCCCACCGGGAATCAAACCCTGGACCCCATGCGCGGGAAGTGAGAATGCTACCACAAGACCCTTCTCTTTATACTTTCAATACTGCTGTTAGTCTTATTTGGTACATGTACCACATGTTTGAGCAATATTCTGAAATGGTTTGCACCACTGATTTGTAAGCAATCTCCTACATAGACTGATTGCACGTCCCCAGTATTGTACCAATAAACCAAAGATTACCATCTGCTTTACCCATGACTGAGCCTTTACGACCATTTCACATGTGGACAGATGTGAATCCTGGAGCAATCATGCAGGTGAGGCATCAGGATCGATTCACTATCAGTGTACATGCAGGGCTGGCTGACTGACACATAGAGCAGGAAAGTTCATGCATTGGGGCAATAAGTTCGTTTTGTATCTACTTCTACACAACTGATAGATGGGAATGAAAGAATAAATTGATGCATATCTCAGCAGGTATTGGTTTCTGGACATCATTGTAGGAACTCCTCTTCTAGTTTTGACCACTGGTACGTCCTGCAGGTAAATGTGACTTTTTTTGAATGTACATATTACAGAAATGTGACAATGCACAGGCTGGTTGTAGGCCCCAGGCTGTAGAGGAAACTTATGAAATTCATGGAATGACAAAATGAAGCCTTTTTTCTTTGAAAAAAATCTTTATTTGCTGTATGTACAAAATACACAATTATTGTTTGAATCATGACTTTTCTAAAATATTTAGAAGCTGTAAATCACTGTCTCCTTAAAATAGACACACAATTAATGGAATTATGCTTTGGCACAAGTAATTAATATCTTATGAACATTAGAATTGTTGAATTTTTTTTCCATGGAATAAACAGAAATGCCACAAACTCGAACACTGATGATTTTCTTTCTGTCATCGCAGTACTCACCATTCATGAACTGCACCGACAGAAGTATTTCAGAAGCCAAACCAGACTGTGACATACCTGACTCCCCTCTCTCAGAATTAAGTTATATGTTTGGTAGCAAAAGATGTTGGACACTAAAAAATTTAACACAGAGAGCTCAGTTATTCCTTTCATTATACAGTGAGGTGACAGAAGTCATGACATACCAATATGTACTATTGCATACACAAGGCAAAAAAGTGAAGTCCATTGGTGGAGCTGCTATCTGTGTGCAGGTGATTCATGTGAAATGGTTGCCACTATGATTATGGCTGCACGACAGGAACTAACAGACTTTGAACACTGAATGGTAGTTGGACCTAGATGCATGGGACATTCCATTTCAGATATCATTAAGGAATTTGGTAGCACCTCTCCTGGGTTCATGATCATATCAACTGGACTCTAGATGACTGTAAATCCATGGCCTGGTCAGGAGAGTCCCAATTTCAGTTGGTAACAGCTGAGGGTAGGGTTTGAGTGTGGCCAAAACACAATAAAGCGATGGATCCATGGTGTCAACAATGCACTGGGCCAAGTTGGTGGTAGCTACATAATTGTGTGGGCTGTGTTTACATGGTATTGACTGGGTCCTCTGGTCCAACTGAACTGATCATTGACTGGAAATGATTATGTTTGGCTACCCGGAGACCATTTGTAGCCATTCATGGATTTCATGTTCCCTAACAATGATGTCATGTCACTGGGCCTGCAATTGTTCATGACATGTGAAGAACATTCTGGACAGTTTGAGCACCATGGTCGCCTGACATGAATCCCATTGAATGTTTATGGGATGTAATTGAATGATCAGTCCATGCCTGACATCCTACACTGGCAACACTATTGCAATTATGGACAATTAAAGAGGCAGCATGGCTCAGTATTTCAACAGGGGACTTCCAATGCCTCGTTGAGTCCATCCCACGTCAAGTTACTGCTCTGTGCTGGGCGAAAGGTGGTCCGACACAGTATTATGTGGACTTTTGTCACCTCAGTGTACTGTATTTATTATAATGCTGGACATCAACAGAACTGATCAACTTACTGTAGTCTTCCACTACATTAATATACATGCTAAGAACAAAAGAAAAACATTTTGCACCATGAAAGAATGATCTGAATCAGATGGAAATCAGTACTTGTGATGTACATGTACAGACAAACGAATGTTCAGAATTTCAGAAAAACTGGATCATTTCTACGACAGAACGTGCTTCACAATTTCAACAAGTCAGTAACACGTTGATCCACCTCTGGCCCTTATGCAAGCAGTTATTTGACTTGGCATTGATTAATAGATTTGTTGGATGCCCTCCTGAGGGATATCATGACAGTTTATGTCCAACTGGAATGATAGATCATCAAAATTCCAAGATAGTTGGAGGGTACTGCCTATAATGCTCCAAACTTCCTCAATTGGGGACAGATCCAGCGTCCTTGCTGGTCAAGGTAGGTTTTGACAATGATGAAGACAAGCAGTACAAACTGTCACAATGTACAGGCACTCATTATCTTGCTGAACTGTAGGCCCAGGATGAGTTTCCATGAAGGGTAACAAAACCGTACAGACTATCGTCGATGTACTGCTGTGCTGTAAGTGTGTATTGGATGGATCCTGCTATGGCAGGAATGGCAGCCGAGACCATCACACCTGGATGTCAGGTTGTATGGTGGGCGACAGTCAGGTTGGTATACCACCGCTGTATGGGGTGTCTCCAGACATGTCTTTGCTGGTCTTTGGGGCTTAGTTCAAAGTGGGACACATCACTGATGACAGCTCTACTCCAATCAATTTCAGCAAGATCATGTCTACCCACACACAGTGAGAGTTTCTCCTGCTTGTCTCCATGTGTGCCAAACCCTACCTAGGCCAGCAAAGTCGCTGAATGTTTGGAGTATTATGGGCAGGCCACTGCAACAAGCTCGGAACTTTGATGATTTAACGTGCCAATCAGACCGAATCTGGCACAATATCCCTCAAGAGGTCATCCAACAACTTATCAACCAGTGTCAAGCTGAATAACTGATTTTAAAAGGGTCATGGACAGACAATGAGTTACTGACTTGCATAATTTGGCGAAGCTCATTCATCCAATTTTTCTGAAATTGTTTGCCTGTACATGTACATCACATCTACCAATTGCCGCACTATTTATAATTCCTTCATAGTGCATCTATTTTGTCATAGAGTGTAATTAAATATTATTCTGTAAATTCTGTGGAGGTAAAGACATTCAAATAATTTAGGCCTACTTAATCTACCCAGCCCAGGTGTTGCCAGCTGTTTCGAAAGGCTTCAGACTGATTGGTGTTGTGAGCCATACCACAGGCACACCGGCCCACTGCACTGTGCTTTCTGCTTGCACTAGCCATAGGTTCGTACGAGCAGTTGCCAGCGGGCTCGTGCGCATGCACAGAGCTGAAGTCGTGTATGAGCTGCGCTTTCTGGCTACTTGAAGTGGGGCTGTTTGCTGTATGGGCAGTAGCAGCAATCTGCCAGACACTACCTGGAAAAATGTTTCTGTCACAGCCAAGCTGCCAGATTTGCACATATGCAGAGCTGTGTGAGTTGGAGTCGGGGCAGACTCCATGTGCATGCGTGTTCACTGTTCATTCTCTTGGAAGCTGTTGTGGCGATAGGTCTGCTCTCTTGCTGTTTACACTTCATCGTCGTGAATTGTAAGGTAAGCATTTTATTTATTCTCATATGAAGTCACCTTTACTTGGAGGAGTGCGAAGTACTTGCACATGGTTGAACGTGAAATTTATTGATACTGTTTATTCCAGATGTCTAGCGAATCCGAGTCAGATTTTCTGTGGAGCGTTGAGGAGCTGGAAATGTTCCAACCGCAAAAAAGACAGAGGAGTGAAAATTATGTAGAGAATGTGGTGCCACACTATAGTGACAGGGAATTTGTAGAACATTTTTGGGTGCGGCATCATGTGGCAGATGATCTTAGCGAAAGGTTTAGGAATTCAAGATTCTATAATTATCAGGCAGGAGGAAATGGGAAACTGCTCCCACTGCAGCATATCTTGAAATTTTTGTGGTTCGCTGGCCACGAAGCTGCAGGTTTCAGGGATGTCGCAGATAGGTTTAACATCTGTATTTCTTCTCTGCAATGTGTTATACAGAGAGTTACAAACTTCAGAAATGATTTAGGAAGAGAAGTTACAAAAGTGGCCATCCGTCGAAGAAAGAGCAGAGATTGAGGCTCATTTCCAGGGCAATGGATTGCCTGGTGTGATTGGGGTAATTGACAGTTCACACATTAGAATTGATAGACCTCAGAAAGATCCCCAGTTGTATATGAATATGAAGAATTACTTTTCCATTCAACTGCACGTAGTTTCTGATCATAATCGATGGAATAGGGACTTATTTGTCGGCTTTCTGGGCTCTGTGCATGATGGGAGAGTGTTCAGGACATCCACACTCTACCAAACACTCAAAAGTGTAGAGATTTTCATCTTTTGGGTGACAGTGCCTATCCCTGCACCAGAAATTTATTAACACCATTTAGAAATACAGGGCATTTGTCGAGAGTGCAATGTGACTTCAATATGGCACTCTAAAAAAAAAAAAAAACAGGTGTGTTGTAGAACATTGCTTTGGCCTGTTGAAGCAGCGTTTCAGACAGTTATATCATGTGAAATTAAGGAGTGCTAGAGAGATGGTGCACTTCATCCGAGTGTGCTGTGTGCTACACAATCTCGCTGTGGAAGATAACTTGGAGTTAGAAGATAATGAAGGCACATACAGTAATAACTATTTCATTTCATTGTTTTACTACATTTACAATAATTTTGCAAACACTAACGACATGAGCTTAATATACAAATAACTTTTAATTCTTTTGAGTGTATTTAAGTATCTGATTCTCACAGGTGAAGAGGATGATGCACCGGCTGAAGAACCAGTAGTCAGTTTTTACAACAGGGATGACAGAAGTGCCATTGCAAAGAGGGCTATGATTGCAGCACAGTTGCAAATGTAAAAGCAGCACCAGATTCCCCATCACCAACATATTACAACAAATGGAAGTAAAACCCTATCGGATAAAATTATACACACTGATTAACAACTTTAGTTACTACAAATTTGAAGGTTTAATGTTCAGTGTCTAAGAATTTCATTCATTCATTCTTTATTGATCAACAAATCATTTTGGGTACAGAGAATACTACATGATATGGGACAAGTCATACTTGTGAAACATTTAAAAAATACACAACACCAAATAAATACACCTACACTTACACAATTGTATGATAATTATAGATTACAGGATATAGTATTAGTATATTCAAAAGTTGTTTGAAATTAAGGTCAACAAGGCCTCATTAAAATTAGTGGATAAATTTAAAATACAATTCAGTACAGATAAGCATTACACAATTTATACAATAGTTATGATATACTGGATAAATATAAGTACATACAAGTATATCAATTTTTAACAGTTGGTTAGGCCTTATTGAAATTTACATTTTGAAGGTAAATTATAGTAGAGAGAGATAAGTGTGCAAATATATATCACACAGAAAAATCGCATTCAAAATATTCATGTTACAAAAACATTATTTTAATAATAATGACTTAAGCCTTATTTTAAAATGTACTGGGTTGTTGTTTTTATGTTTAGTGGTAGATGATAAAAAAGTTTAATCCCCATACATTTTACACTATCAGCTATATGCTGAAAGGAAAGGGTAAACTGTGTCAGCAAATATTTCCCTCTAGTGTCATGCTGGTGGTAGTCCAGATTCTGCTTCAGGCTGCCAATATTTAGCTTGGTATCTCCAATCTATACTGGCATGGAAGTGGAAGAATATCTAGTTTTTGGAATACTTGTTTACACAAGTCTCCCTGCTTTTTAAATAACACTATCCTCACAGCTTCATTTTGGAGCTTAAATATTTTATTGGACTCAGAACTGTGGCCACAGAATATGAGGCCATATGTTAGGATTTAGTGGAAGAGCATGGTACATTGATGTTAGGATATTTATACTCATCAGTTCCCTGACTGACAAAAGCATAACACATACTTTACTGAGGTAGCAGCACATTTGATTTTTATTATTTTTTCCCTCCAGATCATATCAATGATGTGGATGTTAATTAGAAAAATATCAAATTTATACACAAAATAGGACAGAATGAATGCATACGTAATTTTACAAGAGTTAAAACAACTGTGCTTCACTATGAATGACACTTATAAATTAATGCCTAGCAGTTCATTGTAATCTAACAAAGCTATGAAGAAACTGCAAGATTAAAATTTCTTAGGGCCAATAACATACTGCGTGAAGAGTTTGACAGAGCACTGAAAGACCTGAGTCGAAACAAGGCCCCCGGAGTAGACAACATTCCACTAGAACTACTGACGGCCTGGGAGAGCCAGTCCTGACAAAACTCTACCATCTGGTGAGCAAGATGTATGAAACAGGCGAAATACCCTCAGACTTCAAGAAGAATATAATAATTCCAATCCCAAAGAAAGCAGGTATTGACAGATGTGAAAATTACCGAACAATCAGTTTAATAAGCCACAGCTGCAAAATACTAACACGAATTCTTTACAGACGAATGGAAAAACTAGTAGAAGCCGACCTCGGGGAAGATCAGTTTGGATTCCGTAGAAATACTGGAACACGTGAGGCAATACTGACCTTACGACTTATCTTAGAAGAAAGATTAAGGAAAGGAAAACCTACGTTTCTAGCATTTGTAGACTTAGAGAAAGCTTTTGACAATGTTGACTGGAATACTCTCTTTCAAATTCTAAAGGTGGCAGGGGTAAAATACAGGGAGCGAAAGGCTATTTACAATTTGTACAGAAACCAGATGGCAGTTATAAGAGTCGAGGGGCATGAGAGGGTAGCAGCGGTTGGGAAGGGAGTGAGACAGGGTTGCAACCTCTCCCCAATGTTATTCTATCTGTATATTGAGCAAGCAGTAAAGGAAACAAAAGAAAAATTTGGAGTAGGTATTAAAATCTATGGAGAAGAAATAAAAACTTTGAGGTTTGCCGATGACATTGTAATTCTGTCAGAGACAGCAAAGGACTTGGAAGAGCAGTTGAACGGAATGGATGGTGTCTTGAAAGGAGGATATAAGATTAACATCAACAAAAGCAAAACGAGGATAATGGAATGTAGTCGAATTAAGTTGGGTGATGCTGAGGCTATTAGATTAGGAAATGAGACACTTAAAGTAGTAAAGGAGTTTTGCTATTTGGGGAGCAAAATAACTGATGATGGTCGAAGTAGAGAGGACATAAAATGTAGACTGGCAATGGCAAGGAAAGCGTTTCTGAAGAAGAGAAATTTGTTAACATCGAGTATAGATTTAAGTGTCAGGAAGTCATTTCTGAAAGTATTTGTATGGAGTGTAGCCATGTATGGAAGTGAAACATGGACAGTAAATAGTTTGGACAAGAAGAGAATAGAAGCTTTTGAAATGTGGTGCTACAGAAGAATGCTGAAGATTAGATGGGTAGATCACATAACTAATGAGGAAGTATTGAATAGGATTGGGTAGAAGTTTGTGGCACAACTTGACCAGAAGAAGGGATCGGTTGGTAGGACATGTTCTGAGGCAACAAGGGATCACCAATTTAGTATTGGAAGGCAGTGTGGAGGGTAAAAATCGTAGGGGGAGACCAAGAGATGAATACACTAAGCAGATTCAGAAGGATGTAGGTTGCAGTAGGTACTGGGAGATGAAGAAGCTTGCACAGGATAGAGTAGCATGGAGAGCTGCATCAAACCAGTCTCAGGACTGAAGACAGCAACAACAACAAATAAGATGCAAAGCATTTTTGTAAAACAAATGACAAAATATAAAAAATGAGTAATGGACTTTTTTTTTGAGTTAAACAGGACAAATGACAACAGCCTAAGAAATGTAACTCCAGATATGTGGGGACAAATGAACAAGCAATATCTTAGCTGTTAATTATAAATAAAAGTAGCTTCCCCCCCTCCCCCAGTAAGGTTTCAAATTTAGGATTACAAAGGCAGAAGCATTGATCAGTGTGAGCTGTTCTGAAGGGAAGACATGTTGGGGAGAAAATACTGGAGGAAAAATAGAGCAATGAAAGAACGACTTGCCATACAGTCACGAATTGACCAAAGTATCTATTTGGGGACAGACATTTAAAACATCAGATTTTGGTTTATTTGTAGAATACAGGGGAAATGCAATCAGTCTACAAAGAAGATTGCTTATAAATAACTTTTGCCACGTGCCGTAGACTATTGCTCAAGTGTGAGAGACTCATACCAAACAGAAATAGGCATATTGAATATACAGAGACTGTCTGAACAAATGGCCACATGTTGGATTCATGAAAGTGTCACAGATGGTTTAAATGAACTGTTAAACGAACAGTTACAAAATGTCCCAAGAAAGCCTACTTACAAAGATTTAAGAACCAGTTTTAAATGATTGTACTAGTCCTCTATGTATAACTCCTGTAGGGATCGGGACAAGATTAGACCAAGTACAGCTCACACAGAGGCACTTAAACATACATGAACTTAATGGGAAAATCGAACAACTGGTACACACCCTCTGCCATGCATTTTATCAGGAATAGTGGTAAATATCTATCAAATTCCAACACTTATCACTAACAAACCCCTATTTAAAGTTTAGGTATCTAGCAGAGAGTTCAAGATATAATTAGCAAAATTTACCTTATGTAAATTATAAAAATAGAAAGGGCAGAATACAAAGAAAAGATTTAAAAATGAAATTTTGGAGAATAACTCATCCGAGCCTTGAAATACTTCCCGAGGAGCATATTCTTCTCCAACGTTGCCTTCAGCAAATAACGTTTCACTTCCAGGCTTGCCCGTTCCTCAACTCCAGCCTCTTTTTTCCCCTCTGGTCTCTTTTTCTGTCTTTCCTGCTCCATCTGAAGCCTCTCCTTTAAATATTTGCTTCTCTCTTTTTGGGCATCTCTTGCTGTGCGACTCTTGACTTCAAGCTTCTTGTGAGGGGGGTGGATGTACTTGTGGAGTCCTTAAATATTAACATGCACAAAAATTGTTTACATGCTCATGCATAAAAATTGCTTACATGCTCATGCAGAAGTGTGGCATAGAGAAGTATTCCATCATAGTAATGTTAGCACTTACCCAGTGATTAAAATAATTTAGTACATGAAGGAAGGCACTAAAAAATACAGAGTAAAATCAGATTTGCTTGGATAAAGAGAATGAACACAGTCAAACAGCAATTCTTTTAGGCGCAATTTTGTTACTGAAAACAATTTTCATATCACTAATAAACCAGTTTAATGTAAATACCTCTAGAAGGAATAAGGGAAGACCAGAGATGTCTGCAATACTTAGAAAGGGTAAAACGCATATTAAGGAGTGAAAAAAATAAAGGAACTACAGTGTCTCTAACCAATTAAATTATTGGCATTAATATTATACAAATCAAACTGGGGTCATATTAGCTTGGAAGATTACTACATATAAAGAAATTTGAATGGAACATCAATGAGTGCACTGAAAAAAGAAAAAAGTTCACACAAACGTCCAGCATACTCCCACAGTTTCCATTGAGAGAACTGACAAACTGCATAACTTTGGACCGAGATCTTGCAAATATGAATGAAAACTTTTTTTTTTATATTTACAGATATTGGTAAAACAAAATTGTGATAGGCTACCTCCAGTTACCTTGGAGGATGAATTGAAAAATTACTTACGCACATAAACCATAAATTGAAGGATACAGAAAATAGGAATGTCATATTCAACAAATAGCTATGAAACTGCAATGCTCACACCCACGTGGACTCTTAGCATTTAGTAATTAACAGCTAGGACAGTACAAATGAAACTATCAGAAATCATTTGCTTGGAAAATACTCCATGCAAAGCACTTCAACATACTTTAGTAGCTTTGTATGAACGTCATAAAATGCAGTCTCAGCAAGCAGTACGCATATTTCGCGCAAAGAATTAGACAAAACTAACCTTCGTCCAGTATCCTGATGGCCCGGTAACAGCCTGGTCGCTTGGTTGGTCGCTGCCTCCGCCACAACGTCTAAAGAAAATAAAGCACTGTGTTAATGTACATCAAAAATCGTTATAAACTAGAAGTCCCTTGAAGAATTTCGCGTGATGACTGTACGAAGTATCGAATGTAACTTACTTGCACCATCAAGCAAAACCTCCGGGTAAATGTTGCTCTTGTTCTGAAAGATCTCTTCCATTTCTTTCATATACACGAAATCTTTCCGACCTCTTCCTGATTTATTGTTGTCCACTACGCCCTTATAAGAACGTAGCAAACATCGCCATTTGTTCTCACACTGCGCTTGGGAGAACGTCTTTCCGAAAGCTTTCTTGATATAAGTGGACATCACTTCCGCTTCAGATCTCGGCTCTTACCGAGCCGTTCATTATGAATTCTACAGAATTCAATTACTTCAATGTAGCTTCCCTGTCCCACAACGGTTCCGGTGTGGGACATGAACGAAAGGGTTCTTTGTAGTCTGAAAACAACAAATATATAATAGAGTTTCCATATTCTCACCCATAATTAACATACACAGAATTTTTTTTACAATTAATTAACAAATAATCTTACCTTGCATCACCGCCCGGTAGCTGAGTGGTCAGCGTGACAGACTGTCAATCCTAAGGGCCCGGGTTCGATTCCCGGCTGGGTCGGGAATTTTCTCCGCTCAGGGGCTGGGTGTTATGTTGTCCTAATCATCATCATTTCATCCCCATCGACGCGCAGGTCGCCGAAGTGGCGTCAAATCGAAAGACCTGCACCAGGCGAACTGTCTACCCGACGGGAGGCCCTAGCCACACAACATTTCCATTTACTTCGTCCCCAGAAAAAAACATTGCTGTTGCTGCTGCACATGGTCGACGCTCAACGGTAACAACTGAAGAGCAGCTATACATCTCACGTGAGTCCAAAGACCTTGTAAAAAATAACTAGACTCACTGATGGCGCTGCAGTCGCAGGACAATTTGAACCTTCGCCTGGACACCATTACAGTGGTTGTAGTCTGATGTGTTGTGTAGTATTGTTGTTTATGAAGACCCTGATTCAACGTTGTATATTTGTTGGGGCGTACATACAGTATTTGTTACTCGTAATTCCACTGTCTGTACGTTCCAATCAAAAGAAGTGCAATGGTGACGAGTTGTGCAGCGATTAATTGTACAAATAAATTCGAGAAAGGAACGAATATTACATTTCACAGATATGTGAATATTTTAAGTTGTTTTGTATGTCAGTGCACTTGCTTAATAAGTGTTTTGTAACGCGGTATTAGCATAATGTCTGTGCATCTATTTGCAGGTTTCTTTTCTCAAAACCACAGCTGTTACAAAAATGGTTACACGCTGTCAGGAGGCAAGATTTCCGACCGACAGAATACCATTTTATATGTTCTGATCATTTTGAAGAAAGTTGGCTGATCGGTAGTGTTTTCATGGTCTAGATTAGGTTGAAACTTGATAATTTGGTCGTGAGTTGCCAAAGCACTCGTCATAAAATCTAAAGCAAGGTAGAGTCAGAAAATATCTATTAATATAGTGGGCAAATCTTCGAGTAATTTGACGCATTTTGCGTACATCTATCGTAAATGAACTACGAAAACTGCTAGGGGTCCAGTACATAACTTTTAGCTACGGCAGATCGCACGTAATACATAAGATAAATTCATAAACAGTGACTAGTTGCTGTTTGTTCATAAATTAAGAAGTATATTGTAGTAACGTATTTAAATGAGGCATTATGTTTGCGACCTAACTCAAGGGAAGGCATTTTATAACCAAAAGCGATGTATAAACATTTGAACTCCGCGCGTCAGTTTACCGAAAATGGTTCAAATGGCTCTGAGCGCTAAGCGACTTAACTTCTGAGGTCATCAGTCGCCTAGAACTTAGAACTAATTAAACCTAACTAACCTAAGGACATCACACACATCCATGCCCGAGGCAGGATTCGAACCTGCGACCGTAGCAGTCGCTCGGTTCCGGACTGTAGCGCCCAGAACCGCACGGCGACTCCGGCCGGCGTCAGTTTACCACTCTAATGGCCGCCGCCTAGAGGTGGCAAAAAATAACGTAACTGATAGAAATAACCGGTTACTGAGAAGTAACGGTTACTGCGATAACTGTTCCTCTGATTCTGGCAGTTATTTCAATAACTGTTTAGTGTCAACAGTGCCTCGCGCCATCTGTTGACCGAAGATCGTACTGCGCATTTGGAAGGCATTCTATAGACCATGGGAATAACTGTGAGACTGCGCGCCATCTGTTGATAAGAACTGTGTGCTATTTCGTGGGCCTTCGTTACTTTTAGCATAAACAATGAAATAAAGTTAATGTCTGAGCCGTGGCTGATAGGAGCTGCAGTACAGGCATTAACAAGTACGGTCGTTCCCTTAAGCCACCGCCTTACGTGTTAATTTAGCTTGGACGGGTAGTAGAAGGAAAGTTACTTAGGAATTCGAGCGACTATGGAAATAACTGTCAGAGACCGGTATTCTCCTCTGGCAGTTATCGTTATTGGCTCGTAGTTCTAGTTCTCTGGTAGTTATCGGGCTACCACCACAGATAACCTGGAAGCTGGTAACGGAATAACTGTGTGTCTAGACGTTCCTGACACGGTGACTCCCGTTAAAGGTCGTAGTTCCAGGTGATATTTCCAGAGAGGATAGTAACTTGAGCGAACAAATATTTTCGTACTGCTACGGAAATAGCCGCTGGCCATCGCGAATGACAAATAACATGTCAGAAAGTATAACATAATACAGTGGAATATAATAATTATTATCCTCATCATTTGTCGGGAGATTGTCAAAATATGTGAATATATCACAGTAACTGCTATATTTACAGAATTGGTACACTGACAGAATAAAACACAGTTACATACTTTTAATAAATTTATCGTACACAGAATACCCGATATTGACCGTTGCAACCAAGTGCTGTAAAAACTGAAATATAGCAGAATTTTTACCTAAGCTGGTCTATCAGTCTCTGTTACGATATTCATCTACAGAGTAGAAGGAGGGGTCAATGGAAGCGTCTGATTCCACCCGTCTGCTTCGACGTAAAGGTGTTGTGGTGTGTGAATGTCATTACGGCACGGTGTTTATGAGTTGGTTTGTGTGTGTGTGTGTGGGGGGGGGGGGACTGTCGATCTAGGTTGCAGTGCCGGAATTTGCTGGTGGTTATTAAATTTTTTTTTTCTAGCTGTGATGTTTTGTGTATTTATGATGTATTGAATGTGATTTAATTTATGTAGGGATGATTGATTTGTGGACTTTTGGGATTGTGGTTTTATTTTTCGCAGTTGTAGGTGTTGGTTTTTTGGCATCAGTAGCTGTGGTGGACCTGTATAGGTCACCGGAAATTACCGATTCCCATTTTCATAGTTGTGTGTGTTGATGTTTTAGTATCGTCATCTGAGGTTGACCTATATAGGTCAAGGGAAATGTCTGATTCCAATTTTCGTACTTTTAGTTGTGGGTATTGGTGTTTTGGTATGGTCACCTATAGTTGACCTATATTGTTCAAGGGAAGTGTCCGATTCCTGCAGATTTTTGTCGGTGTAGCAGAATGCTGTAATTTTTTTTTCTTTTTGTTCTTCATTTTGTGTTTTGGGATCATGGTGTGTTTTTTTTACTAGCTTGTCCTCACCCTAAAACCCCCAACTTCCCGCAGTTGTCCCATTGGTTTGATTGTATTTTTGGTGGGAAATGTTATTGTATTATTTATATGTATCTTCGTGTTTGTTGCCATGTATATGTAGTGACGTCATAGACACACTTAAAATAGCCATTTCCGGCATATTGATGACGGGTGGAATCAGACACTTCTGTATCAAATAGTCTTTCAAACACACTGTAAACCGTGCCTTATCTGAAACCAAGTTTTTAATGGTTGCTGACTTGCTGGCAGTTTATTGAAAATGCATGTTCCTGAATATTGGACCCCTTTTGGACCAAGGTAAGTAATTTTAGGTCTTTATGTAGATTGCTGTTCCCATTTCTAGTACTGATATTATGTATTAAGCTATTGGTTGGAAATTCATAAAGGAATAAATATACTAGGAAGCAGTGGTTAGAATACAAAGTTCCTTGAACAGGTTCCAACATGATGTTCTTGAATTGATACCACAAACGATTTTTATTACACGCTTTTACATGCGAAAAACTTTTGCTACGTTTGATAAGTTACCACAGAATATGCTCCCTTATGAAATAACAGAATGAAAAAATGTGGTATGCCCTTCCCAACTGAATTTATTATCGAGTTGTAGTCCCAGAAATGTAACACTGTCAACCTTTTCGATCTGCATGTCTTCATATGTTATAAACATGCTGTCGCTGGAGAAATCGAGCAGTTTGCAAATCTGACATAAAACTTGGATTCGCGTACTCACACTTTTCCAAATAGGACTAGCTTTTACAGCACAGGAGTAAACGAATGTGTCACATTACGTATATTTTTTGTTGTATTATGTCTGTACACTTTATTCTATTATGTGAGCAGCACAAGAAATTAAGCTTAGAATTTAACCTACAGTACTCAGTTTACATATTACTTCATACTTAAAAACGCACGTTGTTAACATTTTACTCAAACAGTGCTTTGGCGAAGTTCCGCGTACTTTCTGTCGCAGCTGCGAAGATAATATTTCTAATAGCGACCGATAACCTACAAACATATAATATGAAACACTAATAATCGTTCTAACATCAACTAAAATGTACCCGGAGTTAATAAGCTAAGGTTATGACACGATTCATACGACATTCCTGCTATTTCACACTACTCGCAGTTATACTGATAACTAAACTGATGGATTCCAACTATGTCGTTATTTAACTGTCGGAGTTATCGGTATTCGCTAGCGAAAAATAACTTGGCAGTTATTAATAACGGTTAACGATAACGGTTATCAAAGAATAACTGGAACTGTGATAACGGTTACTCCAGAATAACCGTTTGGCCCACCTCTACCGCCGCCCAGCTATTCAATTTGTCCGCTCTTCACAGTCGACCACTCGTGCGGTTGTGGGGGCCTGCGTGAGTCCAACCAGAAATGGGCCGCCGGGAAGTGTACGAGCAGCGCAAGTAGCAAGCGCGGAAGTTCTACGACCTACGTCTTCGTAGCCGCGCAAGCGTAGTAGCGCCTTGATTCTCGCGCTGGAAAACTGCTCTCTGGCAACTGCTCTAACGAACCTCTCGTATGTTTGATATGCACTATTTGCGTATTACGAAGCGTCTATATTAGGCGTACTAAGCGGCTAAAACGGTGTGTGGTGCCAGTATTTCACACAATTATTAATTGAATTTAAAAGATTCAACGTACTATCATAATCTACTCATTAAGAGGTATCATCTTACGTTAAAGTTTACTGCAATAACTCAAGTACCAAAGTCAGAAACTGTGTCTGTATTTTGAAGTAGCTAGAAAATTTTGTATTTATTTTGTATTTGCGAATGAGAGCACTTAATGACTTCCCGTAAACTTTAAATGTAATTTCAAATATTTTCTAAACTGTTTTTCTTACAGCTACATAGTATAATGAAAGGAAGATACACTATGTGATCCAAAGTATCCGGATACCCCCAAAAACGTACGTTTTCCATATTAGGTGCATTGTGCTGCCACCTACTGGCAGGTACTCCATATCAGCTACCTCAGTAATCATTAGATATTGTGAGAGAGCAGAATGGGGCACTCCGCGAACTCAAGGGACTTCGAACGTGGTCAGGTGATTGGGTGTCACTTGTGTCATACGTCTGTACGCGAAATTTCCACACTCCTAAACATCCCTAGGTCCACTGTTTTGGACGTGATAGTGACGTGGAAACGTAAAGGGATACGTACTTCACAAAAGCATACAGGCCGACGTCGTCTGTTGACTGACAGAGAGACCGCCGACAGTTGAAGAGCTTCCTAATGTGTAAGAGGCACATATCTGTGCAGAGAATCACACAGGAATTCCAAACTTTATCAGGATCCACTGAAAGTACTATGACAGTTAGGTGGGGGGTGAGAAAACTTAGATTTCATGGTCGAGCGGCTGCTCATAAGCCACAAATCACGCCGGCAAATGCCAAACGACACCTCGCTTGGTGTAAGGAGCATAAACATTGGACGATGGAACAGTGGAAAAACGTTGTGTGGAGTAACGAATCACGGTACACAATGTTGCGACCCGATGGCAGGGTGTGGGTGCGGCGAATTCCCAGTGAACTTCATCTACCGGCCGCGGTGGTCTAGCGGTTCTGGCGCTGCAGTCCGGAACCGCGGGACTGCTACGGTCGCAGGTTCGAATCCTGCCTCGGGCATGGGTGTGTGTGATGTCCTTAGGTTAGTTAGGTTTAAGTAGTTCTACGTTCTAGGGGACTTATGACCTAAGATGTTGAGTCCCATAGTGCTCAGAGCCATTTGAACCATTTTGAACTTCATCTGCCAGCGTGTGTAGTACTAACAGCAAAATTCGGAGGCGGTGGTGTTATGGTGTGGTCGTGTTTTTAATGGAGGGAGCTTACACCCTTTGTTGTTTTGCGTGGCACTATCACAGCACAGGCCTATATTGATATTTTAAGCACTTTCTTACTTCTCACTGTAGAAGAGCAATTCGGGGATGGCGATTGCATCTTTCAACACGATTGAGCATCTGTCCATAATGCACGGGCTGTGGCGGAGTGGTTACACGGCAATAACGTCCCTGTAATGGACTGGCCTGCACAGAATCCTGACCTGAATATAATAGAACACCTTTGGGATGTTTTGGAATGCCGACTTCATGCCAGGCCTCACCGACCGACATCGATACCTCTCTTCAGTGCAGCACTCCGTGAAGAATGGGCTGCGATTCCCAAAGAAACCTTCCAGCACCTGATTGAACGTATGCATGCGAGAGTGGTAGCTGTCATCAAGGCTAAGGGTGGGCCAACGCCATATTGAATTATAGCATTACCAATGGAGGCGCCACGAACTTGTAAGTCATTTTCAGCCACGTGTCTGGATACTTTCCATCACATAGTGTAGTTTATCACTTATTAAATGTTACTTTTGCACAGGGTACAAGTTCAGTGTCAAACATGATGTTTTATTATTTCCTTACTACTAACTTTTTCCTAACTTACTACTTACTACTAACTATTTCCTTACTACTAACTACCCATTTTGTAGCTGTTTTGTATCAAACATTCTCGGATTTCTTGCTGCGTCAGTTTAGGGTAAAACCTCGATCTTTCGACGATTACCTGTATTATCTTCGGCCGACCAGTATGGCAGAACGGTTCTAGGCGCTTCAGTCTGGAACCGCGCGACCACTACAGTCACAGATTCGAATCCTGCCTCGGGCATGGAGGTGTGTGTGTCCTTAGGTTGGTTAGGTTTAAGTAGTTCTAAGTTCTAGGGGACTGATGACCTCAGATGTTAAGTCCCATAGTGCTCAGAGCCTTTTGAACCATTTGTATTACCTTCCTCAGGAGCAGCTGGCTGACTGGCTCAGCATAACGAGTAACCTAAGCTAGTAGTGGAGCAGGATAATGGAGTCACTGTACCTGCACGTCCTAAGGTGGTTGGGACGTATGGGCCTGATTGTTTGGTTGAGACCTGGTGGACGCGAGGCATCTGGAGAATTTCTGTAGGGAATTTCTAAGAAATTCGAACATTATCTCTACTGCCTGGGAACTTAACAGATCTGGATGTTGGTCACGCGGCGGAGATTGCCTCGGACAGGGACTGAACTCTTCTGCCGACACCCACCTGGCTGGACCACAAAAATGTGTTCCCAGTCAGACAGGGTGGCGATTAATGAGATTCAGGTCGTTCTTTGGCACTGGCGAGCGCAGGCTCCGGTGGTGCCTAAGGGGGGTCGTATGGCTCGTGAAGAGGAAGGGGTTTAGTCTGGAGGGAGGGGGTGAATGGGTATGGGTTATCCAAGTGGGTGTAAGACCCATCTAGGAGGGACGCAGCAATCTTCTGCAGCACAGGTTGAAGGCTCGGCTCATCAGGGAGCGCCAAGCATTCATATGGTGTCGACACAGGCAGCTCCTCAAGAAGAGGAGGGGGGGAGGGGGACATTGTGGGCGTCTCGTCGTCTTGCGTCTGTTGTTCATCCCGTAAATCAGAACGGGGTGCAGACGTGTCCATGTCCATTATAGGTGACAGGGCCTCGTTAGCAGGGGGTGGGGGGGGGCTAGTCTAGGTCCTCCTGCATGGCGGCGTCCACCCCCACCACCCCCACCGGCCGCCTCACAAGGGTGGTGGGGGCGAGGACAGGCGTCTTCTTCTTCAACAGTCGCAGTCCCTCTCGCAGCTGCTGGAGCTGGCGATGGACAGCCTCCAGTTCGTCCTTCGTTGCGGCCCTCTCGGTCGCAGAGGCGGATTGGAAGCTGGCCAAGGCGTCGTCAGCGTCGGCGTCGGCTTGTAGGCGGCGCGGCCCACTTCCCTCGCCAGAGCGATTGGCCTTGTATAGCCCAAAGACGTCTTGTGCTTGGTCGGTAATTACGGCTTGCTGTCGCAGATGATGTCAACGTCTGCGCTGGTGGCGCCACTGCTCCTACCATAGCATAAACATTGCGACAAATATTTCTAGCTATTCTCTGCATTGAGAGCTCGCTTCTATGCACCACTAAAATTATATCCGCTGTCACGGTCAGAGATTTTCTCACATATTCTTATTTCTACAGCCTCTTTAATCAAAGAATCAAAATATGTATGAGCTTGGGAAAAAAATGTTGTTTCATCAAACAGCTCAAATGGTTCAAATGGCTCTAAACACTAGGGGACTTAACATCTGAGGATATCAGTCCCATAGAACTTAGAACTACTTAAATTTTAACTAACCTAAGGACATCACACACATCCATGCCCGAGGCAGGATTCGAACCTGCGACCGTAGCAGCAGCGTGGCTCCAAGCTGAAGCGCCAAGAACCGCTCGGTCACAGCGCCCGGCGCCAAACAGTATTTTATGTTTGTTTGTGAGCCTGTATTCAGCAGCTGCAGATTTCTTCAGTTCTCGATTTTTAATATCTCGTTGATGTTCTGTATAGCTGTCGGAAACTGTGCGGATGGATTGACCGATGTGATTGCTATCGCAGTCACAAGGGATGTTGTAAATCCTAAAGATGCTGAGGCCGAGACTGTCCTTACCAGTGCATAGCATCTCCTTTATCTTCTTAGGAGGATGGAAAATAGATCTGATACCTCGTCTTCCCAGGACTGCGTTTATTTTGCTGGATGTAGAACCACAGAAGGGAAGGAACGCAATCGGTAACTTATCACATGAAAGTTCAACATTTTCACGTTTCCTTTTCTTGCAGAACGCTTACTTCATGTCAAATGACCAATAGCTATTCTTTTGGAAGACATACTTCAAATGATCAATTTCGGAAAGCAAATGGTCCTCCCCTGAAACAGTTTTTGCTCTGTGTAACAGTGTATTTAAAGCTGATCTCTTGTGAAGTGGATGGTGAAAACTCTGGGCGTTAAAATATAAATCAGTGTGTGTCGGTTTGTGGTACACTGAGTGGCCGGGACCTGCATTTAACTTCCATTGTACTCAAACATCCAAAAATGGTCGTCTGCCTTTTTTCTCTGCCTCGACATTGAACTGGATGTTTGAGTGCATACTGCTCACATGTTCGTGAAGTGCTGAAGAGCTTCTGAACCATGTAGGCAGACCATAAACATGTCGTCAGTGTAAAGACAAAAGGAAGATGGACGAAGGGGAACCAAATTTAATGCACGTTCCTCAAAATATTCCATAAAAAAATTGACCATTGCAGGGGACAAGAGAGAACTCATAGCCATTCCGTCCATCATTTCACAAAATTTACTACCGCGCAAGAAGTAGGTGGTCATAATAACATGTAACTACAACCTCATCGTTTCAAGAGGAAAACGCCCTGCCAACAGTTTCAATGTGTCCTCAACAGGAACTTCTGTAAATAGTGAGGGCTGTATAAAATATCGTATGAGCCAGCTCTAATCTGTTTAATTTTCTCAATTAACATATGAGTTTTTGATTTGAGGTTCACAGTGGCCAAGTACTGGGGTCATCAACTTGGTTAAATATTTGGCCAGGCTGTAGGAAGGAGAACCAATAGCGGTATTAGTTGGCCTCAATGGAATATCTTCCTTGTAGACTTTAGGCTATCCGTACAGCTTAGGAGGTATAGGAGCTCATGCTCTAAGATTTCTTATGATATCCCCTGGTAGACTTGAATTCTTCAGGAGCTTCACCGTTTTCCTGCTGTGTGACAGAGTTGGGTCCCATTTTAGGCATTTATACGTGCTATCTTACAACAACAATGTCACTTTGCTGTGATAATCAGTATCAGTGGTCATAAGAACAACCGTAGCATTTCCCTTTACAACTGGAAGCACCAGGAGATGTTCATCTCCCCGCAATGCACATAGCCCCCCCCCTCCCCACTCTCTGTCTTAGATTCTGGCGGCTTGGCTGAGGCTAAACTGCGACTGGTTGTAAGTCTTACGTTGCCATCGTCGTCGTCTTGTGAGAGATGCCGCACCGCCTGCTCCACTCCACTAATGAACTTCACGACAGGTACAGTGTATAGTGTAGCAGCGAGATGCAATCCTTCATTAAGGGCCGAGAAGGCTCCTTCGTCCAGGTTCTTGCCCGACAGGTTGATGACAGTGCATGCCATTCCAGGAGAGGACAACGGTATTTGCGTGGTTGCAAGTCGCTCAAACTTCTTTGTTAGTTTAACTGTTATATTGCTATGGTGAGCTCTTTGACGAGTTACCGTCGACATATCAACCCTCTTCTAGTCGGAATATGAGAGAACTGCAGATGAAAAGAGATGACAAGTGTAGCTAGTATCGAACTGTACCACTGAAGATACGTAGAAAATTATACACTCCTGGAAATTGAAATAAGAACACATGAAATTCATTGTCCCAGGAAGGGGAAACTTTATTGACACATTCCTGGGGTCAGATACATCACATGATCACACTGACAGAACCACAGGCACATAGACACAGGCAACAGAGCATGCACAATGTCGGCACTAGTACAGTGTATATCCACCTTTCGCAGCAATGCAGGCTGCTATTCTCCCATGGAGACGATCGTAGAGATGCTGGATGTACTCCTGTGGAACGGCTTGCCATGCCATTTCCACCTGGCGCCCCAGTTGGACCAGCGTTCGTGCTGGACGTGCAGACCGCGTGAGACGACGCTTCATCCAGTCCCAAACATGCTCAATGGGGGACAGATCCGGAGATCTTGCTGGCCAGGGCAGTTGACTTACACCTTCTAGAGCACGTTGGGTGGCACGGGATATATGCGGACGTGCATTGTCCTGTTGGAACAGCAAGTTCCCTTGCCGGTCTAAGAATGGTAGAACGATGGGTTCGATGACGGTTTGGATGTACCGTGCACTATTCAGTGTCCCCTCGACGATCACCAGTGGTGTACGGCCAGTGTAGGAGGTCGCTCCCCACACCATGATGCCGGGTGTTGGCCCTGTGTGCCTCGGTCGTATGCAGTCCTGATTGTGGCGCTCACCTGCACGGCGCCAAACACGCATACGACCATCATTGGCACCAAGGCAGAAGCGACTCTCATCGCTGAAGACGACACGTCTCCATTCGTCCCTCCATTCACGCCTGTCGCGACACCACTGGAGGCGGGCTGCACGATGTTGGGGCGTGAGCGGAAGACGGCCTAACGGTGTGCGGGACCGTAGCCCAGCTTCATGGAGACGGTTGCGAATGGTCCTCGCCGATACCCCAGGAGCAACAGTGTCCCTAATTTGCTGGGAAGTGGCGGTGCGGTCCCCTACGGCACTGCGTAGGATCCTACGGTCTTGGCGTGCATCCGTGCGTCGCTGCGGTCCGGTCCCAGGTCGACGGGCACGTGCACCTTCCGCCGACCACTGGCGACAACATCGATGTACTGTGGAGACCTCACGCCCCACGTGTTGAGCAATTCGGCGGTACGTCCACCCGGCCTCCCGCATGCCCACTATACGCCCTCGCTCAAAGTCCGTCAACTGCACATACGGTTCACGTCCACGCTGTCGCGGCATGCTACCAGTGTTAAAGACTGCGATGGAGCTCCGTATGCCACGGCAAACTGGCTGACACTGAAGGCGGTGGTGCACAAATGCTGCGCAGCTAGCGCCATTCGACGGCCAACACCGCGGTTCCTGGTGTGTCCGCTGTGCCGTGCGTGTGATCATTGCTTGTACAGCCCTCTCGCAGTGTCCGGAGCAAGTGTGGTGGGTCTGACACACCGGTGTCAATGTGTTCTTTTTTCCATTTCCAGGAGTGTAGCACTCTACAACACATCATTTAAGAGAGAAACTAGCTTTTCACGAAATTTTTCGGTTGTGGTTTTTTCATTACTACGTGGATGAATAATCGAAAACTAATAAAAACCAACATAATTATGATTTTACGAAAAAGCTTGATTGACCCTCACCAGATAGAAGAGGCGCTGAGTTGCAGGCAGACACAATCAAGAAAACATTAAAGTTTTCGGTCAAAAAGCCTTCTTCGGAACTAGAATGCACAGACACATTGCGACAAGCACATGGTCACTGCCTCAGGCCGCTGTGGCCATGTGTGTGTGAGTTGTACTTGTGGGGCAGTGTGTGTGCTTTCTATTTCGAAAGAAGGCCTTTTGTTCGAAACCTTGAATGTTACGTAGTCTATTGATTTCGGCCGTCTGCAACTCGATACCTCCTCTGTATGGTGAGCAGCAATCTGTCCTTTACGCAATATTGTTTTTATTCCATCCTGCACTCTCTGTTGTACAACTAGGGTTTTGCGTCGTGAACCACAAAGCGTTTACATTAATGGGACGATGCGACTTGTCAATGGACAACTACTGGAACAAGTCAGCAGGTGTGGAATGGCTTATCCCAGGACGGTATTCACCATCTGTATCATCCGGGAGGACGACGGTTCAATCCCGCGTCCGGCCATCCTGATTTAGGTTTTACGTGATTTCCCTACATCACTCCAGGCAAATGCCGGGACGGTTCCTCTGAAAGGGCACGGCCGACTTCCTTCCCAATCCTTCCCTAATCCGATGAGACCGATGACCACGCTGTCTGGTCTCCGTCCCCAAACCAACCAACCAACCAACCAACCATCTGTATCATTGGTTGGATGCCAGAGTCAGTGGCTGCACTGGCACCGCTGGAGGCTACACCAAGTATTAATATCGGTGTTTCAGCATCGGTCGGCGTCTGGTGACTCAGTACCGCTTGTGCTATTGAACTGTAAATGTAATCATTTCATTTACGCCATATGAACTGCTGCAACGTCGAATCTTGAGTGAACTGGAAACTTCTAAAAGGGCGTGCTATTTTTTTTCAGCAGTTTATAAATTTTTGTATCACGTATATTAAAGAAGTATATACCCTGAGTACATCGAAACTTCATTAGAGTATTGTGTAAAATATGAAGTAAATCGGTCAAGTACTTTTCGAAATTTTTCGTAGCATTGTTAAACAATGACTTGTTTTTATATAGTAGTATACATTTTTGGATTAGCGCTGCTGGTTTTTCACGATTCTCAGCTAAATTCATATTTCGCCCTCATCCTACGATACTTTCCAGGCAGGGAAGGATGTACTCTGAAGCGGAGGTTGGAGCTCCGGGAAGCGCGACTGCCTGTCAACGCCAGCCAGCGAACACGTCCCGCTTTTGGGCGATTGCAGACCTCGGTGTGTGATTAGGACGACTAGAAGTTGTAATTTTATGTTGTGATACCACGGAAAAGTACTCGTGGTTAAGATAAATGATTAATTATACATGTGATATTTAATCTCATATTTTCTCAATCCTATAAATAGCCTTAGCAGTTTATAATTACAGGGTTATTACAAATGATTAAAGCGATTTCACAGCTCTACAATAACTTTATTATTTGAGATATTTTCACAATGCTTTGCACACACATACAAAAACTCAAAAAGTTTTTTTAGTCATTCACAAATGTTCGATATGTGCCCCTTTAGTGATTCGGCAGACATCAAGCCGATAATCAAGTTCCTCCCACACTCGGCGCAGCATGTCTCCATCAATGAGTTCGAAAGCATCGTTGATGCGAGCTCGCAGTTCTGGCACGTTTCTTGGTAGGGGAGGTTTAAACACTGAATCTTTCACATAACCCCACAGAAAGAAATTGCATGGGGTTAAGTCGGGAGAGCGTGGAGGCCATGACATGAATTGCTGATCATGATCTCCACCACGACCGATCCATCGGTTTTCCAATATCCTGTTTAAGAAATGCCGAACATCATGATGGGAGTGCGGTGGAGCACCATCCTGTTGAAAGATGAAGTCGGCGCTGTCGGTCTCCAGTTGTGGCATGAGCCAATTTTCCAGCATGTATAGATACACGTGTCCTGTAACGTTGTTTTCGCAGAAGAAAAAGGGGCCGTAAACTTTAAACCGTGAGATTGCACAAAACACGTTAACTTTTGGTGAATTGCGAATTTGCTGCACCAATGTGTGAGGATTCTCTACCGCCCAGATTCGCACATTGTGTCTGTTCACTTCACCATTAAGAAAAAATGTTGCTTCATCACTGAAAACAAGTTTCGCACTGAACGCATCCTCTTCCATGAGCTGTTGCAACCGCGCCGAAAATTCAAAGCGTTTGACTTTCTCATCGGGTGTCAGGGCTTGTAGCAATTGTAAACGGTAAGGCTTCTGCTTTAGCCTTTTCCGTAAGATTTTCCAAACCGTCGGCTGTGGTACGTTTAGCTCCCTGCTTGCTTTATTCGTCGACTTCCGCTGGCTACGCGTGAAACTTGCCCGCACGCGTTCAACCGTTTCTTCGCTCACTGCAGGCCGACCCGTTGATTTCCCTTACAGAGGCATCCAGAAGCTTTAAACTGCGCATACCATCGCCGAATGGAGTTAGCAGTTGGTAGATCTTTGTTGAACTTCGTCCTGAAGTGTCATTGCACTGTTATGATTGACTGATGTGAGTGCATTTCAAGCACGACATATGCTTTCTCGGCTCCTGTCGCCATTTTGTCTCACTGCGCTCTCGAGCGCTCTGGCGGCAGAAACCTGAAGTGCGGCTTCAACCGAACTAAACTTCATGAGTTTTTCTACGTATCTGTAGTGTGTCGTGACCGTATGTCAGTGAATGGAGTTACAGTGAATTTATGAAATCGCTTCAATCATTTGTAATAGCCCTGTACTATCGCATAGGTATGCCGCTGTTGGCAGTTAGTGGACCGTCCCCCTCGAGCATTTGAGATAGAACGTCAAAAATTTAAAAAATCGATTTTTAAAAAATATCTTCACTTTGTAGTGGATATCTTTCTGAAGAGTTTAATATATGTATAAAACATATACATTCGAGGAAATGTAAGACATGTTATTTGGTATTACAGTATTCTTCTATCGCACGTCCTTGTATTTACCTATGTGGAATTCAAACGTGTTTATTTTGTAATAGAAGTCATGAAACATATATTCAGGACAGTGGAAATTGAAATGTCTTGTGGTGCCTCTCCTGCTCCCAGTCGGTCGGTTTGACATCCTGCCCCTCTTTAAAAAACTCACAATTAATACAGGGTGGGATTATTTGTGACGGAGAGAACAAGAATTCTTTAGAAAGTCTGCACTCTTTGTTGTCTATTAGCTAACACCTTTTTCTTTTGTATGACGTAAAATTAGATATAGGAAACATAAGACCAGTAAAGACAAGAGACAAGCAAGACAGTACACGTTTCTTCAATCCTTAGGTCCCAGCTTTTTTTTCTCTCTAATCTTGCTACATCTTTACATGGTGTAATTTCCTTTTTGACAAAGAATCTCATCAAAGTTCGTCAAACATTTTGCTACATGAAAAATTAAAATGTCGTTGTCTGATACTGAAAACGCTGTTAACACGAACACTACCCAAGAGTGGTGTGGTTTCTCGATTTGATTACGTATATTTTGCCACTGTCTGCTAGATAAAATGAAATAGGCCTTTGTAATAATGCAGTAATTGTAACAAATACCAAATAAGCTAGACTTTTGGCACAAATGCTAATTTTTATCTACCTCGTTTACATTATTAACACGATAGTATATTAATTCATAATGCACCAATATCAAATGCCTACTATAAACAAGAAGTTTTATGTTAGGAAATTGTTTCACATTTCATTCATATGCTCTAGTTCCTCAAGCATGAATCGAAAAGTATTAGTATGAATATTGTATATAAATTTGGAATCGTCATATTCTTCCTTATAATTTGTGTGATGTCTCAGTTTCTTCTCCTTCCTCGTTCTAACAAACGATATTGTCAACACTAACTCTATAACTATTCCTGCCATTGTCAAAACTTATTCTCCGGTTAACTTCAATAAGCGTTCCAGAATCACCGGTTTAATCATTCAGCGTTTATTCTCCGGTTAGGTGTTATTACGTATTCGTACAACGCGTTTTCCGCGTTATTCCGAGAATAGAACTTAAGCAGTTGCTAACCGGGAACTGTACAACTGGCCCTTAGTAGTCTAGCGATTTGGCAAAAATTTTATGTCAATATTTCATTTTAGCGGATAGATCGAGAAGATCATATGTAATCTTTCATACTTGTTATTCCTGCTAGTAATTTATTTCAACTCTGTTAGTCTCAATCTGTGGATTTCGCCAGCAATTATAACAACGGTTATTCGCACACCAATCAAGCACATGAACAAACAGTGATCGGTATTCACCTGTTCGGGGTTTTTCGGCTCATCTCGTTTAGACCCGTCCCCTACTGCATGCGGGAAAGCTACGAGGGCAGTTCAATAAGTAATGCAACACATTTTTTTTCTCGGCCAATTTTGGTTGAAAAAACCGGAAATTTCTTGTGGTATATTTTCAAACATTCCCGCTTCGTCTCGTATAGTTTCATTGACTTCCGACAGGTGGCAGCGCTGTACGGAGCTGTTAAAATGGCGTCTGTAACGGATGTGCGTTGCAAACAACGGGCAGTGATCGAGTTTCTTTTGGCGGAAAACCAGGGCATCTCAGATATTCATAGGCGCTTGCAGAATGTCTACGGTGACCTGGCAGTGGACAAAAGCACGGTGAGTCGTTGGGCAAAGCGTGTGTCATCATCGCCGCTAGGTCAAGCAAGACTGTCTGATCTCCCGCGTGCGGGCCGGCCGTGCACAGCTGTGACTCCTGCAATGGCGGAGTGTGCGAACACACTCGTTTGAGATGATCGACGGATCACCATCAAACAATTCAGTGCTCAACTTGACATCTCTGTTGGTAGTGCTGTCACAATTGTTCACCAGTTGGGATATTCAAAGGTTTGTTCCTGCTGGGTCCCTCGTTGTCTAAACGAACACCATAAAGAGCAAAGGAGAACCATCTGTGCGGAATTGCTTGCTCGTCATGTGGCTGAGGGTGGCAATTTCTTGTCAAAGATTGTTACAGGCGATGAAACATGGGTTCATCACTTCGAACCTGAAACAAAACGGCAATCAGTGGAGTGGCACCACACCCACTCCCCTACCAAGGAAAAGTTTAAAGCCATACGCTCAGCCGGTAAAGTCACGGTTACAGTCTTCTGGGACGCTGAAGGGGTTATTCTGTTCGATGTCCTTCCCCATGGTCAAACGATCAACTCTGAAGTGTATTGTGCTACTCTTCGGAAATTGAAGAAACGACTTCAGCGTGTTCGTAGGCACAAAAATCTGAACGAACTTCTCCTTCTTCATGACAACGCAAGACCTCACACAAGTCTTTGCACCCGAGAGGAGCTCACAAAACTTCAGTGGACTGTTCTTCGTCATGCACCCTACAGCCCCGATCTCGTACCGTCGGATTTCCATATGTTTGGCCCAATGAAGGACGCAATCCGTGGGAGGCACTACGCGGATGATGAAGAAGTTATTGATGCAGTACGACGTTGGCTCCGACATCGACCAGTGGAATGGTACCGTGCAGGCATACAGGCCGTCATTTCAAGGTGGCGTAAGGCCGTAGCATTGAATGGAGATTACGTTGAAAAATAGTGTTGTGTAGCAAAAAGATTGGGGAATAACCTGGTGTATTTCAATGCTGAATAAAACAACCCCTGTTTCAGAAAAAAAATGTGTTGCATTACTTATTGAACTGCCCTCGTAGATGCGACAGGGATTCCCCTGGCAGAGACATCACGTACACTACGCACGCATTCAACAATCAACATTTGATTCGTTCAGAAGTCAACTTAGAATGTGTTCAAAAATGTTCAAAAGCCAACAGGGATGTATTTCAAAATCATATGAATAATCGATGGAACAACGTCCGCTGGTTGCTAAGCGTTTTTTTTCTTCGCGGATATGAATTTGGCGCCCCCTGAAATTGACGCCTGGGATAGCAGGATGCAGCAAGTGTGAATGTGGTACTCTCCAGAACAACTTCGCTCACCGAAGTTTCCAAGAGTAGATGACTGGCAACTGTATCATGCACCATAACTAGCTATAAATCTAGTTGTGTATGGCATTTCAATACGCTTATTTACAGCAGCAACAATGACCGTCAGGATGCCCTAATACGCAGGAGCTGAATAAACGCAATATTGTTGAACCTGTACGTATGCTCCGTGAATATAACGAAAAGCTGGAACATAATTTAGAACGTTCTTCTGTGTTACAGGACTGTAAAATACAATACATAATGACTTGACTGCTTCTGTTGCAAAAATACTCATGATTAAAATAAAGATGATAAGTAAATCTGTTTTTGTCTCAGTTATTCTGGATGGAATACCTCGTGTGTGTAATTTCTCACAGGTCTCTTCAGTATTTCGTTACATCACAGTTGCTCGTCAAGTCGATAGAAGATTTTTAAAATTTACGAGTATGCTGAGAGTGGCAATGGGCATCAGAATGGATTTTTCACGTTACTTTCACAGCAGAGAAACAGAGATCATGCTCAGGATATTGTATTTATTAATATTTTCAGAAAAGGCATATAAAGGAAAGGCAAAGGAAAATTTGGGATTGCAAATAAATTTCCATAAAGGGCTTGCAAGACGTACGGAAGAACTTCGTATATAAAATTAACTACTTTCATCATTTTACTGTTGTTGATATACTCATGCTAGGGTAACAGAGTGAGATGACAAAAGTAATGAGATAGCGATATGCACTTATATACACTCCTGGAAATTGAAATAAGAACACCGTGAATTCATTGTCCCAGGAAGGGGAAATTTTATTGACACATTCCTGGGGTCAGATACATCACATGATCACACTGACAGAACCACAGGCACATAGACACAGGCAACAGAGCATGCACAATGTCGACACTAGTACAGTGTATATCCACCTTTCGCAGCAATGCAGGCTGCTATTCTCCCATGGAGACGATCGTAGAGATGCTGGATGTAGTCCGGTGGAACGGCTTGCCATGCCATTTCCACCTGGCGCCTCAGTTGGACCAGCGTTCGTGCTGGACGTGCAGACCGCGTGAGACGACGCTTCATCCAGTCCCAAACATGCTCAATGGGGGACAGATCCGGAGATCTTGCTGGCCAGGGTAGTTGACTTACACCTTCTAGAGCACGTTGGGTGGAACGGGATACATGCGGACGTGCATTGTCCTGTTGGAACAGCAAGTTCCCTTGCCGGTCTAGGAATGGTAGAACGATGGGTTCGATGACATTTTGGATGTACCGTGCACTATTCAGTGTCCCCTCGACGATCACCAGTGGTGTACGGCCAGTGTAGGAGGTCGCTCCCCACACCATGATGCCGGGTGTTGGCCCTGTGTGCCTCGGTCGTATGCAGTCCTGATTGTGGCGCTCACCTGCACGGCGCCAAACACGCATACGACCATCATTGGCACCAAGGCAGAAGCGACTCTCATCGCTGAAGACGACACGTCTCCATTCGTCCCTCCATTCACGCCTGTCGCGACACCACTGGAGGCGGGCTGCACGATGTTGGGGCGTGAGCGGAAGACGGCCTAACGGTGTGCGGGACCGTAGCCCAGCTTCATGGAGACGGTTGCGAATGGTCCTCGCCGATACCCCAGGAGCAACAGTGTCCCTAATTTGCTGGGAAGTGGCGGTGCGGTCCCCTACGGCACTGCGTAGGATCCTACAGTCTAGGCGTGCATCCGTGCGTCGCTGCGGTCCGGTCCCAGGTCGACGGGCACGTGCACCTTCCGCCGACCACTGGCGACAACATCGATGTACTGTGGAGACCTAACGCCCCACGTGTTGAGCAATTCGGCGGTACGTCCACCCGGCCTCCCGCATGCCCACTATACGCCCTCGCTCAAAGTCCGTCAACTGCACATACGGTTCACGTCCACGCTGTCGCGGCATGCTACCAGTGTTAAAGACTGCGACGGAGGTCCGTATGCCGCGGCAAACTGGCTGACACTGACGGCGGCGGTGCACAAATGCTGCGCAGCTAGCGCCATTCGACGGCCAACACCGCGGTTCCTGGTGTGTCCGCTGTGCCGTGCGTGTGATCATTGCTTGTACAGCCCTCTCGCAGTGTCCGGAGCAATTATGGTGGGTCTGACACACCGGTGTCAATGTGTTCTTTTTTCCATTTCCAGGAGTGTAGATAGCGGTAGTATCGGGTACACAAGCTATAAAAGGGCAGTGCAGTGGTGGAACTGGTATCTGTAATCAGGTGACTGGTGTGAAAACGCTTCCGACGTGATTATGGCCGCTCGACGGGAATTAATGCATGGGACATTTCAGTTCGGAAATCGTTAGAGACTTCACTATTCCGAGGTCAATAATATTAAGAGTGTGCCGGGAATAGCAAACTTCAGGCATTACCCTCACCACGGTCAAGGCAGTGGGCCATGTCCTCCACATAACAATGACGTTTGCGATGGGTTGTCATTGATAACAAGCAAGCACCACTGCATGAAACAACCGCAGACATCAACGTACGACGGACGTATCTGTTAGGACAGTGCTACGAAATGTGGCACGGCAGCAAACAACCGACGTGAGCGCCTTTACTAACAGCACGACACCGCCTGCAGTGCCTCTACTGGGCTTGTTACCATATCGATTGGACCCTTGACGAATAGAAAACCGTGGCCTTGTCAGATGAGTCCCGATTTCATTTGGTAAGAGCTGATGGTAGGGCTAGAGTGTGGTGCAGATCCACAAAGCCATGGATCCAAGTTGTACACAAGGCAGTGTGCGAGCTGGGTGCTGGCTTCATAATGGTGTGGGCTGTGCTTACGTGGAATGGACTGGGTCCTGTGGTCCAACTGAACCGATCATTGACTGGAAATGATTATGTTTGGTTATCTAGAGACAATTTTCAGCCATTCGTTGACTTCACGATCCCAAACAACTGCCGGCCGGAGTGGCCGTGCGGTTCTGGGCGCTACAGTCTGGAGCCGAGCGACAGCAACGGTCGCAGGTTCGAATCTTGCCTCGGGCATGGATGTGTGTGATGTCCTTAGGTTAGTTAGGTTTAATTAGTTCTACGTTCTAGGCGACTGATGACCTTAGAAGTTAAGTCGCATAGTGCTCAGAGCCATTTGAACCAGCCAACCCAAACAACTATGTGCCATGTCACCGAGCCAAAGCTGTTCGCGATTGGTTCGAAGAACAGTCTGAACAAATCGAGAAGAATTATTTGGCTATGCAGCGCCCGACGTGAATCTCATCGAACATTTATGGGACATAATCAAGCAATTATGGTCGGCTATAGAGGCAGCGTGGCTCAATATTTCTGCAGGTGACTTCCAAAGGCTTGTTGAGTCCATGCAAGGTCGAGTTGCTACACCACGCCGGGCAAAAGGAGATCCGATTCGACTTCAGGAGGTGTCCCACGACGTTTGTAACCTCCATTTATTCGTCATAAAAACGGTGGAAGCAGTAATTTTCCTCATGCGTTATAGACGCCGCGTTTTTGCAATTACATGGTTATCACGAAGTATATAAAAAACACATTTGGTTTATATTCATAACACGTTTCTTTCTTGTCGCACAGTTTGACAGTAAATTACCCGTAATGCATCATCTGATCTATTGTTGGCGAGTTTAATATCTTTTGTGTGGGATCTAAAACTTAAAAACCTCTCTCACACCGGCCTGATTTAGCTTCACTGATCAGGATAGTAAAAACATGCGTATAATAAGGGAATTTTCATTGACAAAGCAGGCTTATCACATTCACACAGTTCAATACTGTCCTATCCTGATTAAATTGAGCTTAACTTAAATTCCATAAGGCAGTGAAGCAATTTCGAAGTCTCGGTGCGACGAAAATTGTCAGTCGATCTCCTGAAAACATTTGTAATAATTATTATCTTTCCGTGATCACATGGGGAAGACCGGAGATCTGCTGGTAAGACCGTGTTAGCCTATTTATTTGAAGTAACTGGATATCTTGAGCATACAAAACGGCAGGTTCGTCCAGTGTAAATCAGACGTTCCCCACTGATCCCGTGCAACACAGCAGAGTAAGCAGACACTGTCAATTATAATCAGTTAAATAATACGCGAACACACTTACTTTAGTTTAGTTCATGTATTAAATTCCTTCTCATACAGTATCTCATCAAGATGGCGACTAGCTCAACAATACATACATATACATCCTTCTTTCACGACTAATCGGCAAGAAATCCCCTATTCTTTTTCATAAGAGAAAACATAGATAGCAGAGAAGCTATTCCATGGAGTAAATGGACGCTACAAGGAATAATTGGGCTTGAAACTACTTTGCATTGATAATCGGTAAGATAAGAAGAGATATTTCGAGATATGTATTGAGTTATATAATTTATAAAATTTCTGAAAATATCGCGGAGAGAGCGCTGCAAGAGACATTACACGAGGACAGCTCGTGATTTACAGTGGAGTGTATTTTCATGCAGTGTTCTGAGGAGGTGATTTTTATCTCTCTCGACGAGATAAGACTAGTTCTGAAAGTTTGTGATCAAGTTCTTTAGCTGACGATGAAAACAGATATTGCAGGGTTACATTAGTGGTGTTTATTTGGGAGAGGGGGGGGGGGGATCAGTAAGACTCTGCACGCCTTTAAAATCTCGTCCTGTAGTTGTGGATTTGTTTCTCTTGCCCGTGAGCCAGGTAACAAAAGAAAATTGTTCTCTTGTGCCAGAAGCTTAAGCACATAAAATGGAATAGGTTAAGTGTTATCTCAGTATATGTGCAATATAAGTAACGTAAAAATTGAAACTAAAAAAGAATGCATAGCAACTCGAAGATGTCACCCGTGCGATTACCGTTCCGCTCTCTTTCCACTACGCCGATTACTGCCTGAAATCTAGGCTGACATTAATTGCTTATGCTTCACCCGACCTCAACAAAAACGTTTATTTTTCTAAGCGCTTGGTCATTTGGAAATCCCGTTGCTATCAATTTTATTTCTAGTCAAGACCTAGATATACCATATGTATAGACGAAATAGGTGATGACGAATTGATGAAAATGAACAGTATTACCTGGAACCTACACACAATCTTGTTTAATATCACAGCTTGTGGTTACGTATAATTGTGGAGAAATATGCCACAAAAGTGTTAATGATCTGTTAAATTTTATTCCCAAGTAGACTCTAGTTTGTATACTGTAAAATTGTAAAACTCTCGTAACTTCTGTAGACTATTGCTGTATCCAGTGCCTCAATTGAGAAGCTTTTCGGACTTGTCAGCAGTAAAAAGGATAACAAAGACGATGTTATGTAGTAAAAAAACTCAAGAATGGCTTACAAACTTAGCTCTTTTATTAGTCGAAAAGCAGCTCCTGCAGCACTTGTTGTGTTCTGATAATCAACGAATTCCTCAAAGAAGTAATTTCATACTTAAAAACAACATTTTACTCTTTTGTAACTGCTCATCGAAATGAAAATTTCAGTACGTGACACAGGTGTGCCTATCACTGATTAGAAAACAATGAAAAAACGAATAGAGGAGGTAAAGAAAACTGTCAAAGAGAATAAATGACTAACTGATCTGAAGTGATACACACTTTGCAGCGGGAAATCGCAAGATTAAGTGTATACCGGGTTGAGGTTAGATAACACTTCATGAGAGACAGGCTGTGGACCCTGAGCTACAGATGGCACCAAGAGATGTATGGGGACTTCCTCTATTGCTGATACCTCTTGGAAACTATGCACAGCGACAGGAGCACGTCCTGCCATTATCAAGGCATAACTTCAGTAAGTAAGTGCTGTGCAAGGGAATTTAAAACGTCGGTGGACAGAGAAACTCCCGACAATTAACACACACACACACACACACACACATACACACACACACACACACACACACACACACTATAAAAACTAAGGCCAACACAAACCAAAGATGATAATCAACAGGTGAAATTATCTTCCTCTGTTTTCTGACAAGAGGGAGCGCAGAATTCGTTGCAGAACTGAAACAAATACCACCATCTTTATTTATAAGGTTACTTGGTAATTGAAACTGCCTCCTTAATAATACTATCCCAGCAGCTGGAAGTGCATGCCAAAATCTCCGTGTTATATTCCATAGGATGACTGGTGCCAAGACAATGTTCTGTAATTTTGTACAGGGCTATTACAAATGATTGAAGCGATTTCATAAATTCACTGTAGCTCCATTCATTGACATATGGTCACGACACACTACAGATACGTAGAAAAACTAATAAAGTTTTGTTCGGCTGAAGCCGCACTTCAGGTTTCTGCAGCCAGAGCGCTCGAGAGCGCAGCGAGACAAAATGGCGACAGGAGCCGAGAAAGCGTATGTCGTGCTTGAAATGCACTCACATCAGTCAGTCATAACAGTGCAGCGACACTTCAGGACAAAGTTCAACAAAGATCCACCAACTGCTATCTCCATTCGGCGATGGTATGCGCAGTTTAAAGCTTCTGGATGCCTCTGTAAGGGGAAATCAACGGGGCGGCCTGCAGTGAGCGAAGAAACGGTTGAAGGCGTGCGGACAAGTTTCACGCGTAGCCCGCGGAAGTCGACGAATAAAGCAAGCAGGGAGCTAAACGTACCACAGCCGACGGTTTGGAAAATCTTACGGAAAAGGCTAAAGCAGAAGCCTTACCGTTTACAATTGCTACAAGTCCTGACACCCGATGACAAAGTCAAACGATTTGAATTTTCGGCGCGGTTGCAACAGCTCATGGAAGAGGATGCGTTCAGTGCGAAACTTGTTTTCAGTGATGAAGCAACATTTTTTCTTAATGGTGAAGTGAACAGACACAATGTGCGAATCTGGGCGGTAGAGAATCCTCACGCATTCGTGCAGCAAATTCGCAATTCACCAAAAGTTAACGTGTTTCGTGCTATCTCACGGTTTAAAGTTTACGGCCCCTTTTTCTTCTGCGAAAAAACCGTTACAGGACACGTGTATCTGGACATGCTGGAAAATTGGCTCATGCCACAACTGGAGACCGACAGCGCCGACTTCATCTTTCAACAGGATGGTGCTCCACCGCACTTCCATCATGATGTTCGGCATTTCTTAAACAGGAGATTGGAAAACCGATGGATCGGTCGTGGTGGAGATCATGATCAGCAATTCATGTCATGGCCTCCACGCTCTCTCGACTTAACGCCATGCGATTTCTTTCTGTAGGGTTATGTGAAAGATTCAGTGTTTAAACCTCCTCTACCAAGAAACGTGCCAGAACTGCGAGCTCGCGTCAACGATGCTTTCGAGCTCATTGATGGGGACATGCTGCGCCGAGTGTGGGAGGAACTTGATTATCGGCTTGATGTCTGCCGAATCACTAAAGGGGCACATATCGAATGTTTGTGAATGCCTAAAAAAACTTTTTAGTTTTTGTATTTGTGTGCAAAGCATTGTGAAAATATCTCAAATAATAAAGTTATTGTAGAGCTGTGAAATCGCTTCAATCATTTGTAATAACCCTGTACTATCCCAGCTGCTGGAAGTGCATGCCAAAATCTCCGTGTTATATTCCATAGGATGACTGGTACCAAGACAATGTTCTGTAATTTTGTATTTGCTGGGCTGTTGTAAACTTGTGCGACGCTTATACTCAGTACACTTGTCGACCATAGTCCTGACAGTCTGACCAGTACCGGTATATTAGAGGCTACAGCTGCAAGGAATATGGCCAAACCAAGGTCAGCCTTTGTGGAGCCTGCAACGACTCTGATCTCAGACGGTGGTTGGAAACGCATTTCGCGTCATATTTCCGCAAAATATGACCAGTTCTGTTCGAAATGCTCCCTGCGTAATGCAAAAAGGCGAAAGACTTTGGTGAATTCAGGATCGATTAACTCAGCTGACAAACTCTCAGCGTCAGAGATGTCTTTGGCTCTGTGAATCTAGCTACAAAGTACCCCTCCACACTGAGCAGGATGTTGACAACTATCAGCTTGCAGATACAAGTCAGTGTGAGTAGACTTCCTATAAACTGTATGCCCCAACATACCATCAATCTTCCTCCCGACCAACACATCAAGGAAGGGAAGACAACTATGCTTTTACACCTCATTCATGAAACAAATATTCATGTGGATTGAATTCATGTGTTCTAAAAAGCCGCTCAAATTCTCACTCTCATGAAGCCAAACAACAAAAGTCTCGTGTACATATCTGAAAAAACACGCAGATTAAAAATCGTTCCTCGAAGTCTTCCATAAACAAACTGGCAATAGTAGATGTCAACGAACGTCTCACGGTAACTCCATCTCGTAGTACTGGTAATTGAACAAAAAGTAAGTCGAGGTCAACACATGTAGAATGAAGCTCATTCAGCACCAAACCTAATCTCAGTCAACTGCAACGAATCAGACAGCGGAATGAGAGAGAAGAGACGGATCACATCAAAACTTACTAGAATATCAAAGTCATTCAGACGTATTCCCTCTAATCAACATAAGAAATCCTCAGAGTTTTTAATGTGATCCTTACACCGGCCTGCTGCAGGGCTCAACGAAGTAGCAACGTGATTTGCTACACCATATTTCAGAGTACAAATGTTACTCACAACTGGACAAAATGGAACCCTTTCCTTGTGGACCTTGGGAGGCCATATCACGTTGGGAAAATAACACAATAAGAAATAAGACTCTTGACAGTCTCCTGCGACATGGAACTTGTGTTCAGGAGGCTGTTAACCTTTCTCCCAACACTTTTTCTGTTAAATTCTGCATGGAAGCCTGCTCTCTCAATTTTCGAAAGATGGAGGGTCAAAGTTAACGTTACCTCACCCGTTGGCTACCAATAAATTCTGATGAAGGGAAGCAGTGGTTGAGAAAGGAGTGAGACAGGGTTATTCAGTCTGTATATTGAGCACACAGTAAAGGAAACCAAAGAAAAATCTGGAGTAGGAATTAAAGTACAGGGAGAAGAAATAAAAACCTTGAGATTTGCTGATGACATTGTAATTCTGTCAGAACAAAGGACCTGGAAGAGCATTTGACCGGAATGCACACTAACTTGGAAGGAGGATATAAGATGTACATCAACAAAAGAAAGACGAGTATAACGAAATATGATCGAATCAAATCAGGAGATTCTATGGGAATTAGATTAGGAAACGAGACACTTAGAGTAGTAGATAGTTTTGCTGTTTAGGCAGCATAATAACTGATGATCACCGAATTAGAGAGGATATAAAATGTGGCCTGGCAATGGCAAGAGAAGCATTTCTGAAGAAGAGAAAATTGTTAACATCGAACGTAGAAGACTTAGGAAGTCTGATCTGAAGGTATTTGCCTATTGCTTGATAGAACACATTTTGAGACATCCAGGGGTCACCAGTTTAGTGCTGGTGAGAAGTGTGAGTGTTAAAAATTGTAGAAGGAGACCAAGAGATTAATACGGTAAGCAGATTCAGAAGGACGTAGTTCGCAGTAGTTATTTGGAGATGAAGAGGTTTGCGTGGGAGCGAGTAGCATGGAGAGCTGCATCAAACGGGTGTCTGGATTGAAGACCGCAATAACAACAACTACTTCTGACGTCGCTCATCTTTTGTTTGCCGGCCGCGGTGGCCGAGTGGTTCTAGGCACTTCAGTCCGGAAACACGCGACTGCTACGGTCGCAGGTTCGAATCCTGTCTAGGGCATGGATGTGTGTGATGTCCTTAGGTTGGTTAGGTTTAAGTACTTCTAAGTTCTAGAGGACTGATAACCTCTGGTGTTAAGTCCCTTAGCGCTCTTTTGTTTGCCGGCCGCGGTGGCCGAGTGGTTCTAGGCACTTCAGTCCGGAAACACGCGACTGCTACGGTCGCAGGTTCGAATCCTGTCTAGGGCATGGATGTGTGTGATGTCCTTAGGTTGGTTAGGTTTAAGTACTTCTAAGTTCTAGAGGACTGATAACCTCTGGTGTTAAGTCCCTTAGCGCTCAGAGCCATTTGAACCTTTTGTTTGTGATGGTGCTAATGTTTACAGCGTGTATGAGTGTGAGTGTGTTTTCAGTCTGTAGAGTTTCTCGCAAACTGAGATTTTATATTCCCCTGCACAGCGCTTCATTGCTCCAGTTATGCCTTGAAAATGGCAGAGTGTACTCCTTTCGAAAAATCTGCGGCTGTCTACGACGTCACCAGGCAGCATTCCCGTGAGTTAGCTGAACATTTTTGTTGTTGTATATTTTTATTAACACAAGCACTTTCCTTGACACACAACAATTTTGTATAGATTCACACATTCTTACAAATTTGGAAATTTTGGAAATTTGAGGTAAGGTCTTATGGGACCAAGCTGCTGAGGTCATCGGTACCTAAGCTTACACACTAATCTAACTTTAACTCACGCTAAAGACGACACACACACCCATGCCCGAGAGAGGATTCGAGCCTCCGAGTCCGCCGCTCGTGGTCTCGCGGTAGCGTTCTCGCTTCCCGAGCACGGGGTCCCGGGTTCGATTCCCGGCGGGGTCAGGGATTTTCACCTGCCTCGAGATGACTGGGTGTTTGTGTTGTCCTCATCATTTCATCATCATCCAGGAAAGTGGCGAAATTGGACTGAGCAAAGATTGGGTAATTGTACGGGCGCTGATAACCACGCAGTTGAGCGCCCCACAAACCAAACATCATCGAGCCTCCGACGGGGGCAGCTGCGCGGACCGTGATAAGACGCTTCACATCACGCGGCTACCCAGCGCTGCCACATTCTTGCATACATTGTTGGAAATGGAATTACATTTGCTTTAAAAGTTAATGTGTGAAGATTCTTATCGTTTGCGGTTCAGATGGAGCAAAAATTGTCAAATTGCTTTCTTTTGTGTTGAGAAACAATTTTATTGCTTTCGACGTTTTATTATCACGTATGTGTGCTTTTCCCTTCAGCTGAAGTTTTGGTAGCTATTTGGTACCTTAAATAACGTACGTATTATTTTCCACACAACTTTCCTACGTTCCACATTCACTGATTTGACTAGAAGTGCAGTGAACAAAACTTCACGTTGCTGAGAAAGTATGCCACGTCTCTCTGCAAAAGGGAGGTACATTTGGAGTTGACTTGCCATTTTTTGTTGTTAAAAGAAAGCGACATCCTTCAGTAAATGTTTGCAGGTTACAAGACAGTCGTAAATAAATTGTAATGTAATATACGCTTTCATACCTCCCAGAGTCCTTAGGAAGCAAAATAAAGACAAACGTGATTTCATTTTTTAGTTATTCCCAATTTTTATGGCATCACATACGCTCCCTATTGTAAAAACTATGTACAAATCAATATAAACGATACTATTCGCACTCATCCTATATCGTATTCAGAAGCATACCTTACTGCCCACTTGGAGAGCTACTGTTGCAGCCTATAACCAGGGTCTCTGTAGGGAACGAGTTGACACCAGTGTTACATAATGGAGCTACCATATTGGGGATAGGAGTAGACGACACATTTTTAATCTTGCCAGAAAAGAGAGCAGTTGCTTTCTGAAATTATTATCGTTCTGACTTGACAGCAGTCTCCTTTAACTATATGTACCAAACAGCTACGTTTTAAACTGGAAATATTTGAGCCCTAAGGCTTACTGTGCTGTGACATTACTGCCGTAGAAATTACAGAGAAACTGTATTTGTGGCCAAAAATATCAACCACAAGAATAAGAAACTGATAAAACCAATCAATTTTCTGAAGGTAATTACTACAAACAACATATGAACAGTTCTAAAATAAATTAAAGTATGAGATCTGTTGTAGACGGTTTGCTTTGCACAGAAAAAAGAGATGAAGATCAGGTCAAAGGTAACTACTCACAACAGCACTACATTATTTCTAATACCGATGCTGAGTAATTTAAGGAGACGAAGCAGCTAAGGCCATAAGTCTCCTATTAACCCTCCCCCTCCCCCACATACACGCACAGTGCAGAAGCAGTGTACTGTTCGTAGACTGGGTACGTACAGAGCAAATTCTGTGTGCAAATGTAAGAAAGTGTTCTAAATGTTTGTGCAGCGTCTATCTGAAACAGAACATGGGAACCAACCCAGTGGGATGTGGTAAACTACTTGAAAGCCACCTCGAGGCTGGCTGGCACACGAACCTCTCGTTGTTAATCTGCCAGGAGGATTCTCTCCAGGGCCAGCATAGCTCCCATCCCAGAAGCAGTTGTGTTAACACCCACGGTCACTTGCATGTGTATTATTTCTAAAAATGGGCACTTTTTTGCCTAAGGGAACTGTAACTGGCACAGAATTTTTATTTACTAGTGAAACGGATATTTAATCATCGAAAAAAATGTATAGTCTCACAATTCCCGTTTAAAAATATGCCTCATCCTGCTTCCAGTACTCTGTTGCGCCACAAAAACTAAAGCATGTATGGCAAGATATAGTTCTGATGAACTGCTTAACTGTTCGTGCACAAATCCCTTATATTTTTATAAACATTTCTCATATTTAACAAATGACCTAATAGACATTTCATAGTTTTCCTTGGACATCTGATTACCAGATCCAAACATGCTTGCTCCAGTCTTTCTACTCATTGTTATAGCTTGAGAGCAGTATCTGAGTCACGTGACTGACAGTAAAAAGCTGAGTTTCTCTCGTTGAGCACTAAGCGAAGTGGAGCCAGCAGTTATAATTTTTCTCAATTATAGCTGAAATAAATCTCTGATTTTAAGAGTTGAAAGACGTATTGTTTGGCATAAACACTTGGACACATGTGGTACAACCAGTTGACGAAATGAGTACATTAAGTTTTCTGTGTATTAGCTATATTACAGATGTAAAATCTGTAATATAATGAATATCACAATGTACATTGCAGTGGTCTGTAAAAGACCCCCCAAAATGAAAATGAACAAGAAGACGAGAAGTTAAATGAAAAATAAAGTCAGCAGTAAAAGAATATTGAAACGAACTATAAATAAGGAATGAAAAAAATAACAATGAAACGAACAGCAAATTTACACTGTAGAAAAGCTGACAGTGGACTGAGCATGAGTAACACCAAGTATGATCCTTAAATATGAACAATATGGTCATCAGTTAGATGAAAAATTAAAATCTGCCGTAAAAGAACATTGAAATGAACAGTAAATAAATAATGAAAAAACAGTAAATCGAACAGTAAATTTACACTGAAGAGAATTTGACAGTGGATTAAACAAGAGGGACACCAAGCATAATCCTTAAATAATAATGTCTAAGCCCGGAGACTGCTGCATGCTTCAATTCATATAGATCTGATTTTGGTCGTGCGCATGCTCTGATGTTGCAGTCGCAGTATGGTCTATTGTCCGGCGCAGAGCTACGCAGTCACACTGCAGCTTTGCCTCATTTGTACCGAAGGTCCTAGTAAACAACATGAGGTGTTGGAACCCTGTTAAGAACTTTCCATTGTTGGCGGGAAGCTTTAACTCCGTAGGTCTTTGTACTGAACCGGAAGTGGGTCAATGAATCATCAAAATGTTGGTGCTCCAGTCTGCTTACAGTTGTGCACTGATGTTGAGGGCACTATCTGATAGTTACCCAGCTAAGACTAGTGGGGATTTCCTGGATCTCAGTCCTACCGCCGGCCGCGGTGGCCATGCTGTTCTGGCGCTGCAGTCCGGAACCGCGGGACTGCTACGGTCGCAGGTTCGAATCCTGCCTCGGGCATGGGTGTGTGTGATGTCCTTAGGTTAGTTAGGTTTAAGTAGTTCTAAGTTCTAGGGGACTTATGACCTAAGATGTTGAGTCCCATAGTGCTCAGAGCCATTTGAACCATCAGTCCTATCACTGATATATGAGGGATGTCCCTATGTCCTGGCAATTTTCTCTTCAGTTGTCGGAACGACTATCTCCACCTCTAGAGCGTAGGTAGGGTGGTGTGGCTCAGCACTGGTAACCGTTGCTGTGGTTGTAACACCATTGTTGATGTTAGCTGTGATTGTCTTATCTAACTTCATTGTCTGTTTCTACTTAACATAACTTGTGTGCCACCAAGATCTTTGATTAACATCTTTTATTCATTATTGATGGTAATTTTTGGCAGTGTAATTAATCTATGGATGTAATTTAAAGAAGAACATGTTCTTTAAATGGGTGGACATGTTAGAACTTCAGTTGTAATACTTATTTGTATATATGGAAAGTAAGTTTGTAATCATGGAAAACTTTCAGGGAAATCCCTCTGTAATGGAAGTTGCTTGGCAGGAACAGAAAAGTTGGATTTGTCCGTAAAACTGCAAGGTCCCTTCGTGGCAGCAAGAGCAGCAATATTATTTTTGTACAGCATGAGACGTGGAAGAAATAGGCGAATTATCCATACCATTCGTTGGTTAGCTCTGAAATATGAAATTACGGTGCCACGAAGGGGCTTTTCAGAGCCTGTTATACAGCAAGAGCCATGGATATTTTTGCCGCCATCTTTGAATAGCCACAAGAGATCAACACTGCCATCACCTTCAGCTCAAATATTCACTTGGACACTGTACAACTGCATCAAACGGTTACGTGTGTTATTAATCAGTAATAAATGTTTGTTCCTTAAACCTTGTGTTGGGCACCTGTATTTCATTCTTAGTTGTTTACCCAAACAGGATCCTATTGCAAGTGCTTCAATACTTCAAGCATCGTACTTCATTGAAATCAATACTAGTTACCTTCCTTAATAAAATCTAATAACTTTTGTGGAGTATTAAATTTCATAACGGCTCAGTGAGGCTAAGTTCTGAAGTGCAACACAAAAGGAAGATTAAAGTTTACTACTGATATAGTATAACTGTCAAGAAAAGTTTCCAGCTTAAAGATTGTTCTTATTGAAGTCTCTATGCAGTATGAGGGTTACCTGCAAAATCTATGACAATTCATAATAGTTACTGAGTAGTAGACTGGGAAGTTCAGCTTAAGGATTAGTTATTGTGCAGGTCAGGAAATAACAGTATTTACTTTTTGATATGAATGTTTCTCATATTATGTGTTGTAACTAAAATGTTCCATCTAGATCTGACTCTACTGACCGATTAATCGATTAGATTCGGGGTCCCTTTGCTAACTGTTGAGCCAGATTTTAATTTCACGCTACAACTACAGCATTAATGAGGTGCATCCGCTAGACTTCTAACATTTTTTATTGTAAGAACCAAATAGCTACAACTGTTCAAACTATACTAGATCCAGATATCACATGTTCCATTTGAGCTGTATAGTATTAGCAAGTGAGTGCCTCTTGAGGATACAAACAGTACTCAGGACAGAGAACATTATTATCAGGAAACCATTCCAGTGACTTTATTTTCCAATAATTAAACTGAAAAAGAGGACCTCATGTCCAAGTTAGTAGGGCCCCACCCATCAGTAAATCATTTACTTGTAATGAACATCAGTTTGCTGCTTTAGTATACAGCCAATCTACTGAGAGCCAATTATTGCCATAACGTATTAATACTTCTTCTGTGTAGTTCATGCCAAATCATTGTTACATGGTATGCAAAAAGTACTGCTGTCTCGTGTCCCTTGCGCAAAAAATGGTATTTCTGTATCAACTAAAGTAAATACCAACAGTTAATTTTATTTATGACTAGTGCTGCTGCTTAGTAAAACTTTGCCCAAATAGACTGGCGACAATTTTCTTTTGCTTAAATAGACTTTATTAATAATAGAATCTTTGTACGATTCTCGTTTGTTCTGGTATTACTTTCTTTCAATAGAAATATTCAGAGAAACCATTATACACAATCATGGTCAGATTGAAATTCTTTCAAAGAAATAAAATTATAAGTGTACTGCTAATTTAGTATAATCCGGTAGTGTTATATGGTGTAATTTTGATGCTCCACTAATGATATGGTTCGTGCTGTGTAGTTGTGCATCTAGTTTCCTTACACGACTGCTGTTCACCCACACAGAGGAGCATTACCTCGCGACGGAATAGAGACCTAGGGCAGAACCTCTCCGTGTGGAACCATATGCTCCCCATCTGCTGCCATATACACTCCTGGAAATTGAAATGAGAACACCGTGAATTCATTGTCCCAGGAAGGGGAAACTTTATTGACACATTCCTGGGGTCAGATACATCACATGATCACACTGACAGAACCACAGGCACATAGACACAGGCAACAGAGCATGTACAATTTCGGCACTAGTACAGTGTATATCCACCTTTCGCAGCAATGCAGGCTGCTATTCTCCCATGGAGACGATCGTAGAGATGCTGGATGTAGTCCTGTGGAACGGCTTGCCATGCCATTTCCACCTGGCGCCTCAGTTGGACCAGCGTTCGTGCTGGACGTGCAGACCGCGTGAGACGACGCTTCATCCAGTCCCAAACATGCTCAATGGGGGACAGATCCGGAGATCTTGCTGGCCAGGGTAGTTGACTTACACCTTCTAGAGCACGTTGGGTGGCACGGGATACATGCGGACGTGCATTGTCCTGTTGGAACAGCAAGTTCCCTTGCCGGTCTAGGAATGGTAGAACGCTGGGTTCGATGACGGTTTGGATGTACCGTGCACTATTCAGTGTCCCCTCGACGATCACCAGTGGTGTACGGCCAGTGTAGGAGATCGCTCCCCACACCATGATGCCGGGTGTTGGCCCTGTGTGCCTCGGTCGTATGCAGTCCTGATTGTGGCGCTCACCTGCACGGCGCCAAACACGTATACAACCATCATTGGCACCAAGGCAGAAGCGACTCTCATCGCTGAAGACGACACGTCTCCATTCGTCCCTCCATTCACGCCTGTCGCGACACCACTGGAGGCGGGCTGCACGATGTTGGGGCGTGAGCGGAAGACGGCCTAACGGTGTGCGGGACCGTAGCCCAGCTTCATGGAGACGGTTGCGAATGGTCCTCGCCGATGCCCCAGGAGCAACAGTGTCCCTAATTTGCTGGGAAGTGGCGGTGCGGTCCCCTACGGCACTGCGTAGGATCCTACGGTCTTGGCGTGCATCCGTGCGTCGCTGCGGTCCCGTCCCAGGTCGACGGGCACGTGCACCTTCCGCCGACCACTGGCGACAACATCGATGTACTGTGGAGACCTCACGCCCCACGTGTTGAGCAATTCGGCGGTACGTCCACCCGGCCTCCCGCATGCCCACTATACGCCCTCGCTCAAAGTCCGTCAACTGCACATACGGTTCACGTCCACGCTGTCGCGGCATGCTACCAGTGTTAAAGACTGCGATGGAGCTCCGTATGCCACGGCAAACTGGCTGACACTGACGGCGGCGGTGCACAAATGCTGCGCAGCTAGCGCCATTCGACGGCCAACACCGCGGTTCCTGGTGTGTCCGCTGTGCCGTGCGTGTGATCATTGCTTGTACAGCCCTCTCGCAGTGTCCGGAGCAAGTATGGTGGGTCTGACACACCGGTGTCAATGTGTTCTTTTTTCCATTTCCAGGAGTGTAATTTGTACTGGACGTAGTTGCATGTGTTGAGGCACAAACCTAGATTTGTTGTATCAGTGTTACACATGTACCAGCGCAGTTAACGTAATTTGTTAGACGTTCCCAATATTAATGCGTTTGTTATCGTTTGGTAACAAACAGTTTGAGCCGTCGTACGTAGCTTCCACCGAAACAATATCAATATAAAATGTAGAACATATTAGCAAACGTTGGTTGTCGAGAAAACTCTTGCAGTGAGTTAAATATTAACATTCTGTAGTCTCAGAATTTTGGATCTGAAGATCAACGCATTTTCATGAGATGGACATGTATTGACACTTATCATGCATTTTGTAATATATAAACACAAATAAACGCTCTTAAATACAATTCCGCTCGCATATGTTTGGTAACGATATCGCTCCTTAGCCTCAGCGTGTAAATTGACTCACTCTCTGAAAACGTGCATTTACAATTGTTTTATGTTTTTAAAACAACTTTACTTGTGGAACGAAATATCACTTTGTTTGACATATTTTTCGCTGCAAGCAAACGATACACAAAATTTCGCCATTGCAGTAACGATACCTTTCCGGAAAATACTACGACGAAGACAAACTGAACAGTATATCCAAAATTTCGCCATTGCAGTAACGATACCTTTCCGGAAAATACTACGATCAAAACAAACTGAACAGTATACCCAAAGTTGCCTGTTTCCTATGTTAATAGAGGTTAGTACACACGTACCACCTCAGTTACACGATTTTCAAACATTTACAAAGCGGTCGCAAAATTCTACGTGGGATAACACTAGACACACACAGCTGGGGTACAGAAATTCCGTCCACCAGTGAGGAAAGGAGTGGCGACAGGAACATCATCTGGCCCACCTCTACCACTGACGTTGATAAATCCTAAAATTAACATTCTTACCGCGTGAAGATATGGGATAAAGGACAAGAAAAAGAAAAAGAAGGATTTCAGAAGTCGCCTGCATATGAATGTACAGGGTGTTTCAAAAATGACCGGTATATTTGAAACGGCAATAAAAACTAAACGAGCAGCGATAGAAATACACCGTTTGTTGCAATATGCTTGGGACAACAGTACATTTTCAGGCGGACAAACTTTCGAAATTACAGTAGTTACAATTTTCAACAACAGATGGCTGTGCAAGTGATGTGAAAGATATAGAAGACAACGCAGTCTGTGGGTGCGCCATTCTGTACGTCGTTTTTCTGCTGTAACTGTGTGCTGTTCACAACGTGCAAGTGTGCTGTAGACAACATGGTTTATTCCTTAGAACAGAGGATTTTTCTGGTGTTGGAATTCCACCGCCTAGAACACAGTGTTGTTGCAACAAGACGAAGTTTTCAACGGAGGTTTAATGTAACCAAAGGACCGAAAAGCGATACAATAAAGGATCTGTTTGAAAAATTTCAACGGACTGGGAACGTGACGGATGAACATGCTGGAAAGGTAGGGCGACCGCGTACGGCAACCACAGAGGGCAACGCGCAGCTAGTGCAGCAGGTGATCCGACAGCGGCCTCGGGTTTCCGTTCGCCGTGTTGCAGCTGCGGTCCACATGACGCCAACGTCCACGTATCGTCTCATGCGCCAGAGTTTACACCTCTATCCATACAAAATTCAAACGCGGCAACCCCTCAGCGCCGTTACCATTGCTGCACGAGAGACATTCGCTAACGATATAGTGCACAGGATTGATGACGGCGATATGCATGTGGGCAGCATTTGGTTTACTGACGAAGCTTATTTTCACCTGGACGGCTTCGTCAATAAACAGAATTGTCGCATATGGGGAACCGAAAAGCTCCATGTTGCAGTCCCAACGTCCCTGCATCCTCAAAAAGTACTGGTCTGGGCCGCCATTTCTTCCAAAGGAATCATTGGCCCATTTTTCAGATCCGAAACGATTACTGCATCACGCTATCTGGACATTCTTCGTGAATTTGTGGCGGTACAAACTGCCTTAGACGACACTGCGAACACCTCGTGGTTTATGCAAGATGGTGCCCGGCCACATCGCACGGCCGACGTCTTTAATTTCCTGAATGAATATTTCGATGATCGTGTGATTGCTTTGGGCTATCCGAAACATACTGGAGGCGGCGTGGATTGGCCTCCCTATTCGCCAGACATGAACCCCTGTGACTTCTTTCTGTGGGGACACTTGAAAGACCAGGTGTACCGCCAGAATCCAGAAACAATTGAACAGCTGAAGCAGTACATCTCATCTGCATGTGAAGCCATTCCGCCAGACACGTTGTCAAAGGTTTCGGGTAATTTCATTCAGAGACTACGCCATATTATTGCTACGCATGGTGGATATGTGGAAAATATCGTACTATAGAGTTTCCCAGACCGCAGCGCCATCTGTTGTTGAAAATTGTAACTACTGTAATTTCGAAAGTTTGTCTGCCTGAAAATGTACTGTTGTCCCAAGCATATTGCAACAAACGGTGTATTTCTATCGCTGCTCGTTTAGTTTGTATTGCCGTTTCAAATATACCGGTCATTTTTGAAACACCCTGTAGCTCCTAGAGTGGCTTCACGTAGCTTGACTCCTCAAGGACACACCCGCTTCCTGCAGACCATCGGCCCTGAGCACCATGATTCGACCACCTCACAGCTTTATTGCCCCATCTACACTGCTACAACGCAATAGGCCAGCTCCGGCTGAATGTTCTGTGTTCACGTGTAGTTTCATTCTTCCGAGGAACGGTGCAATGACGTGTATTTGGCAGTGAGCGAAACGCAGGAGCAAGGACCTATGTGAATTGCTACTCTGGTTGGTGCGCGCAGAGGGCAAGAATACATTACAAAACCATTTTAAATAGTCGTATCGAACGTACTGAAGGCCTTTCTTTATTTACTTATTTATTTATTTTTTACTGAACTGGCCAATAATGAAGAGACCACGATTAATATACATTTCGCGCAGGTTCATAAAATGACAGCAAATTGTTGTGGTGCCCCTGAATCGACTGTACTCCTTATTAACAGTGCAGCAACGTCAGCACAGTCTGTAGATGTGAGCATGTGTTTTGATTCTCCAAGGAAGGCATGCAAACGAAGATGGACATTATCGGAATTTGAAGGTTTTGACAAAACATTAATGCGGAGAACTGTACTTCTATGCTGCAACAGAGTAGACTATCCGACGGCTAGAAAAACACAAAGTTTTTTAATTCAAGTAAGTGCAATTATGGACGAAAATTTTAAGTGGAATGCAGAGACGTTGCTGCAGAAGTAAAGAGATTTTATGTAGGATGCACTTACTGCGTACTGAGGACAGTAGTCTTGTAGTATACCTATACAAAACTTGGATTTCACAAAACTATGCGCGGAAATATATTTCACACGACTTCAATGGAAATGTTGGTCTGAGAGTACCTACAGTTCCTTTTTTGCAGCGTATATCAGCGATTTTGGCGGTAGGTGCAGTGACGAAGTGTCAGAAAGGGCTGCAAATAAAAAACAAAAATCTGGAAGGTAGGTAATAATCTCAGTCATATTAAGGAGAGTCGTCGGAACTAAAATTCTGGCAGCGGCATGCAAGTACTCGAGCGCTGTCGAGCACATGGTCTCTCGTATAATTTAAAATGCGTTTATACGTGATAGGATACAATTATGATGTCACAGATTTTACCAAAATTAATTTCATATTTTGTTAACAACTTTATCGTTGGAAGCTTTTACAAGATCGAACAGAATGCAAATTTATGAGCGATGACATTTTTCGTTATACAGGCTGAACAGTTTCGCAGCTTTTACGGTATTTTATTTTTTATCTCTTAATGCTTTTACGTTGTCACTATAAAATATGTATCATATGCATCTATAAACTTTGAGAATGTTGATGTATTATTTTCAGTTCAAGTACGTCAGTGGTTCTGTTTTATCCACAGACTGAAGTAAAAAAATATTTTTCTCCAAAATGTCTTGTAACGTTAGTCTTTATTTATTTATTTCGTAACAGTGGCAAGTCTGTCTTTTGGAAAGTTCTCCATCATATTCCAAGCAAAAATGGAGATGTCCAATATTTTTCGGAATATTCACTAACTGGCAGAGATGTAGCACGGTGAGCTGACCTATTTCCGTGATGGCCGCTATAGTTCGTTGATCGAGATCTTGGACCAAGTTTGGTAACATCAAGTGTGATGTACTTCATGTACGGCCTAAGCTGTTCATCGTAAGTTTGACATGGAAGTAAACATTGTGCTATGTATTGTAAGTAGACTGTTTAGGTTTTTATGTTGGTAACGCCACGTAGCTCTCTGTATGAAAATCACTGACGGTGCTGTGTGCAGCCTGTGGCTGGTTTGCATTGTTGGAATATTTGCTATTGTAGTGTTGGGCAATTGGATACGAACAGCGCATAGCGTTGCGCAGTTGGAGGTGAGCCGCCAGCAGTGGTAAATGTGGGGAGAGATATGGCAGAGTTTTGAGAGCGAACGATCTGGACGTGTGTCCGTCATAAAAAGGAAATTCGTAAGACTGGATGTCATGAACTGATATATATGTTATGACTTTTGAACACTATTAATGTAAATACATTGTTTGTTCTTCATCAAAATCTTTCATTTGATAACTATGCCTATAGTAGATAGAGCCTTCAGTAGTTAGAATTTTCTATTTAACTGGCAGTTTTGGCGCACGCTGTATTGCAGTAGTTTGAGTAACGAAGATTTTTGTGAGGTAAGTGATTCATAAAAGGTATAGGCTATTGTTAGTCAGGACCATTCTTTTGTAGGGATTATTGAAAGTCAGACTATGTTACGCTAAAAAAAAATATTGTGTGTCAGTTTACAGTGGATCAGAATAAGTAAACAGAGAATGTCTGAGTACGTTCAGTTTTGCCCAGCTGTTTGAAAATCAAATAACGTAAGGGGTTTACCAGTGCAATCATTCTCAGTTTTTCTAAGGGGATGTTTCAGTATGACTTCGCATTTCTTACGTCATTGGAGGCTGTTTCCCGAGGAATGTAAATCGCGCCCTGTCGAACGCAGCCACACGCCTGTGAAAGTTACCTCATCGTGTCAGTGACGCATTTGCTTTCAGGTGGGCTGCTCTCCACGCCGGTAATATTCGCCCAAAGCGAGGTTGTGAGTGCAGCTGTAGCTTTGGAAAATAGCAGTAAACGGTAAAACACCGTGATACGCTTCACAAGGAGTCAGGCAGATAGCGAACGTTTCGAGACATGACGAGCAGCAGAAAAACCTGTCGCAAACATAGGACATTGTGTCTGCGTGGCGTTCGTGTGATTGTAAGTTTAATGTCGAAGTTTCAACATATAACGAAATACTGAAACCCTAGAAGGGAATGCTTGTCCTTCTGGCAATCTCTCGAATTCTTCCATCAGAGGAATCGCTTTCGCAATTGGAGATATCATCTGCTAAACTGATGAGGAGAGATTCCCACGTTGCATCTTCTAACGTACAGCGTTTTTTTTTTTTTTTTTTTTTTACTAAATCGTCGGATTTTTGCGAACTTACGAGTGTCGTTTCCCTGCCTTGTTAGGAGTAAACTGTTTAGCTGTGTTCTCTTTTTCCTTTCACGCACCTAATACACTCGACACAGAAGCACCGGTAAAATCAGATGTTACCTGTGAAATTTACCGTATGTGCGGCGATGGATTTTTTTTTCTAGTAAGTTCCCAAAGACATTGACTGTAATCCGTTCCTCGCTGCTTTTTTTAACGCTTTCCTGATCTGTGTTTCGCTACAGAAGGTATATCAACTGTACAGATTTTCACACAATAGACAAGACCACTTGAGCGCATATGGCGGCACAGATAAAGCGGCTGTGGACGGACATTTGAAACAAGAACCAAACGAGTTAGAGAAGACATTATCGTACGTCATTATGCCATCCACCCTACAATAACAGCGAAGTAACTGATACACAAGTAGTACCTTCTTCCAGTGGCGTCACATATTTCTCTCTGTCCGGTTCGATATATGAGGCAAATGTGTGGACATCCTCGCTGGTGATGATATCCATCTCCACATCCTTATCCATAGTATCGAATACTACATAGTGGTATTCATTTCTGGGAATATTATTAAGTTTAACGTGCAGCACAGTGAAGCAACACCACTGACGAATTTTTGTGTGCATATATATAAATACACTCCTGGAAATGGAAAAAAGAACACATTGACACCGGTGTGTCAGACCCACCATACTTGCTCCGGACACTGCGAGAGGGCTGTACAAGCAATGATCACACGCACGGCACAGCGGACACACCAGGAACCGCGGTGTTGGCCGTCGAATGGCGCTAGCTGCGCAGCATTTGTGCACCGCCGCCGTCAGTGTCAGCCAGTTTGCCGTGGCATACGGAGCTCCATCGCAGTCTTTAACACTGGTAGCATACCGCGACAGCGTGGACGTGAACCGTATGTGCAGTTGACGGACTTTGAGCGAGGGCGTATAGTGGGCATGCGGGAGGCCGGGTGGACGTACCGCCGAATTGCTCAACACGTGGGGCGTGAGGTCTCCACAGTACATCGATGTTGTCGCCAGTGGTCGGCGGAAGGTGCACGTGCCCGTCGACCTGGGACCGGACCGCAGCGACGCACGGATGCACGCCAAGACCGTAGGATCCTACGCAGTGCCGTAGGGGACCGCACCGCCACTTGCCAGCAAATTAGGGACACTGTTGCTCCTGGGGTATCGGCGAGGACCATTCGCAACCGTCTCCATGAAGCTGGGCTACGGTCCCGCACACCGTTAGGCCGTCTTCCGCTCACGCCCCAACATCGTGCAGCCCGCCTCCAGTGGTGTCGCGACAGGCGTGAATGGAGGGACGAATGGAGACGTGTCGTCTTCAGCGATGAGAGTCGCTTCTGCCTTGGTGCCAATGATGGTCGTATGCGTGTTTGGCGCCGTGCAGGTGAGCGCCACAATCAGGACTGCATACGACCGAGGCACACAGGGCCATCACCCGGCATCATGGTGTGGGGAGCGATCTCCTACACTGGCCGTACACCACTGGTGATCGTCGAAGGGACACTGAATAGTGCACGGTACATCCAAACCGTCATCGAACCCATCGTTCTACCATTCCTAGACCGGCAAGGGAACTTGCTGTTCCAACAGGACAATGTACGTCCGCATGTATCCCGTGCCTCCCAACCTGCTCTAGAAGGTGTAAGTCAACTACCCCGGCCAGCAAGATCTCCGGATCTGTCCCCCGTTGAGCATGTTTGGGACTGGATGAAGCGTCGTCTCACGCGGTCTGCACGTCCAGCACGAACGCTGGTCCAACTGAGGCGCCAGGTGGAAATGGCATGGCAAGCAGTTCCACAGGACTACATCCTGCATCTCTACGATCGTCTCCATGGGAGAATAGCAGCCTGCATTGCTGCGAAAGGTGGATATACACTGTACTAGTGCCGACATTGTACATGCTCTGTTGCCTGTGTCTATGTGCCTGTGGTTCTGTCAGTGTGATCATGTGATGTATCTGACCCCAGGAATGTGTCAATAAAGTTTCCCCTTCCTGGGACAATGAATTCACGGTGTTCTTATTTCAATTTCCAGGAGTGTAAATAAATATGCCTTGTGGCACAGCGGCCGTGCGCAAAGTTATTTAATTTCGCCGATCGCTCGGGAACCGGTGTTACCAACGTGCAGTGCCATTGGCTGGGTGTACGTAAAAACTAACGTACTAAATGGAAGCAAAGACGATGTATGCAGGAAATGTTAAATACGTTCTACGAACCGACTATTTAAGCGGTGATGCGAAAAATGAGATTGTTGGATATACAGAGCAATTACTAAGTTTATCAAGACGAAATTGTTGAGGCATTTTCGTTAGGACCACAGCCAATAGTTCATAAACGCGACTAACTGAAATTGCTGTTACGTTAAAATGCGGACATGTTTCGATTTAATATTGCATCGCATCAGTGTCTTAACAAACAATTCTCTGGCTGCTATTTAGTGTTTAGTGACGTTTCGTAACGAGCTAGAGTGTATTTCAGGTCGTTTTCTGTACAAGGAAATTTGTAATTGTAATTGTAATGAGAGTAACTGGGTATGTTGGGGCAACTTTTTTTGGTTCATCTACTGGGTCTTACCAGGTGGGAAGTAGTCCTACTTAGTGCTGGCAAAGGTTACAGCTTCACATTCACTCACCAACATTACTCCAGCTCTGACAGATCTGTGTTGCTAATCTGTCTCTTTATTTCTACGGAATTCAGTTACCAACTATGTAAGTGGCTTCAGTGTCAAATGTTTCACATTTTGTAGATATTGTTCCCAGTATCTACATCTACTACATATACATGCATACTCTGCAAATCACATATAAGTGCCTGGTAGAGGGTTCACCGAACCACCTTCACAATTCTCTATTATTCCAATCACATGTAGCTCGCGGAAAGAACGAACACCTTTATCTTTCCGAACAAGCTCTGATTTCCTTTATTTTATCGTGGTGATGGTTTCTCCCTATGTAGGTCGGTGTCAACAAAATATTTTCGCATTCGAAGGAGACAGTTGGTGAATGGAATTTCGTGAGAAGATTTAGTCGCAACGAAAAACACATTTCTTTTAATGATGTCCAGCCCAAATCCTGTATCATTTCAGTGACACTGTCTCCCATATTTCGCGATAGTACAAAACATGCTGTCCGTTTTTGAACTTTTTCGATGTAATCCATCAATTATATCTGGTAAGGATCCCACACTGCGTAACGGAAGGGCTATTCTAAAAAAGGACGGACAAGCGTAGTGTTGGCAGTCTTCTTAATAGGGTTGTTACATTTTCTAAGTGTCCTGCCAATAAAACGCAGTCTTTTGTTAGCCTTTCCCACAACATATTCTGTGTGTTCCATCCAATTTACGTTGTTCGTAATTGTAATTCCAAGTTATTTAGTTGAATTTACGGCCTTTAGATTTGAATGATTTCTCGTGTAACCGAAGTTTAACGAATTCCTTTTAGCACTCATGTGGATGACCTCACACTTTTCGTTATTTAGGGTCAACTGCCAATTTTCGCACCATTTCTAAATCGTTTTTCAGTTTGTTTTGATCTTCTGATGACTTTATTAGACGATAAACGACAGCGTCATCTGCAAACAACCTAAGACGGCTGCTCAGATATTTTCCCAAATCGTTTACATAGATAAGGAACAGCAAAGGGCCTACAACACTACCATACGGAACGCCAGAAATCACTTCTGTTTCACTCGATCACTTTCCGTCAATAACTACGAATACTGACCTCTCTGACAGGAAATCACAAATCCAGTCACAAAACTGAGATGATATTACATAAGCACGCAATTTCACTACAAGCCGCTTGTGTGCCGGCCGGTGTGGCCGTGCGGTTGTAGGCGCTTCAGTCTGGAACCGCGTGACCGCTACGGTCGCAGATTCGAATCCTGCCTCGGGCATGGATGTGTGTGATGTCCTTAGGTTAGTTAGGTTTAAGTAGTTCTAAGTTCTAGGGGACTGATGACTACAAATGTTAAGTCCCATAGTGCTCAGAGCCATTTGAACCGCTTGTGTGGTACAGTGTCAAAAGACTTCCGGAAATCCAGAAATACAGAATCGATCTGAAATCCCTTGTTAATAACACTCAAAACTTCATGCGAATAAAGAACTAGTTGTGTTTCACAAGAACGATGCTTTCTAAATCCATGTTGACTTTGTGTCAATAGACCGTTTTCTTCGAGGTACTTCATAATGTTCGAACATAATATATGTTCCAAAGTCCTGCTGCATATCGAGTTTAATGTTATGCCTGTAATTAAGTGGATTACTCCTACTATCTTTCTTGAATATTGGTGTGACCTGTGCAACTTTCCAGTCTTTGGGCACAGAACTTTCGTCGAGCCAACGGTTGTATATGATTGTTAAGTATGGAGCTGATGCATCAGCATACACCGAAAGGAACCTAAATAGTATACAGTCTGGACCAGAAGACTTGCTCTTATTAAGCGATTTAAGTTGCTTCACTACTCCGAGGATATTTGCTTCTACGTTACTGCTGTTGGCAGTTGTTCTTGATTCGATTTCTGGAATACTTACTTCGTCGTCTTCTGTGGAGGCATTTCGGAGGACTGTGTTTAGTAACTCTTCTTTGGCAGCACTGTCTTCGATAGTATCTCCATTGCTATCGCGAAGGGAAAGCATTGATTGTTTCTTACCGCTAACAGACTTCACACACGACCAGAATCTCTTTGCATTTTCTGACAGGTTTCGATACAAAGTTTCGTTGTGGAAACTGTTATAAGCATCTAGCGTTGAAGTCCGCTCTAAATTTCGAGATTCTGTGAAAGATCGTCTGTTTAAATTTGGCATGTTTGTTTCGTTGTTCTGACCCGTTTTGTGTACCAAGGAGGATCAACTCCGTCGTTTGTTAATTTATTTAGTAAAAATAACTCAATTGCTGCCGATACTATTTCTTTGAATTCACACTTAACATTATTAATTTGGAAGGAGTGGAGATTGTCTCTCAGGAAGGCATCGAGTGGATTTTTACTTGCTTTTTTGAATAGGTATATTTTTCGTTTATTTTTGGAGGATTTGGGGATTACAATATTCAATCTCGCTACGGCAACCCTGTGTTCACTAATCCCTGTATCCGTTTTCATGCTGGTCGTTAACTCAGGATGCTTTGTTGCTAAGAGATCAAGAATGTTTTCACAACCGTTTACTATTCGCTTGGGCTCATGGACTAACTGCTCGAAATAATTTTCAGAGAATGCGTTTAGCACGATTTCGGATGATGTTTTATGTGCACCTCCCGAATTAAACATGTATTTTCACCAACATCAAGAGGATAAATTAAAGTCACCACCAACTACTATCGTATGAGTCGGGTACGTGTTTGAAATCAAACTCAAGTTTTCTTTGAACCTTATGGCAACTGTATCATCTGAACTGGGAGGTCGGTAAAAGGATCGAATTATTTTATTCCGGTTGCCAACAATGATCTCTGCCCATGCTAACTCACAGGAAGTATCTACTTCAATTTCGCGACAAGATAAACTGTTTCTAACAGCAACAAACACGCCACCGCCAACCGTGTTTAGCCTATCCTTTGGGAACACCGTTAGGTTATTCGCAAAAATTTCGTCTGAGTTTATCTCCGGATTTAGCCAGCTTTCAGTGCCGACAACTATTTGAGCATCAGTGCTTTCTGTTAGTGCTTGGAGCTCTGATACTTTCCCAACACAGCTACGACAATTGATAACTGTTTTACCGATGGTTCCTGTATCTAAGTTTTTCCTGTGTCGGCCTGCACCCTTTGTGACTGAAGCCCTTCTTGTGTTTTCCCGAGACGCTCGAGACGATTTATGAAATCTCAGTACAATCTGTGTCTCTTCTGTGACAATCCAGGAGTATACAGGGTGTCCCAGCTATCTTGTCCACCCAAAATACCTCTGGAACAATAACAGCTATTGGAAAACGACTTTCACCGGTATCAATGTAGGGCTGGGGCCCATGAATGTACATATGTGGAAACATTCTAAAACGAAAGCATATGTGTTTTTTAACACAAACTTACGTTTTTTTAATGGACCTCCTATATTTTTTCTTCAGCAATCCATAGCATGACAAAGCACATACACAATTGCGTTGATTGCATCGCAATATTCCCATTACATCCCGAGATATTGAGACGCGAAGTTGACGCTTGAAACACCCAGGCACGCGTTTACACACGCCGGCTGGCGTTAGGTCTGAAACAGGATACGTAATGAATGCTATAAAGAAAAGTACGTAGCTGCTGGAATACTTAACTTTAATCCATCATTTGCATACTGCATTCTTGATGATACAAGTGAGACTCTCTCTATAAATGGTTAATGGCGCCTTGCTAGGTCGTAGCCATGGACTTAGCTGAAGGCTATTCTAACTGTCTCTCGGCAAATGAGAGAAAGGCTTCGTCAGTGTAGTCGCTAGCAAAGTCGTCGTACAACTGGGACGAGTCCTAGTCCGTCTCTCTAGACCTGCCGTGTGGTGGCGCTCGGTCTGCAATTACTGACAGTGGCGACACGCGGGTCCGACATGTACTAATGGACCGCGGCCGATTTAAAGCTACCACCTAGCAAGTGTGGTGTCTGGCGGTGACACCACATGATTGACATGTGTAATCACACCTCCATACTTATCAAGAGGGACACTTGTCAATCACATTGCGATTACGGGCAGCATGGGGTTCACGCCTGAGCCTCAGGACGTGCGCTAGCAGCGCATGTCGGGTGTTTCAAGCGTCAACTTCGCGTCTCAATATCTCGGGATGTAATGGGAATATTGCGATGCAATCAACGCCATTGTGTATGTGCTTTGTCATGCTATGGATTGCTGAAGAAAAAATATAGGAGGTCCATTTAAAAAAAAACATAAGTTTGTGTTAAAAAACACATATGCTTTCGTTTTAGAATGTTTACAAATATGTACATTCATGGGCCCCAGCCCTACATTGATACCGGTGAAAGTCGTTTTCCAATAGCTGTTATTGTTCCAGAGATATTTTGGGTGGACAAGATAGCTGGGACACCCTGTATACATTCTTTTGTCCTCTCACTTGATGAATGGAAAGCACGAATGAGAGTGTACAAAAAAAAAAAAAAAAAAAAGAGGAGTCAATATGTAGATCTGTGGGAGTAAAAGTAGTCTGCTACTGTGGCAGAACACCCAACGCTATAAAGTACTACGAGGTAGCAAAGAGGTTTCTTTTCGCCTTGGGCGAAGCTCTTGTACAGGTTGGCGACACGACGGGGAGCTCACTGGGCACTTCCGGTTAACAGAACGCGTGGTTCCAAACAGATTTCGCACAGCAGTGTTCCGGGAGACGCGAGATGGGGTCACCGACAAAGTGTGTGTGCCTATTCGTAGTTATTCATTATCTTATTTTCGTAGATTTCAGCTCCATCCAAAATAAACGTCTTTCTCTCACCGTTGGGCGATATACGGAATTTTTGTGGCTTTTCTCGGAACATTATAATCAATTGCTCTTAGCCACACATGCAAGCCATTGTTCTGCTCGCCCATGTTCAAACATGTGTACGCGTGATATATCTTCTCAATTCAGTCTGATTTATTTAGTTCGTTGGTGATCTCACAGGTGTAATATAACTGAACGGATTTCTGAAATGTCGTTAATTTCTGTTTTAGTTTGTAATCTAGTTTCCACATGCCCTTGTTGTCTCAGCACGTGTTAAGTACGGACATGAGAGCCTTAAGTTCTCAGACGGTGTCCAATAGTAATGTGTCCTGTCCAGTTTGCATAGTTACTCTGAATTTTTTGACTCATTTTGTGCACAAGTTTTGTTTTTGGCGACCACGCGTTCGTGAATTATGAGAATCGCTACATGTCACAGTTTCTGAGTCTCAGGATAAAACTTCCAAATTAGTTTCAGAATTTCATCTATAGTGCAATTATTAACAGCGTACTTTTATCAATAAATTCTTGTTCAATTTTTTTGTGCAGTCAAGCCAAGGGAACTACCTTTTGCTAACCAAATGCATACTGGTGAAGTTTTTTCTTTATTCTTATACATGTCCTGAATCTCTGTGATATGTGTATATGTGAGTGAATGTCGCCACTCAAAGATTCTTCTGATGCTCCCATAAGTAATGATAAATCGTGCTAGTGTCTCCAAGACGCAGTTGTAAACATAATTTTGTAACTCACCCGACACTGTTATGAAGAACATCAACCATCAGCCATTTATTAGTTGTTTAGCTTATCGGTTTGTTCAGCTCTTGAATAAATGTGATATTTTTAGCAGAACAGATACTTACGTATTCCTTCACAGACTTCCATTTTTACGTCGTACTTGTATTCCTTGTCTAACAGATGAATATGGCCAAGTTATTTATTTAATATTTATTCAACTATCACAAATGTGCAGATCTGGCAACTCAATTCATTTAAACATAAAAAAAAAATTTTCCCATGTATATGCGAATACCGTCTTTCCACTTTCCATGTTAATAGATACCGCATTTTTCACCAGCTTCACGAGCACGGATCACCGATCTGATACTTCATATATAGATAACCTTCAAAATCGTCAACAAACTTTGCTCTTCTGCATAATTATGACGCAAATTTCAAATTTGCAGCTATTTGCAATGTGATTAACATGTTAGAAGTAGTCACAATCAAGCTATAGTAGCCCATTACAAACAGAACTGTAAGGTACTTAAAGTGTTATTAGGAAGGCAAAGTGTACGTGATATGCAAACAGAATAGCTAATTTACATAATAAAATTAAAACCATATGGTCAGTTGTGAAGGAAGTGCCTGGTCAGCAGCACAAGGTCGACAATATAAATGCAGTTTTGCAGTAAAAAGTTTCTCCTACTGATAAATCAGATATATGTACAGTATTTAACAATCATTTTCTGAGCATTGCTGGTGCATTAAATAAAAATTTAGTTTCTACAGGGAATCGTATACCTTCGAGATTGATGTCTGAAATACTGCTCTGTGATACAGACAAGTGGAAGATTGAGTCAATAATTAAATCGTTGAAGGCTAAGGGCTCTCATGGATATGATGGAGTGCCTAGCAGAATACTGAAGTATTGTACTACACATGTTAGCCCTGTATTTAGCCATATTTGTAATTTTTCTTTTAGGAATGGTCAGTTTCCTGAACGATTAAAGTACTCAGTAGTAAAGCCGCTTTATAAAAAGGGAAAAAGAGGTAATTTAGACAGTTTTAGACCTATTTCTATGCCATGAGTGTTCGCTAAACTTATTGGAAAGACTGTGTATGCAAGGATGATCATTTTATATCACACAATTTGCTATCTAATGTAAAGTTTGGCTTTAGAAGTCGTTTAACAACTGGAAATGCTATATTCTCCTTTCTCTATGTGGTACTGGATGGGTTAAACAAAAGGTTCGAACGCTAGGCATAGTTTTTGATTTACCTAAGGCGTTTAATTGTGTTGATCACAAAATATTGCTCCAGAAGTTGGACCATTATGGAATATGGAGAGTAGCTCACACTTGGTTCACCTCTTTCTTTAGCAACAGACAGCAAAAGGCCATTATTCACAGTTTTGAGAATGACGGTGATGTAGGGTCTGAGTGGAGTACGGTGAAGTCCGGGGGTGCCCCAGGGATCAGTCTTGAGGCCACTCCTGTTCCTTATTTATATAAACGATATGTCCTCTAATATTATGGGTAGCTCTAAAATATTTCTGTATTCTGATGACACTAGATTGGTAGTAAAGGATGTTGTGAGCAACATTGGCTCGGTTTCAAATAGTGCAGTTCATGACATAAGTTCATGGCTTGTAGGAAATTACGGTAAGACTAAGCTTCTATAGTTTCTAACGCACAATTCAACGAAAACTGACGTTTTAATTTCACAGACTGGGCATATGATTAGTGAAACTGAACAGTTCAAATATCTAGGTGTTCAGATAGATAGCAAACTGTCGTGGAAAGCCTACATTGAGGATCTTGTTCAAAGACTTAATGCCGCCATTTTTACTATTCAAACACTAACTGAAGTGAGTGATTATTCGGTACGAAAATTAGTCTACTTTGCTTATTTTGATTTTCTTATGTTGTATGGTATTATATTTTGGGGTAACTCTTCCAATTCTAAAAAGATATTTTTGCCTCAAAAACGGGCATTGTGGGTAATAAGTGGTGTAAGTTCACGACCTCTTGTAGGCCCCTGCTCACGAGTCTGAGTATTTGGCACTGTCTTCTCAATACATATATTCCTTACTGTCATATCCTGTTAACAATATTAGCTTATTCCCAAGAACAAGCAACTTCCAGTTAATACTGGGCAGAAATCATACCTGCATTTGGATTGGACTTCTACATCTACATGACTTGTCTGCAATTCACATTTAAGTGCTTGGCAGAGGGTTCATCGAACCACAATCATACTATCTCTCTACCATTCCACTCCCGAACAGCGCGCGGGAAAAACGAACACCTAAACCTTTCTGTTCGAGCTCTGATTTCTCTTATTTTATTTTGATGATCATTCCTACCTATGTAGGTTGGGCTCTTGTGCAGAAAGGTGTGCAGTATACGGCTGCATCCATTTTCGATAAGCTACCACTAGAATTCAAGAATCTAGCTGTAATCCACGCATTTTCAAATCGAAATTGGAGAGTTTCTGCCGGTCGGGGTGGCCGAGCGGTTAAATAAAGCATGAACGGGCACTGAACGACATGCTACTGTAGAAGACCTGTCTGGAAACCATTCTCAGCTGGAACCGCGCGACCGCTACGGTCGCAGGTTCGAATTATGCCTCGGGCATGGATGTGTGTGATGTACTTTGGTTAGTTAGATTTAAGTAGTTCTAAGTTCTAGGGGACTGATGACCTCAGAAGTTAAGTCCCATAGTGCTCAGAGCCATTTGAACCATTTTTGAAGAGTTTCCTCATGGGGCACTCCTTCTAGTATGTCGAACAGTTCCTTGAAAAATGAAGCTGATTCTTCTTGTACTGTTGATTGTTCTTACTTAAACTTACGGCTTGACTTTTTTCGGGTCCATAAACATTTTATTTTTATCTTTTATTACTGTTATTCTGTAATTTCATGTACTGACACGTTCCATGACCTTGGAGATTTGCTTCTCAATTCGGTCCTACGGAACTTGACCTGTAAATAAAAGACGTCGAACATAGATGGCAAAATTTTGGACGAATCTCGTGTGTAGCATTGAATTTCATTGGAGAATAAGCCACAAACTGCCGTTCCATTAAGTAAATCCTATAGTTGGGCAAAAAGCTGGGAAATGCTTCTTTCCTTTGTATGAGGTACTAAGAAATATGGGATACCTATCTCTCCAGATAATGCAGATCAAGGCCTTGAAAACTGTGAATACCTTAAACGTACGACAGACTGAATGCTGTGGGAGTCTCGGTTGGTGCCTAGGGTTTCGGAATAGAAGTACTTCATCAGCACAGAGACTGCCAGAAGATTTTATTGAGAAACTCGTGAACTTACAGAGGCACGTGATCTAGAGGAAGCAGCGCACCCTCACTCTACAGTCAGCCACAGCGTGCAAAACTGCACATCAGCAGGAGATGCTCCATGCATGTGGGCTGAGACTGGGCCTTTCTCATCTCTGCTCGGCCTTTGTCGGAAGTACTCGGTACAACGTGTCATTTCATTTAGGATTGTCGTGTGGCATTTTTTTTTTTTTTTGACACAACTTCCTTCAGTTTGGCAGAATCGTGGTTCGATCGCTAGTTATTTTTCACTATTTGTTCAAGGTATGAAGGAAGTTCACAGGTATGCACAGAAAAGGCAGCCTAGCGATCTATCGTCACAAAAGAAGAGAGAAAAGGATGGAAATTCTCAATATCTATTACGCAGTCACGTAATTCGCTATGGGACGACATTGCTACTATGCAGAAAAAATTTAAAGATTTAATTGAGGATGAAAGAGCGAAAAAAAAAAAGGTTCAAATGGCTCTGAGCACTATGCGACTTAACTTCTGAGGTCATCAGTCGGCTAGAACTTAGAACTAATTAAACCTAACTAACCTAAGGACATCACACACATCCATGCCCGAGGCAGGATTCGAACCTGCGACCGTAGCGGTCGCTCGGTTCCAGACTGTAGAGACCAGAACCGCACAGCCACTCCGGCCGGCAAGGAGAAAAAAAACTATAGCGATCGACAGACGGGAGCTATTGTTCCATGGATCAGGAAGCACATTTTGCCGATTATGAAACTAAATAAGTCACGATTACATGGGAAACGGAGTGCAGAATTCTGTGAAATTGTCTGTATGCCTCTGTATATCGATAGTTTGCACCAGAGAAATATTATGTTATGCGTCCAGCGCGACAAAAATAGTTACATAAGCCTGAAAATTTGTTTTGTTTGTGATCTATGAAGTGGGAAAACATGAAACCAAGACTTATTCAGTGCGACTTCGTTGCCATCTAAATGTGGGACATGCGTAGTTTTCCCCTCTTCCTCCTCCTCATGGTCAGAGAGCGTGGTGTGGTGGTGGGGTAAGTGTGGTGTCACCGCCAGACACCACACTTGCTAGGTGGTAGCTTTAAATCGGCCGCGGTCCATTAGTACATGTCGGACCCGCGTGTCGCCACTGTCAGTGATCGCAGACCGAGCGCCACCACACGGCAGGTCTAGAGAGACGTACTAGCACTCGCCCCAGTTGAACGGACGACTTTGCTAGCGACTACACTGACGAAGCCTTTCTCTCATTTGCCGAGAGATAGTTAGAATAGCCTTCAGCTAAGTCCATGGCTACGACCTAGCAAGGCGCCATGAACCATTTCTAGAGAGAGTCTCACTTGTATCATCAAGAATGCTGTGTACAAATGATGGATTAAAGTTAAGTATTCCAGCAGCTACGTACTTTTCTTTATAGCATTCATTACGTATCCTGTTTCAGACCTAACGCCAGCCGGCGTGTGTAAACGCGTGCCTTTCGGTTACCCGTCACTGTGGACTGGCTGTCTTGTCAGTCCACTACAGTAAGTGTGCAGCCAAGAAAGAGCACTGTGCACGTGTACAAGGGCACTACTCACATGCTGAATACTTGGCTGACCCTGCCCTGCACCATACTGGCAATGCCATTGAGATACCAATTTTTGGAACATACTAAGCAATATGACATTGGTCTGTAAAGGGGAAAATAGTATTTCATTGTGAACAACTGAAGGCGAAAATGAAAGAACTACTGTGATGTTAGCAAGTACTGAAGAGGGAACAAAATTGCCACCATATCTTTCCCTGAAACGTAAAACGTTGTCCAAGGAAAATTTCTTTAGGCTATTAGTGGTTTGTTGCGAAGAAAAAGGCTGCATGCCAAGAGAATTAATGATGAACTGGATAGCTGTTGTTTGAAATTGCAGGCTTGATGTTCTGCTTGGCAGGGGAGCTATTAGGACACTGCTGGATGCCTTTACAGGTCATCTCACATCAAGATAAAGAATAAAACTGCTATACAGAAGACAAGTCAACATGGATTTCGGAAACAACGATCGTGTGAGACCCAACTCGCTTTATTTGTTCATGAGAGCCAGAACATATTAGACACAGGCTCCCAGGTAGATGCTATTTTCCTTGACTTCCGGAAGGCGTTCGATACAGTTCCGCACTGTCGCCTGATAAACAAAGTAAGAGCCTACGGAATATCAGACCAGCTGTGTGGCTGGATTGAAGAGTTTTTAGCAAACAGAACACAGCATGTTGTTATCAATGGAGAGACGTCTACAGAAGTTAAAGTAACCTCTGGCGTGCCACAGAAGAGTGTTATGGGACCATTGCTTTTCACAATGTATATAAATGACCTAGTGGATAGTGTCGGAAGTTCCATGCGGCTTTTCGCGGATGATACTGTAGTATACAGAAAAGTTGCAGCATTAGAAAATTGTAGGGAAATGCAGGAAGATCTGTAGCGGATAGGCACTTGGTGCAGGGAGTGGCAACTGACCCTTAACATAGACAAATGTAATGTATTGCGAATACATAGAAAGAAGGATCCTTTATTGTATGATTATATGGTAGCGGAACAAATACTGGTAGCAGTTACTTCTGTAAAATATCTGGGACTATGCGTGCGGAATGATTTGAAGTGGAATGATCATATAAAATTAATTGTTGGTAAGGCGGGTACCAGGTTGAGATTCATTGGGAGAGTCCTTAGAAAATGTAGTCCATCAACAAAGCAGGTGGCTTACAAAACACTCGTTCGACCTATACTTGTGTATTGCTCATCAGTGTGGGATCCGTACCAGATCGGGTTGACGGAGGAGATAGAGAAGATCCAAAGAAGAGCGGCGCGTTTCGTCACAGGGTTATTTGGTAACCGTGATAGCGTTACGGAGATATTTAACAAACTCAAGTGGCAGACCCTGCAAGAGAGGCGCTCTGCATCGCGGTGTAGCTCGCTCGCCAGGTTTCGAGAGTGTGCGTTTCTGGATGAGGTATCGAATATATTGCTTCCCCCTACTTATACCTCCCGAGGAGATCACGAATGTAAAATTAGAGAGATTAGAGCGCGCACGGAGGTTTTTAGACAGTCGTTCTTCCCGCGAACCATAAGCGACTGGAACAGGGAAGGGAGGTAATGACAGTGGCACGTAAAGTGCCCTCCGCTACACACCGTTGGGTGGGTTGCGGAGTATAAATGTAAATGTAGATGTAGATGTAGACAAATCATATGGGTATAGCTGGAGATACGACCAGAAAACACCAGGTACATGATTCAGTGATAGAAAGGAAACAATGAAAAGCTAACTCAAAAAGCAGTGTTGACGTTGGTTATGAGATGGGGATCATGAACTCACTACAGCTGGCAAGTTCACAGAGACGTCGTTCAACATTACATGTGAGTGGATTCACTCTTCATAATATAAACCAAACATCATCCAGGTGTTAAAGAAGATCTGTGTGTCCAATCCGATGGGTGATACCAACAATAACGTACTTCGTACGAAGAGTGAAGAAATTACTGACAGTTATGAAAAAAAAAGAGGACTGGTGGTGATCTGTGACGTCAGTGTAGATTGTGATAGAAGGCTGTTATTTATGTATAATTCGACTACATTACAACATATAAACATGTGGGTAAGAGTATACATATTGTGAACGGTTTTTGTGAATAGATAATGTCACAGAAATTATTCTCCATCGAGTTCTTACCTTCCTCCCTGCCTATTCTTCTCCCTCAAAATTAATGATATAGCTTTTATTTTGATGAAGCTCCCCTTCAAAATTTAGGATGCAGCTTTTATTTTGATTAATCTCTTAACTGGCACAGTACAGCAGATGTTACAAAGGACTATAAGACATGGAATATTACAGAACGTTTGACGGCACAGGTGAGGTAGTCTCATTAGTGGCAGCAGTGACGAGGCCCGCCGTGGGGCAGCCCGTGTTGGCCACAGCGAACTGCAGCAGGATGATGGTGTAGGTGGCCACGTAGGAGGTGAAGGCGGTCAGCAGCGTCGCGTGAATGCTGAACAGCGACCAGGCGCTGAACGAGATGGGACTGTGGCGCACCTGTCTGGACAGCCTCGCCAGCTCGTGGGTAACCGCCTCACTGCCTCCCACTGTGCACAACACGCAACACAAACGCAATCGTTACATCAGATACAAGATATACACTCCTGGAAATTGAAATAAGAACACCGTGAATTCATTGTCCCAGGAAGGGGAAACTTTATTGACACATTCCTGGGGTCAGATACATCACATGATCACACTGACAGAACCACAGGCACATAGACACAGGCAACAGAGCATGCACAATGTCGGCACTAGTACAGTGTATATCCACCTTTCGCAGCAATGCAGGCTGCTATTCTCCCATGGAGACGATCGTAGAGATGCTCGATGTAGTCCTGTGGAACGGCTTGCCATGCCATTTCCACCTGGCGCCTCAGTTGGACCAGCGTTCGTGCTGGACGTGCAGACCGCGTGAGACGACGCTTCATCCAGTCCCAAACATGCTCAATGGGGGACAGATCCGGACATCTTGCTGGCCAGGGTAGTTGTCTTACACCTTCTAGAGCACGTTGGGTGGCACGGGATACATGCGGACGTGCATTGTCCTATTGGAACAGCAAGTTCCCTTGCCGGTCTAGGAATGGTAGAACGATGGGTTCGATGACGGTTTGGATGTACCGTGCACTATTCGGTGTCCCCTCGACGATCACCAGTGGTGTACGGCCAGTGTAGGAGATCGCTCCCCACACCATGATGCCGGGTGTTGGCCCTGTGTGCCTCGGTCGTATGCAGTCCTGATTGTGGCGCTCACCTGCACGGCGCCAAACACGCATACGACCATCATTGGCACCAAGGCAGAAGCGACTCTCATCGCTGAAGACGACACGTCTCCATTCGTCCCTCCATTCACGCCTGTCGCGACACCACGGGAGGCGGGCTGCACGATGTTGGGGCGTGAGCGGAAGACGGCCTAATGGTGTGCGGGACCGTAGCTCAGCTTCATGGACACGGTTGCGAATGGTCCTCGCCGATACCCCAGGAGCAACAGTGTCCCTAATTTGCTGGGAAGTGGCGGTGCGGTCCCCTACGGCACTGCGTAGGATCCTACGGTCTTGGCGTGCATCCGTGCGTCGCTGCGGTCCGGTCCCAGGTCGACGGGCACGTGCACCTTCCGCCGACCACTGGCGACAACATCGATGTACTGTGGAGACCTCACGCCCCACGTGTTGAGCAATTCGGCGGTACGTCCACCCGGCCTCCCGCATGCCCACTATACGCCCTCGCTCAAAGTCTGTCTACTGCACATACGGTTCATGTCCACGCTGTCGCGGCATGCTACCAGTGTTAAAGACTGCGATGGAGCTCCGTATGCCACGGCAAACTGGCTGACACTGACGGCGGCGGTGCACAAATGCTGCGCAGCTAGCGCCATTCGACGGCCAACACCGCGGTTCCTGGTGTGTCCGCTGTGCCGTGTGTGATCATTGCTTGTACAGCCCTCTCGCAGTGTCCGGAGCAACTATGGTGGGTCTGACACACCGGTGTCAATGTGTTCTTTTTTCCATTTCCAGGAGTGTACAGCGGAACTGAATGAAGAGACGGCATGAGCCTCTGGCACAACTGCCCAGAAAGGCAGTTCAGCACAGGCGACACACCCTCACAGTCGTTCACTGTGTAAAGCACGCTAAAAAAAATCTGTATGTTACTGAACATATACAGCATAACATAAACAGTGAAAAGGTCCTCATCGACACTGGACAGCGGCACACTTCTCTGAAAACTATCTCCAGCTCACAGTCCATTGCTTGTCTTCTGTACAAAAGGGCTAGCAGGCACTGAACGACACACCTATCTGGTAACTCTTCTTAGGTCATGGGACACTGTCTCGCTTCTGTCCGCCATGCGAATATACAACATAAATAAAACGCGAACAGGCATTGAACAACATGGCACTACCGTCCGCCTGTCTGAAAACCATGATGAACCTACTGGTCGCTGCATCGCTGGTGTTTACTGCGCAAAATATGCAACACAAATAAAACGACTAGCAGCATTCAGCAACACGGCGCCAAGGATCACCTGTCTGGAAACTGAGTCAGCTCAAGGAACACTGTTGTGACTTGGCAAGACAGCCAAGCCACTATCACCGGTAGCCGAAAGGCGCGAATTTAAGCTCACGCAGGCTGGCGTGAGGTCTGGAAGAGTTAAGGGAATTTGTAGTAGCAAAGAACGTAGCTGATGGAATACTTAACTTTAATTCATAATTGGTGGACATCGGTCTGACGGTACATGCATCACAAGATAAATAGCAAACGATAATGGCGCCTTGCTAGGTCGTAGCAAATGACGTAGCTGAAGGCTATGCTAACTATCGTCTCGGCAAATGAGAGCGTAATTTTTCAGTGAACCATCTCTAGCAAAGTCGGCTGTACAACTGGGGCGAGTGCTAGGAAGTGTCTCTAGACCTGCCGTGTGGCGGCGCTCGGTCTGCAATCACTGATAGTGGCGACACGCGGGTCCGACGTATACTAACGGACCGCGGCCGATTTAAAGGCTACCACCTAGCTCTCAAATGGTTCAAATGGCTCTGAGCACTATGCGACTTAACTTCTGAGGTCATTAGTCACCTAGAACTTACAACTAATTAAACCTAACTAACCTAAGGACATCACACACATCCATGCCCGAGGTAGGATTCGAACCTGCGACCGTAGCAGTCCCGCGGTTCCGGACTGTGCGCCTAGATCCACTAGACCACCGCGGCCAGCTACCACCTAGCAAGTGTGGTTTCTGGCGGTGACACCACAAACACCACGTCACTGTCATCCACTGTGCAAATGTACTACATAAATAAAGGATGAACAGGACTAGAATGACATGACATGATAGTGCACATGTCAGGAAGCCATGTGTTTCTATCGTCCGCAGCGTAAATCGTGCAATACTAATAATTATCGAACGGTCATTGGACAACACGGTACTTTAGCGGACCTGTGTAGAAGCCATACTCAGCTCTCACGTCCTATCTTGCTCTGTCTGCTGTGAAAAAGGTTCAACACCAATAATATGCAGAGTCATTGGATGGCCTGGCACTGTAATGCTCATGTCTGAAAACGTCGCTCAGCCCATACAACACTACCTTGCTGCTGTCCATCATGCAAATATACAACATAAATAAAGCATGAACGGGCAATGAACGACGTGCTACAGTAGTACACCCGTCTGGAAACCATTCTCAGCTGACAGATCACTGTCTTGGTCCTGTCCGCTGTTCAAAATGTGCAACACAAATTATGTGCAACCAGTCGTTCAACGACACACACTGTAGTACACCTGTCTAGAAACAATTCTCAGCTCTTCAATCACTGTCTTGCCACGGTCTACTGTGCAAAACGTGTGACAAAAATAATGTATAATGTGTGAACAGTCATTGAACAACACTAGAGCGTATTAAACTTTTCTGGTTTTCTGGAAACCAGTTCATGGGTCAGTAGATGTAATTTACAGGCTTAGGCTCACTCTCTGGCTCATTATTATAAGATAAAAGTACAGACTTTTGATGTCATTATTTCAGAAAATTTATAAGAAATATTTGTTTTTTCTTATAATAACAAGACTGAGCCTGGCCTGAGCCTGGCCTGAGCCAACACACACACACACACACACACACACACACACACACACACACACACACACATATATATATATATATATATATATATATATATATATATATATATATACAGGGTGTTTCAAAAATGACCGGTATATTTGAAACGGCAATAAAAACTAAACGAGCAGCGATAGAAATACACCGTTTGTTGCAATATGCTTGGGACAACAGTACATTTTCAGGCGGACAAACTTTCGAAATTACAGTAGTTACAATTTTCAACAACAGATGGCGCTGCAAGTGATGTGAAAGATATACATAGAAGACAACGCAGTCTGTGGGTGCGCCATTCTGTACGTCGTCTTTCTGCTGTAAGCGTGTGCTGTTCACAACGTGCAAGTGTGCTGTAGACAACATGGTTTATTCCTTAGAACAGAGGCTTTCTCTGGTGTTGGAATTCCACCGCCTAGAACACAGTGTTGTTGCAACAAGACGAAGTTTTCAACGGAGCTTTAATGTAACCAAAGGACCGAAAAGCGATACAATAAAGGATCTGTTTGAAAAATTTCAACGGACTGGGAACGTGACGGATGAACGTGCTGGAAATGTAGGGCGACCGCGTACGGCAACCACAGAGGGCAACGCGCAGCTAGTGCAGCAGGTGTTCCGACAGCGGCCTCGGGTTTCCGTTCGCCGTGTTGCAGCTGCGGTCCAAATGACGCCAACGCCCACGTATCGTCTCATGGGCCAGAGTTTACACCTCTATCCATACAAAATTCAAACGCGGCAACCCCTCAGCGCCGCTACCATTGCTGCACGAGAGACATTCGCTAACGATATAGTGCACAGGATTGATGACGGCGATATGCATGTGGGCAGCATTTGGTTTACTGACGGAGCTTATTTTTACCTGGACGGCTTCGACAATAAACAGAACTGGCGCATATGGGGAACCGAAAAGCCCCATGTTGCAGTCCCTGCATCCTCAAAAGGTACTGGTCTGGGCCGCCATTTCTTCCAAAGGAATCATTGGCCCATTTTTCAGATCCGAAACGATTACTACATCACGCTATCTGGACATTCTTCATGAATTTGTGGCGGTACAAACTGCCTTAGACGACACTGCGAACACCTCGTGGTTTATGCAAGATGGTGCCCGGCCACATCGCACGACCGACGTCTTTAATTTCCTGAATGAATATTTCGATGATCGTGTGATTGCTTTGGGCTATCCGAAACGTGCAGGAGGCGGCGTGGATTGGCCTCCCTATTCGCCAGACATGAACCCCTGTGACTTCTTTCTGTGGGGACACGTGAAAGACCAGGTGTACCGCCAGAATCCAGAAACAATTGAACAGCTGAAGCAGTACATCTCATCTGCATGTGAAGCCATTCCGCCAGACACGTTGTCAAAGGTTTCGGGTAATTTCATTCAGAGACTACGCCATATTATTGCTACGCATGGTGGATATGTGGAAAATATCGTACTATAGAGTTTCCCAGACCGCAGCGCCATCTGTTGTTGAAAATTGTAACTACTGTAATTTCGAAAGTTTGTCTGCCTGAAAATGTACTGTTGTCCCAAGCATATTGCAACAAGCAATGTATTTCTATCGCTGCTCGTTTAGTTTTTATTGCCGTTTCAAATATACCGGTCATTTTTGAATATATATATATATATATAAATTCAGTTCGTTGCGGCAGCTCATAGAGCGCGTGTCTATTAGGGCTTGTTGCCTGATTCTGTCTGCGTGAAAATGGACGTAAAAACGGAGCAATGAGTTTCTGTGAAATTTTGTTTTAAAACCGGGAAATCAGCTTCTGAGATTTACGAACTATTAAAAACAGCTTTTGGAGATAATTGTATGAGCCAGTCAAATGTTTTTGTGTGGTTCAACAGATTTAAAAATGACGGCAAATCATTTGAAGCTGAACCACGGTCCGGCCATCCTTCCACCTCAAAAACGAATGAAAATGTTGTGAAAGTTCGCGACTTGGTGCGCTCTGATCGTTGACTTACAATTACAGTGATTTCTATGCAGTTCAGTCAATTTTAACTAAAGATTTGAACATGTGTCGAGTGTCCGCAAAATTCATTAAAAAAAAAATGGTTCAAATGGCTCTGAGCACTATGGGACTTAACATCTGTGGTCATCAGTCCCCTAGAACTTAGAACTACTTAAACCTAACTAACCTAAGGACATCACACACAGCCATACCCGAGGCAGGATTCGAACCTGCGACCGCAGCAGTCACGCGGTTCCGGACTGAGCGCCTAGAACCGCACGGCCACCGCGGCCGGCGCATTCCAAAAGTGTTTTCAAGTGACCAGAGACAATACCGAATTGAAGTGTGCCAAGAACTGATTAATCGGACTAAAAATAACCCAGATTTGCTAAATAGTTTAATACAGGTGTCGAATCGTGGGTGTGGTTATGATCCTGAAACCAAAGTGCAGTCTTCGCAGTGGAAAACTCCAGGTTCACCACGACTGACAAAAGCATGGCAAAGTCGGTTGAAGGTGAAGACAATGCTGGTGATTTTTTTCGTTTCTACCGGTATCGTGCATCATGAATTTACTCCTGGAGGGCAGACGCTTAGCCAGGAATACTACAAATGTGTCCTTGAGCGTTTTCGCGAAAAGAAGCGGAAGAAAATGCCTGCATTGTGGAAAGACAGGAATTGGGTGCTACACCATGGCAATGCCCCAGCTCATCATTCCTTCTCCATCGTTGAATTCTTGACCAAATTAAAAATTCCTGTGCTTCCACAACCGCCACATTCCCCTGATTTGGCTCCTGCGAACTTCTACCTGTTTCCTAAACTGAAATTTTCACTGAAAGGGAAGCGATTTGACTCGATTGAAGACATCCTGGCAATTACGGAGAGCGTCCGTAACACGCTTCAGGAAAAAAATTTCCAAGAATGTTTCCAAAAGTGAGAACACCGTTGGAGTCGTTGTGTTCAGTCAGAAGGGGACTATTTTGAAGGAGATGCATCACAGTAGTATGTAAATACCACCATTGTACAATTACAAGCCCATACTTAAAACTTTCTAATCACACCTCATATACATAGGATGATGGAGAACGATAAATGTATTAATTTGAAGTAAGGATCCCTGTACCGGAAACGAACGAGTCGAAAGTTATAAACTAAAACCGTTCTGATACCTCTGACAGTTGAATCCATGTACCGGTTCTTGTGTTGCGAAGAGCGTAGGGCTGGTAACTTTCAGTGGTGCTAATGTGGACAAAAACGAGAAAAAATATCCAATAAACGTGGGCTCTAAATTGCATAGGTGAGGAGCCATGACCATTCGTTCATCTTCGCTAATGTGAAACATATCACCTCTACTGAGCAAGTGTTCGTAGCTGTTAAGGTACTCGCTTTAGAGCCCACACATGTGCATTTTGTCTGTTATGTCCCGTGGAGACCAAAGAACAATGGAGTTGAGTCTGGGACCTTTATCTTGGCCTCTGAAAGCAGCTCATTGCCTGAAAAAGTCAAGGTGATAGTGTTTTGATGGCATATGAAACCTACGTTCCACCTCCCACATGATGCTTCAAATGCAAGAGTCAGGCACATGTCTTCATGTTGTAATCCCAGTACCATCTGTAGGAATGGTGGACATCAGTTTGTAACACCATAGCTCTAATGCTGTACTGATTTATTTTGCTTTTGTTTCATTTAATATTACATCGTTAAGCTCCTGTAAATGTTTTTGATTGAATAGATAACACAAAATTGTATACTCTTTTCTTTGTTAAAACTTTGATGTGGTTTGCTTCTATGCAAATTAGTGTATCTGTCATTTAAATTCTTTGCCCCATTTGGAGGGAACAAAACTTACCATATATAATTGTAATTTCTGTGTGAATAATTTTTTGTAGAAATGTCAATATGTGCAAATGTTCTGTTTTATTTAATGTATTTGTTTGCTGTTATGTAAACTGCTGATCCTCACTTAGGATTCTTAGTTAGTTTGTATGTAAAAGGTGTAGTGGTTCCCCTCAGGAACGGAACTATGTAGCGCGCGCAAATTGTGGTTGGCCTATGTAGAAAAGGTGGAACTGATAGTCAGTCGGGGACGAGCTAAGAGTCGGGGACGAGCTACGAGTCCGTGCACTGCCATGTAACAGATGCATATTGTGATGGTTCCGAGGGAGGCTTTTCCTGCCACTTTCAAATGCCTCGGAAGAGTGGATAAATAGCTGGAAATATTCTGGGATTGGTATCAATCATCGCCACCAAGAAATGACAGAGCCCAGCAATTCTACCTGCAATTCCACCTAACAACATGCAGTTGCCACCACATTGCGCAATCATTACATCGGAATACTACAATGATGTACAGTGAAGGATCAGTTTAATGGATGTGTTAGTGTGCTCAAATATAAGGTAATTTATATCTGAATTTATGTACCTACCCTGATTTTTCTCCTCATCATAACACCTCTCAGGTTCCTCTCCGTTTGAGCTAAAGTGATATCCGAGTGTCCTTACTAAAAGAACATTAAAGCCCAGCATTTTGCTCATTAATGCCTCTTCAACATAATAAAAAGAAAGTTAAAGTTAATGTGGCAAGAGAGTGAGTTAAAGTAAATGTTGTTTGCTGAAAATATTCCTATTAAAACTGCTTATCAAAGTGCTGTTGCCAACTTCAAAATTAAAAGTTCTTAAGACTGAGGCTTATAAAGTAAATGATCACATTGTTGTCTGTAGTAAATTCTAAAAGGTGAGTCAGTTTCTTGCAATTTTGTCAACATTGTGTTTCTCTGTAGTAAAAGTGGGGAAACTGCAATAGTAGAAAACTATATGTTCATGATTGCTAAGTGTTTGTCTCTCTTGTGTATTGGGAGTGCATTAATAGTATAACAAGATACACAGTTTGTCTATTGTATTAATGCGCGGTAACAAGTAACGGAAAGACCACTAATTAGTAAAACCATAATTTCTTTAAGCCCTGAAAGTAATAGTGTGTTTCGCTATCTCTTATATTTTTGCAAATAGTTTGTGCTGCTCCAGTTGTTAGCTTCAATCTTACCGTAAACATATGTATGTGTCAGAGTTCACTGCACTCGCGTGTGACAAAGTATAGGTTGTGTTTATCCATTAAAGTTACTAATAACTAATTTCTTGAAAGAGAATGTTAATCATTCTCTTGCCTAGTTAGGCTGGCGACCGTTTTCTTTATCAGTTAAACAGTGGAGATAGGCAAAATTTTGTTTGTTACTGTTCAAATATTTACGTAATTCTGACTTTCATTTCCGATAAGCCACCTCCGTTAGGTCAACCTAGGAAAATTCCTCTCAGAGGGTAAAACTGTTCTGTTGCTTTATACCATTATCAATCCAACAAAATAATTCTGTTTTACAAATTGCCTTCAGTTTTGAGGTTATGGTATAACAGTAGCAAACAGGAGTGTTATAAGTTGCACATGAAACCTCCTTGTGCCTCTCCCCTGTCTGTGTCAGCTATATAGAGCACCACTCCCACTGTTCACCATATTGCAGAGTCTTCCAAAGAGAAGAGAAATTCCAGGAATACAAGCATCTTGACCGACCCAAGTATAAAAAAACCCAAGACGTTTTATGAACGTTTGCACCATGTATGCATGGTGATGATGATGATGATGATGATGACATTTGCTACAGCCACAATGATGTCATCTTCTCTAGCGAGCCCCCAAGGTCGCATGATTGTGCCTATTCCCCTTGTATCTGGTGGCCCTCCTCCTAGTTTTGCCCTCACATCCACTTTGGGAACATTGACTCCCCACCCACCAGGGAATCACCAACCCCAGTTGGAGAAACAAAACCCTCCTCCAGCATCTCTCACTAGGAAGGGATCCTTTGGGAAGATCTCTTCCCTTGGGTCTGCTGATCTGCAACAGCTAGTGGTTTTAGGGCAGCACATTTCTCCACTGTCTAGGGCAGAAACACTCTTGTGAACTTCGAAATCCTCCAAAGAGAACAGAGAGAAAAAGATAGCCCCCAAGTCGAAAGAGGTTCTGATAGTCCCCATGCCACCAGATCATACACGGTCTAACTCTGTAGCCCTGTGGCCCCTGTGGCACCTGAATCTTCCCACACAATCTGCTTCAGATCTGATGTATATTGATATCATATACTTTTAACTGGTGGCAGCAGGTGACATTGGGATATAACCTGCCTCCTTGGGCCCTTCACAGCCCGCCAGGATACCGATAAAGTGATTCTCCAATGGAACTGTAGCTAGTGTTTCCACCACCTGGATGAGCTGCGATGTGTCTTTTACTTTCTCCTGCTTTCCGCATTGCCCCATGTGCCCCAAGGATACTCGATTTCCAGCATTAAGAACTGCTACGCTCTGCAGCTACTCTGATGTCCAAAATTAAAGCAACAAGCGAACATTTTGAAAGGTTGGTTTTATTTTGCCACAGAATTATGCAAATTGGTGGTAGTCAATTGGAAATAATATAAAGAATACAGAACAGAACGTAGTCAACTGCAAAATGCATTACGGTAGACAAAGATATTCTTCTTTTTTTCAAGTTAAAGAATTTGCACACATATTCTGACAATTCGTTAATGTACTCAGTTGGGTGTGACCACCTCTGGCAGCAATACAGGCCTGACAATGACGGGACATGTAGTGAAAGATGTAATCAGTCTCATGCTGAGGCAATAACATCCATTCTTCCTGCAGAGCTGCTCTCAAATCTTAAAGAGTGGTTGATGGATGCTGACGTGATGCAAGCCATCTCCGTATTATTGAATCCCAGACGTGATCTATGGGATTCAAATTGGGAAAGGGCGCACGCCACATTGTGCGTGCAATATCTTCCATTTCCAATAAAACAGCAGCATCCCGTGTTCTACGAGTTCGAGCCATGACGTCCATCAGTATCAAGTGTGCGCCCACAGCACCTCACAACAACCACACATGAGGTCCCAAGATCTCGTTACGATACCTGGCAGCAGTTTAACATTGCCGATTCAACCATACAATTTCACAAAGAGATGTTTGAGTGGTCAACATTATCTCTGCCCACACCATTAGGAATGCTCCTCGATATTTGCCTTTTTCCACACTGTCTGAGCCCAAAATCATGTTTCACGTTTGCTCCACATGCAAATATGTTGAGAATGATTCCCCACACCATATCAAGGAACACTAGCCCAATATTCGACCATCCAGATTACATGTTGATGACTTCACTCTGTATGTTTCCTTCTGTGAAGACGCATCAGTGGTACATGCACAGTAGGTTTTTGACAATAGGAGCCACTCTGCCAAAGCCTTCTGCATGTTGTTTGCCTCGATACAACACGTCCAGCGGATGCTGCGAGATCAGATGCAAGTTGCCATGCAGTACTAAGGTGTACTGTCGTGCCCTTACAGCTAAATAACGGTCATTTCTTTCTGGTGTCACTCATGATGGATCCTGCTCTCTTCTTTCGGAAACAGTTTTGGTCTTTTACTGTTGCCACATTTAAGAAGCAACAGAATGATTCACACTAAGCCAGTGGGCCACATCAGTTTGCGACTCTTCTGCTTCCATTCTTCCTATGGCCCTCCACCTTAGAGTGTCCGGCAGGCGTCTTCTCTTCACCATACTGCTCTGTCTTTGACTGTGTACACAGCGACTGTGGATGTGGGACTACCTGGCAAACTCTACCCTGTTTGATAGTTGCCCTGAGGTCACCATTGGCGTGGTTGCTTGTTGACTGGAATGTCGTCATGTGTGCATAACACGACCATAGGAGCACTTGTTGACAGTTTGTGTTCAAAATGGCTCTGAGCACTATGGGACTTAACATCTATGGTCATCAGTCCCCTAGAACTTACAACTACTTAAACCTAACTAACCTAAGGACATCACACAACACCCAGTCATCACGAGGCAGAGAAAATCCCTGACCCTGCCGGGAATCGAACACGGGTGTGGGGACAGTTTGTGTGATTATATTTGTGTGACTATATTCTGAGTTAGACTCAGAATAACGATTAGTGGTTTGTTGCTTTCACTTTGGACACCACTGTATTTTAAGAATCGAGTTGACTTTGATGGAGGAATGGGTGGAGTTTGTACATACGTTCTGAACTCTGTCTGCAGTGAACACATGCTGCTCAATACAGCTTTGGCGACTGTGGCTGTTCACGGGAAGAGTCTTTGGATTTTACCACCTGTAAAGTGCATCTCCCTCCAGATGGTGAAATGTCTCAGAACACATTATGTGGACTGATTTCTCAGCTGCCTCAACTGTTCCTCATTCTGGGTGACTTCAATATTCATAACCCTTTGTGAGATGAAACTGTGACCACTGACTGTCGTGAAGCTATCAAAACTCTACTCACAGAGCTCGAGCTTCGACTCTTGGGTACTAGTTGCCCTCTACACTTCACTGTGACATACGGATCTTATTAAGCTATTGATATCTTCATTTGATTCCGTGGTCTCCAGCCGTCAATCCGTTTGGAGTCCATGATCACCTGTGTGACAATGATCTTTTTCTAATGGTCCTGTCACTTTCTTAACATCAGACACCTGGGCGTTCACTCAGAGGCCGTGCGACTGCTGCGGTCGCAGGTTCGAATCCTGCCTCGGGCATGGATGTGTGTGATGTCCTTAGGTTAGTTAGGTTTAAGTAGTTCTACGTTCTAGGGGACTGATGACCACAGCTGTTAAGTCCCATAGTGCTCAGAACCATTTGAACCATTTTTTCACTCAGCGGGGCTCCCAGAAGTGCTGCCCCTGCCGTTTCCCTTAGCATCTCACCCCACAGGGTTATTGATGTAGCTGTCCAGAGCACAACTGCAGCCATTCTAGTGGAGTTAGACTTTGCGATCCCCTATTCCTTGGGATCTTCCCGTTGGAAGCCAGTACCTTAATGGACTTCAAAAATTGCTGTGGCCATTAAAGATTGCATACAGGCTCTCCAACGTCATGACTAACATCCGCTGAAGGAGCGTCTCATTCCCTTTAACGCCCTAATAAAACGACAGAAACCAGAATGCTAGGAAAAATATGTTACTACTAGTCGACTGTATACGCCTCCTTTGTAGGTTTGGACGAAGATTCGATTTATATGTGGACACTAATCCCTTAAAGATGTGCCTGGTGTCTCCCGGAGTGGTGTTGTCTACATTAACCCGTATGCTGTCGCTGAACATTTTGCGCTGCATTACACTTGAGCCTCTGCATCTCCCGCATCTCGTGGTCGTGCGGTAGCGTTCTCGCTTCCCACGCCCGAGTTCCCGGGTTCGATTCCCGGCGGGGTCAGAGATTTTCTCTGCCTCGTGATGGCTGGGTGTTGTGTGCTGTCCTTAGGTTAGTTAGGTTTAAGTGGTTCTAAGTTCTAGGGGACTTATGACCACAGCAGTTGAGTCCCATAGTGCTCAGAGCCATTTGAACCTCTGCATCTCAGAATTGTCAGCCTGCATTTCAAGTCCCCAAACTGTGGGTGTAGTCAATTCACTTACCTTTCAGTTCATATGTTCTCCAACCATGTAATATTCAGTTCATTGAGTAGGAATTCCTCAGTGCCCTCGTCCTGTGCCCCAACATGGCTCCAGGGCAAAGACTACATCTAGAGCCAGATGCTCAAGCACATATCGGTTAAGTTGCCACCGTCATGTCCTCGCCATTTTCAACTGAATCTGGAGTAAGATTGCCACTAACGTTCTCTGCAACGTACTCAAATATATGGTGAACCAGCAGCTGCGTTGGTACATTCAGTTTCATGGTCTTTTCGCCACAGCCTTTCTACTGCTGATAATCAGGTCTGCCTGGATTCTAAATCTGATCAGCTTTTTCCTGGCACCTACACCTTATTTCTGTCTTCTTCAAGGTGCAAAAGGCTTATGACACTGTGTGGCATCATCACATCCTCGTTACCCTACATGAGTGGGGTATCTGTGGCCTGCTTCTGATTTTTGTTCAGAACTAATTGCCACACTTTACTTTCTGGCTTTAGGTTTGTGTTTCACACAGTGCCCCCTACAGACAATAGAATGGGGTCCCACAGGGCTCTATATTATATGTGCCCCTTTACCTAGTGACTCTTAATGGTCTAGCTGCAACTGTGGGGCATACAGTGTTACTGTTGCTGTATGCTGACGAGTTTTACATTTACTATTGCTCCCCCACTGCGGGTGTTAGTGAGTGATAAGTGCAGGGTACCATATGAAAGGCTCAGTCCTGTGATCTTGCCAATGGCTTCCGGTTTTCAGTCACCAAGACATGTGTCATGCACTTCTGTCGCTATCATAGTGTCCATCCACAACCAGAGCTCTACATTGACGATCAGTTACTCGATGCGGTGGAGTCTTATTGCTATCCGGGACAGGTCTGTGATGGACAGTTGACACGACCTCACCACCTGCACCAACTTAAGTGAATGTGCTGGTCACGCTTTAATACTCTTCGCTTCCTCTGTAAGATCAACTGGGTTGCGGACCACTCTACACTTCTGCAGATTTCCAAAGCTCTGATCCTGTCCCATCTTGATTGTGGAAATCCAGCACATGGCTTGGCATCACCTTCAGCACTGCAGATGCTGCTCCTGATACTTCACTGTGGGATCCACCACGTGACAGGTGCCATTCAGACCAGCCCTGTGAACAGCCTACTCATAGAGGCTGGGTTCCTCCACTACAAATCAGGGGCCAACAGCTGCTGCTCAAGTCTGTGATACATAATCGCTGCTCTCCTGAGCATCTGAACTACTATGTCCTTCTTCATGGCAGGAAGATCCACAAAAGTGACCAAGAACTGGACACTCGATCAGTTTGCATACGGTGTCTGTACTCTGAACTCCAACTCCCTCCTCCCCCCCCCCCCCCACCTATGTTGCATATTATGATGCAGCCATCACATTTGCTTCTATGGTGTGTATCCCATCCTTGGAGCTGTCTCGACCTATCCTTTGCAGTGATACATAATCGCTGCTCTCCTGAGCATCTGAACTACTATGTCCTTCTTCATGGTAGAAAGATCCACAAAAGTGACCAAGAACTGGACATTCGATCAGTTTGCATACAGTGTCTGTACTCTGAACTCCAACTCCCTCCCCCCCCCCCCCACATGTTGCATATTATGATGCAGCAATCACATTTGCTTCTATGGTGTGTATCCCATCCTTGGAGCTGTCTCGACCTATCCTTTGCAGTGAAAGACTTTGTTGACCTCATGGTGTTTTGCTACTTGTTCCTGGCTGACTGTGATGCATTTCTGGGTTCGAAAGTGGTATACGCATGCAAAGTGCAGTGAACTATGCTCCCTACTGAACAGATGCAGTGTATTCACTGCAGAATTGGTGGCCAATGCTTCATTTCCAAGTCATGTTCACATCTGCACCAGAGAGATGTTCTTAATCGACAGTGACACCCTGAGTGGCAACTGACCACTGCTGACATCCATTGGTTGTGACTATCCAAGATCTACTTCCTGACCTCCATTAAGCTGGATGCCTGGTCATCTTTGTCTGGAACCCAGGTCACATTGATATCTTAGGGAATGAGCGTGTTGACTGGTTGGCCAAGTTGACTACCAGGATGCTGACTTTTTGGGTGGAGGTACCAGAACTGGACCTTATTTTGACTTCACTCCATCTATGGGTTGGTGTAGATTGGTTTCTCTGTAAAAACGCTGAACACTACAGGGGACCACAAACATGGAGCAGTCTTCCCTTCATGCTTCTTGCAGGGATCTCTGTCAGCTTCATATTGGACACACTTGGCTGACCCATGGCCACATCCTATGACATGAGATCCATTTCACTCTGTGTGGTGTCCATCTGATTGTGACCCACATCCTATTGGGCTGACCCAATTTTGTCACCTTATAACAAAACCTTAAATTTGCTGACACGCTGACTGTGATGGTAGCAGACGACACTAGATCTGGTTCCTCCTCATCACTGTGAGGCGGGGTCCATCGGCCTTGTCAGCTGCTTGAGAGACTGGAAGAGTGCCCCATCACCTACTCGGACCCAGGCGGCACATGGTTACTCTTGCTCGGTGGTCTGGCTTGGCTACGGTCCTTCCCATCTTTTTAATTCTTATTTATCGTTGGTTTACTGTCTCTCTGTCGTCATTCTCTTTCCTGAGACTTTATCAACTTGTCCACATTGTTAGTTTTCTTGTGGTAATGGAGGGTGAGAAAGCATTGGTCAGATGCAAAGGGTGTGTCTCGGCGTCACATAACATGTCCCAGGGGCCCTTCAGCTGCTTTCTGGTCGGAGCAACTCTCCACCTTCGTTCTTCTGTTTCCTTTTCTCTTAGTTTTATTGATTCTTAGTTACAGCTGGGTTCATTAGGATTTGTCTTCTGTATCCTTCCTTTCTGAGGAATCTTCCCAGCTTCACAAATATAGAACTGAGGGATTGATGATCTCATAGTTTGGCCCCTTTAACCCTGTCAATCCAATCCATTTCTCAATTGCGAGGTTTCTTGAAGAAGGCATAATTTTGAAGCTTGGAACACCCCATCTGTGGTGATCGGTGATCATGAAAAACATTTCCAATCTACACATGCAAAGTGCAGTGAACTATGCTCCCTACTGAACAGATGAAACGTCACTCACAGGATAACTGTCTACTTTCCAAAAGGAATTGCGCCACAGATCGTTTTAACAAGACACTGGCAGATACTGCTCAATGTACAGATATGTCAAACAGATATTAGCATTATGACGTTCGCGTAGAACACAGTGAAGCAAGGCACTACAGGCTTCACACTGTAACGTCTGCTGGCAAAACACATATTACATGTGGTAAAAAGTAGAGAAGAATTAATGAACTGTATGATTATAATTACGTGGACAATTATTGTGTGAACTTTATGTAATAAAGAGAAACCATTATGTATCATGTTTTATACTTGTATAGAATTATGTACCGCTTTTTTAAAAGATAATATCTGTGTCGGCGAGTATTGAAACCGCCACAGACGATAATTATTAAATATCAAAGAAAGATGAGAATATGTCACAACGATTATAAATAGTAGTGACCGAACATTAATTCCTCTGTCGTCTCCTTGGAGTTACGTGAATAGGAAGATCCTGTGACGCTATATTGTATGCTTGTGTAGCATTCTTTTGTCAAGATTGAGAGAAGGACGCCATTAGGTATTGATTTTTAAAGGTGTGTAAGAATTTAATCTGTCTAAGTGTTTTGAGTAGAGTTACTTAGTAAAAACTTGCATTGTGATTTGTAAAAAGCTTGCCTGGTATTTTATCCCATCCTTTAAAGGCATTCTCAGCTATTTAAATATTATTCGTGGTGCAGAACTGCGCTACCAACGGGCGAGCCGCTGCCGCGGCGCATTCAGACTGCACTAAATGAAACCAATCATACCACAAAGAAGCGGACAGGTAATAGTGAACTAAAATTATTTCTTTCAGCTTTCGGGATTGCAGAGCAGAGCAGCAGATTTTATGATGTGTTTTACAGGTGGACGCAGGCTGCGGATGATATGTTATTAACAGTGCAAAAAGATAATTTACCTTCATAACATAAAGAAAGCTTACTGTGCGTAGTTCTAGTCTGGCAAACATTATAGTAAAAACATATTTTTCTCTGATAATAGTATCATGTTCTCGTGTTGTTCATGGTACTTATTGGTGCTTTACTGTTAACAAAAATACATTGCCAAATTTTGATATTGAACAAGCAGTGCCTACTGTAACATCAGTATTGATAACGAAATAATTTTCAGTAACCTTTTCAATAACTGTAAAGTATGGAAGATAGGTTGAACTTGATAGCGAGTTACAGTAACGAAACAATGTTCCTTTAATAGAAAGCCAGATCCAGAATAATAAGAACATAATATATTTTGTTTTTTTGAAAATTAATGATCCAAAGAAAGTCACAGCACAGCATTCCTAAAAACTATTTCAGGGCTCCTTTCGTAGCAACATATTTTATCTCATATATTAGTTGGTACGCGAGTAATAACAAAGCAAAGAGACAGTGAAAACAACCATTCTTCCGGCTCCACAGCTGTGGGGTGGAAATGGCAGTAGAAACACTGTTCCCATTCAGCTGGATGATAGGATAACTACATGAAACTGCTCATCACCAGGGTTGAAGACAGCTGACGCACGTACGCACTGACGCTGCACTGCTCAGTGAGATACAGCGGAGGAGACAGTTAGGACTTTTACGCCTGTGCAGAAAGTTGAACTATTGGAAAAGTTATTAAAACGATAATCTGATCTGTATCGTATCCTTCGTTGGTTGTTGGATGTGACAGGTGAAATCAGGGGTGATGACCTTTCATTAATAACACAAAAGAGCAGAAATATCCTGAAGACCTACCATAGTCCAGAGTCGCAGATGGAAGATTCAAGCAAAGTAAAGATCCACTTGATGACTGTGAAGCTTTGACAGCATTAGCTACCCTCGATGATGATCATAGGGAAGAGGATGTAACAACGTGACCAGAATGTGAAGATCTGCCAGCTCTTCCACAGAGAGAACTTTCCGAATGAAGGATTCGCTTTCTCGCCAGGACGGGGAACAACGCCACGAGTCACGAGGTACTGCACATGCTGGGCGGCATAGAGGAGTTTATTAGTGGTTGGTGAGCTGCAAGTCCCCAGTTCAAGCCCACCGACAGCAACTGTTTGTTATTTAGTATTAACCGTTTCTGGAATATTTTTGAAATATGTTACTTTTGTAATGATTGTACGTTCTGGAATGTTCGATGAATGCGTGCATATCAGCATTCTGGAGTATTTAATGCTTGCATAAATAGCTGCAGTCTCCGTCCACGACTTCAGTTCTGTTCTGGCTGCACGCTGGTCTCAATAATAAACGTGCTTTCAGTTGTGCCTTTGGATTTGCACTTGATTGCTGCTCAACGTGACCGTATCAATATTCGACGAAATAACTTCGATATGGCTACAGTGATATGATACTGTTGATATATTGACAATTTCAGTATGTTACTCGATATATGTATCATTTTCACTTAATGTACGATCTATGTTTTTCCTGTTTCTCACATATGCCGTCATGCCATCAAATGAAATTAACAAACCGGAAAGTCATTAAATATTTCTAGTATGACAACGACAATATTCTTTTTTCTATTCATTTCGGAGTAGCCTTTCTGCAAACATTCTCAATTATTTACTGGATGTATTCATATACCTGTTCTACCTTACACTTTTTACCTTATACAGCTCTCTGAAGCACCATCGAAACTGTACTTGATGTCTTAACACATCTCTTATCATTCTTCCGCTTTTCTTGTAAATGTTTTTCACATTTGTTCTTATCCTCGTCGATTCTGTAGAAAAGTTAATCAGTTCTTATCTTCACAGTCCACCTAGTTTCAACATTCTTCTAAGCTTCGTCTTCTGGTTTTATCATAGTCCATGCTTCGTTACCATGCAGTGCAGTGATCCAAATGTAGCTTCTCAGAAATTTCTTCCTCAGTTTAAGACCTATGTTTAATACTAGTGGATTTCTTTTGGCCAGTAATGTCCTTTTTAGCTGTACTAGTATGTTTTTATGTCCTCCTTCCTTCGTCTGTCGTGTTATGTTGCTTCTAACTTAGCAAAATTCCTGAACTTAGTCCACTTCGTCATTAACAATTCTGATACTAGGCTTCTTGATATTCTTATTTCTGCTACTGCTCATTACTTTCGCCTTTCTTCAGTTTGCTCTCAATACTTGGTATTTGCTCACCAGGCTGTTCTTTCTATTCAACAGGTCTTGTATTCCTTCTTTAGTTTCACCGAGGGTATCAATGCCGTCAGTCAATCATATTATTGATAGTCTTGCATCCTGAATTTTAATCACATTCCTACAGATTGAACAGTAAGAGTCAAGGACTACAAACGATATACACTTTCTAATCCGAGAACTTCGTTCTTGTTCTTCCATTCTTACTTTTTCCTCTCCGTTCTTGTGAATATTGTGTACTACCAGTCTTTCCTTACAGCTTAAACGTACTTTCCGGAGAATTTCGAAGATTTTGCGCTACTTTACCTTATTCTTATTCTAGGTCGATAAATCCTGTGCAGGAAACCTGATTTTTCGTAAGTCGTGCTTCCACCACAGAGCGCAATGTCAGAACTGCCTCTCTGGTACCTTCCCAGAAGCCATACGGATGATCATCTAATCAGTCATCAATTATCTTTTACATTCTTCTGAATGTTGTTCTTGTCAGTAACCTGGATGCATCAGATGTTAAACTGACTGTTCGATAGTTGTTGCACTTATATTCCCTGCCTTCGGGATAGTGTGAATGAAAGTCTGATGGTATGTATCTAGGCTCATAGATTCTACTCACCAACCTGAATGGTAGTTTGGTTGCCCCTTTCCCTCAAGATTAAAAATTTCAAGGGGTTGTTATCTGAAATAATTCTCATTTATTCTATTGCCCAGTTTTTAATACACGACGTGTTTCGTTCCTTCTGGATCATCTACAGATCTAAGACAAAATAAAGTTAAATACCTACTGTCCGTTGCTTTACAATGAGTATAAAAATTGTACATCAATGTAGAATTTACCTTTGGAGATGTGTCGGCAACCAGTCGTATTCATGTAACAATAGCACATCAAAGTACTGTGTTTTGTAGCTTGTGTACATAACACTGCAGGCTAATATACATTTTTTCCCTTTTACTATATTTTCTTTTACTTCTTTCCCTTTTAATTTTCATCATACATCGAAAACGTTATTTCAGAATGTTTCTGTTCACATAACATAGTGGTCGTGAATGTAATTGATATTTTCACTTATTCTGATGTTGTGTACTTTCTTATTTGTTAACATGTTATTTAAATTCATCATCTATGGACAGTGTGATATGAAACTTTGATTTTGTATAAAACTGTAATCCGATGTAAACAGAATCTTCAGAAGTTTTATGTGAAGCGAGGTGTATGAATGATGTAGAATTATATCGATAGGTCGAAAGAGAAGGCATCAACAATGAGTCAAGAGTGATAAGAAGGAGAGCGGAAGCGACTGTCGTACTGCCTATGTATTGCTGTACGTTGTGTTCATGTCCGGAGAAAGTATCAGTTATGAGCCCGCATCTCGTGGTCGTGCGGTAGCGTTCTCGCTTCCCACGCCCGGGTTCCCGGGTTCGATTCCCGGCGGGGTCAGGGATTTTCTCTGCCTCGTGATGGCTGGGTGTTGTGTGCTGTCCTTAGGTTAGTTAGGTTTAAGTAGTTCTAAGTTCTAGGGGACTGATGACCATAGATGTTAAGTCCCATAGTGCTCAGAGCCATTTGAACCATTTTTATCAGTTATGATTTATGATGTGTACCGTGAGTAAAGAACTAGCGACTTGACACGTCGCGTTGCTCATTTCCAAGAACTGTGTTTTGACTCATTAAGCATAAAATTTTGATATGCTGATCGGGGAGCTATGCGCACCCTGTAAAGATACTGTTTTCAGTTGTAGACAACAAAAACTGTTTAGTGGATACAACGGACTGTGGAATAAATAGATAATATGTAACGTATTTTGATACAAAGAAGCTTAGCCGTTAATGTACGGTGTGCTGATCTCCACCTGATTGAAATGATTATACAGATAATTTTGCGTGGCACTTATTGTTCGGTTTAAACCGAAAGCTAATCATTCACAGTAAAATCGTCTTGATTTACTATTGTAGTGCGGACTGATATACTGTGAAAAGTGCTGCGCCGCGATCGTAAACTATAAATCTGAGGACTATTGCTAAAGTGTATAACAAACATTATGACGTCAGAGCACGTTAAGCGTTAAAGCAAAAAAAAAAAAGCGTACTTGTTACATTCACCGCTGGTGCTCACGATGGAAGAGATCAGTAATACGACAGCAATTACTGGACTACACGCCCAGGGACCCTCAACGAACAATGCGTATGTAGACGACTCGCTAGAAGCGTCAGCTAAGTGGAAACTGTTTTCAAGGAATTTTGGCAAAGAGACAGCGCGAGCTACATCGTTATAACCAGCGATGTAACAGCTCTTTATATAGAAACAACAATTTTAAGTAATTGCAAATTATTTTGTTGTTGTACTGTTCAGCTTTAGTTTCAGTAACATTCAGAATAGTAGTTAATACATCGTTTCATTCAATTAATTATTTCTATCTGTAACCATAATAACTTCATAAAACCAATTAATTTCCGACATAGTCATTTTTGCAAACAATAGTTAGTAATACTAACGAAATAAGAGTTAAACAATTTCGGTTACTTTTCATTTGCTTTTGAGTGTCACTGTTTCTTTATTTATGTAGTCTGTAACTGTTTACCTGCATTCACATGTTTTGTTCTGCATTCAGCCTCTTTCGAACTATGCTCTATCGATAGATCTTGCCCGTGCTTTACCCAGCATTGCAGTATTAGGTAGAAACATGTCAAGAGTTGTTCAGTTTATTTAGGAGAATATTTTATCAGTGATGATTTGTCTGATTTGAGGCAATGGATGGTCATTCGTAATGTTGTATTTTTTGTGTAATTACTTGCATGTGTGAATGTGATGTCCAGCCAAACTGATGAAAAGTAGAATATTCCTGAAAAGTAGAGTATTCCTGATTCTACTTAAGATTTTCGGGCGCGGAAAATTTAGGGGAGACCGATAGGATATTGAGAGTGCGAATAGACAAGCACTGTCGGTTCTAACTCAGTTGAGATTCGAGAGATTCCGTTTCGGATGATTCAGCTACATTTTGTGGTATCCTCTGGATCATATCGCCATGCACTGCACCCAGTGTTTTAAATTGGTATCTGGTGGAAGTAGGGGAGAGTGGAGGTCGAGTATGGATGGAGGTAGGACGGGAGGAAGGGTGAGTGCGAGATGAGTAGCAGGGAGGATAATGGTAGGAATGTTATGCATTGAACAAGACAGGGCTATACACTATAACTGTAAAAAGTAACATAACATTAAAATATTTTTTCGTTAAAATATTGAAAATGTAGGACATTAGATTCGTAAATCTGTAAAAGGCATGAATTAGTGAATTATAAAAATGGATTATACAGTAATTAAAACTGAATTCAAGTCTTAAATATTAAAAGTGTGAAACTTCGAAAGCATAAAACGATAATAGTATTATTCTACAATTATAAAAAGGAGAATATATGAAATTTCTCGTAAAAATATTAAAAGTGTAGAACAATGGAAGTATAAAATGTAAAAGACATAAAATATTAATCTCATTAAATATTAAAAACGTACAACACTAAAAGAAGAAACCCAAAAGAAAGAGAAATAATAAAATTATAAAGTAAAACTACTGCAGCAACAAATGGTACAGGGAACAGTATGTGAGCATTGTGGCTAATTCAACTGACTTCTGCTTTGTAGTGCTGAACATTGCGCAGTTGTACAGTATTTAAAGAAGTCAGTCTGCATGTTGGCCTACTGGTAGGATGGTGTGTGAGCTCATGCACTGCCACTGTCTGTTATTAGTGTGGGGCTGTTGCTCATATGTGCACTGCATTGATGTGGGCGACTGGAAGAGGCTTTCAAAGCTTCTAAGAATACACTGCTAATCAAATCGTTCTGCTGATTTCATGTGCTGCCAGGTTATTGAAAAGGTGGGTAAAAATATCAATTTCTTCCAGCATTTCCAGGAGGTGGGTGTTAGGTACAATGAACTGCACTTCCAAATGTGTATCAATTATTCCAAGAGCTTGCATCGATGTTAGAAAATGTTCACCAAATGCTGTTTCATTATTCTGAATTGAATTATGCTCTTTGAAGAGTATTTCAAACGTCCTGCCTGTTGGACCTAGTTTTAGTTTATATACACCTGCGCCTGTGAATTTCGAGGTTCTTTTATTCACATGGTGCCTCAGTATGAAGCGAATAATGTCATTAGTCTTAAACCCTATATGAATATTGGAACTGTAAAATTGTCTAAAAATTATTTCTGGAAAATATCCTTTATAATTATGGTCATTTACAAAATCTTCTTGTCATTCTTTTCACCAGTTAGTGTAATGCCATTCATTTTTTGTTGTTGTTGTCATTTAATTTTCTTTATTAACTTTGTTACTGTTAAAACCAGATAACCACTACTCACTGCTTCTTCTTTTATACTAGCTGTTTCTTTATACTATATATATATAGGGTGAGTCACCTAACGTTGCCGCTGGATATATTTCGTAAACCACATCAAATACTGACGAACCGATTCCACAGACCGAACGTGAGGAGAGGGGCCAGTGTAATTGGTTAATAAAGTACGTTTTTTAACACAAACCTACGTTTTTTTAAATGGAACCCCGTTAATTTTGTTAGCACATCTGAACATATAAACAAATACGTAATCAGTGCCGTTTGTTGCATTGTAAAATGTTAATTACATCGGGAGATATTGTAACCTAAAGTTGACGCTTGAGTACCACTCCTCCGCTGTTCGATCGTGTGTATCGGAGAGCACCGAATTAGGTAGGGATCCAAAGGGAACGGTGATGGACCTTAGGTACAGAAGTGACTGGAACAGCACATTACGTCCACATGCTAACACATTTTTATTCGTCGTTTTCACTGACGCACATGTACATTACCATGAGGGGTGAGGTACACGTACACACGTGGTTTCCGTTTTCAATTACGCAGTGGAATAGAGTGTGTCCCGACATGTCAGGCCAATAGATGTTCAATGTGTTGGCCACCATTTACTGCACACAATTGCAATCTCTGGCGTAATGAATGTCGTTCACGCCGTAGTGCACCTAGTGTAATGTCGCCGCAGGCTGCCACAATACGTTGTTTCATATCCTCAGGGGCTGTAGGCAGATCACGGTACACATTCTCCTTTAACGTACCCCACAGGAAGAGGTCCAGAGGTGTAAGATCAGGAGAACGGGCTGGCCAATTTGTGCGTCCTCCACGTCCTATGAAACGCCCGTCGAACATCCTGTCAAGGATCAGCCTAGTGTTAATTGCGGAATGTGCAGGTGCACCATCATGCTGATACCACATACATCGACGCGTTTCCAGTGGGACATTTTCGAGCAACGTTGGCAGATCATTCTGTAGAAACGAGATGTATGTTGCAGTGCTCTCCGATACACACGATCGAATAGTGGAGGAGTGGTACTCAAGCGTCAACTGTAGGTTACAATATCTCCGGATGTAATTAAAATTTTACAATTCAACAAACGGCACTGATTACGTATTTGTTTATATGTTCAGATGTGCTAGCAAAACTAACGTGGTTCCATTTAAAAAAACGTAGGTTTGTGTTAAAGAACATACTTCCGTGCATTTTTTTATGGTTTGTTGGTTTGTATTAACCAGTTACACTAGCCTCTCTCCTCACGTTCGGTCTGTGGAATCGGTTCGTCAGTATTTGATGTGGTTTACGAAATATATATATATATATATGAGTTCTGTCTGTTGTGTTGGACATGCCCAACTGGCGGGTGTAGGTGCTCATAACTATGGCACCAAAACCTGGAGCGTAGAAGTGAGCAGAGTCACGAGGATTAGGCGGCGGGTGTTTTTCAGTGAAATCGGCCTGAGCCGCATCTTCATTAGGCACTTTTCAATGCTGCATCAGACATGCAAAATATCGCACTGATGAGCAGCAGATGTAGAAGTATGGCGGAGACGAACATCTCGCCACCTTGTGAGTGATGGTTGCTGCTCTTCTAGTGGCGGTAACAATCATCGTGCAGCTGTAGGCTACCATATTTGGTAAGATATATCTGTGGCGTGGGGTTTTAAGACCTGGTGAAGTTAAGGCGCGATTGAAACATGTATTTAGTCTGTAATCTTCATTCCATGTATGTAATGATTGTGCAGCTCAGTAAACATCCCCTAGGTTAAGTATCATGGTAGAAGATTGATAGAACACTGTGATTACAAACGACTGACCAGCCAAACAGCTAGTCCAAACGGTAAATTCTGTGATTGTCATCAAACCCAGCATGCTTCCATCTATTCGTTCATCTACTACAAGTCTAGTCTTCCACCCTTGTTGAATATCAAACAACTATATCAGTGTTCCTTTGTGGTAGAAATTTGTTATTCTTCAGATGTATTTCGTCATGACAAATTATTGTACCTTGTTGTCCTCATGTGAATTGAAATAATAAATGCATTGTTTACATTGGACCCTTTATTCAGTTTTAGTACTTAGAAATTTTACGTTACTTAATGTTAGGTATTGTAGATACAGGGATTGACACCATAACCCAGTTACTTTGGACTAGCTTGATATCTCGTAAACAAGCAATCTCCATTAAAACGATGAGCGTTTCTGTTGCGTAGCACATTTTATAGGTACTCAGGTGCAGGGGAGCGCTCTGACTCACGCAGGTCCAGGTGGAGCATGCGCCTTTTATTGAATTTCGATAGTAGCTTGGTCGATATCTTTCTACCCACCTGTATAGACATTATTATTGTTTCAAAGTTTCGGCAAGAATCAAGATGGAATATTTTCTGTGTATGATTAATAGGCCATTGACGCTGCCATTAAGAGTATTAAAACTGCCACAAAGCGCGCAAGAGAGGGACGAAGAAATCGCTGTTACGAAAGAAGTAGCACTAAGAAACGGCTGTCCGGTTTCACAGTTAACAAAGTTACAACAGAACTTTAAAAGACAAGCCGGCCGGTGTGGCCTTGCGGTTCTAGGCGCTTCAGTCTCTAACCGCGTGACCGCTAAGGTCGGAAGTTCGAATTCTGCTTCGGGCATGGATGTGTGTGATGTCCTTAGGTTAGTTAGGTTTAAGTAGTTCTAAGTTCTAGGGGACTGATGACTAAAGATGTTAAAGTCCCATAGTGCTCAGAGCCATTTGAACCATTTTAAAAGACAACAGCAATGTAAAATAAATACGCTAACAGGTGATCTGAAAAATAAGAAAATCGTGTACGTGCTCACGAATTATAAGCGATGGGTTTCAGAAGTAGTTACTATACACTTTCGCAATACTAATTTGTACACTCCTGGAAATTGAAATAAGAACACCGTGAATTCATTGTCCCAGGAAGTGGAAACTTTATTGACACATTCTTGGGGTCAGATACATCACATGAGCACACTGACAGAACCACAGGCACATAGACACAGGCAACAGAGCATGCACAATGTCGGCACTAGTACAGTGTATATCCACCTTTCGCAGCAATGCAGGCTGCTATTCTCCCATGGAGACGATCGTAGAGATGCTGGATGTAGTCCTGTTGAACGGCTTGCCATGCCATTTCCACCTGGCGCCTCAGTTGGACCAGCGTTCGTGCTGGACGTGCAGACCGCGTGAGACGACGCTTCATCCAGTCCCAAACATGCTCAATGGGGGACAGATCCGGAGATCTTGCTGGCCAGGGTAGTTGACTTACACCTTCTAGAGCACGTTGGGTGGCACGGGATACATGCGGACGTGCATTGTCCTGTTGGAACAGCAAGTTCCCTTGCCGGTCTAGGAATGGTAGAACGATGGGTTCGATGACGGTTTGGATGTACCGTGCACTATTCAGTGTCTCCTCGACGATCATCAGTGGTGTACGGCCAGTGTAGGAGATCGCTCCCCACACCATGATGCCGGGTGTTGGCCCTGTGTGCCTCGGTCGTATGCAGTCCTGATTGTGGCGCTCACCTGCACGGCGCCAAACACGCATACGACCATCATTGGCACCAAGGCAGAAGCGACTCTCATCGCTGAAGACGACACGTCTCCATTCGTCCCTCCATTCACGCCTGTCGCGACACCACTGGAGGCGGGCTGCACGATGTTGGGGCGTGAGCGGAAGACGGCCTAACGGTGTGCGGGACCGTAGCCCAGCTTCATGGAGACGGTTGCGAATGGTCCTCGCCGATACCCCAGGAGCAACAGTGTCCCTAATTTGCTGGGAAGTGGCGGTGCGGTTCCCTACGGCACTGCGTAGGATCCTACGGTCTTGGCGTGCATCCGTGCGTCGCTGCGGTCCGGTCCCAGGTCGACGGGCACGTGCACCTTCCGCCGACCACTGGCGACAACATCGATGTACTGTGGAGACCTCACGCCCCACGTGTTGAGCAATTCGGCGGTACGTCCACCCGGCCTCCCGCATGCCCACTATACGCCCTCGCTCAAAGTCCGTCAACTGCACATACGGTTCACGTCCACGCTGTCGCGGCATGCTACCAGTGTTAAAGACTGCGATGGAGCTCCGTATGCCACGGCAAACTGGCTGACACTGACGGCGGCGGTGCACAAATGCTGCGCAGCTAGCGCCATTCGACGGCCAACACCGTGGTTCCTGGTGTGTCCGCTGTGCCGTGCGTGTGATCATTGCTTGTACAGCCCTCTCGCAGTGTCCGGAGCAAGTATGGTGGGTCTGACACACCGGTGTCAATGTGTTCTTTTTTCCATTTCCAGGAGTGTATATTGGGATAAGACAGCTGAAATAATTCGCTTCATAGTTAGGCAGCGAGAAAATAAAAATGTCTTGAAATGCTTGGCAGCAGGTGTATATAAAGTAAAGTGTGAAAACTGTCCAAAAACCTGCATAGGTCACACAGGCAGCTACTTGAAATCTCTCTCGAAGAGCATGCTTCATTCACAGTAATAAAACAGCGTTTGGTGAATATTTTCTAACATTAAAACACGCTGTTGGAACCACTGATATGCATTTGGAAGTGCTGCACAATGAACATACGGGACACCTCCTGACACCATTAGATAGAAACTGAGATTTTTACATACCGTTTACAAACCGAAATTTTTCAGCTGATATCGTTGTTGAATTTTTCAAAATGAAGAACTGGCTGGGATTGATATGAGGGCTCAGGACCTTTTGTTTACTAGCGGTAGGTCCTGGCCCCACAACACACTGATCACATTGATATAGGGGATTCAATAGTGCACGAGGGGCTCTCAGGAAGTAATGTAACACTTTTTTTTCCTGGGAGGATGTTGATTGTATTCAGGTTTCCCACACACAATATTATTCCTCACACTTTTGGCTATAAAACTCCTATTTTTCGACGTAATCTCCGTTCAATGCCACTGTCTTCGCCGCCTTCCTGGGAGGGCGTGTGCCCGCATGGTACTACACCACTAATCGGCGTCGAAGGGAAAGATAAGCTGCATCAATAACCTCCCCTTCATCCACGTACTGCTTCCCCCGGAGTGCATCATTCATTGAACCAAAGAGATGGAAGTCGGAAGGCGTGACATCCGGGCCGTAGGGTGGATGAGTAAGAACAGTCCAGTGAATTTTTGTGAGGTCGTCTTGGGTGCACAGATTTGTGTAAGACATTACGTTGTTATGGAAAAGGAGTTCGTTTGCATTTTTGTGGCGACGAACACACTGAAGTCTCTACTTCAGTTTCCTGAGAGTAATACAACACACAATACACATCAGAATTGAACGTTGCGCCACTAGGGAGAACCCCTTCAGAGTCCCAGAAGACCGTCACAACGAGTTTACTGGCCGAGAGTGCGGCTTTAGACTTCTTCTCCATAAGGAGATGTGATGGGGAGGTACTATATAAACAGCAATTTAATTTCCGGTTCGTAGTGACGAACTCGTATTCCATCGCTTGTGACGATGTTAAAAAAATTTTTAAAAAATGTCACCCTCAGCCTAGTGAGACGGAAGCACTTCCGTACAGATGGTCCTTCATTGCTCTGTATGGTCTTCTGTTAGGAAATCAGTGGGTAAACACCTTCGAGTACCTCAACTGACGAACGAGTTTGTCAGTACTACCTACAGAGAATACAGCTGATCAGCGAGGTGTTTGATTTTTATCCGTCGATAACCTCGAATGAGAGTGTCTAAACGTGACAACACTGCAAGAGCCGCAGCTGTGTGCGACCGGCCGGCAAGCGGTAGATCGGGCAGGTTTGCGCGACTTCGTTGCGATGACGATAGACGCCTCGTCCAACGACTCACCAATATTTTGTTCACAGCTAGATTTGCATAGACATTCTCCAAGTGCCTATAAAAGTCTGCGATGCTTTGGTTTTCCACCAAAAGAAATTCAGTGACAGCTCTCTGCTTTGTAAACAGTCCGTTACAGACGCCATTATGAAGGCAACGTATAGAGCTGCCACCTATCGGAGCTTCATGAAACTATAAGGGCTGAAGCGAGAATATTCCACGATGTCCCACATCAAAGCAAACGCATTTGTATTTTGGGAACATTACAAGGTTAGTCAGCGTTCAGTAAATTGAGTACTAGAGTAGAAAATAAGAGGAATTTTCAAAGTGAAACCTTCGACATTGGTAGTGCTCTAGACGTGAGAACGCATTAGACTTATACCTTCTACAGCAACAGACCTTTTGTTTTTATATCAAACATTGTCAGCAGCAATTTTGTTTGTAGGCATGTGTCTCCGCGCATGCTGACTGCAATGAAGCTGGAAAGATTTAAGAACTGGAGAATTTATCATATTAGCACTGTTTCACAGGAGATTTATCAGGAAAATCCTATGTCACAGTTATTACGGCAAATCGTGCAGGCTCTCCAAAATTAAACTTGGCTACCAGACTGAAAGCTGGTTCTGAAGTAAACGTTACAGCAGGTTTTACGATAGAGAGTAGACACATTTAGGAGCTCAGTTCGTTTTTGGAAACAAGATTCGGAAACATACATTTCTTTTCCAGAATTTTTCACCAAGAGCTCTAAAAAAGATTAAGAATCTTGTCACAGTGGAATTGGAAAAACTGTCATCATAGGAGATAGAAACTGAGTTAGACATCATAACAGATCCTTCAAATACATGTATCTCAAATCGCTCTCACTGAATGAAACCAAACTATTATAGCGTAGTATAATGGACGCAAACGAATATAATATTCACTTAATTATCAAAGACCCCAGAAAAGTAACGACATTTTGTGAGGGTTTCATAAACTTGGCCGTTGTTGACTACAGGTAAATACACAGATATGCAAAAGACGGGGCAATCTTGCTCTCATAAGGAACATTATCAATTTGAGGAAGTGTAATAAGGTAATAACCAAACTAGAATGGTGTGTGCTTGCATTGTTTAGCGAAAGGGGGCTTAAGTCTTTTATCTTCTATCATGGGAATCAAAGGCATCCTTACCGCGACCACGAGTACTCCACAAACCTTCTAGGGACCCAGTTAATAGCACTCCATGGGTTCTTCTGTCTTAAATTTTGGCTTCAAATTAAATTTTGGCTGCAAATACAGACGCTCTGTGTAGAGGACCAGTATCATCCTGTCGAATAAAAGTCTACCTAGGTGTTCTTAGAAACAGGTAGTGGGACGTTTCTATAGGCGACTTCAACCTACCTACTATAGACTGGGATGCCTATGGATTCATTACTGGTGGTACAGACAAGCCGTCGAGTGAATTGCTTTTGAACACATTATCCGGAAACTGTCTTGAGCAGCTAAATCGACAGCCAACGTGTAATGGAAATATTTTAGATCTGGTAGCCACGAACAGACCAGACCTCATCGACGGTGTCAGTGTTGGTACAGGGATTAGTGATCATGATGTTGTCATTCCGACTATGGTTACGAAAATTAAAAAGTCGGTCAAGAAGGCTAGGAGAGTATTCTTACTAGAAAGAGCAGATGAGCAGTAGTTAGCATCCCACTTAGTAAATGAATCGACTTCATTTACTTCCGCTACGATGGACGTGGAAGAATTATGGGCAAATTTTAAATACATTGTAAATCACGCATTGGAGAAGTATGTGCCGAAAAAGTGGGTTACGGACAGAGAAGACCCACCGTGGTTTAACAGCGCAATTCGGAGAATGTTCAGGAAGCAAAGACAGTTGCACTCGCGTTACAAGAAAGATCGGGAGAATGAGAACAGGTAAAAATTAGTAGAGATTCGTGCTGCCGTAAAAAGAGCGAAGCGCGAAGCATTCAAGCACTACCACCGTCATACCTTAGCAAAAGTTCTTGCTGAAAACCCAAGGAAATTCTGGTCTTACGTTAAGTCGGTAAGCGGGTCGAAGGCACTCACTGATCAGTCTGGCTTGGCAACGGAAGAGCGCAAAACGAAAGCTGAAATTTTAAATTTAGCATTTGAGATATCTTTCACGCAGGAGGATTGTACAAACATACGGCCGTTTGAGTCTTGTAGAGATTCCCGTATGGAGGACATAGACATCCCTGTGGTTGTGAAGCAGCTGAATGGGCTGAAAATAAATAAATCGCCAGGTCCTGATGGGATTCCAATTCGGTTTTACAGAGAGTATACTGCATTGGCTCCTTACTTAGCTTGCATTTATCGCGAATCTCTTGCCCAACGTAAAGTCCCGAGCGACTGGAAAAAAGCGCAGGTGACGCCTGTATATAAGAAGGGGAGAAGGACAGATCCTCAAAATAACATCGATTTGTTGCAGGATTCTCGAACATATTCTCAGTTCGAATATAATGAATTTTCTTGAGACAGAGAAGTTGCTGTCTATGGGTCAGCACGGCTTTAGAAAGCACCGCTCCTGTGAAACGCAACTCGTCCTTTTTTCACATGATATCTTGCGAACCATGGATGAAGGGTATAAGACGGATGCCATATTCCTTGACTTCCGGAAAGTGTTTGATCGGTGCCCCACTGCAGACTCCTAACAAAGTTACGAGCATATGGAACTGGTTCGCAAATATGTGAGTGGCTCGAAGACATCTTAAGTAATAGAACCCAGTACGTTGTCCTCGACGGTGAGTGTTCATCGGAGGTGAGGGTATCATCTGGAGTGCCCCAAGGAGGTGTGGTAGGTCCGCTGTTGTTTTCTATCTGCATAAATGATATTTTGGATAGGGTGGATAGCAATGTGCGGCTATTTGCTGATGATGCTGTTGTGTACGGGAAGGTGTCGTCGTTGAGTGACTGTAGGACGATACAAGATGACTTGGACAGGATTTGTGATTGGTGTAAAGAATGGCAGCTAAATCTAAAGATAGATAAATGTAAATTAATGCATATGAATAGGAAAAAGAATCCCGTAATGTTTGACTGATCCATTAGAAGTGTAGCGCTTGACACAGTTACGTCGATTAAATATTTGGGTGTAACATTGCAGAGCAATATGAAGCAGCACAAGCATGTAATGGCAGTTGTGGGGAAGGCGGATAGTCGTCTTCGGTTCATTGGTAGAACTTTGGGAAAATGTGGTTCATCTGTAAAGGAGACCGCTTATAAAACACAAATACCACCTATTCTTGAGTACTGCTCGAGCGTTTGGGATCCCTATCAGCTCCGATTGAGGGAGGACATAGAAGCAATTCAGAGGCGGGCTGCTAGATTTGTTACTGGTAGGTTTGATCATCACGCGAGTGTTACGGAAATGCTTCAGGTACTCGGGTGGGAGTCTCTAGAGGAAAGGAGGCGTTCTTTTCGCGAATCGCTACTGAGGGAATTTAGAGAACCAGCATTTGAGGCTGACTGCAGTACAATTTTACTGCCGACAACTTACATTTGGCGGAAAGACTACAAAGATAAGATAAGAGAGATTGGGGCTTCTGTGTGTAACCATGCTATGTTGGATGAGTACCTCAGCTCTGTATGTCTAACGCTCACATGTACTCATACACACACACACACACACATACACACACACACACACACACACACACACACACACACTGACGCTGACGCTAAAAAAGACGAGCCTATCCTTGGCTCAAAGTGGTGTAATATGGACAAAAATTTGTCATTCCTGCGGTTCCTGTGGGAGAGAGAAAACTATCTTACCACTCTTGTTGATCTGTCCTTGCTGGTGTAGCCTGAAAAAGAGAGAGACACTCTCTGATGGGGGATTAGTAAAACTTAATCCCTCAGCAGGTCATGCCAACGCGTGGTTGGCCTGTGATGAGGTTGTTGGCCCAGTCCACGGATGAGCCGGTTGCGGGAACGTCCCGCTTTCTCGTAGAACTTCCTGGCGATGGCGCGAAACCTGTCTCGGAGAGGCAGGATCCCGGTGTCCTCGTGGAGTTGGCGCGTCGAGAAGCGCCTCGGAAGATGCGTAGCCCACGGCCGCATTCTCTAACAGTGGGCGAACCAATGTTAGGTAAAGCGTGATGCCGTGTTGTGGTGGCAGTGACGACTGCGGGTTTAGCAGCGGATACAGGGCGCGAAGGCTCTCCCTTTTACATCAAGGATGTGATGCTTCCAGGTTAGCCTGCGGCCTAGGGTAACCCGCAGGTATTTCGCAGTCCCACTTCATGGGATAGGTTCTCCCAGGATTTCGACTGACGTAAGCCCTGCAGCAGGTGTCTTCGGGTGAAGACAACCGCCTGGCTCTTCGTGGCGTTGAATCTCAGCCGCCACTTTGTTGCCTGTAAGCCCAAGGCGTCGCACCCGCGTTGGAGGCAGTTTCTCAGCATTTGGGCGAGCATGCTGCGAGTAAACAGGGCCGTATCATCCGCTTACAGCGCCAGTTCAACTCCTCCCACTTTCGGGGCGTCGGCAGTGTACAGGGAGTACAGCGAGGGGCCGAGGACCGACCGCTGCGGCACTCCTGCACGTATCTGCCGGTCTGTGGACGTACCGTCGTCAGTCTTCACGTGGAAGATTCGTTCAGACAGGTACGACTGCAATAGATTCATGTGGGACGGCGGTATCTCTTGTTCAAAAAGTTTGAACTCGAGACCGTTGTGCCACACCGAGTCAACGCTCGGGAGACGCCGAGGAGCACTGCCCCAAGGTATTCGCTTGTTTCCATTGCCGTCATCGCCGGTTCTACCACCTGCTGGAGATGGTGGGAAGTGGCATGTTCTTCTCGAAACCCGAACTGCTCGTCCGGGATGATGCCCTTCTGGGTGACGTGTCGCATCAGTCTTCTCCCGTACAGCCTCTCGAAAACCTTCGAAAGGGACGGGACCAGGCTGATGGGTCGGTAGCTCGATGCCTCGCGTGGGTCCTTGCCGGATGTCAGAATGGCCACGACCTCCACGTGTTTCCACCTGACCGAAGGATCTCGTTGAAAGCATCGGTAAGTTGCCGGTGTAATCCCGGAGGAAGTTTCTTCAGCAGGAGATTTGTAATGCCATCGATGCCTCCAGCCTTCTTGGGATTTAGCGAGTGAAGCTGCACAGCAACTTCATCCTCCGTTATCGGCTCGATAACGTCGCCTTCCTCCCTTGCGGCGCAGAAGGTTGGTAGTTACTCGTGAACGCACAGTGTGTGGGCGTCGTCGATGACGTCGGCCACCGGTGTGAAGTTCACTGCAAATGAGTCTGCAAGAACGCTGGCTTTCGCGTCGGGATCGCTGGTGAAGCCGTTACCGACCTGTAAGGGCTGTATTTGCTGTCGCCGGCGTAGGAAGGAATTTATCACCCTCCGTGCACTGCCACCCTGAGGATTGAGGGTAGTCACAATTCCTGGTTCCGGTGTTGCTCGACTGCAGCCTTAATTTCCCGTCTCATGCGGTTGAATCGGCGCTTCGTGTCTGATTGGGGAGTGAACTGCCGTTCACGGAACAGTCGGTTCTTCTCGGTGGTCGAGTCCAGTATAGGGGGCGATAGCTGTCGCGAGAAGTCTCGCGACCCTTGGCGATGTCTCGGGGTGGCTTTCTCTGCTGTTCGGAGTATTCTTCGAGTGAAGAATGCTAGGGTGGCGTCTGCCCCTACCACAGCGGGGTTTGGCTCGTCCTCGAGCAGTTCGAGGGCTTTCGTCCGAAAGCGCTCGGCGTCGAGCCCGCGATGGCTCGGACGGCTCTCTGGAAGAGAAGCCCCGACCACGTCGAGGCCAAAAATGACCGGTACGAGGTCGGAGGACAGGACGTTACACGTCTCGGCGGTCGCCAATTGCCCGATGCTCTTGAGAAGAGCAATATCGATCACGTACGGTTGTGCCCGTGCAGGGAAGATCGTGGGGTCAAACGGCCCCAGGGTGATCGCGCCGTTGCGGTGAACAACGCGGGAGAGGCGGCGCCGGCTGCGGCTGACAGTTCGCGAGTTCCATTCGGTGCGTTTCGCATTGAAATCCCCGGCAATGAAAGCTCGCCCCTCCAGCGACAGCAGGGCGTGGGGCTTCGTCTAGCGGTCTGCCAGGCTGCCGGCACACCCACACGAAAAGAATCTTTCCAGAGGTGGTGTTGACGGCCACTCCTGTGGCGTCCAGCGCATTGAACGCTGGCAGTTGAACCCGGTGGTGCGCAGGGACTTCTTCACGTAGATGGCAGTGCCGCCCCCGTGGGTGGCTCTGTCATGTCTGTAGCAGCAAAAATTTGCTGCTCGCACGTCGACCCCGGGTTTGAGAAAGGTCTCCTGCACAAGGCAGATGTCGACCGCCTCGTCCCGTAGGAACTGGCGCCATTCGCCGTGCTGGGGTTGGAGACGCCGAGCGTTGAACGTGCAAATGGTTAACCCATAAATATGGTCGTTATCCATTTTAAGGCTGGCTTCTCCCGACGGTGGCCTGGAGGGCCGCCGTCACCCCTCCTACGAGCACCGGTAGCTGCGTCATCAGCTGGTTGAGCGACCGCAGAAGCGCGGCCAGCTGGGTGGTGTCTTCCTTCGCGACGTTTCCCCTAGTCGGCAGCGTAGCTGCGTTCTGGGAACGCCCTGCAAGGTCGGCAACCCTCCTTGCAGCCGCGTTCGCCGGCAAGCCGGCTCCCTCGACTGCAGGCTGCGCCGCCAGTGCGGCCTCCCCTGCGAGCGGCCCTGGCCTCTAGGAGGGGGCGGCCGCCTTCCCCTTAGCGACGTCCGCGAAGCCGCGACTCGGGTTTACGCGGCTGGCGCGCTTCCCGCTCTTGAAGGCGGAGCATCGTCGATAACAGGCGACGTGGTCCCCGTTACAGCTGCAGCACGTCGGCCGGTCTTTCTTCGTGGGGCAGTCCCGCGACTGGTGCTCCTCGGCGCACTTGCAGCAGCGCTCAGGCGTCCTACAAAACTTTGCCACGTGGTCCGTGCGCTGGCAGTTGAAGCACTGGGCTCGTCTGCCTTTTGCGCGGAGTGGCTCGACTTTTACGTCGAAGTCGGCAATTTTCCGTTTGTCAACACTGTCGACGAATACCACAAGCAACAGGGGCACGTCCCTGTGGGTCCTGGGCGACCTCATCAGGCCGACGTGGCGGGTCCGGAAGCCGAGTTCCTCCAGCTGCCGCTGTAGGAACGCCGGTTCCATCTTCAGCGGCAGGTGGCGAAAAACGACCTTCAGCTGCTTCAGCTGTTCCGTGCTCTGCTTGAGGCAGTTCTACTTCTCGGTCTCACAGAGCTGCATGAGTTTTGAGTGGTCCTCTATGCACTCTGCTCTGGCCTTGTATGTGTCGGTCCCCGCGATCATCTTTCGCGGTTTTACGGCGGAGTAGAGCTTCTCTCTGAGCTCACTTTAGCCCTCGCGTCACTGGATGGTAATCAGCGGCGGGCGGCGGGGCGGTTTCGTCGCCTTAGTCGGCGTGGTCCCGGGAGGGCCCGATGAAGCCTTCTTCGTCTGGCTACCTCGGCGATGCGGTCGTCCTGCGACGTACCCTCCTCTTCTTCCGCGTGGCGCGACCGGAACTTGCCTGGGGGGAGGGAGTGTCCTCTACGGACGCGGCTGGGCGCTTCCGTGAGGTTTGCTCGACCTGAGCAGGCTCGTCGGGCGTTGCCAGCCGGGACGTTGGAGAGGGCGTGGCGGCTTCTGTAGCCGGCACGGCTGGTGCGACTGCTGGGGCGGCAGCTGTCGTGGCGACTGCGACATGCAATTGCCTGGCGCGACCCACAGGTATCAGGGAACGGAGTCTCGTAAGTACCTCCTCCCTGCCCGCTTCGGAGCCCATGGCCAAACGCCGCATGCAGATGCAACTCTCCTCGGGGGTCAGCCTGGCGATGGCGACGGCAAATTCCTCCTTTGTCAGGGGGATCGGCGGCTCGATGCGTCGTCGTCGGCCGCAAGCAACACTCTCGCTCGTCGTCCTCGTCGGTGGTGGGGGGCCAGACGCTGCCGTCGTCCGGGAAACCTCCCTTGGACCTTCATCTGCCACGTCCTGCCTTTCGCCGAAGTGATCGTCTCGTTTCGGCTCCTCCTCCATGTCGTAACCCCCAACACGTCAACTTTGTTTCTTTAGAAAGCCACCAATGTTTTTTGCTTTCTTAGATAGGGGGGTCAGGCCACGTGGATATTGCCACACGAGTCCCTAGTGCCCTTGCAGGCTGTTGTCGAATCTGAAAAATAGAAACGCTGGTGAGCGAGAACACGTAAGGCGAATAGCCAAATGCGTGAACCCGTGCAACCGGTCGCTACAATACCATGAGCGAGAGGATAGCCTCGGCAGCGTCAGCACAGAGCGTCCACACACTTCGGCAGCCACAGCACAAGTGCGTGCGTGCGTGCGTACACACACACACACACACACATACACACACACTCACACACACACATTTAAGGAAGGGCGGTGTGTCCCTTGTCATGAGAACTGCAGAAACAGGGAAATAATCTGAGAAGGTACTGGTTTTTACAACCAATTTAGGAAGTTTGTACTTGTTTCAGCCAACCATGTGGTTATTGTCTATGAAAATTCTCTGCACTCCACAATCTACCTACAGCGTCTGGTTGGATGCTCCACAATCTCGAACATGTTTCAGGGCATAAACTGGCCATAGGGGGGAAGAAAGTACAGGTCCTATGAAGAATACAAATTGTTCCACTAGGAGACTGTTTCTTGCATTGGGAAGACAGTTCCATCGCGTAAATAAATGATGTTCAGTGGTCTGTGCCGACTGATTGCATGAGAACAATTTGAAGAGCAGCTGAGACCGCTTTCTAAAATTAAAATGTAAAATATACAGTGCCTGACAATAAAGGTAACACACGCAGAAGACATGGTTGGATGTCAATGTAGCTTCGTGTACATACATCAACGGCAAGCAAGTAAATGATTAGAGCTGCCATTGTCTGTGACAAACAGAAACTGCCACCTGAGTGCTTTAGTGCTTCCAGAATGCATCTTCATTCTGTAGCGGAGCATGCGTTTATCTGAAAGTTCTTGCTCAATGAAAATTCTCTACCACAACAGCACTCGAAGCTAGGACTTCCGCCTTTAGTAGGGAATTGCTCTACCAACTGAGCTATCCGTGCAATCTGAACAGCTTAAATTTCTTCTGTACCTCATCCCCTACATTCCAAACTGGGGGGAGGCTCTACAGAGAAACGTGCGGGACTAACAGGCGGAAACAAAGAATACAGCGACGACATGGCTTAGCCACAGCCGGGGAATTGTTTTCGGAATGAATTTTCACGCTGCATCTGACGAGGAGTCGAACCTGGGGCATTTTTTGTGCTTATTGTTCACGTTTCACTTCCGTACAATGCCACACTCCAGACAAATATTATTAGAAAATAAATCCTAATACTTATATATATATATATATATATATATATATTAAATGTTTACAATTTTCTCTTTTTCAGGAATGCCTTTCTTGATATTGCCAGTCTCAATTTTATATCCTCTCTACTTTGAGTATTGTCAGTTATTTTTCTGCCCTAATAGGGTAACTCGTAGACTACTTTTAGTCTGTTATCTCCTAATGTAATTCTATTAGCATCAGCTGATATAATTCTGCTACGTTTGATGCCCATTCTTTTACCATTGTTGACATTCATCTTAAACACTCCTTTCAAGTGAGTATCCATTCCGTTGAACTGGTCTCTTTTTCCGTCTCCTTTGCCGTCCCTGACAGAATTACAATGTCATCGGCCAAGTGCAAATTTTTATAAATTTCCACTACATTTTAATGCTCTTTTCAAGTTTCTCTTTGTTTTTTTTCACAGCTGCCTCACAGCAGACTGAATAATACAGAGGAGAAGCTGCTACCTTGTCTCACTCCCTTCTCAAGTTGTTTCCCTTTTATGCCTTTTGATTTTTATAACAGCAACCTGGTTACTGTACAAGTAGTTAACTTTTCAGGCCCTTCATTCTAACCCTGATACCTTCAGAATTTCAAAGAGTGTAGTCCAGTCAACACTGTCAAAAACGTCCAGTAAATCCCTAAACGGTATGAACCTAGGTTTGCCTTTCTTCAGTCTATCTTCCCAGATAGGTCATATAGTCAGTATGGCCTCATGGCTTCCTACATTTCACCAGAACGCAAAATGATCTTCCCAGAATCGGCTTCTACCAGTTTTTTTCCATTTTTATGTAAATAATTTGTCTTAGTATTTTGTAACCACGTCTTACTAATCTGATGGTTTGGTAGTATCATATCTGTCAGTCCCTATGTTCTTTAGAATAGGAAGCACCTGTCTTCTTTAGAATAGGAAGTATTACATTCTTCTTGAAGCTTTAGCGTGTTTCTTCTGTATCATATATCTTGCATACAAAGTGGAATAGTGTTGTCATGTCTGGCTTTCCATAGGATCTTAATAATTCTGAGGGAATTTTGTCTATAGGTTGCCCTCCATGGGGTGGGTGCACGCAACGACTGTGGTTATATTGGGTTAGATAGAGCAACAATCAGTCGTAGAATTAAGTTCAATGGTTGAACTGTGTAAGCATTCACTTGAGCACGAACAACTGCTACAATTCCGCACTGCATTGATAATGGCCTGACACAGGTCGAAATCTGATCTGCGTTGTGACTATAAATGTCATGTTAAAGCAACTTAATTCTACGACTGATTGCTGCTCTATCTAACCCAATTTTGTCTATTCTATGGGTTTCGTTTCGATTAGGTCTTTAAATGTTTTGTCGATTGTTCTCGCAGTATTACGTCTCCCACCTCAACTTCATTTACTTCCCCTTCTATTTTTATGATATTATTTTCAAGTTTGTTTCCCTTATATATCTCTTGGGTTACAACCTTTCCTTCTTCACTTAATTCGTGCTTGTCATCTGAGGTTTAATATTCGTGCATGTAAATTAGCAGGCAACATTCTTAGTAACACCAGTTAAAATTAAAAAAAAAATTACTCGGCATACCTGTAGTCTTCTGACTATATCTACAGGTAGTAGAGTAAGGGTCATTTGAGCAATTTGTAATGTGCATTTTAACAGTGGAACAATTCGAGCTTTTTTGTGGTTCTTGGCGTGTAGTCGGAGGAACTGTTTCGTCTTTCAGTACCAGTGTTGTAGGGAAACGATGGAGGACCTGGGAAAAATGAGAGTGTATGGGCGACAGGGCTGTGGTCGAGTCCAGTCAGTAACTCTGTAGCCTGGCTCAGTTGAGACATTCACTGCACGATCTCGTAAAGGAACTTACGAGAAGTCTCCATGATCCTCTCCCAACTGCGTCAGCCCAGTACATTCTGTAACAGCTGAGCGCTAGCGTAGTACACCAGTTGCGAATCAAGAGGTTTTCTGATACTGGCGGCTATCTGTAACTACTGTTATGGTGTGCTATTCACGATTTTGTGACCCCTCTTTGGAAACAAGTTCAGACCATCGTGACTGTAGCTTCAGAATGTGACGTTCTTACCCGTTTCCTTTCCTTATGTTCTGTTCTCCAAAAAGTTGTGCTATTCACGCGAGGAAATTATCAATACTTCCATTAAACTAAGTCAGAGCTTCAAAAATTCAGATTTCAGTGTAACATAAAATACTCAAGATCAGAGTGACTGAAAAAACATGAAAAGGGTTAAAGTGAGGTTAAAGATAAATATTTCCTCACAACAAATCGAATACTTCCTTAGTCGTATCGTTGTAAGCTACAGCGAATGTATATCTCCTGTTATAAGGTAGAAATACCAAGAAACTTGGGTGAATGGTTGCTCTATGACCTGCATATGAAACTAATCTATATGTAGGTGTTCCAGTATAGCTCATTAACGTCAAGAGCAATTTTAGCCACACTTGGTACACGTAGAGCTCAGTACCTGGAGACAATTACCTTTGATATAAGAGACCTCAAAGACCTCTATTTTTGGGAGTGGTGGTGGTAAAGTGGCGCCATGCAAGCATGAGTGAAAAGTGCCCAGAGCAATTTCAGCCAATACATGTATAACTCAGTATCTACGAAAATATACTGTAGGAGAAAGGTACATCTAGCGCCACCAGGAGTGGCTTGGGAGTGGGGACTGGAATGACACTCAACGCTCGAAAAAAGTCGACATTAGTCTCGAGTCCGTAGTTTTTGGTATGACTGTGGTTATTGGTGACAGCCCTGATGTCAGATCACCCATAGGGATGTGATGAGAAGGAGAGTGTGGGAAGGAGATGATGTACGATTAATTGAAGGAAATAGCGAGCAACGCCAGGTAATTGGCTAGTTTGGAAGAAATATTGTGGACTCACCTGTTTCGTTCGCCAGAATTAAATGTTCAGTCAGCTCCACCGTTCTTCTTGCTTGTGAAGCAATAGATTCACAGCAGCAGGTGAGACTGTACATGCTAATTATGTTCATTACCAAGTATGATACACCTGCGAAGATTTCCTTGTCATTGTCTTTATCATCATCCAGGAGGAGCACCAAAATGCTGAAAATGACCTGCACACTCATTACGAATGCCTGCACTGTCATTGCCGTTATGGGTACAGCGTACTTGTCATTCAAAGAGCTCGCCAGTTTCCTGAGTTTCATGTGAGCTATTTTTATCATTAACAGGTGTTCACAAGACGGAGACGACGTAGTTTGCTTCAGAGAATTCGGCCTCGAAACTGAGAAGTGTCGTCGGCCACTGACCTTCGTTCTGTCCAGCACGCTGAAGGTCTCCAGTTCGCCGCGGAACGAGAGCTCAACAGCTTTGGTGAGCATACGCAGTCGGTACCTAATGACCAGACCGAGGATGAAAAACTGTTCGTACGCCACGATGATCACTATGATGACGGCTACTGTCATAGCGTCGAAGTCGCTGTCAGATAACACGTCCCACACTATACTTCCCAGGTAAGGAAGCAGCAGGAGCGCGAACGAGGCGGAAGCGTACAGCGCGGTGGCGCGGTTGGCTGCCGACCGGTCGAGGTCCAGGAGGTCGTCGACGCGGCGGAGCTCCGCCGCGAAGTTGGCCAGCCAGTCCCCGGGGGCCAGCGACATGGCCAGCACGGACGCGCAGGCGCCGGCGGTGACGACGGCGCGCGTGAAGATGTGCGGCACGTAGTAGCTGTAGCAGTCCACGTGGTAGCCACGCGTGCTCCTCACGGCGGCCTCGTAGCCCAGGAGGGCGACGCCGGCGGCCACCAGCAGGCTGTAGGCGCGCGAGGCGGCCGCGAGGGGGCGGCGCCGGGGGCGGCAGGGCGGCACCCCCAGCAGCGACGACAGCGCCACGAGCGGCCGCAGCACGCACTCCAGGTCAGTGGTCGCGGCAGGCGGGGCTCTTCCGGGCATCGCCCTCCCCCCGCCCTCTGGCCTGCTGTCCATCTCCATGCCACACGCACAGGGTCTGCCCCCACAGTAACAGCCCTGCAAAATTTGTTCCGGTGTTGAGGACGAAGTCGCGGAAAACGTAAACGTAAAAAATTTTAACAGCCATAGTGAGTAAAGCAGAGTCCGCCCCCGGTAGCTGAGTGGTCAGCGGGACAGAATGTCGATCCTAAGGGCCCAGGTTCTATTCCCGGCTGGGCCGGAGATTTTCTCCGCTCATGGACTGGGTGTTGTGTTGTCTTAATCATCATCATTTCATTCCTATGGACGCGCAAATCGCCGAAGAGGCGTCAAATCGAAAGACTTGCACCAGGCGAACGGTCTACCCGACGGAAGGCCCTCATCACACGACATTTTTTTTAGTAAGGCAAAGATTTGAAATTCTGCACGTTCAAAGAAAAAGAGGTCTTCAATAAAATTCTTCAGGGTATCAGACCGCATCGTCATAATTTAAAATGCGCCAACGTTTCGGCCAGCGTTGCAGCTAGCCTTCATCACGGCCTTACGTTAAACTGCTAATTGAAACACTCTTGATTCCTTAAATAGCAGCACGAGAAAACCGTGTCGTTACTTGATTGGCTGTAGAAGGGGGGAGGAGGAGGGGTGAAAGGTATGCTTTATTGGTGTTTCCTTTATTATCTATCATTGGCTGAAATGGCTGTTTTCTATTGGTCTTTATATTAATCCACCCCATTGGAGGAGACGGACGAATAGCGAACAGGTGATAGCTGTGACGTCACACTGTTTACATGCTGTCCAGAAACCGGCTGCGGCGTGCCATTGCTTTGCGTGCTCGCGACCACTACTGCGGCTCTCCGCGTGTCTGCATGGGCCGCCACGGCTCTGCCGCCGCTCCGTAGCCCTGCTATAGCAGGCAGCCAAGACCTCGGAAGCTTGTACCCGTCCTCTCTATTCATGTTGGTGGGTCTTTTGGCTATTTCTATCGCCTCTCTAATCTTTCTTTTGAAAGTGAGAGGCTGTTTTGCCAGGACGCGGGCTTCTTGAAAAAATATTGGTTTCCCGCACTCGTCTTGGTGTTCCGCCACTGCTGACTTAGTGTGTTGTTTCAGGCGGATATATCTTTCATGTTCCGAGAGCCTTGTGCTAATCGGACGTCCCGTCTCACCTATGTAGACTAATCCACACGCACAACCAATTTCATACACGCCAGCTGTGTGTAGTTTGTCAACCGCATCCTTGGTAGAACCGAGCATGTCTGATATTTTGTTACTGCTTCGGAAAATTGGTTTGATGTCGGCTTTTCGTAGGATTTTGCCAATACGTTCGGTGACCCTTTGTACATATGGTAACACAGCAATACTCTGTGCCTCCTTCTCCTCTTTCCTATCAGTCTTCTCCCTTGTCGACATGGTGCTGTCTATCGTCTGCTTCCCATAGCCATTAGTTCCGAAGATGGACCTGAGGCGTTCAAGTTCTGTCTTCAGATGTTCTTCGTCGCTTATCCTGTACGCTCTCTTCGTTAGCGTATGCAGGGCGGACTTCTTCTGCGTGGGGTGATGATGGGAGGAGGCGTGAAGGTACCTGTCCGTACTGGTTGGTTTCCTGTACACTTTGTGGCCAAGTTTACCATCAGGTTTTCGATAAACTTCCACGTCGAGAAAAGGCAGCACCCCATTCGTCTCTGTTTCCATTGTAAACTGAATTTTCCTATGCTGTTGGTTAAGGTGCTTGTGGAAGTTCTGTAGCTCCTCTTCTCCGTGGGGCCAAATGACGAAAGTGTCATCGACATAGCGAAGCCAACAATTTGGACGTAATGGTGCGGACTGGAGGGCTGTTTCCTCAAATGCCTCCATGAAGATTTCTGCTGCGATGGGCGATAGGGGTGAGCCCATAGCTACACCGTCAGTTTGTTCATAAAATTGACCTCTCCACTTGAAATAGGTGGTCGTCAGACAGTGGCGCACAAGCTCACATATATCAGGTGCCACGCGTTCTTCTAGGATGTTCACAGTATCTGACACTGGGACATTCGTGAATAGGGATTTGACGTCGAAACTAACCATCAGATCTTGGTCCGTAACTCGCATTTCCTTTAGGAGAGACACGAAGTGAGTGGAATCCTTAACGTAGGACTCGGTTTGATGCACTAGGTGTCGGAGCCTAGGTGCCAGTTCTTTCGCTAGGTAGTAGGTCGGCGAATTTATACTGTTTACTATGGGCCTTAAGGGGAAGTCGGTTTTGTGTACCTTCGGTACACCATATATCCTTGGTGCCTGTGTCACTTGCGGGATGAATCTTCTGGCCTTGTCGAAGTTGATTCTAGAGTGCTTGAGCAGTGCCTGCGTCGTTTTGATCACCTTGGCCGTCGGATCTCCCTGAAGTTTCTTGTAGATAGGTTCTGCGAGAATATCTTCCATTCGTTTGTTGTGTGATTTGCACCTATTTCTGGCCGGAAAACTGCAGATGGAAGACTGGGATAAAGTCGACAGGTTAACCTTTCAGCAAGCATCAAGGACCAGCAATAGTATTACTAACCGCCAGATGAGAAAGTACGACAAACTACAACAGAAAGCCACGAACGAAACATTGATGCTGGATAGGCGACGGACAGTGATCAACCTCTCCAGCCACACCTTGAGCGAAGCAACCACAGCAATTCTGGCCAAGGGGATGAATTTCGCAGTCGCACCTAAGCGAGTTCCAAAAGAAGATATCATAGAATCCGTAGAGGCTTCGGTACGTCATCTGCCACAGGCCGAGGCGGAGAAGATCCTGCAGGAAACGGTCAGAGTTCTGAATAAAGCAAAGCCACCGAAGCAAAACATCAACGCTGAGGAATACCATGCCATCAGGGAACTCAGGGACAACCCCCACTTAGTAGTGGTACAGGCAGATAAGGGCAACGCCACTGTAGTCTTGGACACAACTGATTACAACAAACGAATGGAAGATATTCTCGCAGAACCTATCTACAAGAAACTTCAGGGAGATCCGACGGCCAAGGTGATCAAAACGACGCAGGCACTGCTCAAGCACTCTAGAATCAACTTCGACAAGGCCAGAAGATTCATCCCGCAAGTGACACAGGCACCAAGGATATATGGTGTACCGAAGGTACACAAAACCGACTTCCCCTTAAGGCCCATAGTAAACAGTATAAATTCGCCGACCTACTACCTAGCGAAAGAACTGGCACCTAGGCTCCGACACCTAGTGCATCAAACCGAGTCCTACGTTAAGGATTCCACTCACTTCGTGTCTCTCCTAAAGGAAATGCGAGTTACGGACCAAGAGCTGATGGTTAGTTTCGACGTCAAATCCCTATTCACGAATGTCCCAGTGTCAGATACTGTGAACATCCTAGAAGAACGCGTGGCACCTGATATATGTGAGCTTGTGCGCCACTGTCTGACGACCACCTATTTCAAGTGGAGAGGTCAATTTTATGAACAAACTGACGGTGTAGCTATGGGCTCACCCCTATCGCCCATCGCAGCAGAAATCTTCATGGAGGCATTTGAGGAAACAGCCCTCCAGTCCGCACCATTACGTCCAAATTGTTGGCTTCGCTATGCCGATGACACTTTCGTCATTTGGCCCCACGGAGAAGAGGAGCTACAGAACTTCCACAAGCACCTTAACCAACAGCATAGGAAAATTCAGTTTACAATGGAAACAGAGAAGAATGGGGTGCTGCCTTTTCTCGACGTGGAAGTTTATCGAAAACCTGATGGTAAACTTGGTCACAAAGTGTACAGGAAACCAACCAGTACGGACAGGTACCTTCACGCCTCCTCCCATCATCACCCCACGCAGAAGAAGTCCGCTCTGCATACGCTAACGAAGAGAGCGTACAGGATAAGCGACGAAGAACATCTGAAGACACAACTTGAACGCCTCAGGTCCATCTTCGGAACTAATGGCTATGGGAAGCAGATGATAGACAGCACCATGTCGACAAGGGAGAAGACTGATAGGGAAGAGGAGAAGGAGGCACAGAGTATTGCTGTGTTACCATATGTACAAAGGGTCACCGAACGTATTGGCAAAATCCTACGAAAAGCCGGCATCAAACCAATTTTCCGAAGCAGTAACAAAATATCAGACATGCTCGGTTCTACCAAGGATGCAGTTGACAAACTACTCACAGCTGGCGTGTATGAAATTGGTTGTGCGTGTGGATTAGTCTACATAGGTGAGACGGGACGTCCGATTAGCACAAGGCTCTCGGAACATGAAAGATATATCCACCTGAAACAACACACTAAGTCAGCAGTGGCGGAACACCAAGACGAGTGCGGGAAACCAATATTTTTTCAAGAAGCCCGCGTCCTGGCAAAACAGCCTCTCACTTTCAAAAGAAAGATTAGAGAGGCGATAGAAATAGCCAAAAGACCCACCAACATGAATAGAGAGGACGGGTACAAGCTTCCGAGGTCTTGGCTGCCTGCTATAGCAGGGCTACGGAGCGGCGGCAGAGCCGTGGCGGCCCATGCAGACACGCGGAGAGCCGCAGTAGTGGTCGCGAGCACGCAAAGCAATGGCACGCCGCAGCCGGTTTCTGGACAGCATGTAAACAGTGTGACGTCACAGCTATCACCTGTTCGCTATTCGTCCGTCTCCTCCAATGGGGTGGATTAATATAAAGACCAATAGAAAACAGCCATTTCAGCCAGTGATAGATAATAAAGCAAACACCAATAGAGCATACCTTTCACCCCTCCTCTTCCCCCCTTCTACAGCCAATCAAGTAACGACACGGTTTTCTCGTGCTGCTATTTAAGGAATCAAGAGTGTTTCATTTAGCAGTTTAACGTAAGGCCCTGATGAAGGCTAGCTGCAACGCTGGCCGAAACGTTGGCGCATTTTAAATTATGACGATGCGGTCTGATACCCTGAAGAATTTTATTGAAGATGACAACGGCCGCGGAAGCCTACGCTTACAAAAAGAGGTCTGTTTCGATGGAAGAAGGGGAGACTGGGTGTAGTAGTCAAATTTTTTTGTTTCGATTTTTTACGCGGTCGCCAACTTAAATATTCGCACTTTTATTTAACTAACTTGTAGTATATATTTATTTAGAATGTTTATAAAATAATTTATGGCTTCATAATAATTGTGATGGAATTAGCATTGCCTTTTCTATCATCCGATGTTTATGACTACTCTCCCCAGGACTTGGATGGTTGTCACAAGGATCGGAGATGCTTGTCACGTGTTAATGTTACGTGAAAAATGCAAGAGTTTGATGAAACAAAATCCTTTCTGTATTCACACAAATTACTTCAGGCCAAAGGTTGCAATATAGCAATTCTATTTAACACTAATAACACAAAAGATTCAGCAATTCAGTATACGCAAGAAAAAATGACTCAAAAGCTAATATCAGAGGCCTACAACAATAGCCTACATTGAAAACTGTCCATTGATAACAGCCCTAAAATAAAAATAATTGATACTGTACAAAGTCAATCTGAAAAGTCAGTCTGGAAATTCCTCCTCACGTACATTTCTCATGTGCGCATTTCTTGTTCAAAACGTTCAAATGTGTATGAAAGCTTACACACTACTTAACCTAAATTATCCTAAGGACAAACACACACACCCATGCCCGAGGGAGGATTCGAACCCACACCGGAACCAGCCGCACAGTAGCATTTCTTGTAATCTGTACATTGTACCCACATTTTCCTTGGATCTGCTATTGGCAAATGAATCAAGACATACAATACAAAAAAAGTCATCTCCTTCACTGTCACTGCTTTGAGCTTTATTTTCTTGTTTCTGCTCCTTAGTTTTAATTTTTCAGCTTGGAAAAGACGCTTCCTGACATCTGTGGAACTTTGCTTTTTTTCCCCTTTCGCGTTCCTCTTTCACATAAATGTCCGTGAGGGCAGCCGAGCATCTCTTTCGGTTATTGTTCTTCCTTCGTTGTTTTCTTTCTCCAGCCTTAGGGAAAGGTATGATGTCTTTCGGAGAAACAATAGTAGGCCTAGACTGAACGTTCTCCAAGCCACTGCAAGAACGCTGCAACTCACAGTTTTCCTGTATAATTAATTCGGTTCGTGGAAACCTCCACTGTTTGAATTTGTTTTTCTCCTTCTTCTACCGTGTCAGCACTTAGAACAGTAGGCCCCTCAGGATATGATCGATTTGTTACGAAACGGGGAGCAAATTCGTGGTTGCTAAAAATGTCTACATTGAAGGGGCAAAACAAGCCGGTTGTAAAGGCAACAGGACATGCAGAAGTCGCTATTCCTGGAATGTCATATATTGACATCGTGGACCCTGGGTGATTTAACATCTACGAATCATTTGCTGTATTCAGGTATTTGTTCAATGTTTCGTATACTCTCTGTTGTAATGGTTGCAATTGGTGGGAACAGTTAGGAGGAAATGGCAATAAAACAGTGCCGTTGTCCTTGGTATAGATGAGCTCTTTAATCGACTGATGAGAACTATGATTATGAAAGAAAGGAAGACACGGATGATGTTTATAGCACTTTGCATTAGAAACAAAGTGTTTAAAAAATTCGTAGAAATATTCTTCCATCATCCCTCCAGAAGCGTTATTCGCTTCACGGTAGCCCACGGTCCATCACAAATAAAGTGTTCTTTGAGACGCACCCGGGGAAAAATTAACGATGGTGGAACAGAGTCCCCAGTAGTTCTGGCTGATAACTTTAGGAGTCCTAATTCACAAATCTTTGTGTCTCTGCATGAACTCAGAAAACCAGTCGGCCCCAGCTTGTCGAGTTTGTCTATTTCGAAAGTACTTCTAGCCCAATGTAAATAGCTGATTCATAACACAATTTTCACACTTCTTTTGGACTGAGGCCGAAATATGCAATAGACCCAGCTTTGACATATTCTGCCAAATCAGCTACTTTTTACTCGTACTCCAGATGTTATCGATCCCACTTGCTTGAAACCTTCGATTCGGCTTTTAGACTGTTGTAATTCCAGTCTCGCCCATTTTTCAAATATCCTTGGATTCAAAGTTGTATCGTTTCGTAACAGTAGCCAGGTTATCGAAAAAGGCGGCAACATTTTTTTTATTGAAGCTAGATGCCCGGACTAAGCTGATAGCTTCAGGAGTCTTAACTCAGAAATCTTTGTGTCTCTTCATGAACATAGAAAACTAGTCGGCTCTAGCTTGTCGAATTTCAGTCTATTTCGAAAGTACCGCATTAGAAATACGTAACTCATAACACGATTATCGCACTTCTTTTGGACAGAGACCGAAATACAGTATATATTAGACGCAGCTTTGATATATTGTACCAATTAATTATCAAGAGCAATTGTCTGAATACTTCTATTAGGACAGTAGCCCTATATGCAGTAAAGGACAGGTCACACTGCTACTTATATCCTCGTCAGAATACTTTTTACAGCAACGAGCCAATGTCGGGTAATGTTTATTGTAATCATTTGCAACACTGGACGCAGATTTATTTTCTAATTTCACCATTTGAGTTGCTATCAGCATAGTGTCTGCGGATGCTAGACTTTTATCCTTACGAAACTTCTAGGCATCTTGATACTGAAAACAACAAAAAGATGGGTTGAGATCTAAATTTGAAACCTAAATGCTTTCGCGGGGATTTTATCCCGTGTGACAGCCATCCCCGTGTGACAAACAAACCCGAAGACCGCACATAATATATTGAATTACAGGCTACATGACAGTGGATTCCAATTATCAGTACAGCAAATAGATCTGTAGTTAAATCGAACGATAATAATGCTTAACTTTCACTCACAAGAACTGCTAAAAGAAAAATATGGACAGCTCCTCACTCACTCGATGAAAACAACTGAAATTTCACGCAACAGATGCAGAAGGAGTTGCCACTCTTAAGTCGTTCCACTGCAGTGCGACATTTGGTGGCAGCGTTATCGACTAAGAGACAACCAACCTGTGTGACTACCATAACCAGTCTCCCCAATATACTAAATGACCCAAGAAAAAATTAGTACTTCTGAAAAGGCGATGTCGATTTTGATCCGATGTCAGCATTTGCCACCTGGGTATTGTAGTTTTACTGATAATGGTTTCAACGGCGTCCGCCGGCAGATAACGTAGCAGCATAGCCATCAGAGCGCCACCTGTGTCTACCCTTTAATGGGGAATACTCAAAGCCAGAAGGCTCAATGTGTTGCAAACATGCTAACCGAGCAGGCAGCCATGCCACAGAGACACACTCGTGCTTCCTACAGCCACGTTTGAAAGGAGTCAAACTGTGACCTTCCCAGTGGCGGGACGGTCCTTTCGGAGAAATGTCGCACAAATGGGGCGTGCTGCGTCAGTTGTGCAGCGATGCTGGTGTCAGTGGTCACGTGAACACTCTCACACTCGCAGACGAGGTTCTGGACGTCTACGCAGAGCAGACGTCCACCAGAACTGCCGTATTGTAAGGACAGCAGCGGCAGTTGGCGCAGCTACTACAGCACAGGTAAGAGAGCTTGTGAGCGCAGGCGTGTCAGCACGAACCGTTACAAACCGGTTATTACCTGACATCTAGGCCGCCTTCCACTCATGCCACAGCTCGACTAGTGCCATCAGAGGAACACTTGGAAGGTGGAAAGGCACACCATGGTCTTCAACGACGAAAGCAGATTTTGTCTGCACGCAAGTGATGGCCGTTTCTCTGTACGACGTAGAGCTGGTGAGCCTATCTAAAACCAATCAATGACAATTAATTTATAAAGGGCTATTACAAATGATTGAAGCGATTTCATAAATTCACTGTAGCTCCATTCATTGATGTATGGTCACGACACACTACAGATACGTAGAAAAACTCATAAAGTTTTGTTCGGCTGAAGCCGCACTTCAGGTTTCTGCCGCCAGAGCGTTCGAGAGCGCAGTGAGACAAAATGGCGACAGGAGCCGAGAAAGCGTATGTCGTGCTTGAAATGCACTCACATCGGTCAGTCATAACAGTGCAACGACACTTTAGGACGAAGTTCAACAAAGATCCACCAACTGCTAACTCCATTCGGCGATTGTATGCGCAGTTTAAAGCTTCTGGATGCCTCTGTAAGGGGAAATCAACGGGTCGGCCTGCAGTGAGCGAAGAAACGGTTGAACGCGTGTATCTGGACATGCTGGAAAATTGGCTCATGCCACAACTGGAGACCGACAGCGCCGACTTCATCTTTCAACAGGATGGTGCTCCACCGCACTTCCATCATGATGTTCCGCATTTCTTAAACAGGAGATTGGAAAACCGATGGATCGGTCGTGGTGGAGATCATGATCAGCAATTCATGTCATGGCCTCCACGCTCTCCCGACTTAACCCCATGCGATTTCTTTCTGTGGGGTTATGTGAAAGATTCAGTGTTTAAACCTCCTCTACCAAGAAACGTGCCAGAACTGCGAGCTCGCATCAACGATGCTTTCGAACTCATTGATGGGGACATGCTGCGCCGAGTGTGGGAGGAACTTGATTATCGGCTTGATGTCTGCCGAATCACTAAAGGGGCACATATCGAATATTTGTGAATGCCTAAAAAAACTTTTTGAGTTTTTGTATGTGTGTGCAAAGCATTGTGAAAATATCTCAAATAATAAAGTTGTTGTAGAGCTGTGAAATCGCTTCAATCATTTGTAATAACCCTGTATTATATGCATGTGATTTCAGTACGCCTTTCTGGCACGGTCAGAGCGATAACTGTACACACTCATTCGCGGTGATGTCTTCTCGTGAATGACTTGTGAGACGACAAGGATTTCCTTTTCAGCTAATCGTCGTGGACGTCGCCAAGAACCAACCTGTCATTAGTTTATCATTGTTCTACATTTACAATTCGCAGTTTTCCTTTCTCTGCCTTGCATCGATCACGATAATGCCCAATTTTTTTGGTCACGTTCATGTATGTGCTCACAGGGAATCTTGTAACAAAATGGGGCCAATTTGGACTGATATTTCGTTTAAGCAGTTACACGAACCTCTTTCCAGTTGTTGAATATTCAGTGTTTTTTGAAGAATCAATACTCAGGACTCATTTACTAGGGCCATGCTATTCATACCTTTATTTGATTGTGCAACAGATTCATGTGAGCATCTTAGTTTGTGGAAAGCGAGCTGACTCCATCCCATCGCATCCCATGCAGCTCGTAGCGACACCCAAAACGCTTGTCAACCACGATTGGCGTCTTTCCTTTCCAATCGTCGGCTAACTGAAGGGGCCATGACATCTCAGCACAGTCACCTGAAAATGGACAGACTTCGACATCCCCCGTCCTTCGTATGTTGCGAGTCTGGAACATTTCTGAAAACCCGCCTTCTTTTGGAATTTGTACACAACCCTTGGCCTCCTCACCAGACCCCTGCCACGTAAAAAATCATACGCCTCTTTCCAAATGTCTTTGATGATGAAATTATGGCTCATTTGGTCCTTCAGACCGGTACAGATATCAAACAGCTTGGAAAACAACGTTGGAATGCACTTGAAAAATAATGTCATACTCGTCGAAAATCGCTTTCCTTTACCATCCACGAAACTGTCTCAAATGCTCAGAGATTCACGAAGTGAATCACCCTGTTTGCAAAAATACTTGATAAAAAATACCTGATGTATACTGCCGGAAAAAATTGGTACACCTGGAAAGACGACGTCGATTTTTATCCGATGAAGGCATATGCTGCCAGGGGGCAACAGGTAGCGTAGGTGCGTAGCTACCAGAGCCCCGTCTGCGTCTACCCTTTGATAGGGAACGCTCACAGTCAAAATGTTCAGTGTGGTGCAGACATGTGAAGCAAGCATTAACGATGCCACAGAGATGCTGTCGCGCTTTCTACAGCCAACTGCGCGAGTTTGAAAGGAGTCAAACTGTGGCTTTCAGAGTGGCGGAATCGTCATTTCGGAAAATTGCCGCACAGCTTGGACGTGCTGCGTCAGTCGTGCAGCGATAATGGTATAAGTGGTTACGTGGACATTCTCACACCCGCAGACGAGGTAGTGGACGTCCACGCATCACAAACGTCCACTAAGATCGTCGTACAGTAGGGGCAGCAGTGACAGATTGCATAGCTGACACGGCACAGGTAAGGCTGCTTGTGAGCCCAGGCGTGTCAACACGAACTGTTGCGAACCAGTTATCAGCAGTGGGACTATTGGCAGGCACACCTCCCGTTCGTCGTCCACTAACGCCATAGTATCGACGTGCATGGCTCGACTTGTACTATCAGAGCATCAATTGTAAGGTGTAATGGCAGGCTGTGGTCTTCTGTGATGAAAGGCGATTATGCTTGCACGCAAGTGACAGTCGTTTTCGAGTATGACGTACACGTGAGGAGCACTGTGTCACCGAGTGCGTTTCTCAAAGACATACTGGCCTTACTCGTTCACCTTTGTTGTTCCTGGGGGGGGGGGGGGGACTGCAACAAGCACTCGGTATGTGCTGAATGTTGTTAGATCCGATCTTTTGCCGTTCTTGCAACAGGATGATGATATGTTGTTCCAGCAGGATAATGCTAGCCCACACGTTGCCTGTGCATCCCAACGTGCTCTTCAGACGGGGAGCAGTGTCTCTTGCCAGTGTAATCTCCGAACTTGTCTCCAGTCGAGTGTGGGATGCGATTGACCGTCAACCAACAACTCTTACAGAACAACGCGAACAGGTCTAGCAGGCGTGGCGTAACGTATCTTAGGACAGTATTCGCTGTCTGTCCGATCGACTGGATGCCTTGGAAGCTACCCCACGTACTAATATTGGAGTTTCAGCATCAGTCGATACCTAGTGCCTCAGAACCGCTTGTGGTATTGATCTGTAATCTAATCATTTTATGTTTTACATAAGCACTGTTGTAACGATAAAGTGAATTGGTAACCTCTAAAAGGGTGTAAATTTTTCGGCAGAGTATACACCATTGCAAAAGCATGGTGTAACATGTAAAAAAAATAGTAAAAATTTGGCTCTTGAAAAAGTCGGGAACTGTCGATCGCTGCAGATGGTGTGTGTATGGAATCAGGCCGGCATGTGGCCTCTGGAGCTGACGAAATTATGGTAGGGAGGCTGTATGTATGTAGCTGTCTAATATATGGAATCAGTAAATTAAGATTGGGCGATGTGGTGACGACGGAAAGCAGCTATCCTATTTGCACGTGTGTATCGCCATATTGTGATCGAAGTTTCCCAATTTGTTGGTGTATCGCCATAAAACGTACAATTTATTTACAACCAATGTTGTGCAACTCGCAGTCATGCATCATGCCGGAAGAAAAGTAGTCGTGAAAAGTTCCTTAGTTACATGGACAAGAGATGACTGTCACACATTGTCAATGTTAGTCGGTTTCGTACCCAATTTGAATTGCTGATATAACGGAACCACCTCTGTCCTAAACTACTCACACGCTGCAGGTCAAAGACCACATTGAACTGTCGGCACACTCGCCATCTTGCACCTGTAAAGGCACAGGCCTAGGCTTGTGGGCTTGACTGCTTAATGAGGGCAATTTGCAGTATTCGCATTACGTCAAATTACTACCTGGGTGCCGCTGTCAACCTGAGGCCCAGTGGCCACCTAGTTACCGAAACCGTGGGAACTTCGACATGCAGCTTACATGACATTTGCAGCAACAATAACACAACAAACCCGCTTTAGCATGTATAAATCCTGGCCATCCAGCCAAGCAGATCATCTATTGAATAGGCGGGTCAGCAAGTCGGCGTTCATCACAGTGTCGACTTCGACCTTCGGGTCGCTGACGCGACCGACTGCCAGATGGTTCAGCTACCTCCGAATGGGCCGAGCGTCGAACTAAGTCCCTCCACGCTACCAAGACACTGGTGTGCCCGCCAGAACCACCTGCCGTCAAACAGATGGTAGACCAGAGAGCGGTATCCAGTTCCAGATGTAGCTCGGCTACCTGCCGGGAAGCTTTAGCTTGCGAGGTTGCTCTGTGGTTGGCAGCCATTGATGTCTTGATGACAAAGATTGCTGCGCGAGGTCCACAAGAGTGGCACTTGACCACGCCATGGAACATGGATGGTGTGCATCGACGCTGCAGCCTCTGATGGACTCCTATGGACCATTCCAACCCACTGGACCCACAACGGCGGTTGGAGTGTTGTATGACACCCTGACAAACCCTGAGAATGGTTCCTCAACCAACCCTTCCTTGCACACCAGGCCACTATAGTTTTGGAGCCAGAAGCAAGATTTTCAAAAGTGCTATGACTGTCAGCAATCCAGTAAGTAGCTGTATATCCAGTTCATAACAACTTGTTGAGTGTTTTGGTGTATTGTTCCTGGATCTGTGTCTGTCCTTTTCTCTCTGACCTATTTATTTCATTATGTGAGGTATAGCTTCCGTTGTGGTACTTGGCAGGGGCCAAGGGATAAACCAATGAAACCGGTTGTTTGCACATTGTGTAACCTACTAGATCGTGTGGCACCATACAGAAAGTCACAAGTCACATGACATGGTATGTAGGATACGCTAGCAAAGGGGACGCTACGCCAGGCAGTGTAAGGAGAAACTTTAGTTGAGACTTGGAAGGCTGTGGATAACCTCGAGAAGATTAGAATAGTGCTGTAACGGTAGAATAATGTAAGCGTAATTTATCAAAAGCAGTGGTGTCAAGTAAGTTAGAAATTTAGTTCTTTAGGGGTGTTCGATAGTAGATTTGTGATATATTATCCATGACGTGCCTGTCATGTGCAGAACATTTCTCTTCCATTCTGTTTCTGTGCCGCACTACTTCAGCATTTATCGGTGGTTCTGTTCTCTAGTGAGATAGTTGAAAGCCGTGATAAAGAGCTGACGGGATAAAAAGTAGACCAGTGTTCCAACAGCATCTTATGGTTCGGGTTCTTTGTCTTGTCATCAAGCAGAACTATTAGAAACAGTTTAAAGCATAATGGGGGAACGTTTAGTGTATCAGGGAATTATTACGGGAAAAAAGTGTTAGAAGCTATTATCGAATTGGATTAGTTGGCACAGATAATCAAAATGACAGTCACAAACGCACTATTTATTTAGTTGCCAACCGGTTACAACCCGCGATAGTATCATCTTCAGGGCAATTTAACTATTAGTTACCAACCGTGCACAGGCATGGTGAAGACTCCAGCGAGCGACCATATGGTGTAAATCGTCCTGAAGATGACCCCATCGCGGATTGAAACCGGTTGGAAACAAAATAAATAATGGGACGGTGACTGTCATATTGATTAATTGATTATACGTAAACCAATCGCTGCTATCTCCATGCAACTACGTTGTCTACAAACAGGTTGTAGCCGGTAGAGTCCCTGTGGTTAACTAAATACACTATTGGCCATTAAAATTGCTACACCACGAAGATGACGTGCTACAGACGCGAAATTTAACCGACAGGAAAAAGATGCTATGATATGCAAATAATCAGCTTTTCAGAGCATTCACACAAGGTTGGCGCCGGCGGCGACACCTACAACGTGCTGACATGAGGAAAGTTTCCAACCGATTTCTCATACACAAACAGCAGTTGACCGGCGTTGGCTAGTGAAACGTTGTTGTGACGCCTCGAGTAAGGAGGAGAAATGCGTACCATCACGTTTCCGACTTTGATAAAGGTAATATTGTAGCCTATCGCGATTGAGGTTTATCGTATCGCCACATTGCTGCTGGCGTTGTTCGAGATCCAATGAGTGTTAGCAGAATATGGAATCGGTGGGTTCAGGAGGGTAACACGGAATACCGTACTGGATCCCAACAGCCTCGTATCACTAGCAGTCGAGATGACAGGCATCTTATCCGCATGGCTGTAACGGATCGTGCAGCCACGTCTCGATCCCTGAGTCTACAGACGGGGACGTTTGCAAGACAACAACCATCTGCACAAACAGTTCGACGACATTTGCAGCAACATGGACTATCAGCTCGGAGACCATGGCTGCGGTTACCCTTGACGCTGCATCACAGACGAGAGCGCCTGCGAACTGTACTCAACGACGAACCTGGGGGCACGAATGCCAAAACGTAATTTTTAGGATGAATGCAGGTTTGTTTACAGCATCATGATGATCGCATCCGTAATTGGCGACATCGCGGTGAACGCACATTGGAAGTGTGTATTCGTCATCACCATACTGGCGTATCACCTAACGTGATGGTATGGGGTGCCATTGGTTACACGTCGCGGTCACCTCTTGCTCGCACTGAGGGTACTTTGAACAGTGGACGTTACATTTCAGATGTGTTATGACCCGTGGCTCTACCCTTCATTCGTTCCCCGCGAAATCCTACATTTCAGCAGGATAATGCACGACCGTATGTTGCAGGTCCTGTACGGGCCTTTCTGGATACAGAAAATGTTCACTGCTGCCCTGGCCAGCACATTCTCCAGACCTCTCACCAATTGAAAACGTCTGGTCAATGGTGGCCGAGCAACTGGCTCGTCACAATACGCCAGTCAATATTCTTGATTAACTATGGTATCGTGATGAAGCTGCATGGACAGCTGTACCTGTACACACCATCGAAGCTGTGTTTGAGTCAATGCCCAGGCGTATCAAGGCCGTTATTACGGCCAGAAGTTGTTGTTCTGGGTAAGATCTATATACCCAAATTGCGTGAAAATGTAATCACATGTCAGTTCTAGTATAATATATTTGTTGAATGAATAGCCGTTTATCATCTGCATTTCTTCTTGGTGTAGCAATTTTAATGGCTAGTAGTGTATATTAATAGTATTGCAGAGCTCATGAAGTACATTCGCTGGTTGGGTCTCTCACAGCTAATAACGTGCAGTTTAGAGTCCAGGCGACAGTTCTTCGGACTCTGCGACCAGAAATACGACTGTAGTGAATTTATAGCGGACTTGTTCTTGTAAATAGTTCATGTTAAACTCTTCTTCCCTAACTTGTCTGTTTGTTTCACGACGTTGTGATAAGGTGTCATTGGCTACAAGGATAATGTGCCTGGTGGGAGGTGAGATAAGTAACTTGCTGAAGGTGAGTTATACATAGATGTACTAGTCTTCTTGTCGCGAAGGATAACACGTGGAGAAGAATACGTACAAAATTTTGCGATGTTTGTGGGGATACTGTTATAGGCTGCGTCCCCGATTCCCTAAAACGCCTATCCGTATGAAAAGATTCGACACAGCTGCCGATGGACTAGTCAGAGACCTAGACTGTAAGAGCTTTCTGGACTACTCAGTGAGAAACCTTTGAGGATCTTTACAGGAAGCGAGGAGGAAAACGCTTAAAAGTATAAAGTGAGCAAAATTCGAAGTATAAGATACCTGAGTTATTCAGGTACTTGTTAGCAAGTCTATTGCTCGTTTCCATGGACATCCAGTGATTGAAACTTTAGAAACAGTAGAAAAATTTTAAGTATGGGTATCTGTTTTAGGCTTTGAAGTGTTACCGAAGAACTCTTATACTTGCTGTGACATGAGGACTAAGAGGATTAATTAGTTTCAAGTACAGCAAAGGAGGGAATTCAGGACGTGGTGTCACCGCCAGACACCACACTTGTTAGGTGGTAGCCTTTAAATCGGTTGCGGTCCGTTAGTATACGTCGGACCCCCGTGTCGCCACTATCAGTGATTGCAGTCCGAGCGCCGCCACACGGCAGGTCTAGTCTAGAGAGACTCCCTAGCACTTGCCCCAGTTGTACAGCCGACTTTGCTAGCTATGGTTCACTGCCTACATACGCTCTCATTTGCAGAGACGACAGTTTAGCATAGCCTTCAGCTACGTCATTTGCCACGACCTAGCAAGGCGCCATATTCAGTTACTATGTATCCTGAACAGATAATATGGTGAATCATGTACCGTCAAGAGCGACGTTCATCATTAATGGATTAAAGTTAAGTATCAAACTAATTATGTCCGCTTTCTGAATTCTAATTCCTTGTTATGTTCCAGACCTCACGTCAGTATAGTTCTTCCCTCCTCACGCCAACCTGCGTGAGCTAAAACGCGTGCGTTTCGGCCTGCACTACTATCACGGTGTGGGCTCTTCTGCCAACACAAAACAGGGGGCCTAATTCTACGAAGAAGGGAGGAGTGTAATAGCGTGGGCTGAGGCAAGAGAACTCTCTGTTGAGTGATTCCATTTGTTTAACTTTACCGTTGTCACTCATTTAGATACCTTTCATTCTGATGTTGATGTGACAATTTATGGGACCAACCACAGTACGGTCTTCCTACGTGAGAAAGCTTTGACAAAAGACGTTTAATATTTTACCATTCTCTCTGTCATCTTCTATTTCGATGCCATTATGGATACGGAGTGTCTGGGCCGGTAGCTTCGATCAGTTTATTGCATCAACATCAGACCAAAACTTCTTAGGATTCCCTGCCAGACCATTAGACAGAATTTTACTTTCGAATTCGTTGAAAGCTTCACGCATGTTTCTCCTCATGCTAGTTTGACTTCGTTCACTTTTTGTTTGTATGTGAGGCCCTGGTTGCGTTTAAATTTGTAGCGAAGCTCTCTTTGCTCTCGGAGCAGCTGTGCAACACTGCCGTCGAAATTCGGTGTGTCTTTGTCATCCCTTGCAACTTTGCTGGGCACATACTCGTCCAAGGTGTATTACTCTTGAACTCTGTCGGTTTACACTCAACAGCTTCAGTGCTGGATACGGAAGTTTCACATAGAAAGTTCTTTTCAATGCAAGCAATCGTGTAAAAAATTATGAACCGCACATCGTCAGTTTTGATGCAGAAAGAACGGCTGACGCAGACCGCTGCAATACACGCAAGTTGTGATGTCTTGACTCTCTTTACTCCTGGCTTACGCAAGTGCGTAGGAGCAGGCATAGGCTCCCAGCACATTTATCGATTTTATAAAATTCTGTCGCACTGACATTTCATGGCCTGGGAACATGCAAAACACAATTTTGTGTTGGTGACTTATTGTGACGCTAAGCACGAATTACACTGCTGGCCATTAAAATTGCTACACCAAGAAGAAATGCAGATGATAAACGGGTATTCATTGGACAAATGTATTATACTAGCACTGACTTGTGGTTACATTTTCACGCAAATTGGGTGCATAGATCCTGAGAAATCAGTACCCAGAAGAACCACCTCTGGCCGTAATAACGGCCTTGATACGCCTGGGCATTCAGTCTTGGATGGCGTGTACTGGTACAGCTGCCCATGCAGCTTCAACACGATGCCACAGTTCATCAAGAGTAGTGACTGGCGTAGTGTGACGAACCAGTTGCTCAGCCACCATTGACCAGAAGTTTTCAATTGGTGAGAGATCTGGAGAATGTGCTGGCCAGGGCAGCAGTCGAACATTTTCTGTAACCAGAAAGACCCATACAGGACCTGCAACATTCGGTCGTGCATTATCCTGCTGAAATGTAGGGTTTCGCGGGGATCGAATGATGCGTAGAGCCACGGGTCGTAACACATCTGAAATGGAACGTACTGTTCAAAGTGCCCTCAATGCGAACAAGAGGTGACCGAGACGTGTAACCAGTGGCACCCCATACCACCACGCAGGGTGATACGCCAGTATGGCGATAACGAATACACGCTTCCAATGTGCGTTCACCGCCAAATGCGGATGCGACCATCATGATGCTGTAAACAAAACCTAGATTCATCCGAAAAAATCTTTTGCCATTCGTGCACCCAGGTTCGTCGTTGAATACAGTTCGCAGGCGCTCCCGTCTGTGATGCAACGTCAAGGGTAACCGCAGCCATGGTCTCCGAGCTGATAGTCCATGCTGCTGCAAATGTCGTCGAACTTTTTGTGCAGATAGTTGTTGTCTTGCAAACGTCCCCGTCTGTAGACTCAGGGATCGAGACGTGGCTGCACGATCCGTTACAGCCATGCGGATAAGATGCCTGTCATCTCGACTGCTAGTGATGCGAGGCCGTTGGGATCCAGTACGGCATTCCGTGTTACCCTCCTGAACCCACCGATTCCATATTCTGCTAACACTCATTGGATCTCGAACAACGCCAGCAGCAATGTCGCTATACGATAAACATCAATCGCGATAGGCTACAATATTACCTTTCTCAAAGTCGGATACGTGATGGTACGCATTTCTCCTCCTTAAACACAACAACGTTTCACCAGGCAAGGCTTGTCAACTGCTGTTTGTGTATGAGAAATCGGTTGGAAACTTTCCTCATTTTAACACGTAGTAGGTGTCGCCACCAGCTCCAACCCTGTGTGAATGCTCTGAAAAGCTAATCATTTGCATATCGCAGTATCTTCTTCCTGTCGGTTAAATTTGGCGTCTGTGGCACGTCATCTTCGTGGTGGAGCAATTATTTGTGCGTTGTAATCGGTAGGCATGCGACAGCATGCGCTACCTCGTAACTTTCGAAACGCCGCGCATAAAAAACGTGATTTTCAGCGGCACATACCACGGCTTATGTAGGTGATAGAAAGGAAGAGATAAATGTTTTGGTTATCCCTTTGGCTATGCTTCGTTTGTATAACCAACAGAAAGACCGTCCAACTGTAATTATCCTACAGCACACGGCCAAAAGTCCGCCCAGAATTAATGAAACTGACAGAGCTTACCTTAAAAAATACAAATTTGAAAATTGAGTTTAGAGCGGGACTTTCTGAATCATTCTTGGTAAAAACTGGTTTAAGGTGTGGAGATGGCCTCTCATCACTTCTTTTTAATTGTGCCCATGAATACATGGTGAGGGAATGGTATAAGGATAATCCAAAGAATATTAAACTTGGAACAGGAAAAAATGAAATGAAGGTTAACTGTTTAGGATTTACTGGTGAACTCACCCACCTCGCCAATAACATTGAAGAAACCAAACAACAAAGACAATCATTGCAGGAAATAGCCCACAGCATTGCCCTTAAAGTATCTTTTGAAAAAACAGAAATAATGCTAACGAAATCGCCACTGGTAAACAAAATCAGAACTGGAGACACGACATAAAAATTGTTGAAAAGTTTAAATACTTGGGAGAAATAATAACACACAACCCGAATGAGAAACCATCAGGGCACAATAGAATATACAAGTTGAATAAAACACATCATGTTATCAAGAACACATACACTCCTAGAAATTGAAATAAGAACACCGTGAATTCATTGTCCCAGGAAGGGGAAACTTTATTGACACATTCCTGGGGTCAGATACATCACATGATCACACTGACAGAACCACAGGCACATAGACACAGGCAACAGAGCATGCACAATTTCGACACTAGTACAGTGTATATCCACCTTTCGCAGCAATGCAGGCTGCTATTCTCCCATGGAGACGATCGTAGAGATGCTGGATGTAGTCCTGTGGAACGGCTTGCCATGCCATTTCCACCTGGCGCCTCAGTTGGACCAGCGTTCGTGCTGGACGTGCAGACTGCGTGAGACGACGCTTCATCCAGTCCCAAACATGCTCAATGGAGGACAGATACGGAGATCTTGCTGGCCAGAGTAGTTGACTTACACCTTCTAGAGCACGTTGGGTGGCACGGGATACATGCGCATGTGCATTGTCCTGTTGGAACAGCAAGTTCCCTTGCCGGTCTAGGAATGGTAGAACGATGGGTTCGATGACGGTTTGGATGTACCGTGCACTATTCAGTGTCCCATCGACGATCACCAGTGGTGTACGGCCAGTGTAGGAGATCGCTCCCCACACCATGATGCCGGGTGTTGGCCCTGTGTGCCTCGGTCGTATGCAGTCCTGATTGTGGCGCTCACGTGCACGGCGCCAAACACGCATACGACCATCATTGGCACCAAGGCAGAAGCGACTCTCATCGCTGAACACGACACGTCTCCATTCGTCCCTCCATTCACGCCTGTCGCGACACCACTGGAGGCGGGTTGCACGATGTTGGGGCGTGAGCGGAAGACGGCCTAACGGTGTGCGGGACCGTAGCCCAGCTTCATGGAGACGGTTGCGAATGGTCCTCGCCGATACCCCAGGAGCAACAGTGTCCCTAATTTGCTGGGAAGTGGCGGTGCGGTCCCCTACGGCACTGCGTAGGATCCTACGGTCTTGGCGTGCATCCGTGCGTCGCTGCGGTCCGGTCCCAGGTCGACGGGCACGTGCACCTTCCGCCGACCACTGGCAACAACATCGATGTACTGTGGAGACCTCACGCCCCACGTGTTGAGCAATTCGGCGGTACGTCCACCCGGCCTCCCGGATGCCCACTATACGCCCTCGCTCAAAGTCCGTCAACTGCACATACGGTTCACGTCCACGCTGTGGCGGCATGCTACCAGTGTTAAAGACTGCGATGGAGCTCCGTATGCCACGGCAAACTGGCTGACACTGACGGCGGCGGTGCACAAATGCTGCGCAGCTAGCGCCATTCGACGGCCAACACCGCGGTTCCTGGTGTGTCCGCTGTGCCGTGCGTGTGATCATTGCTTGTACAGCCCTCTCGCAGTGTCCGGAGCAAGTATGGTGGGTCTGACACACCGGTGTCAATGTGTTCTTTTTTCCATTTCCATGAGTGTATAACAAAGATGCCTCATAACAGCCACAAAACAAACACTACAAAACAGTCACACAACCACATGTAACATATGCTAGAGAAACTATATTTAAAACAACCAACATTATAGCAATAGCCAGATTACTCAAAATAGAATCAAGGATACTCAGAACATGTATAAATAAAAAATACGAAAAAGACAGGGTTTGGAGAAAAGCTTCAAATCAAACAATTCATAAAGAAATAAAACCAGCAACAAGTACAATAAAAAAAACCTTTCCCTTTCCTAGGACATCTAATGAGGACAACAAAAAATAGAATTAGCAGGAGAATAATTGAGAAGTTGTGGAATAGTAAGAGCGGCATTAGGTGGATTGCAGAGATCAAGGAGGATATGGTAAAATTACAGTCTGCGGTGGAGGATTTGAAAAGCAAGACAGATGCGCTCAAGATACTTCATGGCAAACATACCACAATACCAATAAAAATTAACAAACAGAGAATGGGAAGTGTGATTTCGGATGAGGAGAGAAAGGCACATCAGAAAGAATGAAAATGTATTGAGCCCACAAAAAAAACAGAAGAACCTAATTCATAATACTGACTAAAGTAATCCAGTGTAGGGCACAAAATAAAATAAATAAATAAACAGGGTCAAATTTTGAATGTTACAAATTTTCTCCAGCTTAGACAAATGGAGCAAATCAGTTGGTTCTTTATGAATTGGATGTGGTGTGCTGTGCGCCTTAACAGGTTCATGGAGGCACCATTTAGTACATGGGTGGTTCGTGAGAAAGCCCAAAAAACATGGTTTTTGGGTACCAAAATGTAGCTGCAGATTCCAAGCTGGCTTTGCACACAAATGGCTACAATTTTAGGACTTATTCCTAAGATCCCGATAGCGAGCAAATATGAAAATTTTCTTGGGATCTAACCGTTTGTCAGAGGCAGAAGTTCAAAGTAGCATCTCTTGAACACGTAGAATACGCACATAAAATCCGTTGTAGTTTTTAAAGTGACGCAGCTCAGAGAAACATGCTGTAAAGTGTTTCCGTTATCAACAGAAGGGTTCTAGGAACCCCATGTTGTTGTAGTAATGAAACACATGCAAAATTTTTTTGCACTTGAAATCCCATCTGAAGTGCCAGCACACTAGAGATGGGCAAAACTGTTCTTTTCAGAGATCGGATCAGAACTGTTCATTCCCTGAAATGAACTAGCTCTTTTTCATGACTCACCACTCATTTACAATAGAAAATAAATGGAAGGCACATTGCCCTTTAAACTTGGTTTATTCCAGTACTATACCTGTATTTTGATCTTATTTGATCCTATTTTGAAGTAACACAGATAATGAGTTAGAATTTTGTATTGTTTATTGAAATTTCCACGATATGACAAAGTTTTTGATTATTGATTTATTTTGCACTATCGTGGTTTTTTGGGTGATCGGAAAATGTTGTAACTTGAGATTTACATTAACAATATATTTGGCTATAATGTATTAAAATTTCATTAAACTCATACAAATACTTCGCAAGCCATATATTTTTAAAGTGAACGTTTCCTTATGAAGACGCCTAAAATCGCAAAATCCGTACCAGAATAAGAAAAAAAATATAAATTTGACTGTAAAACGAAAGTGCTGCATATAGCCTTACGCAGAATAAAACAAGGAAAATATTGGTGTATCACATTTTGCGATACGTTTATCGGTTCGCTCGTAATTAAAGTGTAAATTCGAGTGTCCATAATAAAAATCCTATAGTAAGAGGAATCATCAGGAACCTAATCTAATCAGTTTAAACAATTAAAAATAAAATAAAAACAATTGATGTATACATAACATAATAATGTAATATACATAGTGGTATTACTACGAAGAACAATATCCAGTAGGGACGAACTCCGATGCAGAGGCGCTGAGTCGAGCAGGTCGAGCCGCGAGGTGTATTACTGTGTGAGCTGAGACCGCAGAGACCAAAGTGGCACCTGAGTCAGTTTGCTCAACGCTCTGGCTAGAGTCGAGACGGTGGGGTGAGCGTAGAGCGGGCGAGTTCCGAGGGTGGGGGCAGTGGTGAACTCACCCGCTCCGAGACAAATCGTCCGTTCCCTTGCGAGCAGGTTGTTGCAAGTAGTTCCTATGTTATCCGCTAGATGGCTCTCTGTCCTATTGCTCGCATCAACTGCCCAGAGGGCAGGACGTGCGACTGAAACGATCGCCGACAGAGTGCGATGCGAAGTTAAGCTGCACCAGACACTGCAGGCGGCAGACGACGCACAGATACGGCACGGCATATGTGAAACACAAAATCCAATGGGGCACTGCACAATGCAGACAGCCAAGGTAGAAGCAGGGCAGAGGCCAGCGCTGGCTGTGTTGTGTGGCGTGCACTGTGCTGTGACCAGCAGAGGCGCTGCTGATATGCTCCGTCTCTCTCTCTCTCTCTCTCTCTCTCTCACTCTCTCTCTGCCGTGGGAAACGTTTGGAGCTACCGTTCTTTTTTTCTGAATCACTGATTGTTCACTCCTTTGAAAGATTCAACTCTATGAATTAGTTCAAGAGCGGATCCCCCATCTCTACAGCACACCGATTTGCACAGAGGTTAAGGGAAGATCGATAGTAGGCACTGGAGCAAGCGCGCCTCTCAGGAGAGAGGCCAAAGACAGACTCGCAAGCGATGCGCCGCCAACGCCCTCTTGATCGCCAGTATTTAGATAGCCGCCGTGGTCCTGAAGACCCAGTCAGTCACAGACAGCCGGGCCTCTCACAGTTGCAGTCGCAGTCGCAGTCGCAGTTAGCTCAGTTACTAGCTCAGTCAGTATTCTAGTACGTGTCTGTTAGTTTAGATTACCGGCTATGAGGGTGTAGTGTTTATAGTGGGACTTGTACTTCACCAGCAGTGAGGCTAACATGGACTATTACGGAAGAGCTTGTACCGCAACATCTTGTTTAAAGATAAGTAGCTTCTTGATCTTATGACTAAGGAACCATGTTAATAGATGTTGTCACATTACAGCCTTTATCACTGCGATTTTTAACATGTTAAAGTTTTTTTTCTGTATTCGCGTCAGTATGTGCGAACTTTTAACATATACCAATGAATGTTGTAACCAGATATCTTTGCCGCGCTCCTGAAAAGCGCAGAATATCACGATAGCTATAAACTGTTATACGCTGCTATCGATCAGTAAAAAAACGATGCACCTATGTTTCAAAATAACAATTGCCAATTTTTACTTCTGCAGCGAGCCGCGCCGCTCTCTAGCTGTTCTTCTGTGAATGGTTTGCGAGTCGGACGCAAAAGTATTGTGCTCCATACTGATATAATCATTTTATTGTAAATTTAAGAGTTTAAGTGATTAAAAATATATGTAGCCACAAACAAGCGAGAATGTGTATCATGAAAATTCGCTCCACCGCCACAATGGGTGGCCATGTTAATGTAAGTTTCCGTTTCATAATATAATACTTGAAGCCTTGAAGTTTATTTAATTTCAAAGAAAATCTCTCAACCTTATTTTCATTAATTATACTTGTGATAATCTTTTCTGTTTAAAAGATTTATGCAGCTTATGATCCAGCGTGTGTTCTGTCGGAACAGGAGGCTGTCGTGACGACATCGTTATAGTATTTATTCCAAGTTCTTTCAGTTCCGTTTATATGTTCGTACAAATCCAATTAGTTGGTCCCTTAGGTTTCTTTCATGTAACTTCCGCCTGTTTTCTCCGCGCGATCTTCCTCCTAAAAAAAAAACTTCTGTTCATTTTTTAGTAATTTTCGATATCGCGAATGAGAAAAGACAGCCGCCTCCTGCTCCGAACGGAACACCACGACTTTTCTAACGTCGGAGAGTACCGCACGAATTTTCCGCTAAAAGGTAATAGAATTTCTTAAAGCTGGATCAATTACACATGTTGCTGCTGTTCTCCGACAAATCTGGTGTCATTAATAGTAATTTATTCTGTCACGACAAAAAGAACCAATTTTATTTTTACCAAAGCAACAAAGCTTTCAATTAAATTACTTTTAAAAAAATCATACCAGAACGTGTGCAGTTTTGTTGTAGAAAGAAGATACTGGCCACCAAAAAACATCTTCTCTTTTCTTCCCATAGTACAAGACTCAACATTGGCAACGATGACACAAAAGGATGGTTCTGCATTATTTCAGTTTCAGCTAAGTAAACTATAAAAGTTTTACTGAGCCATAGGTTCTTTTCGCATGAGTCATGTGTCTTTCTATAGAAGAAAAAAGAAGGGAACCAGCGCAAAACGCTCTATCGGAGCACGAAAACGGTAAATGCTCCTGTCTAGTGACTCTCACTGAAAAGTTAGGTACCAGCTACCACTGTCTTCCTAAGCACCTTTCAAAGCTTTCCCAAAATTTTTAGCATGCAAACACGTTCGCGATTTTTAATGTTGATACAGAAGGAAACAGTAGTAGTGGGCAAGAACGAAAAAGTAATAAATGCTGGAAGATAGTAGACCATGGTTGTGGCATAGAAAGAGCGAAGGAAACAATGGCAGTTTAAGAGAAAGAGAAGTACCCAGTGGCAGTGGAACATAGTTTACAGTTACAGAACACTGCTAGGAAAAGAGTGAAGGAGACATTGCCAGCAGGAGAGGAAGAAAGAGAAGGAGAAAGTTGAAGTGGGTGAGAGTCAGTGACAATGAGAAACAGGCTATGTACAATTATAGCGAGGAAGAGAAAGATAGTGACAGTGGGAAGAGACAGCAGCAGTGGGAAGGAGTAAATGAGATAGTAGCAGTAAGAGAGAACAAGAGGAAGACACTGACAGTGAGAGAAGACAGTAGCAATAGAGCAGAATGAAGTAGAATGTGCCTGTGACACAGGGGCAGTGTGAGTTACAGATACACAAATAAATAATGACAATGAGTTGCGCTGAATGAGTGAGTGAAAGAGGGCAAGCGGGAGTGGATAGGTAACAGCGACTTAGAGCAATGGACTAATGGGTGTGAGCGAGCTAGAATTCGGGGAGATTGTGGGAGTGAGAGGTGAGTTGTGTGTTAAAAAGGATTCGAATATGTTCGCACGTCAAAATTTTTAAAGACGTTGATGAAGGTGGAATGACGCAGCTGGCATCCCGCTTTCCAGCCAGAGTCTTTTAATGAAAAAGAACATATTCACCTTTTTGTGTTCCGATAGAAGCGTTTTTCCGCTAACATAATTAGGAGTATCGAACAATTCAGTAAGGAATGTCAAGGCTCGAAGTATTGGATATACGTTACTAAGTGAGTGTGGTTCCGTTAATCTAATGCAGCCGGCCGGAGTGGCCGTGCGGTTCTGGGCGCTACAGTCTGGAGCCGCGTGACCGCTACGGTCGCAGGTTCGAATCCTGCCTCGGGCGTGGATATGTGTGATGTCCTTCGGTTAGTTAGGTTTAAGTAGTTCTAAGTTCTAGGGGACTGATGACCACAGCAGTTAAGTCCCATAGAGCTCAGAGCCATAATCTAATGCAGTTTTGACACAATATACACTGATGGAAAAAATCGCGACACCAGAAAATAATTGATGTAGAGTAATGAAATTCCAGGAATACATTTGTGTAGGTAAAATATTTAAGTGACTAACATTGCAAGATCACAGGTTAACGTAAGGGAGAGATAGCCATTGAAAATATGAAATGCTGTTACATTAGTAACCGTTGTAAACGCTGGACTGTTGCATGCACGCATGCAAACGTGTTTTACATCTGCCGAATGTCAGTTTGCGGGGTGGAGTTTCATGCCTGTTGCCCCTGGTCAGTCAATACAGGGACGGTTAATGCTGTTTGTTGTTGATGCTGGAGTTGTCGTCCAATGGTGTCCCATACGCGCTCGATTGGTGATAGATCTTGATCGAGCAGGCCAAGGCAACATGTTGACGCGCTGTACAGCATGTTGGGCTACAATAGCGGTATGTGGAAGAGCGTTATCATGTTGGAAAACACCTTCTGAAACGCTGTTTATGAATGACAGCACAACAGGTCGAATCGCCAAACTGACATACAGATTTACAGTGAGGATGCGTTGTATAATCACGAGAGTGCTCCTGTGCTCCTCCTGTCGGACCTTATCTCTAGGTGTACGAGGGCAGTTCAATAAGTAATGCAACACATTTTTTTTCTCGGCCAATTTTGGTTGAAAAAACCGGAAATTTCTTGTGGAATATTTTCAAACATTCCCGCTTCGTCTCGTATAGTTTCATTGACTTCCGACAGGTGGCAGCGCTGTACAGAGCTGTTAAAATGGCGTCTGTAACGGATGTGCGTTGCAAACAACGGGCAGTGATCGAGTTTCTTTTGGCGGAAAACCAGGGCATCTCAGATATTCATAGGCGCTTGCAGAATGTCTACGGTCATCTGGCAGTGGACAAAAGCACGGTGAGTCGTTGGGCAAAGCGTGTGTCATCATCGCCGCAAGGTCAAGCAAGACTGTCTGATCTCCCGCGTGCGGGCCGGCCGTGCACAGCTGTGACTCCTGCAATGGCGGAGCGTGCGAACACACTCGTTCGAGATGATCGACGGATCACCATCAAACAACTCAGTGCTCAACTTGACATCTCTGTTGGTAGTGCTGTCACAATTGTTCACCAGTTGGGATATTCAAAGGTTTGTACCCGCTGGGTCCGTCGTTGTCTAACCGAACACCATAAAGAGCAAAGGAGAACCATCTGTGCGGAATTGCTTGCTCGTCATGTGGCTGAGGGTGACAATTTCTTGTCAAAGATTGTTACAGGCGATGAAACATAGGTTCATCACTTCGAACCTGAAACAAAACGGCAATCAATGGAGTGGCGCCACACCCACTCCCCTACCAAGAAAAAGTTTAAAGCCATACCCTCAGCCGGTAAAGTCACGGTTACAGTCTTCTGGGACGCTGAAGGGGTTATTCTGTTCGATGTCCTTCCCCGTGGTCAAACGATGAAGTCTGAAGTGTATTGTGCTACTCTTCAGAAATTGAAGAAACGACTTGAGCGTCTTCGTAGGCACAAAAATCTGAACGAACTTCTCCTTCTTCATGACAACGCAAGACCTCACACAAGTCTTCGCACCCGAGAGGAGCTCACAAAACTTCAGTGGACTGTTCTTCCTCATGCACCCTACAGCCCCGATCTCGCACCGTCGGATTTCCATATGTTTGGCCCAATGAAGGACGCAATCCGTGGGAGGCACTACGCGGATGATGAAGAAGTTATTGATGCAGTACGACGTTGGCTCCGACATCGACCAGTGGAATGGTACCGTGCAGGCATACAGGCGCTCATTTCAAGGTGGCGTAAGGCCGTAGCATTGAATGGAGATTACGTTGAAAAATAGTGTTGTGTAGCAAAAAGATTGGGGAATAACCTGGTGTATTTCAATGCTGAATAAAACAACCCCTGTTTCAGAAAAAAAATGTGTTGCATTACTTATTGAACTGCCCTCGTAGTTCCAGTGTGTCTAGCATACAGACAGTGAATTCAGGCTCTCAACTTCCTTCTTTCTAACCAACACACTGCCATCACTGGCACTGAGGAAGAACCGGCTTTCATCAGAAAACACAACAGACATCCACCCTGCCCTCAAATGACCTCTCGCTTGACGCCACTGAAGTCACAAATGGCGGTGGTGTGGGGTGAGTGGAATGCACGATACAAGGCATCAGGCTCGGAGCTGTCCTTGAAGTAAGCGGTTTGTAACAGTTCGTTGTGTCGCTAGGTAGCAGTTCGTTGTGTCACTGTGCTCCTCGAACTGGTGCTGCAGATGCAGTACGGCGCGCCACAGCCATTCGCCGTACGCGATTGACTTCGCTCTCGATACTGCCACGTGACCGTCCGGAGCGCTGTCTTCTTGAGAACACACATTGTTGTGACCACCTCTTCCAGGAATCGTGTACAGTGGCTGCCTCCCCGCCAACTATTACTGCAGTATCGCAGAAGCAACATCCACCTTCTCGAAGCCCTACTACACGACCTCGTTCAAAGTCAATGGGCTACGCAGCCTAAACCTCTCAGACAAACAGAACCTAAACGATGTCAAAGTTAGCGTAAGGAGGGCTATGCGTGAAGAGTTCAGTTAATTCGAAAGTAAAATTCTATGTACCGACTTGACAGAAAATCCTAGGAAGTTCTGGTCTTACGTTAAATCAGTAAGTGGCTCGAAAAGAGCATATCCAGACACTCCGGGATGATGATGGCATTGAAACAAAGGATGACACGCGTAAAGCTGAAATACTAAACACCTTTTTCCAAAGCTGTTTCACAGAGGAAGGCCGCACTGCCATTCCTTCTCTAAATCCTCGCACAAACGAAAAAATGGCTGACATCGAAATAAGTGTCCAAGGAATAGAAAAGCAACTGGAATCACTCAACAGTGGAAAGTCCACTGGACCTGACGGGATACCAATTCAATTCTACACAGAGTACGCGAAAGAACTTGCCCCCCTTCTAACAGCCGTGTACCGCAAGTCTTAGTGGAACGGAAGGTTCCAAATGATTGGAAAAGAGCACAGGTAATCCCAGTCTTCAAGAAGGGTCGTCGCGCAGATGCGCAAAACTATAGACCTATATCTCTGACGTCGATCTGTTGTAGAATTTTAGAACATGTTTTTTGCTCGAGTATCATGTCGTTTTCGGAAACCTAGAATCTACGCTGTAGGAATCAACATGGATTCCGGAAACAGCGATCGTGTGAGACCCAACTCGCTTTATTTGTTCATGAGACCCAGAACATATTAGATACAGGCTCCCAGGTAGATGCTATTTTCCTTGACTTCCGGAAGGCGTTCGATACAGTTCCGCACTGTCGCCTGATAAACAAAGTAAGAGCCTACGGAATATCAGACCAGCTGTGTGGCTGGATTGAAGAGTTTTTAGCAAACAGAACACAGCACGTTGTTCTCAATGGGGAGAAGTCTACAGACGTTAAAGTAACCTCTGGCGTGCAACAGGAGAGTGCTATGGGACCATTGCTTTTCACAATATATATAAATGACCTAGTAGATAGTGTCGAAGTTCCATGGGGCTTTTCGCGGATGATGCTGTAATAGACAGAGAAGTTGCAGCATTAGAAAATTGCAGCTAAATGCAGGAAGATCTGCAGCGGACAGGCACTTGGTGCAGGGAGTGGGAACTGACCCTTAACATAGATAAATGTAATGTATTGCGAATACATAGAAAGAAGGATCCTTTATTGTACGAGGTGCATTCAAGTTCTAAGGCCTCCGATTTTTTTCTAATTAACTACTCACCCGAAATCGATGAAACTGCCGTTACTTCTCGACGTAATCGCCCTGCAGACGTACACATTTTTCACAAGGCTGACGCCATGATTCCATGGCAGCGGCGAAGGCGTCTTTAGGAGTCTGTTTTGACCACTGGAAAATCGCTGAGGCAATAGCAGCACGGCTGGTGAATGTGCGGCCACGGAGTTGGAAAAATCCAAAAGTCACTAGGAGACAGGTCAGGTGAGTAGGGAGCATGAGGAATCACTTCAAAGTTGTTATCACGAAGAAACTGTTGCGTAATGTTAGCTCGATGTGCGGGTGCGTTGTCTTGGTGAAACAGCACACGCGCAGGCCTTCCCATACGTTTTTGTTGCAGTGCAGGAAGGAATTTGTTCTTCAAAACATTTTCGTAGGATGCACCTGTTACCGTAGTGCCCTTTGGAACGCAATGGGTAAGGATTACGCCCTCGCTGTCCCAGAACATGGACACCATCATTTTTTCAGCACTGGCGGTTACCCGAAATTTTTTGGTGGCGGTGAATCTGTGTGCTTCCATTGAGCTGACTGGCGCTTTGTTTCTGGATTGAAAAATGGCATCCACGTCTCATCCATTGTCACAACCGACGAAAAGAAAGTCCCATTCCTGCTGTCGTTGCGCGTCAACATTGCTTGGCAACATGCCACACGGGCAGCCATGTGGTCATCCGTCAGCATTCGTGGCACCCATCTGTATGACACTTTTCGGATTTTCAGGTCGTCATGCAGGATTGTGTGCACAGAACCCACAGAAATGCCAACTCTAGAGGCGGTCTGTTCAACAGTCATTCGGCGATCCCCCAAAACAATTCTCTCCACTTTCTCGATCATGTAATCAGACTGGCTTGTGCGAGCCCGAGGTTGTTTCGGTTTGTTGTCACACGATGTTCTGCCTTCATTCAACTGTCGCACCCACGAACGCACTGTCGACACATCCATAACTACATCACCACACGTCTCCTTCAACTGTCGATGAATTTCAATTGGTTTCACACCACGCAAATTCAGAAAACGAATGATTGCACGCTGTTCAAGTAAGGAAAACGTCACCATTTTAAGTATTTAAAACAGTTCTCATTCTCGCCGCTGCCGGTAAAATTCCACCTGTCGTACGGTACTGCCGTCTCTCCGACGTATTGACAATGAACGCTGCCTCATTTTAAAACAATGCGCATGTTTCTATCTCTTTCCAGTCCGGAGAAAAAAAATCGGAGGCCTTAGAACTTGAATGCACGTCGTATGATTATATGATAGCGGAACAAACACTGGTAGCAGTTACTTCTGTAAAATATCTGGGAGTATGCGTGCGTAACGATTTGAAGTGGAATGATCACATAAAATTAATTGTTGGTAAGGCGGGTACCAGGTTGAGATTTATTGGGAGAGTCCTTAGGAAATGTAGTCCATCAACAAAGGAGGTGGCTTACAAAACACTCGTTCGACCTATACTTGAGTATTGCTCATCAGCGTGGGATCCGTACCAGGTCGGGTTGACAGAGGAGATAGAGAAGATCCAAAGAAGAGCGGCGCGTTTCGTCACAGGGTTATCTGGTAAGCGTGATAGCGTTACGGAGATGTTTAGCAAACTCAAGTGGTAGACTCTGCAAGAGAGGCGCTCTGCATCGCGGATTAGCTTGCTGTCCAGGTTTCGAGAGGGTGCGTTTTTGAATGAGGTATCGAATATTTTGCTTCCCCCTACTTATACCTCCCGAGGAGATCACGAATGTAAAATTAGAGAGATTCGAGCGCGCACGGAGGCTTTTCGGCAGTCGTTCTTCCCGCGAACCATACGCGACTGGAACAGGAAAGGGAGGTAATGACAGTGGCACGTAAAGTGCCCTCCGCCACACACCGTTGGGTGGCTGGCGGAGTAGAAATGTAGATGTAGATGTAGAAATCTTTGTCGTTCTTTATTAACATCAATTGACAATGTCCAATCTCAAAGGTAACTGACGCTCACGGCCGCTACAGTGGTGTATTTAAAGCAACCCTGGTTTGCGTCCCCATAGTGGCGCTACTAGCGCCACTCTCATGTCACTGGCGCGAAATTTGTAGACATCATCTTTTAGACATAGAAACACGCCTGCCAACTTTAGTTTATCTCGCGCAACTCCTTCTTGGTGTTGCGATTTTTTCCGTCAGTGTAGTTTTCGAAAGTTCACGCATAAAATGGGTGTGTTTGTGAAGAAAACATAATTTGTGTTTCCGACTTGTGCACACCACTTGGATGATTAGGATAACTTACTTATCTTATGTTTATTTAAAAATCGTAAACTACATGCACTCGTGCAGCTATGTTATCGGAAGTGGTATGCAGAGTGAACCAAAATTGGCGCACTCTGACGTCACAGGGCGATTCCTTGCATTCCAAGAGTATAAAAACGACTAAGAAAATTTTCGTCACGTGCACATTTTTGGTAGAAAGCGAAGGTAGAAGGAAGGCAGTTAAGCGACTCTGCAATCGCATGCACGACCGGTATCTTTGACATAAAAGTTTTCTGGGTTTGGTAACACTTCAAAATGTAAAAGCTACTGTGCTGCTATAGAAAAAACCAACGTTTCGGCCACGATTGCAGCGGCCTTGTTCTGGGTCTGGCCGAAACGTTGGTTTTTTCTATAGCAGCAGTAGTTTTTACATTATGACGCGGTACCAAACCCAGAAAACTTTTATGTCGACTGACTTTGGCCGCGGAAGCTTACGCAATTATATTAGACCGGTATCGTGCTTCAATAAAAATTTGCTGTGCTGGCCACCACTGTTCGGGCGTATCAACACACGTCTTCGCTGGTCTTCAGGACTCTATTCTGAGCGGGACTCGTCACTGAGGCCGGCCGGAATGGCCGAGCGGCTCTAGGCGCTTCAGTCCGGAACCGCGCGACTGCTACGGTCGCAGGTTTGAATCCTGCCTCGGGCATGGATGTGTGTGATGTCCTTAGGTTAGTTAGGTTTAAGTAGTTCTAAGTTCTAGGGGACTGATGACCTCAGAAGTTAAGTCCCATAGTGCTCAGAGCCATTTGAACCAGCACAGCGGTACTTCGACGATATTATACACCCCGTTCTTGTTTCCCTTCATGGCAAGCCTTCCTGGTCTTACATTTCAGCAATACAATGCCCGCCTGTGTACAGCAACATTTTCTACTGCTTGTTTTGGTGCTTGCCAAACCCTTTCTTGGCCAGGAAAGTCGCGGTCTCTCTCTCTCTCCGCAGTGGAGAATGGTTGGAGCATTATGGACAGTGCCCTCTAACCAGCACCGGAATTTGAGGACATAATTCGCCATTTGGACAGAATTTGGCACTATACCATGACTCAACAACTCCATCAATCAATACCAAGCGAAATAACTGCTTGGACAGGTGCCAGAGGTGGACTAATGTGTTATTAACTTGCTGAATTTGTGATGTTCTTTCTCTTGAACAAATCGTTTAATTTTTCTGAAATTGTAATCGTTTGTTTCTCTGTACATGTACATCACGTTTGCCGATATCCGCCACATTAGAATAATTCCTTCGTGGTGCGTCTTTTTTTGACGTAGAGTGTATATTGAAAATGATACAAATAGCAGCACTTACTGAATGTAGCATGTATGTTTAACATCTCCACGCAGGTAATTTCAGTACTTATTTCTGGCCTTTGGTAGATTTTTAATTGTTAACTCATTATAACTTTTCATGAATATTTCAGATATTTCTGACCTATAGTTTTTATGCTCAGTGTTGAAAAACTGTAGTTATAAGTTATGTATCGTACAAGATATAACGTATACTACAGAGTATTGGATATCTCAAAATTAAAAAAAAAAATACTTAGCCCTGGAATATAACTGTCGAACTCGAGTATTATCACGCTGTACTCAACCCAGTGCGCCAACTGGGCACCACAGCTACACATTGAATCGAGATTCTTGTCATAGCGTTTCTTTGACCCCCATTTTCTGTCGAAAACATGCACGGAACGAAATTTTGTTACAGTTTTTTTTTTCTGCCTTTAGAATGGTAGGAGTCGGGGCTGTGCCGTCGAGGTGCTCGAATTCTGGTACAAAATGGTTCAGATGGGTCTGAGCACTATGGGACTTAACATCTGAGGTCATCAGTCTCCTAGAACTTAGAACTATTTAAACATAACTAACCTAAGGACATCACACACATCCATGGCCAAGGCAGGATTCGAACCTGCGACCGTAGCGGATGCGCAGTTCCAGACTGAAGCGCCTCTGACCGCTCGGTCACAGGAGCCGTCGAATTTTGGTACACTCTACATATGTATACATCGTGAAAAAGATAACTGTTTACACTGAACCACAGTGGTGTAAGGGAAGTCGAAACGGACGACTACATAACACTTCTACATCTACATCTACATCTACATCTACATCTACATGACTACTCTGCAATTCACATTTAAGTGCTTAGCAGAGGGTTCGTCGAACCACAATCATACTATCTCTCTATCATTCCACTCCCGAACAGCGCGCGGGAAAAACGAACACCTAAACCTTTCTGTTCGAGCTCTGATTTCTCTTATTTTATTTTGATGATCATTCCTACCTATGTAGGTTGGGCTCAACAAAATATTTTCGCATTCGGAAGAGAAAGTTGGTGACTGAAATTTCGTAAATAGATCTCGCCGCGACGAAAACCGTCTTTGCTGTAATGACTTCCCAGTTCGCGTATCATATCTGCCACACTCTCTCCCCTACTACGTGATAATACAAAACGAGCTGCCCTTTTTTGCACCCTTTCGACGTCCTCCGTCAATCCCACCTGGTAAGGATCCCACACCGCGCAGCAGTATTCTAACAGAGGACGAACGAGTGTAGTGTAAGCTGTCTCTTTAGTGGACTTGTTGCATCTTCTAAGTGTCCTGCCAATGAAACGCAACTTTTGGCTCGCCTTCCCCACAATATTATTTATGTGGTCTTTCCAACTGAAGTTGTTCGTAATTTTAACACCCAGGTACTTAGTTGAATTGACAGCCTTGAGAATTGTACTATTTATCGAGTAATCGAATTCCAACGGATTTCTTTTGAAACTCATGTGGATCACCTCACACTTTTCGTTATTTAGCGTCAACTGCCACCTGCCACACCAGACAGCAATCTTTTCTAAATCGCTTTGCAACTGATACTGGTCTTCGGATGACCACTTGCGGTATATTAAGTCAGCAAACGTGTTTGGTCCACAAACGCCACCTAAGCCACAGCGTATCCCTGATTTACATCACTCTCTCGCCTTCTAATGCCGATGGACTTAGTTAACATTAATAAGTTCACTTTTCCTGTGTCAGCAATGAAAAGAAAAAAATTTTGAACAAGCTATGCAAAACCTAATTCGATTTCCAATTCGACCTAGTGCCTCACATCAAATTGTTCGTCTCGACTTCTCCTACCCCGCTGTGGTATCTTGTAAATAGTTCTCGTTTACATCCTCCGTTTCAAAATGGTACGCGATTAAAATTTTCAATGAAAAACACGATGGCAAAAAAATGGCAAAATCTTGCAAAATTCAATATTGCAAGAAGTTGCTCTTCAGTATTACTGTGCTTTGTGTTAACTCTAACACTTTGTTAATCGATGTGCATAGTGAGACATAATGGCGAACAGTTTTTGGTAGATTTCGTAGAGAGATTATAGTAAAAAAAATGTTTGAACTTCAATTATGAAATTCTTCAAACGTAAGATTTTGTAATCAAAGTTCTGTACATGAAGTCAAACGAAACGAAGATACCATAACTGGAAGATGAACGTAAACGGAACTTTTATTTTAGAACAAGAGACCTGAGAACCCTATTCCTCTGAAGGCTCGTTGCATATTTCCCAGGGCGAGGAGAAGATTACAACTGAAGCAGTTAAGCATCTATAATTTGAGGCAATTCTGCTTTTCAGTTTTTTTAAAAAAGTTATTATGCTTACAAGTGTTTAACATTTAAGCGATTCTATGTGGAACGTAGTGGCAGGTTATATGTGTGAATGTGTTTGTTTATGTCTGTGTGTTAAGTTAATAGTTTATGAAGTTCACGTAATTATCAGCCAGTTTCGTCGTTGTAATATTAAATAAGGTAGTATTCTTGGTTTCAGATCCGTTTCAGCGATCTGAAAAGTGAAAATCCACACTCACATGGATCCTAAGCTGAGTGGGGCGAAACTGTGTTCGCCTGAAGTCGAGGTTTCTTTAAACAAAACACATTCGCTTTCATCATAGAACTACTTGACATTATCCATGTCTTCTCGTATCAATCTTTTTACTTAAATTTCCTTTACCTGTTGACATCGTGCTAGTGAAGTTTTTGCATATAGTTTCCTTCCTTTATGAATTATACCCGTCATTACAAAATTTTATTGAAAGCCAGCGACACAGGGATAGCCTCATCGCAGATCTCTCCCCGACTTATTCTGTGATACAGTCTTTGAAAAGCATACTGAAATAACAGGGGTTTCTCAGTTTTAAGTACCGTCTCAAAATAATGGCAGCTTGTTTAATCTAAAAGAAGATGCAACTAATTTCAATTGATTAATAGGACGATAGAAATGCATCAATAACTTCCATCATACAAAATCCAAAATGACGTACTGTATTAATCAGTTGCAATCAACAGATATGCATATTAACCACATTTTGGTCACTTATTTCCACATTTTTACTGTGGTGTCACCGCCAGACATCACACTTGCTAGGTGGTAGCTTTCAAATCGGCCGTGGTCCGTTAGTATACGTCGGACCCTCGTGTCGCCACTGTCAGTGATTGCAGACCGAGCGCCGCCACACGCCAGGTCTAGTCTAGAGAGACTCCCTAGCACTCGCCCCAGTTGTACAGCCGACTTTGCTAGCGATGGTTCACTGGCTATTTACGCTCTCATTTGCAGAGACGACAGTATAGCATAGCCTTCAGCTACGTCATTTGCTACGACCTAGCAAGGCGTCATATTCGGTTACTATTGATACTGATATTTTGAATCACGTACTGTCAAGAGCGACGTTCATTATTAATGGATTAAAGTATCAAACTAATTACGTCTGCTTTCTGAATTCTAATTCCTTGTCATGTTCCAGACCTCACGTCAGTATAGTTCTTCCCTCCTCACGCCAGCCTGCGTGAGTTAAAACGCGTGCGTTTCGGCTTCCTCTAGTAGCACGGTGTTGGCTCTTCTGCCAACACAACATTTACAATAATTTTTTTTAGCTTTTAACCGTTGTATCGCTTTGTTAGCTCGTTTCGATAAACATATTGTTAAAAATAATTTTCGTGCGAAGGAAACTGGTAGTCTGTGAGGTTTCTCGAATTCTATTTTGATGCACTGCATCTTGCTGATAATTGACCTTCAGCGGAATTCCAAATCGTGTAAAAGACAATTTCACTAAAGAGACGTTTTGGAACTCCAACGTATGCCTACGCTGACGCCGCAACAATGACATCACGAGCCACCAAGAATAAAAAAAAGAGAAACCTTCATCAGCTGAGGTGAGCGGTGGGTTTCGAGCAGTGGTAGTTATTTTGGCAGCTACAACTGCGCCTGACGCCAGCTGGCACAGTATTTTATTTTGTGAGTGATATGATGGTGATAACACTGATGGAGGCCATATTGGAATGTTTACTTACATGACTGGATGAACATACATTGTTGACAATAGACAGCCGTCTAAAATTACTTGGAAATGCATTCTGCTGAATGCAAGTAGGTGATCACGTTAAAGGATTGTAGACAGTGTGAAATACGGTGGTTTGAGTTGGACCGAGAGTCGGGCAAGGATAGTATAAAGGTTAAGACAACCGTCCGCGACAAGCAGTATGATAATGATGACGTTTGGTTTGTGGGGCGTACAACTGCACGGTCATCAACGACCGTACAGAGTTCCAATTTTTATGCAGTCCATTTTTTTCACAATCCAGTCTAGTCACTGTCACAAATTATGATGATTTTGATGATGATGAAATGGTGAGGACAACACATACACCCAGTGTCCGGGCTGAGAAAATCCCCAACCCGGCCGGGAATCGAACCCGGGAGCCCATGACCCACAGGCACCAATGCTAGCCATTAGAGCAGGAGGTGCGGACGCGACAGACAGGAAGTCCACGTCTGAGTGTCAGCTCGGCACAAGTTTCCACGTATACCTGTTGTTGTTATGGTCTTCAGACCAGAGACTGGTTTGACGCAGCTCTCCATGCTACTCTACCCTGTACAACCTGCTTCATCTCCCAGTACCTGCTGCAACCTACATCCTTCTGTTTATTGTATTCATCTCTTGGTCTTCCTCTACGACTTTTAGCCTCCACGGTGCCCTCCAGTACTAAATTGGTGATCTCTTGATGCCTCAGAATATGTCCTACCAACCGATCTCTTCTTCTAGTCAGGTTGTACCACAAATTATCATGAATATTTCAGAGATGTCTTACCTATAATTTTATGCTCAGTGTTGAAAAACTGTAGTTATAAGATATGTATCGTACGAGATAAGATGTACACTACAGAGTATTGGACATCTCAAAATAAAAATAAAATGTACTTAGCCCTGGAATATAACTGTCGAACTCAAGTATTAACACGCTATACTCTACCCAATGCACCAACTGGGCAGCACAGCTACACATTATTGAATCGAGATTCTTGTCATGACGTTTCTTTGACCCCCATTTTCTGTCGAAAACATGCACCCGGACGAAATTTTGTTACAGACATTTTTGTGCCGTTAGAATGCTAGGAGTCGGGGCTGTGGCGTCGAGGTGCTCGAAGTTTGGTACAAAATGCTTCAAAAGGCTCTGAGCACTATGGGACTTAACCTAACACAGCTGAAACCAGGTTACTCACATTCACATGCTGAAATGAGTGTGACGTATGTTTTTATTTGTGATGGAGGTTAATAATAAACAAGGGTTTCGGAAGGTCTTTTATTTGTTATTGAAACCTTACTGTCACGTCTGGCATCATACGGAGCAGTGAACGTGCAACCCTGGATGAAACAATAACAGCCAAAATAAGTATATCAGCAAGAGTTGTGCATTTGAAAATTTACTGACACGTGCAATTATATTCCAGAAAGTAGATGTAGATATACGTTCAAAAACGTAGTAGCCGTTGCTAAGTGCAGCTGTGAGACGAAATGTCTCATGGAAAAAAAAAAAAAAATTAAAAAAATTAAAAAAAGCACAGATCGATATTTCTTGATGCAATAATTTACCAACAGCCGTATGTATTGTAGAAATCTATTTTATTTTATGAGCTTCTTATGTGCTACCAGTTACGGCATTACATTGATGCCATCTTCAGGCCCCATTCGTCATAGTCGTAAAACCGCTATGCAGGGAAGGAGCCATATAACTGCATCCTTCCGTGTATAGCGGTTTTACGACTATGACGAGTGTGCCTGAAGATGGCATCAATGTAATGCCGTAACTGGCAGCACATAAGAAGCTCATAAAATAAAATAAATTTCTACAATACATACGGCTGTTGATAACTTATTGCATCAAGAAGCTCATGCCAGCCGTCGTCCCACGATCCATAATGGATCAAATAAGAAGAGATCGATATTTCGTTAGCGGTACGGAGTAAATTCAGGTAAATACCGTGCACACAGACTGGGAGAGAGTCTGTCTGTCATTCCAGAGTAGCGAATGACAACGGAAGTCAGTGCAACTGCGGTTTTAACGCCGAAACTCTTATTGTATCTGATCACACCTGATAAATTAACAGAAACATGAGTCCTTTGTTAGATAAAGTGAAAGTCATAGCACCAACCTTTTATTAGGAGTCTGTTGCTTCTTCCGCGCCACACCTTGGAGTATTCGCCAGGCGGCCACTGCAGCAGGTGTTGCTACGAGTTTGCCGCAGGTCGACCTCCTGCACTCTCCCGTGACGCCTGAGCGGCGCCCTCACTCTGCTAATGCCACCAGACATGCGCGGTTTGCGTGGAATTGTGTGGTGTGCTGTTGTGTGCGGAAGCTGATGCATCTCGCTGATACATCGTTAATTATCAGAGTGTCGACCGCGCGTCGTTGTAAATTTCTAACAAGCGGACTTCACGGAAATTCCTCAGCTCTTATTATAACACTCCTGCCTGCTACTGTTATACCATAACCACAAAACTGAAGGCAATTTGTAAAACAGAATTATTTTGTTATAGCAATTATGGTATAAAGCAACAGAGCAGTGTTACCCTCTGAGAGGAATTTTGTTGTGTTGACCGTGTTGTTCCTAAAGGAGGTGGCTTATCGGAAATGAAAGTCAGAATTACGTTAATATTTGAACAGTAACAAATGGAATTTTGCTTATCTGCACTGTTTAATGGATAAAGAAAATGGTCGCCAGCCTATCTAGGCAAGAGAATGATTAACATTCTCGTTCAAGAAAATATTTATTAGTAATTTTAGTGGATAAACACAACCTAGACTTAGCCACACGCGAGTGCAATGAACTCTGACACACATATGTTTTAAGATTGAAGCTAACAACTGGAGCAGCACAAACTATTTGCTAAATTATAAGAGATACCGAAACACACTATTACTTTCAGGGTTTACACAAAGTGAATGGCCTTTATAACATTATTATTAATATGCACTTCTAATACACAAGAGAGACAAACACTTAGCAAACATGAGTGTATAATTTTCTACTATTGCAGTTTCCCACTTTTTACTGCAGCGAAACACAATGTTGACAAAACTGCAAGAAACTGACTCACCTTTTAGAATTTACCACAGACAACAATGTGATCATTTACTTTATAAGCCTCAGTCTTAAGAACTTTTAAGTTTGAAGTTGGCAACAGCACTTTAGTAAGCAGTTTTAATAGGAATATTTTCAACAAACAACCTTTGCTTTAACTCACTCTATTGCCACATTAACTTTAACTTTCTTTTTACTAAGTTCAAGAGGCATTAATTAGCAAAACACTAGGCTTTAATTTCTTATAGTAAGGACTCTCGGATATCACTTTAGCTCAAACGGAGAGGAACCTGAGAGGTGTTATGATGAGGAGAAAAATCTAGGTAAGTACATGAATTCAGAAACAAATTACCTTATATTTCAGCACATCAGCACGTCCATTAAGCTGATCCTTCACTGTACATCATTATAGTATTATGTTACAGTGATTGCGCAATGTGGTGGCAACTGCATGTTGGTAGGTGGAATTGTAGGCAGAATTGCTGGACTCTGTCATTTCTTGGTGGCGATGATAGATACAAACACCAGAATAGTTCCAGCTATTTATCCATCCATCCGAGGCCTTGAAAAGAAGCAGGAAAAGCCTCTCTCGGAATCAGCACAATAGGCATCTTTTACATGGCAGTGCACGGACTCGTAGCTCGTCCCTGACTGCTGGCTCGTCTCCGACTGCTGGCTCGTCCCCGACTGACTATCAGTTCCACCTTTTCCACCTAGGCCAACCACAATTTGCGCGCGCTACACAGTTCCGTTCCTGAGGGGAACCACTACACCTTTTACATACAAATTAACTAAGAACCCTAAGTGAAGGTCAGCAGTTTACATAACAGCAACCAATTACATTAAATAAAACAAAACATTTACACATATTGACATCTCTACAAAAAATTATTCACACAAAATTACAATTATATACAGTAAGTTTTGTTCCCTCCAAATGGGACAAAGAATTTAATTACAGATACACTACTTTGCATAGAATCAAATCACGACATCAAAGGTTTGACAAAGAAAAGAGTATACAATTTTGTGTTATCTGTTCAATCAAACACATTTACAGATACTCAATGTTATAACATTAAATAAAACAAAAAAAAATCCATACAGCATAAGAGCTGTGGTGTTACATTATCCTGTACTTTCCGCTGCACAATATCAATGAGCTCTAGTTCCCTATATCAGCCTGCCTCTGTGGTTTCGTGTTTGTATCGTCATGATCGAGCAACATTCGAGGAAAGGTCAGGTCACACGAGGGCCGAAATCTAACGATATAAAATTACAGTTACAAACATGGCTGCCTCACGGCAACCGTAAATAAGTTTCAACATACGAATTACAAGGCCAACTAGTTTCAAATTACAGTTTGGTACACAGACAAAAGTTTCGACACCTCTAAGTATGTCTTCATCAGAATGAAATTTTAAGAAATCAAAAGTTAAATTGCGAGAAGGCAATGGTCAAAAGTTTACAGCAGATATGCCTAAGTCAGAAATTAAAAGTAAGTACGTTCCAGTCTACGGCACGTATGCCTTGCCAGGAACAACATCAGGGTAATTAATTTGCTGAAGTACTAAAGAGTACGATAAAGGTAACAAAATAGTACCTCTATAAACGTTTTTCCATTCGTTTCGCGTCATGATCCCAATCAAGTGAAGTGACACTGCTTATGTGCACATACAATGAGGCGGTTATATTCCAGCTGTTTCCTTAAGGTCACAAAATTGTCGATTAATATTGGTTTGGAGACTATTTCGAATGGAGACTATTTCCTATTAAATTCTGAAAAATTCACGTTATTCCTCCGAAATTGTCCACTTAGTGACAATATAATAATCTCTTCCTGTCAGTGTGGTGGGATGAGACCATTCAATACAGAGTTAGATATTAGTGAAAACCGGTACTGACCAGTCGACTAATTTGTTCTTTAAAACTCATTAGTGTTTCACAGACCACTATTGCGTGTCATCTTGTCGCCTCCACAGGCAGCTTCTAAGTGCTGTGCTTAATATGAAAAAATGATCACATACGCATCAAGCGAAATTTGTGATCGTTTTTAGGATTTCATGTTAGGGTGTTCGCTGCATCCTATCTTGCATGAAGACAGATGTAGAGGTACGCTACAGGGAAGGATGCTGGAAGCCTTGCTGTTCGTATTACACACCAATAACCGGGCAGCCAACACCTGTAGTAACCTCAGACTTCTCGCATATGAAGCGGGTAGCTATAATGAAGTACTCTCTGAGAAAGCCTGCACAAATATTAAGCCGGATCTTGATATGGTTTCGAAGTGGTGGTAAGAAATGAAACTTGCTTAAAATGTTCAGAAATGCATGAGTGAGCACAGAAAAGTAGATAGTGTCACACACTCAAGTAATAAAAATCACGCAATATCTGCTAATCCTCAATTTAGTACTGGGCGGCAGCGTGGAGGGTAAAAATCGTAGAGGAGACCAAGAGATGAATACAATAAGCAGATTCAGAAGGATGTAGGCTGCAGTGGGTACTGGGAGATGAAGAAGCTTGCACAGGATAGAGTAGCATGGAGAGCTGCATCAAATCAGTCTCTTGACTGAAGACCACACACACACACACACACACACACACACACACACACACAGCACACACATCTGCTAATATCGTGGCGGACGTCCTTCTGCCGGGCGTAGTTTAGGAACTCCACATGCCATGGGCGCAACAAGTCGTTGCAAGGTTCCTGCAGAAATGCTGACCCGTGTTGCCTCTATAGCTGTCCATAATTGCGAAAGTATTGTGAGTGGTGATTTTAAGCGCCAACTGACCTCTAAATTACTTCCATCTGGGTCGCCAAATCGCCCAGTTACATCGCGCATTCTCATCCACGAAAATTCCGTCGTTGTTTGGGAACATGAAGTCCGTGAATGGCTGGCAATGGTCTCCAGACAGCTGGGCATAAACATTTACAATCAATGATCGGTTACGTTGGACGAGAGGATCCAGCCCATTCCGTGTAAACACAGTCAACACCATTATGGAACCACCACCAGCTGGCACAGTGCCTTGTTGACAACTTGGGTCCATGGGTTCGTGGATCCGCACCGTACTCGAACTCTATCATCAGCCCTTACCAGCTGAAACCGGGATTCATGTGACCAGGCCACGGTTTCCCAGTCTTCTGGAGTCGGACCGACATGTTCACGAGCACGGGAGAAGCGCTGCACGCGATGCCGTGCTGTTAACAAAGCCACTAGCTACGGTCATCTGCTGCCACATGCCATTAACGCCAAATTTCGTCGCGCTGTCCTGAAGTGTACGTTCGTCGTACGTCCCACATTCATTTCAGCAGTTATTCCACGTAGTGTTGTTTGACTGTTAGCACCTACAACTCTATGCAAACGCCGCTACTCTCGATAGTTAAGCGAAGGCCGTCTGCCACTGCATTTGTAACGCCGGAAAAGCATATCCTCCTATTTCCATCTATTGTACTATAAATTTGTTTTCCTTATTTTTGTTACCTGAAATATAACATTTCTGTGTCTTCGTATATTGTAATTGTTTTACTATTTGTATATATATATATATATATATATATATATATATATATATATATATATATATATATTTATGCATTTATGTCGATGTATAATTGGTTTGTTTCGTAAACATTATTTGTATTTTTACGCTGGGTCTTGCCTAGGGAAAACTGCTATCGAACGATTACATCGATAGGTCGTGTGAAGAATCAAAGTGTGTAGGATCTTTGATAGTGTTAACTCTGTCGCGTGGAGCGCGGGCTGAGCAGAGAGAGGGAGTCTGGCTGGAGTAGCGAGTGGAGCAGGTGTGTTGTGTGACGCTCCCGCGAGTTGCCGCGCTTTCGGGGTTTGGCAGCATGTAATTGCGCTCGACTCGCGATGATAGTTTCTGACATGGTGTCGCGGACGGGAAGCATTAACTGGCGCACATCAAGAGCCCGTTTCGTCTGGTGACCGTGTCGAGAAGAAGGCGCGCCAACATCCAGCTTCTGCAACAGCGACGGCCGACAATGAGTGACTGTCGCCACCTCCTCGATCGACGGCTTCAAACCTTCAATCAACCAACAAGGAAGACTGGAAGCACGTAAAGTTTTAGAACTGTATGGCCGGCCTCAGCTTTTCAAACTGTACTATTTTCGTAACTATAATTACAGCAACTTAGCATGAACCTTTGTTGCTCATTGTCCCAATTGCATTGCCAAGCAGGGTCCCTTCCTTTACCGAAATGAACCCGAGTGTCGTTGAAATTCAAACGCCAGCATTAAAGTAATATAGCTAATTCGTTTTCACTGCTTTAATTTCTAAGTTCAGTTAAGGCATTCATAGCTGGCTACAATATTTAGATTACACAAGCACAAATTAAGAGTGCGAGTTTTGTTACCGTATTTTAGCTTACCTGTGACTGCAGCTCAGCTTGGTATGTACTAAATTTTACTATTGTTAACTGTTCAGAGTCATTCAATTCAAGTTCAAAGTTAAATCTCTTATTTCTAAATTGCGTAGATTCATGTAGCTTTTGAAATGATTGTTGAGGTAGTCCAAGACTAACCATATTTTACTGAATTTCGATGTGCTTCAGAAAGAAAGCTCACTATTAACTTCAATCACTAAATTAACTTTCGATTTTACTGTTTTATTAATTCTTTTGCTAAATTAAGTCAGAGTGTAGCGAAATTTATTACTTCTGACAAACTTTCAGTTTTCACACTGCACGTGTCAACCTTCAGTTGCCACGCTTCTAGTGCTAATTATATGTGTAATAACCTTTCTTTTTCAGTTACTATAGTAATTGTCCTTAGGACTGGCGACCGTAATTTCCCCTAAATCTCAAATATCTAATTAACGCTAGTTAATTGTTAACGTAACGGCTGCACATTTACTTTCTTTATTAACTTTACCCCTTTTCAAAATTAATTTCCACCAGTTTCATTAGCACTTTTTCCTTTCATTTAGATGTAACCCTTTCCTCCCTCTTTACCGACAGATTAACTTCGGTGACGATTGCTTTGCCCAAATTTCCATTAGGTACACGCGGTTTAATTTTTCACTGTCATTAAGGTCGATAAGTGAGGGGGAGATTACACATTGTCTGTGGTAAGACGTAATGCCGAAAATCTGGTATTCTCTGCACGCTATTACGGAATTTTCAAACGATTTTCGAAATAGAATACGCTATGCACCTAGCCCCAACAACAATTCCGCGTTTAGAGTCTGTTAAATGCCGTTGTGCGCCGATAATCACGTCGGAAACGTATTGATCACGCGAGCAGAAATGACAGCTCCAGCAGTACACCACCCTTTTATACCTTGTGTACGCGATACTGCCGCCATCTGTAGATGTGCACATCGCTGTCCCACAATTTCCGTCGCCTCAATATCAATGAGTCAGAATTGGAATCGGTCAACTCACACAAACGCAGGGCGTCCATAATTAAAGTTCTAGGCTCAAAACGCTGTAGAAAGCTGCTCAGAACGACGTCAAATTTTAACAGCGTATTATTGTTGCAGGGAGAAACGTCGTGGAATAAAAAAAAAATTAACCACAGTATTACCAATCGAGGGCGCCGCACGCGTCGTAAAGTAAATGGTGTCGAGTACAAATGACACACGAATCGCAATACGACGGCTATGGCTTGAGTTGCACATCACACCGTCCGTACTGCTCAAGGTGCGTGGTTGTACAAAACCAGCAGTCAACAGCGGTGCCACTGTTAGTTAGGCAAGCCCTTCCAGCACGGCAAGGTCGTACCACATCGGATGGGAAAAATCGTTTTTAACTGTCCAGAAACGGCATAAAAAGCAAAATAACATTGAATTTGAACTCATTTTGACTATTTCTCGACCGTGACTGTCTCAAGAAACATATTTATAACTGAAACAGGACACAGTGTTACAACAGACAACGATATCAAAGTACTACATAATTTAGGAAAGAGCTGGAAAATGGACATCTTGGAAGAAATGGAAATATTCATCCATGGCCACATGGGGAATAACGAGATCCTGAATGAAATGACAGACTTAAAAAATTCACATTTCTCTTCCAATTTCACTACAGTAGTCTTAGAACAAAAGATACATAAAATGACGGTCGTTAGACTCTAGCCCCATCAATAGCTGAGAAATATGTAAAATACATAGTTCATATCACGATTTGTACAATAATATTATAACAGGTGCTCAATTTGTAACGTATTTTGTCAACCTACATCTGTAATACGATAACAAGACGTGTAGAAAAATTGGTTCAAATGGCTCTGAGCACTATGGGACTTAACATCTATGGTCATCAGTACCCTAGAACTTAGAACTACTTAAACCTAACTAACCTAAGGACAGCACACAACACCCAGCCATCACGAGGCAGAGAAAATCCCTGACCCCGCCGGGAATCGAACCCGGGAACCCGGGAGTGGGAAGCGAGAACGCTACCGCACGACCACGAGGTGCGGGCAGACGTGTAGCAGACATGTAAACATCGGACACCACATATATCGACAGATAGATAGTCAAATAGAAACCATCTGTAATTTGACCGCCGTCTCGTCCATTGCACTATAGATTTGTTTTTGTGATCGCGTTTCCAAGTTACAATTACTTTAGTGAAAATTTGTGAACAGTGATCAAGAAAGCCAAGAGAGCCACGGAAATGGAAACTCCTCAGCTCATCACAACGAGACTGCCTCGCCAGAAGAACATAGATAACCACAGCATTTATGAAAAATCTATGTAACATCACTATAATCTTATTGTGAAATGGTTTTTATAGTGATATTTAACCTGAAGATGAGGTATTCCCTCGTAATATGTAGCAAAATAAATAAATAATACAATATTTAACGATGTTTGTGACTGGTAACTGTAACTTAAAAAACCTTTACAAAATAATATCGATTTTTAACTGTCCTGAGGCCGGCCGCGGTGGTCTAGCGGTTCTGGCGCTGCAGTCCGGAACCGCGGGACTGCTATGGTCGCAGGTTCGAATCCTGCCTCGGGCATGGGCGTGTGTGATGTCCTTAGGTTAGTTAGGTTTAAGTAGTTCTAAGTTCTAGGGGACTTATGACCTAAGATGTCGAGTCCCATAGTGCTCAGAGCCATTTGACCCAATTTAACTGTCCAGAGGCCAGAAACCGCATAAAAAACAAAATGATATCGGTTTCTTATTATCGTGAGACTGGCTGCCCACCGTTCACGGTCACAGGTTTAACTCGAGAAACTTCATGTTCCATAACAGATCGGAGTGTCTCGGGGGTAACGTTCAGAATGCGTTGCGCAGTGCGTGCCTTCCATTCAACTACATTCGCAATTGGAGCACTGGACACAACAACTATCAGAAAAGTCAACGTGGATCAATATCAGGTGATCTGGACGGCCAGGCTGTGGAAACGATGACTGATAAGAATAGCATTTCCGAAATGCCTCTGCAGCAGCCACTTCACAGGCTATACAATGTGCGGAGGAACGCCATCTTGTGTAAGAAGGTCCTACCCACAAATCCACATTGTTTGAAAGGTTGGAATGAGGTTGGTGCGCAAGAGACTCTCACAGCATTCACCTGTCACGGTACAGGTCACAGGACCCGCAGGAAACATTCGGCCCACGGTAAACGATATCGTCAGCCTGTTCCACATATTCACCTTTGTAGTATGATGTGGAACCGGTTGATGTGTGTGTGGATTTTCCGTTGCCCAAATTGTGCAGTTCTGCTTACCGATATGGCCTTGGAGATGGAAATGGGCTTCGTCCGTCAACAGAATGTTACATGGCCAACCATTGTCCAATTCCATGGAAGCAAGAAGCTCCAGAGCGAACTTTTGTCCTGCTAGCAGGTCATCAGGAAGCAACTACTAAACTTGGGTGATTTTGCACTGAGATCAATGCAGGATGTTTGGTAGGATTATATCCACCAGACTCGCAGACATGTCCAACGTTCGGGCAGTTCCCTGGGCACTGCATATTTGCACACATCCGCTCGATCCCTCGTGCAGCGCTGTGGCCACATCTTGGACACACATCGGATTAACTGCTTTCCTCCCTTGCCACACTGCGCTTCAAAAGACTCTGTCTTTTAGAATTCTGTAAGCGTTTTCCTCGTACCTTAGCAGACATCGGACCAATGCCTTTTTTCATATCGCTGAGTGTCCGGAACTTCTGCAGGGCGACATGCGTACAGTCTCGGAACAGTCACGAGCCACGCGTCTAGTGGTGTGCATATTCTTACGGAACCTATTGGTCAAATTTTTTTTAATTTTTTTGTTCCATAACGCTTCTGGGATCTGTACCAAATATAAATAATAAGGGACATACAACAGAACCTACCCAAACAAGGCGAGCAGGAATGGCAATAAGTTTGTTTGCTCGATCTCAAAAATGCTGATACTTGAGTACAGACAAAAACTACCACGCGAAAGTTTTCTTACGAAATTTCATTACCCAGCTTTAAAAAATGAATTTCAGAATACAACTCTTTACAGAACTCTGTCGTGCGGAACATGTGGACAAAGTTAGACTAACTACACTGGGCACAGCGGTGCCGTGCACACAGGTGCTTTAGGAGTCATTCTTTATGCACTCCTTGCGTGAATGGACTGGGAAAAAGCCCTTACAGCTGGTACAATAAGAAGTGTCCTTCACAGTGGCAGAGTATGGATGTAGCTGTATAGGTAGATAGGTCACATTTTAATTGTGTGTATACTGTCGAGAGGAAGATGATATCAGTAGCATGGCTAGACGCATGCTCGCTTAGTCTGCATTGTTACCAGGTTTCCAAAGATGTCACCGATGTGTCATGCAGTACTGTCAGGGTCCGCCTGTTCCCTCCCCTCTGACATCACGTGCCAATTTCCCTACGCATAAAATGACGGGAAATTCGAAAATCCGTGCTGGCAGACCCAGCAAGTTGCTCTGAGTTCAAAATCCAATCTGGCGGACACCGCCTGCTTGTTGTACTGGATATTCCTTGTGACGTCAGAACACGACAAACCTGTGGATACTATCCCAGCTGCGCGACAGCAAGGCCTCTTGTGCTAAGTATAGAATCGCAGATGGGCGAACTGGCGATAATGACTTACTCTTCATGAAACTTCCTGGCAGATTAAAACTGTGTGCCCGACCGAGACTCGAACTCGGGACCTTTGCCTTTCGCGGGAGAGCTTCTGTAAAGTTTGGAAGGTAGGAGACGAGATATGGCTGAAGTAAAGCTGTGAGTACTGGCCGTGAGTCGTGCTTCGGTAGCTCAGTGGTAGTCAGAGAGCCGGTTGGCCTCTGTAATAAATAACTGAGTGGAAGGATCAACCACTGAACTTGAACAGGATGTCTTGCGACGTCCGCAACGACCAAACACAACGATTAATAACGAACAAAATGAAAAAAAAGAGTGGTAGAGCACTTGCCCGCGAAAGGCAAAGGTCCCGAGTTCGAGTCTCGGTCGGGTACACAGTTTTAATCTGCCAGGAAGTTTCATATCAGCGCCCACTCCGCTGCAGAGTGAAAATCTCATTCTGGACTTACTCTTCATGTTTCCAGGTCATTTGTGATAATTTTGTAAGCCCCAACACTAAGTTTAAAACTGTGTTTTTTAAACATTTATGCAGTGTGTGTGTGTGTTTTGTGTGTGTGTGTGTGTGTGTGTGTGTGTGTGTGTGTGTGTGTAGTAGTAGTAGTAGTAATAGTAGTACTAGAACAGGATGGGACAATGGCATCTTTATTTGGCTGGCTCTGAGCACTATGGGACTCAACATGTTAGGTCATAAGTCCCCTAGAACTTAGAACTACTTAAACCTAACTAACCTAAGGACATCACACCCGTGCCCGAGGCAGGATTCGAACCTGCGACCATAGGAGTCCCGCGGTTCCGGACTGCAACGCCAGAACCGCTAGACCACCGCGGCCGGCCATCTTTATTTAAACAAAGCTATACTAGGAGAGCCTCTTCCATTTTGTTTCCACTGCCCCCGCATGTGTCCACGCCAGTCAGCTTCTGCGACTAGCAGAACCACTGCCACTATACCATTGTGCCGCATAGGATCGGTCACGTCAACAGCTGCTGGTAGGGCAGACATAATACAGGGTGTTTCAAAAATGACCGGTATATTTGAAACGGCAATAAAAACTAAACGAGCAGCGATAGAAATACACCGTTTGTTGCAATATGCTTGGGACAACAGTACATTTTCAGGCAGACAAACTTTCGAAATTACAGTAGTTACAATTTTCAACAACAGATGGCGCTGCGGTCTGGGAAACTCTATAGTACGATATTTTCCACATGTCCACCATGCGTAGCAATAATATGGCGTAGTCTCTGAATGAAATAACCCGAAACCTTTGACAACGTGTCTGGCGGAATGGCTTCATATGCAGATGAGATGTACTGCTTCAGCTGTTCAATTGTTTCTGGATTCTGGCGGTACACCTGGTCTTTCAAGTGTCCCCACAGAAAGAAATCACAGGGGTTCATGTCTGGCGAATAGGGAGGCCAATCCACGCCGCCTCCTGTATGTTTCGGATAGCCCAAAGCAATCAAACGATCATCGAAATATTCATTCAGGAAATTAAAGACGTCGGCCGTGCGATGTGGCCGGGCACCATCTTGCATAAACCAAGAGGTGTTCGCAGTGTCGTCTAAGGCAGTTTGTACCGCCACAAATTCACGAAGAATGTCCAGATAGCGTGATGCAGTAATCGTTTCGGATCTGAAAAATGGGCCAATGATTCCTTTGGAAGAAATGGCGGCCCAGACAAGTACTTTTTGAGGATGCAGGGACGATGGGACTGCAACATGGGGCTTTTCGGTTCCCCATATGCGCCAGTTCTGTTTATTGAAGAAGCCGTCCAGGTAAAAATAAGCTTCGTCAGTAAACCAAATGCTGCCCCCATGCATATCGCCGTCATCAATCCTGTGCACTATACCGTTAGCGAATGTCTCTCGTGCAGCAATGGTAGTGGCGCTGAGGGGTTGCCGCATTTGAATTTTGTACGGATAGAGGTGTAAACTCTGGCGCATGAGACGATACGTGGACGTTGGCGTCATTTGGACCGCAGCTGCAACACGGCGAACGGAAACCCGAGGCCGCTGTCGGATCACCTGCTGCACTAGCTGCGCGTTGTCCTCTGCGGTTGCCGTACGCGGTCGCCCTACCTTTCCAGCACGTTCATCCGTCACGTTCCCAGTCCGTTGAAATTTTTCAAACAGATCCTTTATTGTATCGCTTTTCGGTCCTTTGGTTACATTAAACCTCCGTTGAAAACTTCGTCTTGTTGCAACAACACTGTGTTCTAGGCGGTGGAATTCCAACACCAGAAAAATCCTCTGTTCTAAGGAATAAACCATGTTGTCTACAGCACACTTGCACGTTGTGAACAGCACACGCTTACAGCAGAAAGACGACGTACAGAAGGGCGCACCCACAGACTGCGTTGTCTTCTATATCGTTCACATCACTTGCAGCGCCGTCTGTTGTTGAAAATTGTAACTACTGTAATTTCGAAAGTTTGTCCGCCTGAAAATGTACTGTTGTCCCAAGCATATTGCAACAAACGGTGTATTTCTATCGCTGCTCGTTTAGTTTTTATTGCCGTTTCAAATATGCCGGTCATTTTTGAAACACCCTGTACATTCACTTCCGTCTCGCTGCGGTGCAGCCACGGCTGCTGACCAGGTTGGCTCAGCACGATGCGCCACCTACGAGACCATGTCAACAGATCACAACGCGGGCCAGCAGTGCTATGCAGCCCACTGCAACTGGCTGATTGCTCTTCAGTCAGGAACCGCTCAGAACACTGCCATACACCACACGACGTCTCTGGTGTCATATCAGTGCTGACTCCCCATCCCCTAGAATGGTTGCCTGACCACACTTTCACCAGTTGCAGTGTCATCACCGCATCTTTATCTAGTGTCAGGACTTGCAGGACTCTCCAACAAAGGAGTGCACTTGGCAGGTGGTTACACCGACGTATTTCTAAGGTCTTAATCATGGTACAGTCTTACAATGGAACAAGATCTTATTGTGCTACAGAAATGGGATGTACTGGTTATAACATTCTAACGCTGGCGCAGCATGCACTGTTTTCTGCCATTTGCTTTCAATTTGGAACCAATATCCATTTGGTACTATGTAAATAATGTATAGTTACTTGATGGTGCTATTCTGCATCAGATAACTGTTAAGTGCACTCTACATTTAATTCTGTAACAGTCTGAATTACTTTTCCGATTCCCATTCCAAAAACTCACAGGAATGGTGAGACATAAGAGATTCTTTTAGGATTTCTGAAGAAGATAGGGAGAGCATTTGAAAAATTTACTTTTTTACTTTTTTATTACATGAATGATAATGCTGCCAAGACATTCAGCAGCACTATGGCTTGATGAAACATTGTAGCCCAATTTTCAGTCTGGTTAAAAAATTTTAGTGGTAAATCCGCAGCCAGATTCAGATTCAGTGAAAATATACACTGAAGAGCCAAAGAAACTGGTACACCTGCCTAACATCATGTAGGGCCCCCACAGGCATTCAGGAGTGCCACAAACGCGAACCGGCATGAACTCGACTAGTGTCTAAAGCAGTGCTGGACGGAACTGTCACATGAATCCTGCAGGACTGTCCATGAATCCCTAAGAATACGACAGGGTGCAGATCTCTTCTGATTAGCAGGTTGCAAGGCATTCCAGATATGCACAATAATGTTCATGTCTAGGGAGTTTGGTGGACATAGGAAGTGTTTAATCTCAGAAGCTTGGTCCTGGAGCCAATCTATAGCAATTCTGGACGTGTGCCGTGTCGCATGTCCGTCGGAATGCACAATGGACATGAACGGATGCAGGTGATAAGACAGGATGCTTACTAACGTGTCATCTGTCAGAGTCGTATCTAGATGTATAACAGGCACATATCACTCCAACTGCACAAGCCCCACACCATTACAGAGCCTCCACCAGCTTCAGAAGTCCCCTGCTGACCATCAAGTTCCATGGATTCATGAGGTTGTCTCCATACCCGTACACGTCCAGTTGCTCTATACAATTTTAAACGAGACTCGTCAGACCAGGCAACATGTTTCCAGTCATGAAAAGTCCAACGTCGGTGTTGACGGGCCCAGGTGAGGATTCAAGCTTTGTGTCGTGCAGTCATCAAGGATACACGATTGGGCCTTTGGCTCCGAAAACCCGTATCGGTAATGTTTCAAAAAAAAAAAAAAAAATGGTTCAAATGGCTCTGAGCACTATGGAACTTAACATCTGAGGTCATCAGTCCCCTAGAACTTAGAACTACTTAAACCTAACTAACCTAAGGAAATCACACACATCCATGCCCGAGGCAGGATTCGAACCTGCGACCGTAGCGGTCGCGCGGTTCCAGACTGAAGCGCCTTTAACCGCGTGGCCACACAGGCCGGCGGTAATGTTTCGTTGAGTGCTTCGCATGCTGACACTTGTTGATGGCCCAGCACTGAAATCTACAGCAGTTTGCGGAAGGGTTGCACTTCTGTCCCGTTGAACGATTCTCTTCAGTCGTCGTTGGTCCTGTTCTTGCAGGATCTTTTTTCGGCCGCAGATTTGATGTTTTACCGGATTCCTGGTATTCATGGTACACTCGTGAAATGGTCGCATGGGACAATCTCCACTTCATCGCTACGTTGGAGATGCTGTGTCCCGTCGCTCTTGTGCCGACTATAGCACCACGTTCAAACTCACTTAAATCCTGCCATTGTAGCAGCAGTAACCGATCTAACAACTGAACACGACACTTGTCTGATAAAGGCAGCGTCGTGTTCTGCATGTTTACATATATCTGTTTTTGAATACGCATGCTTATACCAGTTTCTTTGGCGCTTCCGTGTGTATTACCCATGAATTCTTCCTTAACTAATACTGTTTTCCGCACGGTATGGATAGCACAAGTGAAGATATGCTTAAGAGTTTTATACGCAATACAGTGGTGACTCTGCATTACACAAGCCGGTGACAGGTTTCGGAAGACACGTAACAGCAAATGTTTACGAAATTTTCGTCAGATTCCAGTCGGCACATGCGATTTTCCATCATTCTGACAGAATTCATGGTAACTTCGAACAGATTGGTTCCTAGTTGGACGGAATGAGAGCTAAGAGACTGTTTGGTAGCGGCAATGAACACATGCCAGGACTCACAACTTGATGGGGTGGATGACTGAACACAACCCTGCAGTCCTTAGGCCCATACTTTAAAGTGCATCAGCTGAACAGTACTATATTGGTCTGCTGGAGACGCACATATTAGTCCTGTAGAGAGACCAGACTTTTTTTTCATGACACCGTATATCGAGCTACTTGACAGGAAAAACTTACTATACTTCCACTACCCTCTGCAGTATAGAGGTTCAGGATGTTGCGACTACAATATTTAGTCAGCAATGTCAAGTTCGCTTCATGTTACAAATGCACCATTCTTTCTATACACCATTCTAAATGTCAATTTAGTAAGTCCCAGTCAATAAAGTTACATCATTTTATATGGAAAAAGCCAAATTTTTCTCTTCTCTTCTTTCAGAGAGTTTTCTACACCATGCAACGTCTGTCACATCCAACTTTTCATCTCCTTCTATTCTGATGATGATGTTTGGTTTGTGGGGCGCTCAACTGCGTGGTTATCAGCGCCCGTACAATTATCCAATCTTTGCTCAGTCCAATTTCGCCACTTTCCTGGATGATGATGAAATGATGAGGACAACACAAACACCCAGTCATCTCGAGGCAGGTGAAAATCCCTGACCCCGCCGGGAATCGAACCCGGGACCCCGTGCTCGGGAAGCGAGAACGCTACCGCGAGACCACGAGCGGCGGACTCCTTCTATTATATTCTGCCAGTCCTCTTCTTGCATGGCCCTGTCCTGCTTCGGACGCCTCACTCCATCGTTCCGTGTACCCAGGGCTTTTTTCTTTCTCTGTGTCGTGGTAAAGACTCAAGTGCCATATTTTAGAGGGCCATCTTTCCTCTGCTATTCTTCTAAATTATCCATATCATGTTAGCCGTTTATTTTTAGTTGTGTCTTTCTCACTTCATTTCTTATTTTGTCTTTTGTTATTGCTTCACAACTTCGTATCCAAAACACCATTTCCATTGCGTTTAATTTCTTTTCATGATCCCGGAGACTTTCCACAGTTAAGCACCATACAGAGAAATTCTCTCTTCTATAGTTTTGTATATCCTCCTTTTCAAATTTTTACGTCGTTTTATTCCAAATAATGGACTGTGACTGCTTAATTGTTATGTTTCCCTTTCCTATTCTGTGCTTGATTTCCTCGTTGCTTCCACTTTTATCCAAAATTATTGCCCTAGACATTTATAAGAAAGCCTACACATTACCATAGGTCCATCATCCACAACAAGATCGCTTCCTGTACCTCTGACAACCAAGTATTCAGCCTTTGTAAAATTAATTTTCATGCCTCACTATTCATATTCTTCTTTATGCGCCTTGATATATAGGACCCATCCTCTTCTTCCTCGGTGAAGATTAAGTGATCTTCGCCGAAATTTAGGAAGAACAGGGTTTCATCATCTAGTCTAATTTACTAATTTCCACGTTTTTGCTCTTCCTTTTTCAATTTTTCATTGCTTCGTTAAAAAATGTAGGCGCTAAACAGCAATCCTGTCTCAGTCCTTTGTCAACCTTAAGTTTCTGAGACAGTAACTTCCCAATTTTAACACGACAGATATTATCTGAACATAGCTTTCTAACGGCTTGTACGTAACATTTGGGAAAGTTTTGGTTTTCCACTGCTTCCCACATCCTAGAAAGTGGTACACTGTCACAGGCCTTCAGCAAGTCTATAAATACCATATGTGTCTCCAAGTTATGTATCAATCTCTTCTCCGTCACCTGCCTAATGCTGCAGATTTTATCGATGCAGGACCTTCCTGCCCGAAAGCAACTCTGTTCTTTTAGTTCCCCAATAGTTTTAAGTATCATACCATATAGACTCGATATAGAGCTGAGAGCTGTGATGCCTCTATAATCTGCACAGTCATCCTTGCTTCCCATTTTAAATATGTTTGTGATTAATCTTCCTATAAACTCGATAGGGATTCCCTCTGCAGTAAGAAAGTGCTTAAATAGCTTTGCGAGATATTCATACAAAGCTTTTGGCCTGGTCTTGAACAATTCCATACATGCAGCTCCAAATCCTGGTGTTTTGCCATTTTTGAACTCCGTAACTGTATCCTGTACTTCTTTGGACTTTCAACTAGCTTCACAGTTATTCGCATCTATAGTCCCACATAGCCTTTTTGCTATAATTACTGCTTTCCTTGCCTCTCGCCACAGTCTTACATACCTACTTCTGTGATCATTCCTACTCCTATTCAACTATCTGTTATAGGCCTCCTCTTGCTCCTTCACCTTTGTGCCAATATCATCATCGTACCAATTACTTTTCAATTTGACAGACGTGATCTCAACTACTCTGAGACTTTCAAATGCAGCTTCATGAATAACTCTCACAAATGTCTTATATGCTGCTTCCACTGTTGTTCCGTCAGTCTAATGTAGCTTACAACTCAGTCTAAGCTAGTGTAAGAAGGCAACTGAAGAACCCTGCATCGTGTTGAACTACTGTGATTATGACTTATACCACGCCCCACATAGCAGCATAGGATTCTACAGCGGATTCTTCAAGGTTTCGAGAAATTTGTAAGGTGGAACGTTTTACGAAAAGTCTAACGACACACTGACGCCAGACAAGGAATGAGCTAGGAGGGGTCAGATATGAGGAAGAGTTGAGGAACTAAGTATTTACGTTAGTAGCTGGGAATAACGATAATTTCACATGCTCAGTGGTACTTCATCTCAACTACACTATCTTTACGTATTTCTTTGGTGATGACACTTTTCTGTTTCTGCAAGTCACAAGAACAGACTTCATCCCTACTGAGTGTATATACACTCCTGGAAATGGAAAAAAGAACACATTGACACCGGTGTGTCAGACCCACCATACTTGCTCCGGACACTGCGAGAGGGCTGTACAAGCAATGATCACATGCACGGCACAGCGGACACACCAGGAACCGCGGTGTTGGCCGTCGAATGGCGCTAGCTGCGCAGCATTTGTGCACCGCCGCCGTCAGTGTCAGCCAGTTTGCCGTGGCATACGGAGCTCCATCGCAGTCTTTAACACTGGTAGCATGCCGCGACAGCGTGGACGTGAACCGTATGTGCAGTTGACGGACTTTGAGCGAGGGCGTATAGTGGGCATGCGGGAGGCCGGGTGGACGTACCGCCGAATTGCTCAACACGTGGGGCGTGAGGTCTCCACAGTACATCGATGTTGTCGCCAGTGGTCGGCGGAAGGTGCACGTGCCCGTCGACCTGGGACCGGACCGCAGCGACGCACGGATGCACGCCAAGACCGTAGGATCCTACGCAGTGCCGTAGGGGACCGCACCGCCACTTCCCAGCAAATTAGGGACACTGTTGCTCCTGGGGTATCGGCGAGGACCATTCGCAACCGTCTCCATGAAGCTGGGCTACGGTCCCGCACACCGTTAGGCCGTCTTCCGCTCACGCCCCAACATCGTGCAGCCCGCCTCCAGTGGTGTCGCGACAGGCGTGAATGGAGGGACGAATGGAGACGTGTCGTCTTCAGCGATGAGAGTCGCTTCTGCCTTGGTGCCAATGATGGTCGTATGCGTGTTTGGCGCCGTGCAGGTGAGCGCCACAATCAGGACTGCATACGACCGAGGCACACAGGGCCAACACCCGGCATCATGGTGTGGGGAGCGATCTCCTACACTGGCCGTACACCACTGGTGATCGTCGAGGGGACACTGAATAGTGCACGGTACATCCAAACCGTCATCGAACCCATCGTTCTACCATTCCTAGACCGGCAAGGGAACTTGCTGTTCCAACAGGGCAATGCACGTCCGCATGTATCCCGTGCCACCCAACGTGCTCTAGAAGGTGTAAGTCAACTACCCTGGCCAGCAAGATCTCCGGATCTGTCCCCCATTGAGCATGTTTGGAACTGTATGAAGCGTCGTCTCACACGGTCTGCACGTCCAGCACGAACGCTGGTCCAACTGAGGCGCCAGGTGGAAATTGCATGGCAAGCCGTTCCACAGGACTACATCCAGCATCTCTACGATCGTCTCCATGGGAGAATAGCAGCCTGCATTGCTGCGAAAGGTGGATATACACTGTACTAGTGCCGACATTGTGCATGCTCTGTTGCCTGTGTCTATGTGCCTGTGGTTCTGTCAGTGTGATCATGTGATGTATCTGACACCAGGAATGTGTCAATAAAGTTTCCTCTTCCTGGGACAATGAATTCACGGTGTTCACAGGCACATAGACACAGGCAACAGAGCATGCACAATGTCGGCACTAGTACAGTGTATATCCACCTTTCGCAGCAATGCAGACTGCTATTCTCCCATGGAGACGACCGTAGAGATGCTGGATGTAGTCCTGTGGAACGGCTTGCCATGCCATTTCCACCTGGCACCTCAGTTGGACCAGCGTTCGTGCTGGACGTGCAGACCGCGTGAGACGACGCTTCATCCAGTCCCAAACATGCTCAATGGGGGACAGATCCGGAGATCTTGCTGGCCAGGGTAGTTGACTTACACCTTCTAGAGCACGTTGGGTGGCACGGGATACATGCGGACGTGCATTGTCCTGTTGGAACAGCAAGTGCCCTTGCCGATCTAGGAATGGTAGAACGATGGGTTCGATGACGGTTTGGATGTACTGTGCACTATTCAGTGTCCCCTCGACGATCACCAGTGGTGTACGGCCAGTGTAGGAGATCGCTCCCCACACCATGATGCCGGGTGTTGGCCCTGTGTGCCTCGGTCGTATGCAGTCCTGATTGTGGCGCTCACCTGCACGGCGCCAAACACGCATACGACCATCATTGGCACCAAGGCAGAAGCGACTCTCATCGCTGAAGACGACACGTCTCCATTCGTCCCTCCATTCACGCCTGTCGCGATACCACTGGAGGCGGGCTGCACGATGTTGGGGCATGAGCGGAAGACGGCCTAACGGTGTGCGGGACCGTAGCCCAGCTTCATGGAGACGGTTGCGAATGGTCCTCGCCGATACCCCAGGAGCAACAGTGTCCCTAATTTGCTGGGAAGTGGCGGTGCGGTCCCCTACGGCACTACGTAGGATCCTACGGTCTTGGCGTGCATCCGTGCGTCGCTGCGGTCCGGTCCCAGGTCGACGGGCACGTGCACCTTCCACCGACCACTGGCAACAACATCGATGTACTGTGGAGACCTCACGCCCCACGTGTTGAGCAATTCGGCGGTACGTCCACCCGGCCTCCCACATGCCCACTATACGCCCTCGCTCAAAGTCCGTCAACTGCACATACGGTTCACGTCCACGCTGTCGCGGCATGCTACCAGTGTTAAAGACTGCGATGGAGCTCCGTATGCCACGGCAAACTGGCTGACACTGACGGCGGCGGTGCACAAATGCTGCGCAGCTAGCGCCATTCGACGGCCAACACCGCGGTTCCTGGTGTGTCCGCTGTGCCGTGCGTGTGATCATTGCTTGTACAGCCCTCTCGCAGTGTCCGGAGCAAGTATGGTGGGTCTGACACACCCGTGTCAATGTGTTCTTTTTTCCATTTCCAGGAGTGTATTTTACTTTGTATATGTGATATCAGACACTGATGGTTCAAATGGCTCTCAGCACTATGGGATTTAAGATCTGAGGGCATCAGTCCCTTAAAACTAAGAACTACTTAAACCTAACTAACCTAAGGACATCATACACATCCATGCCCGAGGCAGGATTCGAACCTGCGACCGTAGCGGTTCAGACACTTCCACATGAATTGTGAAATATTTCTGTTCATTGTTGCTCAGACTGAATAGAAGGAGCTGCATTGGTCTGCTGGGGACGAATATTTATATTTGATGTTTCCGCAGGATTTCTAAATAATTTCGATGAAGCACGTGTGATTTATTCAATGAGGGGTCTTGTGCAGGAAGTCTTTTGCAGGTCAATGCTGTAGATGGTTGTGAGAGCGAGTATTGGGAGATGAGTTATGAAATGGACATGGGTGTGAACTTGGGGAAATTTTTCAAGTCTTATATGTTGTGGATACTGAAACATGGGCTAAAAATAGCTTTTGAAGGTAATGGAGACTCTGAGTTTATGAATACTACTCTGAAATGTCTCAGACAAAGCTATATTTTTCATGTTTTATATGGAATAGGAATATAGTGAGGATTGGAGAATTTATATTTCTATCAGTAGCCATTTAAACTACATTTGACTCACATTTTGCAATAGTTTTAAGAAGCTAATATATGGAGGACATTTATAAAACTAACTTACGCTAATGCGCCAAGGAAACTAAATGAATGTCACCCCATACATCAACATGCTGTAGTAAAATTGTAACAAATTGCCCCCATGTTACAGCAGAAGGACCTATGTTACAGCAGAATTGTTACTGCAATAAATTACCCAATACATTGTTATGTTACAGTTCGCTGAACATCTGCAAACTGTAGCGTTCCATGAGAGCTGTAAGGCAGACCGCAGAGCCACCAGGACAGGTCAGTACAGGTTCTGCATCACTTAAATACCAGCCGTGCTGGTATGGGGCTACTAATAGGTGCAACGTCTTAGCTTTCACAAGTGTTCAGTGGTGTTACCAATGACCTCTTAGCTTTCAGAGAGTCGTATATTACTGGGATTTTTCCTGATGTTATACAATGTAATGGGTGTGGGATCTATTTACACCTCGCAAACGTTCCATAGTTCGTGAAGCCTGCATGGTTGTCAATTTCACTTGTCCTCTAGCATTTTTCCATGACAGAACGCTGGAAGTAGGTCGCTTGTTTTAGAATCCACGGCGGCCACTTGTAAACTTGCAAATTATTGTAAGTTCATGTAAAACTAGGTTGTGTGTGTGTGTGTGTGTGTTTGTGTTTGTGTTAAAATGAATGACGAAGGAATTCCAGTAGCATCACAAGTACTACCCGCAACCTGTTCCCAGAAAAGGAAGCTGACTATCCACAGTGAGGGTAGACACTTGTTACAAAACATGCCTTCCTTACTCCTCTCCATTGCCGCACTTGCTTGACCTGCACACTGCAACCCCATTTAAAATCAAACCAGTTCAAATCTGCCCACTATACTTACTGTTTGTAAATTACTTCCTTGGTGCACTCCATACTTCTGAAGTGGCAGAAATTGGACGACTTCAGGCTGTTAATGCTTTGTGTTTAACCACTCTAATAACTATAATAATAATAATAATAAAACTGTGTGGAGCACTATAGCCGGCCGAAGTGGCCGTGCGGTTAAAGGCGCTGCAGTCTGGAACCGCAAGACCGCTACGGTCGTAGGTTCGAATCCTGCCTCGGGCATGGATGTTTGTGATGTCCTTAGGTTAGTTAGGTTTAACTAGTTCTAAGTTCTAAGGGACTAATGACCTCAGCAGTTGAGTCCCATAGTGCTCAGAGCCATTTGAACCATTTTTTTGGAGCACTATAGTAGCCTAGTAGCCTTTATGTAGTTACTGCTGTGCTGTGCTGTCAATTAATTCATTTATTTGTTTCGAAGCGTCTAACGAAGCAGTTTCTGAACTACTGCATGTACTGCCTACAATTTGGAGAAGATATTTTCTTGGCATATTTAGCATTTGTCTCGTATGTGTCTCGCTTTTATCATCAACAATGTACGGGACAATGCACAACACCTGTGTGTAGTGGGTGGACTACTTGAGGAACCTGTAACCTTTTCTGCATTAATTCTACTAACTGAGAAAAAGTAGTTATTGATAAGTTGCATAATCAGAATTAGAGTCTTACAAAATTGTGATAATAGCAATGATGTTTTGAAAATAATTTAGTTTTGTGACTGAAACATATCGATTCGTTTAGTTTTCGTCCATCAGAAAATCTCATTTTGCCCCTCGGGGACTAATTACCCCCAGGTTGGGAACCAGTGAACTAGATAATCCCACCAAAATAGAGCATCTTCTTCATTCACTAATCACAACATCAAAATCTCCCCCACTGCGAGGAAACATTGACTTCAGTAGTGTGGTCTTGACGCCACACGCCCTAACGCCAATCAAGCGTTTTCCCTCCTGTGGCATTAGTCTCGCAACTGAAGGCTTGAGAAATAAAGTAAGAGCTGCTATGAGGCTAGAGCCCACGTTTTCTACAAGCGGTAGACGGCTATCCTCAAAAGTGGTCCGCAAAACAGGGGATTGTGCCCCTGGCTCCCGCACTCGTCGCCGCACTGCCGTCCAGCTGGACACCACGTTCTGTAGTCGTCTATGTGGAGAAAAGCTGGCCATCAGCCCTGAGGTGGACGGGCCGACCACAGCACTAAGAATCTTGCACCTGGGTGGCCGGACTTCGCTCCTGGCTGGTCCCATTTGGCCGTAGCATTCACTGCTCATCAGTCTCAAGTCAAACGCATTGTACATTCACATACACAGTGGAGACATTCATAAAACAATAAATATGTCACCATGTTAAAAAAGGATAGAAATGAAAACGATATACAGAACCGTTCAGCCGGTCACTGTAATTCTGTATCGTCAATATACGAGGGCAGTTCAATAACTAATGCAACATTTTTTTCTCGGCCAATTTTGGTTGAAAAAACCTGAAATTTCTTGTGGAATATTTTCAAACATTCCCGCTTCGTCTCGTATAGTTTCATTGACTTCCGACAGGTGGCAGCGCTGTACGGAGCTGTTAAAATGGCGTCTGTAACGGATTTGCGTTGCAAACAACGGGCAGTGATCGAGTTTCTTTTGGCGGAAAACCAGGGCATCTCAGATATTCATAGGCGCTTGCAGAATGTCTACGGTGATCTGGCAGTGGACAAAAGCACGGTGAGTCGTTGGGCAAAGCGTGTGTCATCATCGCCGCAAGGTCAAGCAAGACTGTCTGATCTCCAGCGTGCGGGCCGGCCGTGCACAGCTGTGACTTCAGTGGACTGTTCTTCCTCATGCACCCTACAGCCCCGATCTCGCACCGTCGGATTTCCATATGTTTGGCCCAATGAAGGACGCAATCCGTGGGACGCACTACGCGGATGATGAAGAAGTTATTGATGTAGTGCGACGTTGGCTCCGACATCGACCAGTGAAATGGTACCGTGCAGGCATACAGGCCCTCATTTCAAGGTGGCGTAAGGCCGTAGCATTGAATGGAGATTACGTTGAAAAATAGTGTTGTGTAGCTAAAAGATTGGGGAATAACTTGGTGTATTTCAATGCTGAATAAAACAACCCCTGTTTCAGAAAAAAAATGTGTTGCATTACTTATTGAACTGCCCTCGTACGTACTCATTCCGATTTGCCCTTTTGTCAGTCTCTGGATCACAAAATCACACTCTTATTTTGATGAAAATGGCTTGCAGAATTGCCTAGTGCGTTTCAGCAAAGCTAGGTGAAGAGTTGGAGAGCAGCTCAGATGAACTGCATTCATGGATGTGTAACGACTGCTCAGTGTAAAATTTTTGCTACGAGGGGAAACAGTTGCCTCGTTATCAAACATGTCGCTGGCCATCATTCTGCAGAAGATTTTTCAATGGCGCACGAGAATTGGGTGGGCTTGCAGTGAGAAAAATGAAATCTCTTCGGTGGAGACGGCACTTCGGTTCGAGAGACAGAGGAGTTGGCACTCTACCCTGCAATGCGGTGGAGTAAGCTTTCCAGCGTGAGGGACGGTGCAGGAGACAGCATCTGGAGATCCGATGGAAAGCTGATGTCTGTCAGTCTCTGGGTCACCACGGTACCCGCTATGCTCCACACATATGAGTGTTGAATATGGTGTTGGGGCAACTAAATGTGATGCAGAACCGCTTACGAATTGTATTGTTATGTCATTTAATGTTCTTTTGCATAGGTGGTCTGCATGTACCAAAAAGCTTGATTATACGGACCCGTTCATGGTACCAAACTGGTCTACAGTGAAGTTCATAGAGAAGTACTGGCAAGCGCATCTAATACCGTTAGCCATGAACACAAATTCTCAGTATGCCTCCCTAAAACGATGAATTACATCATCAACCTTTGGCTCGTGGTACAACAGTTACTGCAACACTAATAACGGCCCGGGCGAGCCGGGTACGAGAATTATCGTGGTTTCTGTGGGCTCGTTTTTAAGTTTGGGTACAGTAGACCAGTCTAATACTTCTCCCGAGTAAGTAATGCCTCACCGACAACTTAGTCAGCAATGTTAATTGGACGTGTAGTTTTTCACTCTTCTGGCAGATTCATGCAATCACTGCATGGCCACTGCTGGTTTATCTTCACGTAGTTCAGGTGTAGATTAAGGTCGTGTTCTATTAACCTAACCACCCAGTCTTTGCCAGGGCATTCAAGTGTTAGAGTTGTACTGTCACCAACTGTTAATTTTCTTATTATGTGCTTTACTTATGATCGAACAGGCCTTGTAACAATTTTTTATTCATGTGTAACAGCAGGGAAATATAATAAACAGGTACTCACGTGGACCGCTGTTTCATTTCTATTTTGATGAACACGCTGCTTGTAATCTTCTGTGTGGTGCAGCACCCGTACGTCACGTTTGCTAGGGCCACCCATATCCTATTAGTTATCCATTAAGCGACACCATTTTCATTAAATGCGTATGAATCCATGGGGAGCGACCTGGCTGTCAGCCAGTCCAACTGATGCGAATCGTTCCGACATCCACAAGGTATATCGAAAGATCACCTCTACCTTTACAACTTGAACGGGGATTCTAAAGATAATGGGTAGTCTCCACGACAGATCTAACATGCTACGAATAAAACCTCAGGTGGTCATAAGAAACACGTAAAAAGACATAGACAGATATCAGTCCTTCCTGCCATATTTCGGTATTCCACAGTCAAAAACCGTTCGGAACACCACCAAGCGCAAAGTTAAAATGATTTGTCGCCCTCCACTGAAGACAGCAGCAACTCTGGGTTCCGCCAAAAATAACTTGGTGCCCTGCAACGGTGGGGTTTACAAGATCTCCAGCATGCGTAGCCAGACGACTCATACAGTCCGTGAAGGATGCACGAAACACCATAGGTACACCCGATTCTTAAAGCCCAATAAATGAGCTGTAGTAAAGCATTAGAGCGCCACCGGAAAACGTTTTTCTTTTTGGGACTGGGTAAAAGGAGCAATTAAATTCGCTTGACGAAGAGTTTTATTGATATATAGAGAGAGTTTTTGGCATGAGCAAATCATGGAATCCGGCGCCTTCCTTAATGAGTTGCAAAGAGGTGTAACTCATAATGATATGTCGACATCCCACAATGAATCGGCCTCGTAGCCACAGAATCTACATTAACATCTATATGGTTACTCTGCAGTTCACACTTAAGTGCCTGGCAGAAGGTTAATCGAACCACTTTCATACAAATTCTCTAACATTCCACTCTCGAATGCCGCGTGGGAAAAAGGAACACCTAAATATTTCCGTTCGAGCTCCCATTTATTTTATTATCATGATCATAGGTGCAACTCATAAAGATATGTCGACATCCCACAATGAATCGGCCGCGTAGCCACAGAATCTACATCAACATCTATATGGTTACTCTGCAGTTCACACTTAAGTGCCTGGCAGAAGGTTAATCGAACCACTTTCGTACTAATTCTCTACCATTCCACTCTCGAATGCCGCGTGGGGAAAAAGGAACACCTAAATATTTCCGTTCGAGCTCCCATTTATTTTATTATTATGATCATAGGTGTAACTCATAAAGATATGTCGACATCCCACAATGAATCGGCCGCATAGCCACAGAATCTACATTAACAGCTATATGGTTACTCTGCAGTTCACACTTAAGTGCCTGGCAGAAGGTTAATCGAACCACTTTCGTACTAATTCTCTACCATTCCACTCTCGAATGCCGCGTGGGAAAAAGGAACACCTAAATATTTCCGTTCGAGCTCCCATTTATTTTATTATTATGATCATAGGTGTAACTCATAAAGATATGTCGACATCTCACAATGAATCGGCCGCGTAGCCACAGAATCTACATCAACATCTATATGGTTACTCTGCAGTTCACACTTAAGTGCCTGGCAGAAGGTTAATCGAACCACTTTCGTACTAATTCTCTACCATTCCACTCTCGAATGCCGCATGGGAAAAAGGAACACCTAAATATTTCCGTTCGAGCTCCCATTTATTTTATTATCATGATCATAGGTGTAACTCATAAAGATATGTCGACATCCCACAATGAATCGGCCGCGTAGCCACAGAATCTACATCAACATCTATATGGTTACTCTGCAGTTCACACTTAAGTGCCTGGCAGAAGGTTAATCGAACCACTTTCGTACTAATTCTCTACCATTCCACTCTCGAATGCCGCGTGGGAAAAAGGAACACCTAAATATTTCCGTTCGAGCTCCCATTTATTTTATTATCATGATCATAGGTGTAACTCATAAAGATATGTCGACATCCCACAATGAATCGGCCGCGTAGCCACAGAATCTACATCAACATCTATATGGTTACTCTGCAGTTCACACTTAAGTGCCTGGCAGAAGGTTAATCGAACCACTTTCGTATTAATTCTCTACCATTCCACTCTCGAATGCCGCGTGGGAAAAAGGAACACCTAAATATTTCCGTTCGAGCTCCCATTTATTTTATTATCATGATCATAGGTGTAACTCATAAAGATATGTCGACATCCCACAATGAATCGGCCGCGTAGCCACAGAATCTACATCAACATCTATATGGTTACTCTGCAGTTCACACTTAAGTGCCTGGCAGAAGGTTAATCGAACCACTTTCGTACTAATTCTCTACCATTCCACTCTCGAATGCCGCGTGGGAAAAAGGAACACCTAAATATTTCCGTTCGAGCTCCCATTTATTTTATTATCATGATCATAGGTGTAACTCATAAAGATATGTCGACATCCCACAATGAATCGGCCGCGTAGCCACAGAATCTACATCAACATCTATATGGTTACTCTGCAGTTCACACTTAAGTGCCTGGCAGAAGGTTAATCGAACCACTTTCGTACTAATTCTCTACCATTCCACTCTCGAATGCCGCGTGGGAAAAAGGAACACCTAAATATTTCCGTTCGAGGTCCCATTTATTTTATTATCATGATCATTTCTCCCCACAGCAAAATGCTGTCGCATTCGGAAGAGAAAGTTGGTGATTGAAATTTTGTAAATAGATCTCGCTGCAAAGAAAACCGCCTTTGGTTTAGTGACTGACACCCCAACTCACGTATCATATCAGTAATACTTTCACCACTATGGCGCGATAACACGAAACGAGCTGCCCTTCTTTGCACTTTTTCGTTGTCCTCCGTCAATACTACCTGGCAAGGATCCCACACCCTCATCAATATTCTAGCAGAGAACGGACAAGAGTAATGTAGGCTATCTCTTTACCGTGTTTGTCGCATCTTTGTAAGTGTTCTGCCGACAAAGCGCAGTCTTTGTTTCACCTTCCCCACAATATTATCTACGTGGTCTTTCCAATTTAAGTTGCTCGTAATTGTAATTCCTAGGTAATTAGTTGAATTGAAAGCCCTTAAATTTGTGTTACTTATCGTATACCCTAAATTTATCGGATTTCTTTTAGTACCCATGTGGATGACCTCGCACTTTTCTTTGTTTAGTGCCAGTTGCCACTTGTCGCACCATACAGAAATTCTCTCTAGGTCATTTTGTATTTACAACTGATCTTCTGATGATTTAACTAGACGGTAAATTACAGCGTCATCTGCAAACAATCTAAGGGGGCTGCTCAGATTATCACCTAGATCATTTATGTACATCAGGAACAGCAGAGGGCCCATGACACTACCTTGCGGAACGCCAGATATCACTTCCGTTCTACTTGATGATTTACCGTCTATCACTACGCACTGTGATCTCTCTGAGAGGAAATCGGGAATCAAGTCACACAATTGAGACGATACTCCACATGCACGCAATTTGATTAATAGTCGCTTATGGGGAACGGTATCAAAAGCCTGCTCTAAATCTAGGAATATGGAATCGATCTGAGATCGCTTGACTACAGCACTCATTACTTCATGGGAATAAAGAGCTAGCTGTGTTGCACAACAACGATATTTTCTGAATCAGTGTTGGTTATGTATCAATAAGTCATTTTCTTCAAGGTGATTTATAATGTCCGAGTACAGCATACGCTCCAAAATCCTACTGCAAATTGAGGTCAGTGATATGTGTCTGTAATTCAGTGGGTTACTCCTATTTTCCTTCTTGAATAATAGTGTGACCTATGCTACTTTTCAGTCTTTAGGAACAGACCTTTCGTCAAGTGAGAGGTTGTATCTGATTGCTAAGAAAGGCGCTGTTGTGTCTGCGTACTCTGAAAGGAACGTAATTGGTATACCATTTGGACCGGAAGACTTACCTTTCTTAAGTGGTTTGAGTTGTTTCGCAACACCTAATATATCTACTTTTATGTCACTCATGCTAACAGCTGTTCTGGTTTAGAATTCTGGAATATTTACTTCGTCTTCTTTCGTGAAGGAATTACGGAAAACTGTATTTAGTAACTCCGCTTTAGTGGCACCATCACGGTAACATTTCCATCGCTATCGCGCAGTGACCGTATTGACTGTTTTTTTTGCCACTGGTGTACTTAACATACTACCAGAATCAGTCTATGGATCTTGTTTGTCGCCCATCAACATCTCTGGAGCTTGTTTAATTGCGGCCACATGTGCAGCTGCACAGAGTTTAAAAGAACGGAATAAGTGCTGTAGCTTCGGTCTGTACTCACATCCTAAAGATAGCCGAAACGTATGCGGCTCAGGCCGAACAATCAGGAGAATTTAATTTTTTAATTTAGCGTATGGCAAGTACAAATCACTTATGAAAAATCTAAAAGTACATAACACACAAAACAGTTACAATATCACAAACAAACATCTAGGTTAGAAATATAATCGATTGCACTGTTAGTCGCATCCATGAAGTCCCTTGTTGGCCCAGGGTAGGCCCTCAGAGGGCATTCTACCACGACATGGTGAATTGTCTGCCTGTCGGCGCCGCAGTCGCACTGTGGTGATGGCACTATGCTCCATTTGTACAAGGAGTCCGCACAGCGGCCGTGGCTCGTCCTGATCCTGTTAAGGGTAGACCAGATTTCGCGGGGCAAGTCAAAGCCCCGAGGTCTGTTAGATGTTCCCAATAAGGTGTTAACCTGAGGCGGTGTCTTTTCCTCCCATTCTTCTCTCCAGCGGTCCTCAAGAATAAAAGCGTTCTTTACCAGATCTTTGGCACTTGCGAGAGGGGGGTATCTGGATTTCAATCTATTTTGCTCAATTCCATTACTCAGGGTGTGGATAGGAAGATCTGGGCTATTTTGGATTTTTCGACACTCCCTGACAAGTGCGTGTTCTCTGCGCAAATGTGGCGGCGGGATATGGCTCAATACAGGCAGCCATTGGACAGGAGTTGACCTGATCGTTCCAGAGATAATCCTCATCGTTTGGTTCAAGACTGCATCCACCTTCTTGATGTGAGCACTATTTAACCATATTGGGGAACAGTACTCTGCTGCAGAGTAGACAAGTCCTAGCGCAGAGCTACGCAGAACGGAGGCAGTGGACCCCCAACTAGTGCCACAAAGCTTTTGGGCATTGTTGTTTCTAGTTCTGACTTTTTCAGCAGTGTTTACAAGGTGTTGTTTATAGCTCAATGTTCTATCGGGTGTCACGCCCAGATACTTTGGTGTTCTATTATATGGAAGAATGCCGCCATCAAAGCGGATCTTGAGCTCTTTCAGGAATCAGGAGAAGACATAGGGTTTACGCAGTGAGATGCCCTAAATGTAACGGACCACTCATTGCACCGGGTGAACATGAAGATGCACACGAATGGACGTCTGTAAAAAGTGCAGTCACAGTAGCTGGACAGACAGACATATGTGCAAGGAAGGTAACTGCAAAGAAACCTTGGGTAACAGAAGATATTCTTCAGCTGATCGACGTAGACGGCCGGTGTGGCCGAACCGTTCTAGGCGCTTCAGTCTGGAACCGCGCGACCGCTACGGTTGCAGGTTCGAATCCTGCCTCGGGCATGGATGTGTGTGATGTCCTTAGGTTAGTTAACTTTAAGTAGTTCTGCGTTCTAGGGGACTTATGATCTCAGATGTTAAGTACCATAGTGCTCAGAGCCATTCGAACCATTTTTTGTTAAGTCCCATAGTGCTCAGAGCCATTTGAACCATTTGATCGACGCAAGAGGGAAGTACAAGAAAGGGCAAAGGAAATTCAGGAATACAGAAATATAATCCTCTTAAGACTGGATTGAAGAGGAACAAAGGCTCTCTCGACTTGTTATGTTGTTTACTGTGAAGGAATGTTAAGTTTTGTGTGAGATGTGTCCATATCACCACCGCAGTACTACAAGATTATCTGTGGATCATGTAGAAGATATTCTTCAGCTGATCGACGCAGACAGCCGGTGTGGCCGAGCAGTTCTAGGCGCTTCAGTCTGGAACCGCGCGACCGCTACGGTTGCAGGTTCGAATCCTGCCTCGGGCATGGATGTGAGTGATGTCCTTAGGTTAGTTAGGTTTAAGTAGTTCTACGTTCTAGGGGACTGATGACCTCAGATGTTAAGTACCATAGTGCTCAGAGCCATTTGAACCATTTCTTGTTAAGTCCCATAGTGCTCAGAGCCATTTGAACCCTTTGATCGACGCAGGAGGGAAGTACAAGAAAGGGCAAAGGAAATTCAGGAATACAGAAATATAATCCTCTTAAGACTGGATTGAAGAGGAACAAAGGCTCTCTCGACTTGTCATGTTGCTGATTGATTTACTGTCAAGGAATGTTAACTTTTGTGTGAGATGTGTCCATATTACCACCGCAGTACTACAAGACCATCTGTGGATCAGGGAGTCGATTCTTCACATGTAGCAGTCGTACCGATGCGAACCTGACACAGTTTATATTTGTCGAGATCTGTCGTTGACGAGAACGTACCAGAGAAAGCGTAAGCGCTTTGGTAAAAACAGTCGCTGGACATTGTACCATAGTGTGTTCCATTCAGCCTGTGGGCCCTTAAAATCACCGAGATTACATCTATTTGTTATCATAACGATAGAAATGCCTTCTGCGCACAATTAGTTCGGTCTCTCTGGGCTTGTGCGTATGTTGCCTAAGTGCAAAAGATATTGACAGATACTCCTCTATGCCAGTGGGATCCCAGCAATACTGACTAGCATAGTGCAACTTTGTGGTTGTATAGAGTTTAATTGAAACTTTGAATAAGGAAGGGGCCCTGTCCCTGAGATTCCTTACACACACCCTTAATAAGAAGCGCTGCACACTGTTTCACATCAATAAGACTGAGTCCACCTCGTTTAGCTGGTAAAGTGAGAGTGTCAAACCTCACCTTGAAGATGTGTCCACGGAGAACAAACAGTAAGACTGCCCTTTGAACGTTCATTCCCAGGGGTCAAGTGTTGGTACGATCTGGACAAAGTACTGCATCTTACTAGTGATTCGCATTTGTATAATGTGGACTTTTTGAAGTGGGTTCCCGTCTCTTGCATTACGTACATGCGATGTGGTTCGAATTCGGTATTGTTAGTACGTCCAGTTCTTAGTAATCTAGTGATTTGGGTTGGTGTCCCACAGTATACCAAGGGAGTGGTGGAACTCTAGTCTGCACCAACTGATGTGGAATGTGTCACCTACGCCTCTTCCATTGTGGAATAATGACGTTTTTGTTCGTTTGAGCACTGGTAGCAGTACTTTGTACCTTGGGTTCGTCGCCTAGATTTCTGAGCGCTGTGCATACGAAACGACAATGGAGGACAGGTCACTGGTATAGGCTGTGCAGCAGAGTACGACACTTGCTACCGATATTTCCGTCACCACTTGTTCAAATTTACCTACTAGTGGTACAACGGGAATCCTGTATAAGGTCACTGAAAAGTGAGAAAACGCATCATAGTCCTAGCCCAGTGGCAAGCGCTTTCGTGAGATGACCATCTAATTATATCCTGGATGATGCTCACGCTGTGATCTTGTGAAGGATGTTGATAAGAGGTTCTATAAAGGCCATCTGGCTTGACGTCTGCAGCAGGTATCCTAAGCTATCCTGTTGTTTTTTTTTTTTTTAAGATGAAGAAAAACAGGCGCACTGGCCGCAGAAGAGCATAAAAGATCCCTTAGGTTATACTCAGCAAATATCACACTACGATGGGTGGCGCTACATTGTTAACAGATCACCATCAATTTCTGTAGCACGCAGCATTCGGATCTTAACTGCTCTCGTTTCTGCCTTTAAGGGAGAATTAAGGAGAGTGAAAGGTGGCAAATTTGCCGCCATCTGGCGCTCTCGTTTCTTCGGGATAAGGATCAGAAGTCTCTCTTTTAATTCAGGTACCCAGTTGCTCTGTCCTGAGTTTCATTCACTATTTCCTGCAAAGAAAGCTTCCAAAATGGCCTAATAGGTTTGATAAAACTTGGCGTTGATTCTGTCAGCACCTAGAGAGAGCCCTTTGGCTTTGAAAGCTACAGTCCGTAAGTCCTCTTTACTGAATGGCTCTTTCCTCCTCCTGTACGTGGGTATGCCAGTTGTTAGGCGAGCCTATGAAAGTCTGGTGTGTGGTTGTGAGCGCCTTATGAAGTTCACTGAAGTATTCATGTTCGTGTTTTAGATTCGCTAGATGTGACCGGACTGGCCTGTTTATTACATCTGAAATGTAATTGATCATCATCGATTTTTGACATCGTGCACGTCATAAAAGATAGGAGAGTGTCATATCGCCGTATGGGGCCACATCTTTCGGTTAGGACTACATCTGGATGCCATTCAGTTGCTTCCTCCGAATCTGACGGTTCCTGCTGGGTGGCATTTTATTTTGGTGGTACACGAGGGCCTGATGGTTGATACAGTAGTTTTTCTTTGTATCGTACGCTTAACTCATTACATGTAACAGGATTTTTTTCTGGCGTGAAGACATTTTTACGGAAACAAATGTAAGCGGAGTAACACGCCGTATGGATAATAATCACACCGTTGTTATTGTGGTGTTTAACTCGAAGACTGGAAGGAGGCAGCTTTCGACACTAGTCTACAAATTGCACAACTACTACAAACTTCATCCTTTCAAGCTAGTTACTGTATTCAATCTTTGAACTTCATCTACAGATTTTCCTCCTACAGTTTCCTATTTTACCTAATTGACGATCCTTCGATGCCTCTGGAAATTTTAGTAAAGTTGTGCATAAATTTTACTTTTCCTTAACTCTATTCAGTAAATCCTCTAAAATTCTTCGATCCGCCCATGCGATATTCGGCATTTTTCTGTAGCAGCGCATTTCTAACGCACATGTTCTTGTCCGAACTGTTTATAGTCAGCCTTTCACTTCATACCAGGTTGCGCTCCCAACTATACCTACAGAAAATACATTGTAACTCCTATAGTTATATCCGATGTTAACAACTTTATCTTTTTTAATATATTATTTACTTGTTATTGCCAGCCCGCATTTTATGTGCTCCCTAATTATACCAAAGTACTTGTAAAGCTTTCTAAAAGAACATAAGAAACTTTGGCACTGAAGTTCGTATTTACAGTGTAGACGGTGAGACTTCCAAGTGAAACTACCTTTGGAAAAGTACTTGTGGTAAATTACTGGATGTTTGCATTGGCAACAAAATGACGCGCGTACTGTGGAAGTCCTGCCTACAGCGACAGAGAGGGCGCAGCCGCTACGGGAATTAGCCGCCCTGACGAATAATGCTCAGTAATCGCCAATTCACAGCAGTTTGGCGGCGTCAGCTGTCACAGCATAGCCCACTGCTAGACGCTAACTTGAAACTAATTTCCAGTGCCTGATGTGTTGGAGTGTTTCTGACGAGGAATTTACGCTGTTTTATGTCGCCATCCGTTAGAGGTAAGGAGCTGTACGACGCACTGTGAATATCTGTTGCTATAGTCTTCAGTCCAAAAACTGGTTTGATGGAGCTCTCCGCACCGAGCAATAGAGCTGCGTATCTTCGGGTTACACAACGTGTGTAGTTTGCCTTTGCTTTCAGCCGGTCGCAGTACCAACATATCAAGACCAGGTCAGTCTATCATCCAGACTGTTGCCCCTGCAAGTACTTTAAAAGGCTGCCACGTTTCGGGAACCAGATGTTAGTCTGACCTCCAGTGTCGCTGCACCTACAGCTATCTCTAAGGTACACAAACCACCCTATTGCTGCAAGGTCTGTGTTTCGTGGAGGGCGTTAAATGCTAAATGTGAGTCATTTCCGATGCAAAAGGGCTAAAAAAACGCATTTGTGTTATACTGGAGAGGGAAATTGGACAATTATTTGAGATGCTGATAAAACAGATGTAAATCTTCAACTGGGATGGTGACACACTGTAACAGCATCTGACTTAGAAAAAAGTGGTTTGGGGATCTTTTTTTTTCCGCCGATACAGAAGAGCCATACAGTGGTGATCCTACGCCTCTGGTGGAACTGCTAGTGCTGCGCATTCACCTCCACCCAGCACATAAAAGTACCCTTCTGCAATTTTTTATTCTCTCTGATTCGCGCGTACAAGCGGCACAACCATATGAGAACGACTGGCGGCCAAATAGAAACTGTTCGGCGAGATTAGATGCAAGAACTACGTGGACTAAACGTTAAGCACAGCGATTAACCAAGAAACTAAGAACTGTCGCTGCTTTAGCTTGTGCTAAAGTTTCGTTCGCGCCAGAATAACGAGAGTTATAGATAACTAAGGCGTACTTCCAATGGTCTTACGACCGCTGAAGACTGGTCAGTGCAACCAATGACCAATGCGACAGCATCCGTTTGTGTACACTAGGACTCAGCTTATTGTCAAGCGAACGAGTATAGCTGCCTATAGGCACGACAATTCCGGTAATATCATTAATGAGCCACAGGAAACTTATTTTTGTAAATACTTTTTATTTACACAGCAATTCTTACCGAAGAGAATTTGGTAGCTGCTGAAACGGCAAATAAATCACATATTCCTTGCTTCCACCACAGTGACTCGTTCGTCCGCAGTCGGCAGCCTTTGGTAAAATAGTATATTCGCTTCACTAACCGCTCGTAGACTTTTGATACATTTCACTAACTGACAATTTGTAAGGAACAGAGACATTGTTGGACAGGATGGCGATGACGGACGACATGAAACGCAGTACATATATAATAGAGGTGGACTGGTGTATTTATAACGAAAAATAATACAGATTTCATCACATGGAAGGGCAGAATAGCAGAATTTCTTACGTTTATGTGCGACACAAGTCAAACTCCCAACATAACGGTCAATATCGGACACTCAGGAATGAATATCCCCTCCTGCGTTACTATTACACTTTTTGCGCCTGTTGTTCGTGTTGGGTGCCAGGCTGTTGAGGAATCCTTGAGGGGTATTGTCCCACTCCTCTCTCAAACAGGTTTTGGTTTTCTGCACGGTTCGGTTGGGGGGAGTTCGTTGAGAAACACGTCTGCCAAGAACACCGCAGGCAAGAGCTATAGGGTTTAGGTGAAGGTAGTAGTCAGACCATTCCATACGTTCAAAATCTTCAGTTTTTCCAACACGTCGGCGCTACGGTGATGACGAGCATTGTCGTCCATAAACAGAGAGTCGGAACCTGCCGCACCCCTATAAACAGACGAACGTATGCAGAATAATCTTCCTGCAACACCCCTGTGCTGTAATTGTACCTCGCGCAAAGATATGCAGCGGTGTTCGGCCATTGTGCGTAATGACAGCCCACGTCGTAACGCCGAGGTCACACAGATGGCGTTCATGAACATTCTGTGGTGTGTAATGTGTTCCCCCTCACTCCACACTGACTGGTGGGCTGAATCACTTGCCAAAGTTGAGAACAACCAACATTCTCCCTTCACCCTCTTGACGGTGGCGTGTTTGAAGTGGGGTGCATTTAACAGGATTTCGAGCATAGAGACGAGCCTGATTTAATCGCCGCGAAATGGTTTTGGTAGAGACAATTGTACAGCTAGCGGTTTCAAGGTCAGCAGCTGTTTTCCTATAAGTGAGATGTCTGTTCATTTTCGCAACCAGGCTTTCACACGGTCACCTTCAGCGCCCTTTTTTAATCGTGAGATGAAATATTTGGATACACCCATTAATGTGGCCACGAGAGTGACACTTTAAACGCCTTCGAGCCGTCTGCTCGTCCACGATCGTAATCACTCAAGTGATGTCTTGCAGACTTGTTGCCATATTAGCACGGAATATCACACTAAGTTGTTCCACAACAACCTTCGTCAACCACTGTGCAACGTGAACTGTCGAACGCATACAGAGCGTTCGTGCACAGGCTTCGCTGCAGTTAATACGCCCAGCCCTCTACATTTACTCTTACTGCCATTAAAATGGTTCAAATGGCTCTGGGCACTATGGGACTTAACATCTATGGTCATCAGTCCCCTAGAACTTAGAACCACTTAAACCTAACTAACCTAAGGACAGCACACAACAACCAGCCATCACGAGGCACAGAAAATCCCTGACCCCGCCGGAAATCGAACGCGGGAACCCGGGCGTGGGAAGCGAGAACGCTACCGCACGACCACGAGATGCGGGCAGTCCTCCCTCGGGCATGGGTGTGTGTGATTGTCCTTAGGATAATTTAGGTTAAGTAGTGTATAAGCTTAGGGACTGATGACCTTAGCAGTGAAGTTCCATAAGGTTTCACACACACACATCTCTTGTGATCTAATGCAACGAACCTATGAATCTATTTTCTGTACTTGAGGTTACGACATTTCACCGTACTTAAGTTTTTTAACGCTTAAATTCCGTCTATAAATCACTGCACTTGATACCTTGGCATAACTCGGTTGCACGCTTCTTGTAACCCAGATTAGAAACTTTTTTAAATTTTTTTTTTAATTCCGCTCTTATAATTGTGTGGGCTCTAGTGAAGGGCTTTGGGTTACTTTAACTCGTTGTCTCCTGAGTTTTAAGTGTAGCCCCTACACGGGTAAGGGTGTCTTCAGCCTAGTTATTGTGATAAACCGTAGTTGTTTAAATTATTGTTTCTCCGTCTCAAATTTGCTTGTGTAAGTGAAGCTCGTTGTTTGAATTGATATTTCTCTGGTCTTAAGGACTGCTCACGTAAGAGAAACTTGCTGTTGATTATATCAGGTGCGAGAGAAGATTGAGGCTTTAATTATCAATCTGATTGTTGGAATATTTGAAATAAATTTGTAATTTCTTAAGGAAAAATGACGTGCTCAGCCTGGGTTCGACCTACCACGTCTCTTATCCTTTGTCTGTCCTATGTCCGGTGTGGTGTCACCGCCAGACACCACACTTGCTAGGTGGTAGCTTTAAATCGGCCGCGGTCCATTAGTACATGTCGGACCGCGTGTCGCCACTGTCAGTACTTGCACACCTAGCGCCACCACATGGCAGGTCTAGAAAGACGGACTAGCACTCGCCCGCAGTTGTACGACGACTTTGCTAGCGACTACACTGACGAAGCCTTTCTCTCATTTGCCGAGAGGCAGTTAGAATAGCCTTCAGCTAAGTCCCTGACTACGACCTAGCAAGGCGCCATTAACCGTATCTGAAGATAGTCTCACTTGTATCGTCAATAGCGATGTACCACAAGGATGCATTTAAGTTAAGTAAACAGACGATACGTTCTTTTCTTATAGCATTAATTAAGTATCCTGTTCCAGACTTCACGCCAGCCGGCGTGTGTGTACGCGTGCCTTTCGGTAACCTCACCCTGTGTCTAGACTGTCTTGTCTAGACACAACATCCGGACATTTCAATTACAAAATTGATGCCAGTGCACGATATTTCACGCAAACTGATATTCTGCACAAACTGACCTCTGAATTATGTCCCATAATCGACAGAAGGGAGTCATTCCGGGCTTTCTACGTGGCCAAATCATTCGCTAGAAACGTCCAAAACATTCTTCAACCAAGCTGCGGCCTGGTGAAGTCGCGCGTTGTCACTCCTAAGATCCAGTTGTTGATTGGGAAAAGCCGGCCGGAGTGGCCGTGCGGTTCTAGGCGCAACAGCCTGGAACCGCGAGACCGCTACGGTCGCAGGTTCGAATCCTGCCTCGGGCATGGATGTGTGTGATGTCCTTAGGTTAGTTAGGTGCAAGTAGTTCTATGTTCTAGGGGACTGATGACCTCAGAAGTTGAGTCCCATAGTGCTCAGAGCCATTTGAACCATTTGATTGGGAAAATGAAGTCCATTTATGGCTGCAAATGGTCTCCAAGTAGAAGAAGATAAGCATTTACAGTCAATAACGGGTTCAGTTGGACCAGAGGACATAGCAAGTCTATTCAATGTAAACACAGCCCACACTATTGTGGAGCCACCACCAGTTTCAACAGTGCCTGGTTGAAAACTTCCATAGCTTCGTGGGGTCTGTGCCGGACTCGAACCCTATCATCAACTCTTACCAACTGAAATCGGGACTCATCTGACCAGGCCACGGTTTTCCAGTTGTCTAGGGCCTAACGGATGCGCTAACGTGCCCAGGAGAGGAGCTGTAGGTGATGTGCTGTTAGCAAAGGCTGACGCGTTGGTCGTGTGCTGACGTAGCCCATTATCGTCAAATTTCGCTTCACTGTCCTGACGGGTACGTTCTTCGTATATCCCACATTGAATTCTGCGATAATTTCTTGCAGTGTTGCTTGTCTGTTAGCAATGACAACTCTACGCAAACTCGTAAACGCCGCTACTCCCGGTCATTACGTGAAGTCGGTTGGCTGCTGCGTTGAGATGGTGAGAGGTAGCGCCTGAAATTCTTTATTCTCGGCACACTCTTGACACTGTGGATCGCAGAATACTGACTTCCCTAACGACTTCCGAAATGAAATGTCCCATGCTTCTAGCTCCAACTACCATCCCGTGTTCAAAGTCTGTTAATTCCCCTCGGAAACCTTTCATACGTATCTCTTGAGTACAAATGGCAGCTATTATTATTATTATTATTTTTATTTTTTTTAAGCAACCCTCATCTCGAGCGGACATTGTCCTGTACTGATCGTGCAGTGTTTACTGGTTGGGTATTCCCTGCTATTCTGCGTTATAGCTTAGTTAGTGCTTCTCGTGTTTCAATGTGTCTGCAGGGCGCCAAGAATTGGATCTGAGTGGTAGGTCAGCTTGTTGTAGCCATACTGTCTGTCGAGCAGGGCCACAGGCCGCTTGTAGCGGTCGGCAACGTCGTTGTGCCTTCCGAGGAGATGCAGCAAAGAGTTTGGTAAGTTCTCGTCTTGTCGTAAAACTTCATTGCGTGATCGTTAAATCTGTCAAGTACGAGTTTCTCATCAACTGGGACTTGGAGGTACACCACTGGAAAGTTCATCAGGACATGATGTACACTCCTGAAAATTAAAATAAGAACACCGTGAATTCATTGTCCCAGGAAGGGGAAACTTTATTGACACATTCCTGGGGTCAGATACATCACATGATCACACTGACAGAACCACAGGCACATAGACACAGGCAACAGAGCATGCACAATGTCGGCACTAGTACAGTGTATATCCACCTTTCGCAGCAATGCAGGCTGCTATTCTCCCATGGAGACGATTGTAGAGATGCTGGATGTAGTCCTGTGGAACGGCTTGCCATGCCATTTCCACCTGGCGCCTCAGTTGGACCAGCGTTCGTGCTGGACGTGCAGACCGCGTGAGACGACGCTTCATCCAGTCCCAAACATGCTCAATGGGGGACAGATCCGGAGATCTTGCTGGCCAGGGTAGTTGACTTACTCCTTCTAGAGCACGTTGGGTGGCACGGGATACATGCGGACGTGCATTGTCCTGTTGTAACAGCAAGTTCCCTTGCCGGTCTAGGAATGGTAGAACGATGGGTTCGATGACGGTTTGGATGTACCGTGCACTATTCAGTGTCCCCTCGACGATCACCAGTGGTGTACGGCCAGTGTAGGAGATCGCTCCCCACACCATGATGCCGGGTGTTGGCCCTGTGTGCCTCGGTCGTATGCAGTCCTGATTGTGGCGCTCACCTGCACGGCGCCAAACACGCATACGACCATCATTGGCACCAAGGCAGAAGCGACTCTCATCGCTGAAGACGACACGTCTCCATTCGTCCCTCCATTCACGCCTGTCGCGACACCACTGGAGGCGGGCTGCACGATGTTGGGGCGTGAGCGGAAGACGGCCTAACGGTGTGCGGGACCGTAGCCCAGCTTCATGGAGACGGTTGCGAATGGTCCTCGCCGATACCCCAGGAGCAACAGTGTCCCTAATTTGCTGGGAAGTGGCGGTGCGGTCCCCTACGGCACTGCGTAGGATCCTACGGTCTTGGCGTGCATCCGTGCGTCGCTGCGGTCCGGTCCCAGGTCGACGGGCACGTGCACCTTCCGCCGACCACTGGCGACAACATCGATGTACTGTGGAGACCTCACGCCCCACGTGTTGAGCAATTCGGCGGTACGTCCACCCGGCCTCCCGCATGCCCACTATACGCCCTCGCTCAAAGTCCGTCAACTGCACATACGGTTCACGTCCACGCTGTCGCGGCATGCTACCGGTGTTAAAGACTGCGATGGAGCTCCGTATGCCACGGCAAACTGGCTGACACTGACGGCGGCGGTGCACAAATGCTGCGCAGCTAGCGCCATTCGACGGCCAACACCGAGGTTCCTGGTGTGTCCGCTGTGCCGTGCGTGTGATCATTGCTTGTACAGCCCTCTCGCAGTGTCCGGAGCAAGTATGGTGGGTCTGACACACCGGTGTCAATATGTTCTTTTTTCCATTTCCAGGAGTGTAGTTTCGTGTAGTCAGCACGTACACAACTTTCCCACTAGAGCTCGGCCCGCTAAGCACAACAGCGCAGGCGCAGCGCTCGTCCGTCTCCGCACTACGAGATGGCGCTGCCTTAGAGACGGACCAAATTCTGCTTCCGCCAATCCGCGTATTAATATGTAACGCAGCCAATGAGATTGCTGCTAACTTAGAACCTTTTCTCCTCGTGGATCACACTCGCGCAGTGATACCTGAACGTTTGGGGTATTATAACGAGTGTACAGACCTCCGATTAGTCAGTCTGCATTTGTCTACACCAGTCTGTACCAGTCTGCATTAGTCTGTACCAGTCTATAGTCAAGTTTCAGTCTGCGCCTAATAAGATTACCATATTCCTGTACATAGCCATGAAGATAAATGTATAGACACTCTGTCAAGTATGAGAGATATGTGAGAATAAGATTAACGTACCAAGAGAGTCTTTAGTGCTATTCCCCAGACGGATTGGGCCTAGCCCATTATCGACCGGATATAAGACCTATTAATCTGAAGGCCAAGTGCAGTCGAGAGAGCTGAACTCTCTTTTATAGGTGAATAAAGAGCGCCCAGGGTGTTGGTCTCTTCTTGTAGACTTCATCGACATGGTGCTTCCATAGGAATTGGCGGTCGAAAGTTACACAAAGATAGCCCACGGAATCGGCAAGTTGAAGAGTGTGGTGTGGGGGTATCCGGCGGTTGCCTCCTGGTCAGTAGTAGAGCTTGGCTTTTTGCAGCATTGAAACCAGTGCACCAGTCTGTCATCCAAAGTTCGATGTCAGAGCAGGTAGTCTGTAGTCTTCATTGGACAGCTACTGACCACCGACTCCACAGATGAATGCTCTGTCATCAGCGCAGGCGTATATGGTGACAGGTGGCGACGTTGGGATGTCGGCAGTACAGGCATAATACAAGACAGGGCCTATTACCGACCCCTGTGGTACTCCTGCACGTACTTCTTGGCGTGATGATTCACCGTGAGGAGTCCTGACGACGAAGGTCCTGCCTTAGTCGTAATCAGCGTGTAAGTTCACCGGCTATCAAGTCATATCTGACACTGTGAAATCCGAGCATTACACGTGGATTAACACGGTTCTTTATTTACTTGTACTTGATGCTTAACTTGAACAGAGTCAATGTGTTGGGGTGCAAGCTCATCAGTAATAGTTCTCTTGCACACAATATTGGTAGTCTTGCTACTGCAGCCGCGCGGAGTGGCCTCGCCGTTTGAGGCACCCTGTCACGGGCTGGGCTACCACTCCCGCCAGAAGCTCCATCATCCCTCGGCCATGGGTGCGAGTGTTGTTTTTAGCATAAGTTAGTTTAACTTAGTTTAAGTAGTGTGTGAGTCTAGGGACCGATGACCTATGCAGTTTGGTCTCCTAGGAATTCACACACATTTGAACATTTTTGTCTTTCTAATGCAAACTTTAGTGACACTGCTGGAAAAGTACGAGTCCGATTATAGTCACTAATATGGTCGCTATTTGGTGTCATAGACTGTGATGTGAACTGAGCCCGCTCTGCGAATGAACAGACAGACGCCAACTGCACAGTGAGTCAGTGGCTGAGTCCCCCGGTCAGTGGCGAGAGGGCGTTGGCAGCGTGTTGCTTGTCGGTATGTCTCTGGCCTCTCTTGTGATAAGCGTGCTTGATCCGGCGCCTACTGTCTATCTTTGCATTACATCTTTGCTGACCAGTGTGCTGGCAGCAACTTACACCAGCACAAATATCACTCCCCAATATTCCTTGTTCCAGCAGGCTCGTATGGCTTTTGCTACTACCTGGAGTGGCTGCTGCGATGTAGAATGTCCAGACCTGAAACCAAATTGCCCTGCAAGTATAACGTAGTTTTCGTTGAGAAGGCGCTTTATTCTATAAAGGAGAACGTGCTCAAAGGCTTTGCTCACTGCTGAAGGTAAGTTTATTGGCTGGTAGCTCTTTGGATCTGTCATGTTCTTGCCGAATTTGGAAACCGCAACAATCACTGCTTGCTTCAACGGCGTGGGTAGACTATTTTTTGGCAGTAAGTTGAAGAATGTGTGGACGGAATTGGCAGTGGTTTCTGGGGCAGTTATTTTAGCAACTTTGAGTCAATTTCATCACGCACAGCAGCTTTCTTGGCGGGGAGCGCAATCACGCATTGCTGCTTGAGCCATGGCGGCTTCTGTGAAGGCGTGTGCGCGATCTTACTGGCGCCACTTGTACGCGCGTTCCATCGATTCTGCCCCTCGTCTATCATCATTGCTTGGTTATAGCTTCCCTCTGGCGATGTGTGGTAGTGAGTGGTGTGTCGGACACGGAGCTGGAAGGGTGTGCCCGAGTGCTAGGCGTCCTGGCGACTGCAGCGAGTTGAAACAGTTGACCGTTGGGCAGCGTTGACCGTTAACACCGGCGAGTTCAGCGAGCAAGGAGCGGCTCTCGTCGCGTGCAAACTGTTTACGAAGTGCATGAGTCAATTACACTCCTGGAAATGGAAAAAAGAACACATTGACACCGGTGTGTCAGACCCACCATACTTGCTCCGGACACTGCGAGAGGGCTGTACACGCAATGATCACACGCACGGCACAGCGGACACACCAGGAACCGCGGTGTTGGCCGTCGAATGGCGCTAGCTGCGCAGCATTTGTGCACCACCGCCGTCAGTGTCAGCCAGTTTGCCGTGGCATACGGAGCTCCATCGCAGTCTTTAACGCTGGTAGCATGCCGCGACAGCGTGGACGTGAACCGTATGTGCAGTTGACGGACTTTGAGCGAGGGCGTATAGTGGGCATGCGGGAGGCCGGGTGGACGTACCGCCGAATTGCTCAACACGTGGGGCGTGAGGTCTCCACAGTACATCGATGTTGTCGCCAGTGGTCGGCGGAAGGTGCACGTGCCCGTCGACCTGGGACCGGACCGCAGCGACGCACGGATGCACGCCAAGACCGTAGGATCCTACGCAGTGCCGTAGGGGACCGCACCGCCACTTCCCAGCAAATTAGGGACACTGTTGCTCCTGGGGTATCGGCGAGGACCATTCGCAACCGTCTCCATGAAGCTGGGCTACGGTCCCGCACACCGTTAGGCCGTCTTCCGCTCACGCCCCAACATCGTGCAGCCCGCCTCCAGTGGTGTCGCGACAGGCGTGAATGGAGGGACGAATGGAGACGTGTCGTCGTCAGCGATGAGAGTCGCTTCTGCCTTGGTGCCAATGATGGTCGTATGCGTGTTTGGCGCCGTGCAGGTGAGCGCCACGATCAGGACTGCATACGACCGAGGCACACAGGGCCAACACCCGGCATCATGGTGTGGGGAGCGATCTCCTACACTGGCCGTACACCACTGGTGATCGTCGAGGGGACACTGAATAGTGCACGGTACATCCAAACCGTCATCGAACCCATCGTTCTACCATTCCTAGACCGGCAAGGGAACTTGCTGTTACAACAGGACAATGCACGTCCGCATGTATCCCGTGCCACCCAACGTGCTCTAGAAGGTGTAAGTCAACTACCCTGGCCAGCAAGATCTCCGGATCTGTCCCCCATTGAGCATGTTTGGGACTGGATGAAGCGTCGTCTCACGCGGTCTGCACGTCCAGCACGAACGCTGGTCCAACTGAGGCGCCAGGTGGAAATGGCATGGCAAGCCGTTCCACAGGACTACATCCAGCATCTCTACGATCGTCTCCATGGGAGAACAGCAGCCTGCATTGCTGCGAAAGGTGGATATACACTGTACTAGTGCCGACATTGTGCATGCTCTGTTGCCTGTGTCTATGTGCCTGTGGTTCTGTCAGTGTGATCATGTGATGTATCTGACCCCATGAATGTGTCAATAAAGTTTCCCCTTCCTGGGACAATGAATTCACGGTGTTCTTATTTCAATTTCCAGGAGTGTATGATGTGTTGAATACGCCGACATGTATTGAACAACTCTTAGCAGCTACGAGCAGGAGGCAATATTACCCTCGGACTACCTGAAGTCCTGAAGCTATTGGGCTTATTGCCTTTTATTTGAAATTACGTATGTTTCAGTGCTGTACTTAAAGATTGTTAATCCTACCCTGGTGTTAGCTGATTAGGAATCCAGATCCTTTATGCCTTTCAGAGACCCCTTTTGGGGCTGGAGACATTGTGTATCAATGTGGAAGATCTGTACACGCCAAGCTAGCATTTTGCAATGTTGATCTGATACTTTATTGTTATCATTGAGCATTTGATGCATCTGATTGTAATTTCTGTTTGTTGTAGACTTTATGGCCCTTGGTGAGGCAAGTTATTGGTTTCGGCCTGTAACTAAAGTAGTGTGCGCTCAAACTAAAGCTATGCACGTATGGGTCACTGTATGTATACGTGTATGCTTGTATATGCACGCTCTTACTCTGTGTTGAGGAGCCCTTCGGGTTACAGGTGTACATTTTAACCTGACATGTGACGTTTGGTGGGTATCCAAAACTATAGTGTCTATTACTCTCCACGAGGCACCATTAAAGGTATACCTTGATTATTTAATTTTATCTGAATTATTATGTAAATATCCTTTTAAATGACTTTAGACATTGTTTCTTGTTTTTGCTAGGAAGATTAACTTGCAATGTTTATGACAGGGCCGCTCCTGTACGGAAGTTGTAATAATTGGTTACCTAGAATATAATGTTTAATTGGCTGTTTAAGTATTGGTGTGTGTGTTAATTTCTATCGAACCTGTTTGCTGTTCGTGGCTTGGTATATGTTGACAGCTTTGTACAGGCAGCGGTTGACAATCTACTGATTTGCTGGTCCGGGGCAGGAACGCGTTTTCCTTCTGCTTCTAGGGCTTTCCCGTCATCGCACGAGGTCCACGTGTTGACAAGTCACACCCTCTCATGCAGATTACTCGTTCCAGCCTAAAGTTGAGTGATTTATTGCCATTCTTTTGATATCGTGACGTGGTGCGGGTGTCGCCGGATTAGACGCTGGCTTTAGTAATTTTCTCAGTGCTACTATTATTGTAACGTCCATGCGGACGTGTGTTGAAAGCTTTTGGGCAAACTGAGCACTGGGTTTCTTGATTTATTTTAAAAGAATATGGGTTTAATTGTCATTATCGTTTTAATAGTGTTTTAGGGGCACCGGAAGATCATTTAAGTACTTAACTTGGTTTATGTGTAACAGCCTTGTGACCAATCAATGAAGTTGTAACGTTCTTTAATAATGGGATGTTTAAGATTACGTTGATTGAATGTCTGATCTGTGGAATGAGTACTGAATTCGAATTGTCCTGTTGCGTGATGTAGGTGCTAGTGGTGTGCTAACTCCGTGTTATTGTTAGCAAAACTTTACACGATTTGATTGGGCAATGCAACTCCCAATACCAATAAAGAAATACAGTCACTCCAGAATTACATTCAGCCCCTTAGGCACTGAATCATCTAGCTCTGTTCAGAACTGATAACCTCAGTCCCTGTGCACGTAACCAATAAATTAAACTGTCTTGCCTCTAGAGCAGCAACGGTGGAACGCGACATATTCTGGTCTGTAATAAAAAATATATAAATGCTATCTACTGGCTCAGCGGTGTGCAATGCTGGCTGTGATACTTTGAAATGCACATGAAATTCTTTTGACTGATAAACGAGAACACTAGAAAAATCCAACTTCCTTAAAAAATATATGACCTGGGCAGGGTGGCGGTACTGATTATGGTGAGTCACTAACACTGAGTTTTTTTAGGAAAATTATATTGTAATTTAAGTTTGGCGTTTCAAAAACAACATTACTCACAATTGATTCACAAACAATGAGATTTAAACAGCAAGTATTATATAACTTCACCAAACCAGTATGAATGCAAATCATCAAATTACGTATAGCTCTGTTACAAATCTTACAAGCGTTACAAAAATGAAGTACTTAACTAGTCTTTTTATCAAAACCATTTATTTACATTCTGCGGTTACTCAACAAGTACAAAATATCAAGCAACTCATCTATACTAACGCACTGGCAAAACAAACCTCATAATTATTGAACATCTTTACCTTGCTTGCATGAAGACTTCTGCTTCCATGTTCAACAATCGACATACCTACTTGGTGGCCTCACACAGCACACCACAAAAACTGCCTATTCCAGCGTCTTTCGCTCACCGACCGCTACCTGCAACTGAGCGCCCAGCGCCCTCTTACTCTAACGCTTCTATGAAGCAGTATTTCTGGCTCTCCGGTCGTGAACAAACAGCGATCTGTATCATAAAGCCTTTTAAAGACATAAAATCATATTCGAGTGCCAATTACAAATGTGCTCCAGTAAACTTCTGTCACAACCCTCCAGAGGGGTTTAACCAATTTGACACATATTTGGAAGTACCTTGTACAACAAATGTCTGTTAAATTTATCTAACTGCATAATATCATTAAACTCGAAAGAATTGATAGTGGTTATATCATGAGTAAATTGTCTCGTAAATAACGCTGTTCGCAAATAAATCATGTAAAGCAGAATCAGTATACAATCCTAATCGTCTAGATAATGGTATAGGACTGGGCAAAGGAAAGGAAGAGTAATGGCTGAAGCCTATGAGCATGTTGAAGTGATTGCATCATAAAGTTCTTTTCTTTCTATCTTGTGCAGATTCAACAAATTAGTAGTGACGAATGTGTATTACATTCAGTGTATCAGTACATCTGAACTCCTTATTATTGTCGTCAGTCATGTGCAGAGATACAAGAGGTACTCGCTATAGAATGCTAACAACCGTAGTTGGCGACTACCGTAATATCAGTAATGGAGTGACCAGCATCATCAAAGCTCTTCATAGTAGAGATCTTTCTGAGATCCAAACAACATATGAGGTCACTTATGTTGAAGTGTGAATACCAGTAGTAAATAGCTCCAATACTGTGAGCAGAGGTAGGAGACTGGATAATGGAAGGTACAGAAAAGTAGCAAAGGTAAGGTAGTGGAACATGATCATTTCTACCTATGTCAACATCGAGTAATCTATCTGATCAGAAAAAGTTCAATATCCTAATGAAATTACAGACTGGATGAAGCAACAATGCTTTACTCTAGAGTGAATACGCAAATCTGAAAGTGAACTCTGAATAAGACAACATCAATAAGTGTGGCATCAGGCAGCAAATTAGACATAGAGTAACCTAACATTACACAGAACATCACTCGTTCATACGATTATACTGTGGCTCTCAGTGGCCATGTATACGTAATATTGTGATGTAACTACTCGTACTTAAGAAAACCTAACAGTAAAATCAAAAAATGAATGGCTCCAGGTAGCCTTGTATTTGGAGTACATGCAAATCTTAATATTTATAGCAATTGTATAGAAAATATCAATCAGAGGCTCCAAGTGGCTTTCCTACATACATAAATGCTCATCTTAGTAGCTATAAAATATTTGGGCCTCCAGGTGGCCTAGTACATGAAATATGTGAAAATCTTAATATCTAAAACAATAGAATAGAAAACATCAATCAGAGGCTCCAAGTGACCATTCCTACGTACGTAAATGCTGATCTTAAAAAGCTAAAAAAAATGTTACAGTTATCATATTTGTGGCTCAAAGTGGCCTAGTTTTACATGAAGTAATTGCTGACCTTAACAGCAAATGTGACAGCAAACAGCTTTCTTCTGGTTCAAGATGGCCCACTTTTACATAGCATAAGCATCAAAGCTGAGAAAGTATCATAAAATGTCATTTACCTATAACTCCTTTATATGGCACTCAGAGACTTATGCAAAATTCATAATGAGAATACATTACTTGGTATGGCTTTTACCTTAAAGTGCATAAATAGCAGTATTATATAAAAGTAGGGCTTCATATGGCGTGTATGAGTACATATTAGACAAATAGAATCATAGAATCAAAGTATGGTATCGTTTGAGTAAAGATACAATATTTATAGATTTTGTAGCATCCTCAGTTCTTCATAAAACAATCTATTAAATGACCTATATCTCTAACACTGCGCATATCTACAGGGAAGGATATGGGAATGATTGATAAGGCCACTGCACTTATCTGCGAAGAAATGATTAACAGTCAATCGTCGTTCGTCTTGAGTCGAGAAATTCTATGGCCAAAGTAGAGAAAAAGGTGATTATAGTATATGCCAGTGCAATAGAGCTTAGCGGCTAGGTAAATTTAACATATTACAGTAAGTCATGAGACAAATATGCGAAGATGCAAATGGATTGCAGAAATAGTAGAAACTGGAAATATGATTATTAACCTGGAAAAAAAGGCAGTCATGCATGCTAACATAAGAAGGCAGCACCATATGCAGTTTTATAAGGAATGGTGAAAAAGAAATTAGGCGCAAATCTCCTGTGACAGTGTCCCACAAACTTCTCCAAGCATGTGGCACAAGGTAAGACTGATTTTCCTAGAAAGGACACAACATACACAAAATATATGTTAACATCATACAATATCATTATAGAAAAATCATCAATATAATCCTCATTATTGAAATGCAGCTCAGGGCAGTAACACTCATTAAATATCAACATTCCATCATTATTCCATACAATTGGTGCAGCTCAGGGCATGAACACTTATGAACTATTCTAATAATACTCTTATACATGACACAACACGCAAAGAAAAATATTCTTAATTCTAAATATTTTTAGGCAATCTGCCTAATTTATCAAGTACACTAACAGGAAAATGGCTATAAAGGCCTGCCAGGAAATAGCGTGAGAAGTGTCAGTGGTGTTTAATATTCCATATAAGTTGCTTATGTCGTGCTTTCTATGTGCTACATTACATGCACTTTCGTGTGCTTTCATTTAAGAGCATATAATGTCTCATTTGGATACAATGAGACTTTGGTACATTGTTACTGGAAAATATACAAAATGTATGAGTATATGCAATGGACATGAGTTACAGGGTACATTGCTTTCTTAAATCTACATAGGTGGAAGCAAGTAAACTAGTGACATCATCTAGGACAAGAGACATACAGCAAATTAGAGCACAAGACTGGGCATAAATGAAAAATTACAACATTATGAAGTACAAAGAGTGACTAACCTAACAAAAAATGTAATAATAAATCAGTCAATAGCATAACTTAAATGTCAGTAGTAATAGTACCTGGCATAGTGTGTGCAATAATGGCAAAATGGAGTAGCACAGCATAAAAAAAGAAGGAACGTTTGGTACTATCATTAAACACAAAATATCATCAGAAACAAATGAACATAAGAAGCGAATATATAGAGGCTGTATACAAAAAGAACACAAATTCTTATTATATAAATAAAATATTTTGAGTTACAGTTTGCAGTTGTCAGACCACCAAAGGGATGTGATCCGCTGGACACATGTCAAAATAAATGGTGTCTCTTTCAGTTGTTGTTTTCATGCATATGTGTATGAAAACAGAAAAATGTGCAAGGCTTAAGCTTATGGTAAGGGAACCGACCTGCAAGATTCTCCCTGCCAGGCACGTCGCCACCTTGTAAAATGCTGAATAATCAAGGAATCGTGAAAACAAGGTACCATTAGAATTTGTATAAGCACAGGAAATGCATTAGATAAAAAAATATGTGTTGTGTCATATTATTATCTACACTCATATGTAAATCAGAATAAGCACATATGAAAGCTGGCAACATCAATACGCACATCTGTAAAAAATTTCGCTATTAGCATACTTCCTGTAAAATAGCAAAAAAATTATACAAAGCAAAAAAGTATTAACAAAAATATAAATAGTAGTAGTGTAATATCTTCAGAGTGCAAGACGTCGAAGTGTATAAATAATTTATGTGGTCAAAAATTGGTGCATATGTGTAGCGTAAATAACGTAGCTGGTTGCATAAATTTGGTAGAATAAGTGCCGTATTTTGTTTCTGAAATTCTTACTGTTGAAATAAGCTTACCTATAATTTTGCTCATAATAGCCGTATTCTTGGCGCTAAAACTTACCTTACTGGTATTTCAGTAATTTCTCTTTAGTCCTATTCTATGGAAATGTAAGTTCAGTACATATCATTCAGGTGTTTCATAGCAACAAAAGACGTAAAATAATTTAGAATATCCAATGTATCAATGTCAAAATCGTCTGTAAAGTCGGAATCTGAGAAAACAAATTCGTATAGAAAAGTAATTTATATGATTGCCGAATTTGCTATGTTGTATTTACTTAGCGCTATATAATTGATCCAGCTCTGTGTTTGGTTTGGCATAATATTTTTGAGATGAATGTAGATGTAATTAGTTTTGGAAATCGATGTTTTCAAATAAATGTACTTGACAGTTGCTGGTGATACTGAACTCTCTCTATTTTAATGTTAACTGATTTGCTACTGATGACTTTGCGATTAATTTCGTATAACCTGTGCACTGCTATTAAATCAGATGGGCATCGCGAGCAAAAGGAAGTAGCTCTGACGGCAGTGGGCCTGATACATTCTGAGCAGAGTTTTGTTTTGGTCGGTGTAGCTCTACACCGCTTTGAAGTGAGCTGTGGCGTGCCACTGCGAGGCCCAACAGTATAGTTTACCGCGCCACTGCTGGTTTCAAGGACGACATGGCATTCACCTGACGGAGATAGCATATTCCATCTGTTCGTGGCCTCAATGCTTCCAATAGGCTGTACTACCCATTGCCCTTGACCTTGACTAATTTGTAATATTAGAAAAATCTTAGCGTAATCAGAGCTGTTTTCAGTTTGTCTAGGATAACTGTGTGGGGTCAGTATATCGGAATCTGTGTGTTTGTGTGTATTAAATAAATATTTTCTTCCTCTTGCGTAGCCTGTTGCGAAAATAATTTGGAACTGTTTTTGGCATTATCCTGATAGGCTGTCCCGTTTGATAGAACTAACTGATGGTAGATAATAAAATCCTGTTCACACAAAATGACATCTGCATATATACTGGTCTTCTGGATATACTACCTACGACGATGCTTTCGTCGCTTAGGCTTTTCTGTACTGGTGCTGAAGGTATTACTCTGAGCGGTTTCACAAATTTTATGTGAAATACCACATATATTTGTTGACAGTGTAAGGTCAACTGTGCCAGAAGATAACTTTTTTATGAAAGCTGCTGCCAATTGCAGTTCTTTATCGTAATCAGAGTGAATATGCTGTTTCTTAGAATTATAACTGCGCTGTTTAAATAAATTCGGACAGTTGTGACCATTCTTACTGGTTGTGACATCAGATTGGGCTAGCTTATTGTCGATGGTAAAACTCTGCTCAAAATAACATCTACATCCGTGCTGAAATTCTGCATGTGACATCCACGAAGCTGCTATGTTTTACTCGTATTTTCTGTAGTAATGGAGAAGGTCTTCTCGTATCTGTTAATTTTGCCTTCTGACTGTAGGTTGTCATAATTATAGGTAGCTGCTTTGAAAGAGAGAAACGGAATTGCGTGGTTTCACAGGAATCCGTAGCAGTAGCAGATTGAACAGAAGTGGTGTTAGAAAAATTTTGCTTCTCAAAATGGGCTGCTAAGTATGTCAGTGGTCTGTGAGGGGTGTACGTAGTTTGCTTTTTCGCAGTATTAGTTGCACCATTCAAAGATTCAGTGTAAGGGAAATCGTCTTGTTCGTCAAAAAATTTAGTTTTGTGACGCAGTGACAATGTAATATTTCTGGCATGCCTCACAGAAGGAAACAAACACTGTTCTTCGTTGAGACTGAATGTGGCATCATTAATCTGAGGGAAATAAAAGTTATTTGTTGAGGATTGATTTTGTTGCATGAATCTGTTCTGCAAATCGATGGGTGAGGAATAGCATTTATCAGCACAAAGGTTGACTGAAGCAGAAGTGTTTGCACACAATGAAGCGGAAGGCTGTGGTGTGAACGGAAGGTATTCATGACAAAAGGCGGCGTTGCATGTACCATTTTTTGGTTGACAGAAAACTTCTTTGCTGTTACTGCCGTCATGCTTAATATGGGGCTTGATAACATCAGACTGAATGGATGGCTCAACAGAGTGGTCATGTGCATCACTCCAGACGGTATTGTCATTAGTATCAATGAAATGTAATGCAATTTCTTTGCGAGTGTCCACAGTCAGCGACCCGCATTATAATGCCTATCAAAGACAAATATCGTTTATAAATTCACATCCGGGTGCCATATATAGATATGACTCAGTAGACTCCTGTCAACGTATCACTGTTTGCTTCGGTTCTGACACGTGGATAGCGTTTGGCCAGCTTGGCCGTATCTTGTCTATATAGTGGATATGCGTGCGTTTTAATGTCTTTTACTTAACCTTTTTTGAACTTATATTCAAGTCCTTTTGTGAGATTAGACCGCAGTTGTGATGCTAGTCGCACGGACAGAGAGACACCGCAGGCTTGTTTAATCAATTAACTGTTTGTAATCGGCCCACCATTGTGTTGCGCAGTTGACATGCTCTTCGAGTACCATTTGTAATTTTATGTACAATACAAACTTCCCTATCAAAAACCTTAACCATTTGTATGAATGTGGCAAGACTCTTGGTGACTATTAGTTGGTATATGATAGAACTGTTATTAAATAAAAATAGTTGTTTGGGAATGATGATGACGCATCAAGTTGGGCCACACTTCCACGTCTTTCCCTTAAATTAATCCCGATCTTTGCTCTGGGTCTCACTGTACTTCGGGTACTGTGACATCTTCCTGTTTTACTGCGGCTTCTCGACAATTCTGCAACTATGTGTTCATGAGCTTGGTTGATTGGATACTGCAGGTTGGAAGTTAGTTTCAGATGCGTCAGCCAGGGTATTCGCCTTGTCTGTCGGTGTGTACATCTGCTCCAGCTCGCAGCAGCTGCTGTCTTCTCTTGTTAAGAATGTGGACGGTTTCCCACGTCGAGGCTTCCCTCGGAAGCGACGCAAGTTTATCGTTCCAGCATCTGTTGCAGTGTTCCGTTAAGGCTGCTTCAATCTGGCGCTGTCTGTTGACACGCCATTCCTTGGATAGTTGGTGTTTCTGTCAGATGATTTGCAAACCTTCTGGAGGGAGCATTTACTGCCTTCGCCCTCCCTCATATTGCTCGTGTTATTGCGGCGGCGGAATGACGTTGTGAACTGTGTCCCTGAGAGCGTCGGCGAAATGAGTTGTTGCTTCATTGACGTTTTGGTAATGCCAACTGGGTGTTCAAGATTATTGCGAACGTGCTGTCGTTATCGGCCCCTGTTGGTCCTGACAGTGGTGAATCTTCGTGTGCTGGTGTGGGTTAGAATGTCGCTGGAAACACCACTGGCAGTGATCTGAGGGGAGGGCAAGGGGCCGGCCGGTGTGGCCGAGAGGTTCTAGACGCTTCAGTCTGGAACGGCGTGACCGCTACGGTCGCAGGTTCGAATCCTGCCTCGGGCATGGATGTGTGTGATGTCCTTAGGTTAGTTAGGTTTAAGTAGTAAGTTATAGGGGACTGATGACCTGAGATGTTAAGTCCCATTGTGCTCAGAGCCATTTGAATGTTTTTGAGGTCAAAGGTGAGCTCTGCTGAGATGAGACCTGGGAACCCTTTGAGGAGGCCAATGTCCAGGACATCTGGAGCAACTCTTCCATGTGGGTAGATAGTGGGTTCAAGTGTTCTGCACATTGGAGCATTGGCTCTTTCTAAAGCTCGTAGAAGACGCGGCCACTGCGTGTGGTCATCCTGGACGTCCGGATCGGATGTTCTGCGTGTAGGTCACCGGCGATAAAGCGTTTTCCTCTAGGTTTACGAAGGTGTTTAGCATCTTCATGTGTGAGGTGTCCACGAAGACTATTATAGGTTCTTGATAGGTCTCCGAAGTGACTGACATGCCTTCTGTGTTGGTGAGAGGTGGAGGTGGCGCTTGGTACTGCTGCAGAGAGTTCCGGACGCACAATTGCTGTGCCTGTCCTAGCGGTGAGGCCATCATTCCGATAACACACATAGTTTGTGACATTGGCTCACAAATATAGCTTAATATGGGTTTTAGACCCAAGACAAATGTGAATATTCTCATCCTATAGGTACTGCCGAAATTACAACACGGTTTTCGGATCGAGTGGCGTCGCCATGTGTTTCTGTAAGCGATGCAGACTCTTCAGGTAGATGGGTACTAAGCACCACAGTTGCAGCAGTGCAGTGCCTGGCTACATGGAAGAGCCACTGGCGTCTGAAGCACTGCGGTGGGCTTCTGCGTGCTCGTAACTTGTCAACACCGACGATTAGTGTTCGAGGCATGTCACGTCGAAAATTTTCCCCTGATATTCAGTTTCAGGGATAATTAACGTGTCCTGTGGTACATGACAACTGATGCAGCGAAACACATATCTTTAAGTGCTTCTTCCGTCTTTACATGAGGCATTGCCTTTGGAATGCCCCTTATAATTGCTTTACTGATTTGTTTGAAGGACGTCATCTTTACGCCAGTGACTATTATGAGCTTTTATTCCACACTTTAGCAATTTCGGCCTTAGGCCATTATCAAGTGACATTACGGCTTTAAGCCATGTCAACGTGATGTAAACTGACACAGCTGTTTCGATGTTACATAACACCCTAGGTAACAGATTAATACACAATTACAATAATAACAACCAATCTATAAAATCAGGGGTTTATAAAATAGAATGTGATACTTGAAAGAAATATTACATCGGACAAACAGGGAGAACAGTTACAGATAGATTTCAAGAACATGTCAGTTTAGCAAACACTTAAGTGAAAACGAACATAATGTTAGTAACATCGATACATCCTGCCCAGTTGGCCGTGCGGTCTAACGCACGGCTTTCCGGGCGGGAAGGAGCGCCTGGTTCCCGGCACGAATCCGCCCGGCCGATTTGTGTCGAGGTCCGGTGAACCGGCCAGTCTGTGGATGGTTTTTAGGCGGTTTTCCATCTGTTTCGGCGAATGCGGGCTGGTTCCCCTTATTCCGCCTCAGTTACACTATGTCGGCGATTGCTACGAAAACAAGTTCTCCACGTACGCGTAAACCACCATTACTGTACCACGCAAACATAGGGTTATAATCGTCTGGTGTGAGACGTTCCCTGGGGGGCTCCACGCGGGACCGAACCGCACAATAAACCTGGGTTCGGTGTGGGGCGGCGGAGGGGTGAAGTGGACTGCGGTAGTCGTCGTGGGGCTGTGGACCACTGCGGCTGCGCCGTGACGGAGCCTCTCCGTCGTTTCTAGGTCCCCGGTTAACATACATACATACACACAGACATACAACATCGATACAGCCCTGACAATATTACACTCTGTACCTAAAGGAAGAGTTGTGAGCGTCCTTGGAGACATGGAAATATACAAGCATCTCAAAAACGATCCTGATAATCTGCGAAATGACCAAACCGAATTGAGAAACAAACGATTCTTAGATAATTTTTACTCGATTTACGATGCACACGCTGATAGCAGCTCAGACTTAGGCTCAGGTTAACGTATTAATTCAGTGTATTATGATTTTTATACAACGACGAATACAAATGCAGTGTAGTATGAAGTTTATAAAATGACGAACTCCCGTCAAAACGATACTGGACACTCTTTTACCATCTATTATTTTACTCTTCGAAGCCGGTAGTGCGTTTTATAGAATTGACACAGAGAAGACATACTATATTTTATTTTCGATGGCTATGTTGATGAGCAATTTATGTACTGGAAATGCATGTAAAGCTGACAAAATGTTACAACAGCTGTGTTAGATTTGAATGATGGTGGCTTCATGGGAGCGTGCTACTGATTTGGTAGCGCATGAGGTACTGCGTGACATCTCACTGCCTCTGTCAGTCTGGTTACATAGTATTAATACAATAAATCTACGACGTAATGATATATATCTTGCACAAATTTAACAGTAAGAGTGGGCAAAAAAAATACCTGTAATTTTCTATAACGATGTTCAACACTTATGTATGTAATTCGACGTATAATCCTCAGGTTTATTCATGATGTTTTAAAAAAAGTCACGTAAGATTTTATGTATAATGATGAATAACCCTTGTGTATCTAATTTGATGTATAATCCTCACGTTTATCTATGATGGTTTAAGGATAAGTCATGTAAGATTTTATAGCAGACTTTATAATTGTGTAACGAGGGCATGCTCTTTGCTTCCTAATACAGTCGTTGGCCTGCAACGGCGCTCCACACATAGTAAAATAATATCTGTAATCCGTTCACGCGTCAAAACGGTTATTAGTAGCCTGCAAACAGTAGTGTGCAGCTGTGGTCTAATGCATTTGTGACTAGTGATGGGTTAACGAACTTGTGCATTTACAGATTACGTTGTTTTACGATGTCTGAATACGTGTACTCGCACTGTGTAACAACGACGCGAATGTATTTAACAGGACTGACAATGACATACAAACTCTCCACCCTGGCCAGGTTCTACAATGTAGTCCTGTCCACCGGTTACTACCTCGACCTGTGGAAAACCTCCCGTATCCTCATGTTCCTTAAACCTGGCAAACCGCCAACCGCCGTCTCCTCCTACCGTCCCATCAGCCTTACCTCGGTCTTCAGCAAGGTCCTGGAATCTATCCTCACCCGACGCATCCACCAGCATCTCCGCCAGCACCGCCTCCTTCTCGTTACCCATTGTGGCTTTCGGCCGTCCTTCTCTTCCGACGACCTTCTCCTTCACCTAACTCATCTCCTTTCCGAACAGCTTAATTCCCGTCGCTCCGCAATCTTCCTCTCCCTGGACCTCGAACGTGCCTATGACCGCGTATGGCATTCCGGCCTCCTCTTCAAGCTCCAAACCTTCGCCCTTCCCATTAACTACGTCCGTCTGATCGGCTCCTTTCTCTCCCGCCGTCCTTCCTATGTCACCATCCATAACACAGATTCCTACACCTTTTTCCCCTCCGCCGGTGTGCCCCAAGGCTCCGTCCTCTCCACCCTTCTGTACCTTTTGTTCACGGCGGACATGCCGCAACCGTCACCACCCCTCCACCTTCTCCAGTTTGCTGAGGACACCGCCTTCCTTGCCCTTGCCCCCACCCTGCAACGCTCCCAACACCTTCTCCAATCCCATCTTGACCAGTTCACCGCTTGGTGCAACCAGTGGTTGCTCAAGGTCAATCCCTCCAAAACCCAGGCGATCATTGTAGGCAAAACCACCCCTTCCTTCAGCCTCCTTGATTTCTATCTCACCATCTATGGCCGTCCTATCGCCCTCACTCCCACCCTTAAGTACCTTGGCGTCACCCTCGACCGTCGACTCTCCTGGACTCCCCATCTCCGGACAATCCAAGCCAAGCCAAGGCACGCTCCCGCCTCAGTCTACTCAAGCTCCTCTCCGGCCGTACGTGGGGTCTGGACCCCTCCACCATCCTCCACACCTATAAATCCCTCATCCGCCCTATCCTTTGTTATGCCCATCCGGCTTGGATCTCCGCTCCCCCTACCTTTTACAAATCCCTCCAAATCCTTGAACGCCATGCTCTCCGCCTCGCCTATCGCATCCGTCTCCCCTCCCCCACGCGGATCCTCGACGATCTCATCCCCTTCCCCCACCTTTTCCTCTTCCTTGAAAGGATACAGATCCTGTACACCTCCCGTAAACTCGACCCTCCTCACCCGCTCGTCTCCCCGATCCTCACCCACCCCCGCCCGCTGCCGCACCTGTATTCTCATGTCCCACCCGGTCTCCATCTCTCAACCCTCCTTACCCTCTCCCAAGGTGGCTTCCGCCAGCTCCCCCTCCCTGATGATGTCCTCCTCCCCTGTATCTACCCCTCCTATCAACTTTGATCCTCCCCCCCCACCTCCTGTGCCCTTTCCTTTAGGCACCCTCCCTCCCCTTCTCTTTCCTTTCCCCCCTCCCTCCTACCCTCTCCCCCGGGCTTCCCCTCCCCCTTCCTCCCTCCCCCTCTCTCCTTTGCCCATGACATCTCTGCTCTCCCCTCTCCCATTTCCCCCTCCTCCTCCTCCACCTCCTCTCTCGGCACGTCCCCGGACTCGTACACGCTCAGTGAAGATTCGCGCGCCAGAGATCATCGCCATCAGTGTTTAGTGTGTGTGCATCGTATTGTGTTTCGTGCAGTTACAACTCAACTGTTCACATGTGCCGTCGCCGTTCTCCGTGTTTTGTGCGCCGTGTCTCCAAGTGTTAGTGTTTTTTTTTTTTCGTCCAACGTGAACGGCTTCTTGTTTCTTGTTTTTTTTTTGTATCTCCATTTTTTGCCCGCCGTTTTTTGTATTGTCTATATCACCTCTCTGTCATGTTTATTGTTCCACTTAAGGCTGAAGAGCAGCGTACTATGCTGCTGACAGCCCGCCTGTATAGGTGTTTAAAATTACAATAAAGGAAAAAAAAAGACATACAAACCACCCCCACCCCCCTCCAGTACACCTCCCGCAGTATGCCGATGACACCGCCTTACTTGCCCTTGCCCCTACCCTTAAACTGTTCCAACGCCTTCTCAAGAATCACCTTAACCAGTGCCTCCCAAAAATCAGTTTTTCCAAGACCCAGGCAATCATCGTAGATCGTACCGCTCGCTCCTTCTGGCTCCTGGATTTCTCCCTTACCATTTGCGACCGTCCTGTGTGCCTCTCCTCCACCCTCACCTACCTTGGCCTCATCATTAACCGTCACCCCACCTGGATCTCTCATCTCTGCTTTGTCCAATTCAAAGCCCACAACCATCTCTGACTCCTCAAACTCCACTCTGGCTGGATATGGGGGTTGAACCTCTCTACCATCTTCCACACCTACAAATACTTAATCCGTCCCATCCTCTGTTATTCCAGTCCTTCCCAGATATCATCCCCCCCCCCCCACACACAAATTCAATAAGTCTCCCAGATCCTCAAGCGCCATGCACTCCCCCTCACCATCAATATACGCCTCCTGTCCCCCACACATATCCTCTACGATCTGATTCCTTTCCTCCATCTGCTCCTATTCCTTGAACATATCCACCTCCCGCCACCTTGATCCCCTTTATCCCCTGCTTGCTCCTCTGCTCTCCAACCCCTGCCCTCTGCTATGTCTTCACCGTTGTGTCCCCCTACTCTCCGCCTCTACACCCTTCATCTTCTTTCCCAAGGTGGCTTCTGTCGACTCCCCCACCCAGATGATACCCTCTCTCCCTCCATTTATCCCTCCTATCAACTCTGATCCTCACCTGCCCCTCCCTTCCTCTGTTCTTTTCCTGGGCTCACTCTCCCCCATTCCATCCTGGTTTTTCCCCTCCTACCCTCTCACTGTCTCTCTTCTCTCCTCTGAATCCTTTTGCTATCCCCTACACTACCTTTCCCACTCCTTCTCGCATCTGCCCAGCCCCCCCCCTCTCTATTTTTCTATTTCCCCTCCATCGGCTCCCCCATTTTTTCCTTTTCTCTCTTCCTCCCCTTTCTCCCCTTCATCGGTCAGGGTCCTCCCTCCCGCCCCTTTCCCAACAACCTCAGCAAGGCCAACCACTTCGCTTCCCACCTTCCTGAGGTCTTGTCCATCCCTGATGATCCCCACTTTGGTTATTCTCTTTTCCCCATGGTCATGGAATGTGCTGATACCTCGGTCGCTCAACTTGCTCCTAGTCTCCAGTACTTGAGGCAGTTGCTCCCCCTCCGACATCAACACTCAAATCACAGCGCAAGATATCGAACTTCTCCTCCAGTCCAAACGCAACACGGCCCCTGGTCACGACTGTGTCACCTACGACCACCTTAGAGAAAGCCCCTTCGCCTTCCTGACTGTCCTTGCCCATAACGTCATCCTCTCTACAGGCTTCTACCCCGATCTGTGGAAGACTTCCCGCCAATGCAGTTCCCTTTTGTACCTTGTGTACGCGATACTTCCACCATCTGTACATGTGCATATCGCATGCCATGACTGTTGTCACTCTGGTGCAATATGAACTGAACTGCAGTCTCGACACGTCTGTACATACACAGGGTGTTACAAAAAGGTACGGCCAAACTTTCAGGAATTATTCCTCACACACAAAGAAAGAAAATATGTTATGTGGACATATGTCCGGAAACGCTTACTTTCCAAGTTAGAGCTCATTTTATTGCTTTTCTTCAAGTCACATTAATCATGGAATGCAAACACACAGCAGCAGAACGTACCAGCGTGACTTCAAACACTTTGTTGCAGGAAATGTTCAAAATATCCTCCGTTAGCGAGGATACATACAACCACCCTCCGTCGCATGGAATCCCTGATGCACTGATGCAGCCCTGGAGAATGGCGTATTGTATCACAGCCGTCCACAATACGAGCACGAAGAGTCTCTACATTTGGTACCGGGGTAGCTTTCAAATGCCCCCATAAATGAAAGTCAAGAGGGTTGAGGTCAGGAGAGCGTAGAGGCCATGGAATTGGTCCGCCTCTACCAATCCATCGGCACCAAATCTGTTGTTGGGAAGCGTACGACCACTTCGACTGAAATGTGCAGGAGCTCCATCGTGCATGAACCACATGTTGTGTTGTACTTATAAAGGCACATGTTCTAGCAGCACAGGTAGAGTATCCCATATGAAATCATGATAACGTGCTCCATTGAGCGTAGGTGGAAGAACATGGGGTCCAATCAAGACATCACCAACAATGCCTGCCCAAACGTGCACAGAAAATCTGTGTTGATGACGTGATTGCACAATTGCGCGCGGATTCTCGTCAGCCCACACATGTTGATTGTGAAAATTTACAATTTGATCACGTTGCAATGAAGCCTCATCCGTAAAGTGAACATTCGCACTGAAATGAGGATTGACACATTGTTGGATGAACTATTCACAGAAATGTACACGTGGAGGCCAATCAGCTGCTGATAGTGCCAGCACATGCTGTACATGGTACAGAAACAACTGGTTCTTACGTAGCACTCTCCATATAGTGACGTGGTCAACGTTACCTTGTACAGCAGCAACTTCTCTGAAGCTGACATTAGGGTTATCGTCAACTGCACGAAGAATTGCCTCGTCCATTGCAGGTGTCCTCGTCGTTCTACGTCTTCCCCAGTCGCGAGTCATAGGCTGGAATCTTCCGTGCTCCCTAAGACGGCGATCAATTGCTTCGAACGACTTACTGTCGGGACACCTTCGTTCTGGAAATCTGTCTCGATACAAAAGTACCGCGCCACGGCTATTGCCCCGTGCTAATCCATACGTCAAATGGGCATCTGCCAACTCCGCATTTGTAAACATTGCACTGACTGCAAAACCATGTTCGTGATGAACACTAACCTGTTGATGCTACGTACTGATGTGCTTGATGCTAGTACTGTAGAGCAATGAGTCTCATGTCCACACAAGCACCGAAGTCAACATTACCTTCCTTCAATTGGGCCAACTGGCGGTGAATCGAGGAAGTACAGTACATACTGACGAAACTAAAATGAGCTCTAACATGCAAATTAAGCGTTTCCGGACACATGTCCACATAACATCTTTTCTTTATTTGTGTGTGAGGAATGTTTCCTGAAAGTTTGGCCGTACCTTTTTGTAACACACTGTATAGCAGATGTGTTAGGATTGTCTGATTTAGTATTGGTAGTTGTTGTATTGTCTTTAGCCGCTTTTATATCGTCTCATTGTCTCTGCAGAGCTGTAGCATGGGAAGAAAGGAGAGAATGTTGGTTGGTGGCCAGTGTTGTCGTTCTATAACTCAAACTGCACACAATTAGTAATTGGGTTCTTTATTCATAAACAAAGAGCTACTTAACTTTACTTTTCCTTGTGCTGTGGTACAAGCTCTCTTCTGTATAGTCCCTGCAGTCTCACTGCTGTTGAAGTAGAAGTCCGGAATCTTCACTACAAGGCTGCTATGTGCTGCGTGTCTCTGCGCCGGAGGCTAAGTCTGTGGCTCCATTTCGGTGACACGCTGGGACTCGACGGCGTACAGACTCTAAGTAACTGGCGTGACAGGCTCGAGTTAACTGGCTAAACTCGGCGTAACTGAACTAACTGGGCCTCCAGTCCGCGACGGCGATTCTGAATATTGGCGGCTGAGAGGACGTTGGTGGTACGTTTCCAGCGGGTGTTGTCATTGGCCTCCATTGATACTCTCGTGTCCTCTATGCCCCACGATGTGCTGGCGCCAGCATCTTTATCATTAATTTTCCTTACATTGTCTGTTGTGTCCGTTATTTTCATTACTTGTTTTTCGAGTATGTTGCCCATCTTGTGAACAGCTTTGTTATTATATTAAATTGAAACCTCAGGATGTTCCAGAAGTCTTCGAGGATAGGAGTGACAACGAACGAGAAACGGCCCCGAAATGCATCTTCAGCACCAGGTGGCCGGCCCGCCGCCATACCGGAAGACGACGGCCGTTGGCTGTGGGTGACCCTGCGGCCGCTGCTGGCGGTGTCTGCGCTGGTGGGCGCCGTGCCGGGCAGAGCCTGCGAAAGGCCCCTGGTCGCCGCCTGCAGGTGCGGCCACACGCTAGCCGTGGCCGCGGTGCTCCTGCTGCTGACAGGGCGCTCGGCGGCGCGCAAGGTGGCCGACATTTCAGGCGCGGGCGGCAACCGCAGCCTGCTCGTGCCCTCCGCGCTCAGCTACTCTTCGATGGCCGCCACCGGCTGCGCCTCCCTGGTTTCGCTGCTCGCCGCCAGGGGTACCACATTCGCCGCCGTCGTGTCGAACATCGGACGCTCCGACGCAGCGCCCGGAGCCGAAGTCTCTAGAGGCAGACGCAGGGTTGCGGTCGCCGTCAACTTGGCTCTGGCCGCGATACTTTCGCAGCTCGTCGTCTGCCTCGCTTGCTTCCTTAACATGCAGGATTACCCGAAGGCGACGACGGCTGCCGTAGATTTCTTGCTGTCCCTAATCTCCCTGCAGTTCTTCGCGCTTACCCTGGCTCTGAAACAGTAATTTGTGTCGCTCAACGCAGCACTCGTAAAATCCTTTTCGGCAAACTACACCGTAGAGGAACATATCGTAATACACGCTCACAATCCTTTCCCAGCACGATCTCGTGGACCGCATCGTACTGTGGTGCTGATTAGTAAGCTACAATCCCTTAGAACTGCTCACAGGTGGCTGACTAGGCTGAGCGCTTCTTTGAATGGTATATACAGTGTTTCGATTACAGCAGCAGTGTTGCAGACTTTAGTATCGACAACTAATATTCAGTTTCACGTTCTTTGGCGTTTGCTGAACGACCAGGAAGCGCCCCTTTTGTACCTCGCCATCAGCGTCTGCCTCGTTGTGTTCGTACTGCTGAAAGTAGCGTGCGCGGCCGTCACCTGTCACTCTACTTCTGCCGAAGCTTCCAAGACCGCTAGGCTCGCAGAGGAGATGCTACTCCTTAACGATACTGGTGAGAAGACTTACTTTCTAATTAAAGTGATGCACTATAATCACGAACTGAAATGCATTAACTCGTCAATGAAGGTCAATCTCCCTGTAAAATATTGCAATTCTGGAAAAGTTTTTTTGGTACCGTTGATTTTCATAAACTCTTGTCGATTAAATTAAACTATTTAATAATGTTTGGAGGTAGAAATCTCACCTTATGGCTACAATGGCGATGCCAAAAACGAGTAACGAAAGTACACACAACACTTGCAAAAAATGTGAACCAGGTCCTCGCCGGGTTCTGAAGGCCCAAAGGACGTCTACCAGACGCCATGTCATCCTCTGCCTTGCGGCGTCACGCAGAAGCGGTGTGGAGGGGCATGTAGTCAGCACATCGTTCTCCCAGCCATTTTGCAGACTCTCCACGGGGTGGAGCCGCTACTACTCTGTCACGTAGCTCCTTAGCTCCTCATTTGGCATCACGACACTGACTGCACCCCATACGAGTCCTCCCACGTAGGAAATATCCTTGGCAGTACCAGGAATCGAACCTGTGTCCTCTACAGCGCAGCAATCTAGGATGACCGCTCTGCTATGGTGGCGGACTGAGACTGTAAAGAGCAACTTTAATAACTACGTGTACTTTCAGCGAATGGTTTCTGGACTGCAATTGTAGCCTGAAGATGAGATTTCTAACTCGGATCATGTGTCATTATTAAATAATTAAATTACCAAAATTTTTGAATGGTAGCGGTCTGTGAAAGACCTTTTCATATTTTTCAAACAGTCACGGCCAATTAACAGTCAATACGGATTTAAATTGCTGTTTACTTTTGCTTTCAGAACCAGAACAGTACTCTGTTCTAGATCGGAGGACACGAGTGGCCAAATTCAAAAGTACAATACCAGATCAGATACGTCAAGCGTCTTGCCTGTTTTTCCATTTGCTTCACCATTTCACCCACATGTACTATTTGTGCTTTCTCATCTCTTTTTATTTCCTTGCATTTCAGTTGCTAATCTTTCTCCATTATTTGTCACTCTTTCTCTGACCAGTCAGTATCTTCTGTACATTGATTCCTTTTGTACTTTTGTCAGAAATTTCAGGAAGCCGTGACAACTCACATTTGACAGCAACATATTGAGAAAATGCGCCAATGTTTATGAGACTGACATGTCTTGTATTCTACATGTTGACTACTGATATGTTACCATTATTATTCGTATAACAGTAAACATAGCAAATTAGTTCACTATGCTGGAATTCGAATTGTATTACTAGTCACTTTCCAAGCGTCCAGGAGCTCCTTGATGAATCAGCAGATGGTTCATCCACAGCAAAGTACAGTGGCTTTTTGTAGCTGCTAGATGGATATGTTATCAGTGCCAATGGTTTTCGAGTGCCCACTAAGATCCTTTGGCACTGTTAACAGTGTGCCGAGAACCACTGGCACATAATTTACTGGTCTACGCCAGAGTACATGTAATTCGATTTTCAAGACCTTGTATCTGGCAAGATCCGCAAATTGTTTATCTTCGATGCTATCACCTGGGACCGCAATGTTATTGATCCATACTTTATATTTCTCTACAGTTGTGTTATCTGGCGTAACGTGCTCCAGCATTCGACCTGTCTTAAGTCAGAAGTCCCACAGTAATTTAGCATGTGTGGTCTTGACAACTTTTTCTGCCTTATTTTGCCACTAGTTCCTTGTCATTTGTAGACACTGACTTTCTGACGGTTTGTTACATTTCAGCAAAAGTCAGTTCTTCAGTTTCCTTCTTCAGAGTTTCTTTCCTCTGCCAAGACCAGGTTTTTTCCTTACCTGTTTTACCTTCAGTCTTCTCCAAAAGCTGTTCATGCAACGCTCTATTCCCCAGACTCGTTTCAGCATTGGAGGACAGCTCTCTGGGTTTGACTAATAGTGTGCTGTACGCTGAGAAGCTTTATGTTGTCGACTTCAGTCAGAGCTGATTCTTTACTATCTTTCACATAGACTGCCACTGTATGCTTCTTCCAATTTCTGCTTCGCTTGCAAGCGTTCTCTGCTGACTGCTTTTTTTCTTTTTTTTCTTTTTTTTTTTTTTGGGGTGACCACAGCTTGTGGATGGCATTGCAGGCTGGAGTAAATGTTGAATGGTCATGAGTTTAATTGTTTGCCTGCATTATGAATGGTTATGAGTTTTATTGCTTCTATGTCCAGATCATTCAGCTCTACTTGTGTTGAGTCCACAATGTCTGTAATGTACCTGTTGTCAGGTATGGCACAGGTGTTGAGTGCCTTGATGGTGCTGCGGAAGAGATTAGAAGGGGAGCTTGTCGTGTGTTGACTGAGGCAATTCCACCCAAGTGTAACATTACAGCAGCTTAGGCTGCTGCTTTACGTTCACTCATAATAGATTCTGATATTGTTATTTTACCTGCGGACAAGGGAAATGCCACGGTTTTGTTGAACAAGCACGATCACATTCGAAAGATGCAGTGTCTACTTTCTGATTCGGCGTATCGCAAAATCGGTGCTGACCCTACTAAGAGTGTGGCGAGAAAGACTAATAACTTCGTGAAGGAAAGTTCTTTGTCACAGGAGACTATCAAGAGTCTTAATTCTTACTGTGCTGTACCACCTAGATTGTATGGCCTCAGTAAGGTCCATATAGAGGCTGTCCCATTGAGGCCTATTGTTTCTAATATTGGTGCTTCGACATATCGTGTAGTTAAACATCTTGCTAGTTTGTTGAGCTCACTAGTAGGTAGGTATGAACACCACATTCTCTTTTCACTCGCGGTCCTCTCTCTGATACGTTGCAGCTAATTTAGGTTATGTTTGGTGTCGAGTTAACAAATTTGTTTCGAGATGTGCTGACTTCCAGTTACTTTTTATTCAATGGTCAGTACTACGAACAGACTGATGGAGTTGCAATGGGAAGCCCGTTGTCACCTATTGTGGCCAATTTGTTCATGGAGGAGTTTGAGGAACGTGCATTGGAGTCAGCGACCTTGAAACCTGCGTGTTTTTGCAGATATGTAGACGATATTTTTGTTGTTTGGCCTCATGGTAGTGAGAATTCACCCATGTTTTTCGAACACTTGAATTAAATCCACCCGAATATTCAGTTCGCTATGGAGGTGTAAAAGAATGGATGCCTTCCCTTCCTTGATGTGTTGGTCAGAAGGAAGACTGATGGTACGTTGGGACATTCTGTTTATAGGAAGCCTGCTCACACTGACTTGTCATCATCCAGCTCAGTATGAAGGAGTACTTCGTATCTTGGTTCACAGGGCCCATGTTATGTCGGACCCTGAAAGTTTGGCAGCTGAGCTATCACAACTCGAAGTCACCTTTCGTCAGAATGATTCATATGATGTGAAATGTGTTTTTAGACCACCTTCTAAGATTAAGACTCTGTTGGCGTCGTAAAAGATGATCTTGGTTTGCGTAAGGCTGGTGTCTATCGTATTCCTTGCAGTTGTGGAATGTCAAATATTGGTCAGACAATCAGGACTGTGGAAGACCGGTGTATTGAACAAAAGCGTCACACACGCTTACAACAGAAGAGCAAATCCGCTATTGTTGAACATTGCTTGACACCGGTCATCCTATGAAATACAACAACACGGAGATTCTGGCTTGCACGTCCAGCTATTAGGATAGTGTTATTAAGGGAGCTGTTGAAATCAAACTATCAAGCAACCTTATAAACAGAGATGGTGGATTTTGATTAAATGCTGCTTGGAATCCGGCTCTGTCTCTCTTCAGAAAAGAGAGGGACAGAATTTGTGCTACCACACCTGTTGATTAATAGTCACTATCGATATTTCTGTTGTTGGTTATCTTTGGTTGTGTGTTGACTCTGCGGTTACTTGTTCTGTGTGTGGTATCTTCCTTATTTCTTCTCTGTGAACGGAGGTGTTAAATTCCCTTGCACATTGCTTCCTCCTTGCAGTTGTGCCTTAAGAATGGCACGGTGTGCTCCTGTCGAATTATCGACGGTGGTCGACGACGTCACCCAGCAGCAAACCCATAAGTTATTTGAACATTCAATTCGCCGGGAAAAGTTAAGGTCTCACATTGTTTAACTCTACGGGGGGAAACGTATCGTTGCTTGCGGAAGTTGGATAAACTTCGCAGCTCTAGAGTAAGGTTGGAATGTGCCTTATCGATTTTACTGAAGTGTCGAAATCATAGTGTGGTTCCAACGTTTGATAAGGTTATGCATCATATTAATTCTACTGCCGCCAATTGCATCAAGCAATGTGCTGGTTTAGCTCTTGTTCGTGAAAGGATCCACTATACTCGCTGTCAATTAGATTTTGTTTCTAAGGAATTGTTTCAGTTCTATTTAATGATGGCGTCTAATGTTTCTGAATTTTCTTGGGATTGCGTGGACGGTGCATATTGGTCGCAGTCTGACTGGGAATTTCAATCTGTAACTGCTCGTCATTCGGCGAAGTTAGAACGTTTCTTTGGCTCAGTGTCTAATTATAATTCTTGACGTTCTGTGATCAGTCTCAAGGAGAAAACGTTTGAAGACGCAGCTTTGTAGAAAAAAAACAAAAGGAAGCAGTTGTTATAATTTTCCGCTTTACCTAAATTATAAATCGTCATGAAACCTTTCAAAGTTACTTTTATTGATTAAAAAGGTAAGCAAACATTTTCTTAGTTAGAAAAACTCTACTTTATATTTAAACATGGTACTTTACCATCGGCTCCGAACTTGGTTCAACAAGATTCCAGTTTTTACCATTCCATCAGAAAATAGATTTTGCCAAATACTCATTGATAGGAACGCTTACTTCTTCCCAGTGACGCCAATCTCCAATCTAGCAAATGAGATTCAGCTTGAAGATAAATGCCAGGAAATGGTGGATGAAGAAGAAATTCAAGGACCAAGTTACATATTTCTGTGTGCCAGACTTGCTCAGTTACAAACTGTCGGGCAATGAAGCAGAATAATCTCTATGGTAGGTATTATACCTTAAGACAACAAAAAAAAGTGTTCATTACCTTACGAGCTGCCGAAACGATCCTTGCCTTCTTGGGTACATTCTCCCTGACTTTTGTGTATTCACTGCTGTTTGATCACTATCCATAGTTATGGGTCCAGTTTTTACACAAAGAAACGAATCGACGCAGGAGCGTCCTGTGGAACGCTGTTAAACTTGCCAAACATTGCGTTGGAACATTCTTTCGAATGGATCTTTGGTCAAGTCAGCAATGGCGACGACCAAGGCGTACACACCTCGTTTATTTTAAATTTTCGTGCGGGATATTGGATACTCTTTCATTTGACACGGTCATAGTCCATACTCTTTCACTCTGCTCTCTTGTAATAGGATTTAATGAGTTCTTTATGAGTGATGTCCTCTTTGGTGGCCTTAACTGGTCCAGCGGAGCGATTTCACCTTCTGCGCTTCTGAAGTCACGTTTAATGTGATTAACTGAAAAATAAATGGTATTTAAAGTGGGTAAAATGTCTCTTTAACGTTGTCCTGCTCAGCTGTAACTTCCCACCACTGTAATTTACATGAAAGTGGTTAATTGCAATATAACATGTTTTTTATTTAATATTATTTTTTTCGCAGCAGTTGCTGTTGTAGTCTTCAGTCCAAAGACTCGTTTGATGCAGCTTTCCACACTAGTCTAGGCTTTATACTAGGGATATTCGGAAAGTAAGTTCCGATTGGGCAGGAAATTGACACCACTGTTACAATCTAATAAAGCTTGGCACATATGTGTTCGACAGTGTCTCTAGTATGACTGTCGATTGCATCACTTTGTTCTTTTCAGTTATGAGCGCATGATAAGCACATAAAGATGCGTAGAAAATTCTCCCGCTAAGTATGAGGTCCTGGTGAAAGATTTCGCCTGATGTTATGCAGCCCACATTACAGTATTTTCACACGGTTCCTACTTCGTGACATTTCTCGGTCGCAATCTGCAACGGAAATGAAAATACTCCTGCAGCGTTTTCGATAGGAAGTACTTCTTCACCAGCACTACAGCCCGTAATTGGTTCCCTCGGTGTTTCATCTCTGCTCAGATTATCTACTGGCTATGAAGACATTTTTGCAGAGACAACGAGCTACAGATGAGTGTAGAGAATTGGTGGGAAGCACAGGCGGTTGCCTTCTATGACGAGGGTACGGGAAAGTTGGTACTACGCTACGACAGATGTCTTAAGTCGGAGTGGTGACTATGTAGAGCAGTGGCTGGACGCTGTAGGCAACTGTTGCAGATAAAATATTTCTCTTTATCACAGTAGTTTCCATTTCGCGATCACTCGGAACTTACTTTCCGATTAGCCCTAGTATAACTACTGCGACAGAACCTATATCAGCCTGGTTACTAATCCATGCCTTGGCCTTCCTTTATTACTTTTACACCCAACACTCCCTTCCACTACGAAATTCACAATCGGTATGCATGGTACAGCACTCGTACGTAATATGTTCCAAAACGCCGAGCATAAAAACGGGAATTTCCCGGGCTTATACATCGGCTTCTATTCTTGATGAAAAGGTACGAGCAAGTATTTGGGATAGCCCTTTGGCTATGGACTATTTGTATACCCAACAGAAGGATCGTCCTGTTGTCACTATTCTACAGTACGGACTCAAGGTACGAATATTACACACTTCTTACTGCTTAGGCAATGAAGCAAATCGGTTGGTTCTTTTTGCATTTGATGTAGTCTAAGGTGGGTTTTATGGGACTTATTGAGGCACCGTTAGTTCAGGTGTAGTTGCTTGTAAAACACCACAATAAAGGGATTTCTAATAATACTTTCGCCGTTACCAACGGACCAAAACCCAGACGAGGATTCCATGGATATGTACAGCAAGTGACTGAAGTTTTTACGATTTGTTTCTAATTTCCCGTTCTCTAAACATCTTCAAAATTACCAGTTTCCAAGACACAGATGTTCAAAGTTACACTACTTCCACACGTAAAATTCGGTATGAGCCGAAATCTAAGTACCAAATAACACCAGCAACGTTATTCAATTTTAACGGCATATTCACTAGGCGTTTGTCTAGAAGAAGCATATTCCCGTTTTCAAAAATCGTAATCCGTTATGGAGAAACACCCCCCAAAACTCGTTTTTTGGTTATCAAAACCCAACCGTGAATTCAGAGACGCCTAGGTACAGCAAATGGCTGTAATTGTTACGATACGTTTCTAAGATTCCGATCTCCGAACAACGTTGAAGAAAATTTTCCTTATATCTTTATCAGTTTCCGAGATAGAGAGATTCGAAGTTACCCTACTTGTAGACGTAAAATACGCAAGCAAAATCCTCTGTGAGGCTAACACGTAGTTCATAAAGTGACGTAGCACAAACAAATATGCTGTATCATCTGGGAACCCAGTGTTGCAGTATTGAAGCACATGCAAGAAGTTTTTGCACGTAAAAACCGGTATAAGGTGTAAAATTAGTTTTGAGTTATTTCTATTTCGTATAAGTAAACTACTTAAATTTTACAGAGCAATAGATTTCTTTTCGTGCGTATCACATGCCCTGCTGCAGCAGGGAAAAGAAGGGAACCAGAGGGAAAAGCTCATCTGAAATGTGAACATATTCCTGTTTATTTAAAAGACTCTGGCTGATAAGTGGGGTACCAGCTGCCTCATTCTACATTCCACAGTACCTTCAAATTTTCCCAAAAATTTTGGCATGCGAACATACACTCCTGGAAATTGAAATAAGAACACCGTGAATTCATTGTCCCAGGAAGGGGAAACTTTATTGACACATTCCTGGGGTCAGATACATCACATGATCACACAGACAGAACCACAGGCACATAGACACAGGCAACAGAGCATGCACAATGTCGGCACTAGTACAGTGTATATCCACCTTTCGCAGCAATGCAGGCTGCTATTCTCCCATGGAGACGATCGTAGAGGTGCTGGATGTAGTCCTGTGGAACGGCTTGCCATGCCATTTCCACTGGGCGCCTCAGTTGGACCAGCGTTCGTGCTGGACGTGCAGACTGCGTGAGACGACTTTTCATCCAGTCCTAAACATGCTCAATGGGGGACAGATCCGGAGATCTTGCTGGCCAGGGTAGTTGACTTACACCTTCTAGAGCACGTTGGGTGGCACGGGATACATGCGGACGTGCATTGTCCTGTTGGAACAGCAAGTTCCCTTGCCGGTCTAGGAATGGTAGAACGATGGGTTCGATGACAGTTTGGATGTACCGTGCACTATTCAGTGTCCCCTCGACGATCACCAGTGGTGTACGGCCAGTGTAGGAGATCGCTCCCCACACCAATATGCCGGGTGTTGGCCCTGTGTGCCTCGGTCGTATGCAGTCCTGATTGTGGCGCTCACCTGCACGGCGCCAAACACGCATACGACCATCATTGGCACCAAGGCAGAAGCGACTCTCATCGCTGAAGACGACACGTCTCCATTCGTCCCTCCATTCACGTCTGTCGCGACACCACTGGAGGCGGGCTGCACGATATTGGGGCGTGAGCGGAAGACGGCCTAACGGTGTGCGGGACTGTAGCCCAGCTTCATGGAGACGGTTGCGAATGGTCCCCGCCGATACCCCAGGAGCAACAGTGTTCCTAATTTGCTGGGAAGTGGCGGTGCGGTCCCCTACGGCACTGCGTAGGATCCTACGGTCTTGGCGTGCATCCGTGCGTCGCTGCGGTCCGGTCCCAGGTCGACGGGCACGTGCACCTTCCGCCGACCACTGGCGACAACATCGATGTACTGTGGAGACCTCACGCCCCACGTGTTGAGCAATTCGGCGGTACGTCCACCCGGCCTCCCGCATGCCCACTATACGCCCTCGCTCAAAGTCCGTCAACTGCACATACGGTTCACGTCCACGCTGTCGCGGCATGCTACCAGTGTTAAAGACTGCGATGGAGCTCCGTATGCCACGGCAAACTGGCTGACACTGACGGCGGCGGTGCACAAATGCTGCGCAGCTAGCGCCATTCGACGGCCAACACCGCGGTTCCTGGTGCGTCCGCTGTGCCGTGCGTGTGATCATTGCTTGTACAGCCCTCTCGCAGTGTCCGGAGCAAGTATGGTGGGTCAGACACACCGGTGTCAATGTGTTCTTTTTTCCATTTCCGGGAGTGTATAACCACTTTTTTATGCTGAGTGACTAGAAGACAGTGTCAGTGGCAAAGAGACGAAAAGTAATAAGTACTGTAACATAACAAGGGAGACAGTGGCAGTGTGGGTGAAAGAGAGGGACACAGTGGCAGCGGACGTGGCTGACAGTGACAGGAAAGTGCTAGAAGAGTGAAGGAGACAGTGCCGAGGGGTTCGGCGGAGGGGGGTGTGGGGGTGGTGAGGAGGAATGAAGAGAGAGAAAAATGGAAGTGTATGAGAGACAGTGACAATGAGAGACAGGGTATATGACGATGACAACGAGGAAAAAGGGCATAGCCATACTGAGAAGAGACAGCAGCTGTAGGAAGGAAGGAATGAAACACTAGCAGTAAGAGAGACGAAGAGGGGGACACTGACAGTGAAGAGACTTTAATAGTAGGGCAGAATGAGGGGAGTGTGTCTGTGACACATGACACAATGATAGAAAGATAGGAAGAAATAATGACAATGAATTGGGCTGAATGAGTGAGTGACAGTGGGTAACTGGGAGTGGATGGGCATGAGAGACTTACAGCTATGGACTTGAGGGTGTGAGTGAGTTACAGTTAGAGGAGCTAGTGCAAGTTTGAGGTGATCTGCATGTTAAAAAAGCGGGATTATGTTTGCGTGCTAAAATTATTGAGGAATATGTTTAAAGTTGCTGAGACAGGCAGAATGAAACTCCACTTTTGAGTCATCGGGTTTTAAATAAACAGCAATATATTCGCGTTTTTTGTGCTTCAATAGGAGCATTTTTTGCTGATTCACTGTTGCTTCAGGAAGTATTGCTGCATCCCCTTTTCTAGTCGAGTTGTGCCACAAATTTCTTTCCTTCTCTCATTCGATTTGTTATCTGATGTACACATCTAACCTTCAGCATTCTTCTGTAGTACCACATTTCAAAAGTGACTACAAGAATCACGCTTACTAATGTTCAGGATCTCGTTTTACCAGAATTATCAGATTTTTCTAGTGACCCTCGGATACTGAGGACCAAACTGGAGCCTTACCTTCACAGCTTACTGACAGGACTATATTCCCCACGAAGACGACCCAAATTCAGCATCACTGTTGTTAAACTCTGACGAATATATATATATATATATATATATATATATATATATATATATATATATATATATATATAGGGTTGGAAAATTAATATTGGCACAGAGAATAATAATTCATGCGCCTTAGGGTAGACACACAGTTTACATCATCCACCCAGGGGACAGAGGGCGTAAGTTGAGCTGCTTGTCTTAAAGTACACGAAATATTTTCTGGGTCAGTGGTGTGCACCACGTTCGAAGGTGGTCCAGTTCGGAATTGTTCCGTACATCCATATCTACTAAACCTCATTAGGCAGTGACCCTTGTGGCCAATACCGTTGCATGGCAATAAATGCTCTCTCCCTGACTCTTACGCGTACATACTCCAGTGGCGACGCAGAACTGTTCATTGTTACTGCAGCATGATTTTGTAATATTTGGCAAAGTGGCGGATGATTGTTCCCTTTCTGTCGCCATGCGGAAGGTCACCTCATTCCCTCCATACATTTTACTCTTTCTCTCTCTCTCTCTCTCTCTCCCTCTTTGTGCAGAAATACCTGCCGTCGTGAAGTGTGCCATACTGCCACACCAGTACCAGTGAAAGTGAAAATTTGATCGTAACGGGTCCACGGATGGGTCTGTCATGTTTGGTGTGCCCTGTAGTGATTTTATGATGAAGCTGGCTTATTTTTGTGTACGACCATCTTCCTGCTGTCAGAATCCCCAGCAGTAGATACGCAGCATGTGGCTAGTAACTGCCGCGTGGAGTGGCCGTGCAGTTTGAGACGCCGTATCACGGATTGCTCGGCCCCTTCCGCCGGAGGTATGAGTCCTCCCTCGGGCATGCGTGTGTGTGTGTTGTTCTTAGCGTAAGTTAGTTTAAGTAGTGTGTAACTCTAGTGACCGATGACATCAGTAGTTTGGTCCTTTAGGAATTCACACACATTTGAACTTTTGGCTGGTAAATTCTCTTCCGCTGGCAACGCATCACAAAAATACTGAGCTTACAACTTACCTGGACTCGTAGGTACAGCTGGTTAAAGACCCGAGCTACACAAGTGACCACTTGGGGAGCCTAGCTGACAAGTGGCGCCAGAGGTGCACAGGGGCGAAACTTTTATAAAGGTTGTCTCATAATTAGTAGCCAATCTAACACTGATTAAAACATACTAGAATAGTAGCGCGTATGTTCCAGAAAACATAGAGCCGTTATTGAGCTGAATGCAAGTCATGTGAAGCTGACACCCTTCTTTCCAAAAATATACCCAGTTCTTCATAGGTGTACCATAGTTCTAGAGTTCTCTGTATAAAATTTAAATAGCTGTGCAGAACTTCGCGAAAGAAACAATAATACTTGGTGAAATTTTACTCCTGTAAGAAAAATTGAGAAATCTACGAAAAAAATAATAATCACAATTCTCAATAGCTCTCCAAGAGTTCTACAGAAAACCCTAAAGACGTTTTTTGTTCAGATAATAGTTTATGAGATAATTGCAATAATGAGGGACCTATTTCTACAGTCGTGTGAAGTTGGCACCCAGCTTTCGAGATATATACTGAGAGCTTGGAACTTGACGTAGTCTGTTGCCTCCGCTTACTAGAAGGAGTCCCAGCTAATACTTAGCAGCCGATATTATAAGTTGTTTGTAGACTTAATGAACATTTTTGAATGATTTAATTAATGTATTTGAACAACATCTGTTACAGCTCAGGAACGCACGGATGCACGCCAAGACCATAGGATCCTACGCAGTGCCGTAGGGGACCGCACCGCCACTTCCCAGCAAATTAGGGACACTGTTGCTCCTGGGGTATCGGCGAGGACCATTCGCAACTGTCTCCATGAAGCTGGGCTACGGTCCCGCACACCGTTAGGCCGTCTTCCGCTCACGCCCCAACATCGTGCAGCCCGCCTCCAGTGGTGTCGCGACAGGCGTGAATGGAGGGACGAATGGAGACGTGTCGTCTGCAGCGATGACAGTCGCTTCTGCCTTGGTGCCAATGATGGTCGTATGCGTGTTTGGCGCCGTGCAGGTGAGCGCCACAATCAGGACTGCATACGACCGAGGCACACAGGGCCAACACCCGGCATCATGGTGCGGCGAGCGATCTCCTACACTGGCCGTACACCACTGGTGATCGTCGAGGGGACACTGAATAGTGCACGGTACATCCAAACCGTCATCGAACCCATCGTTCTACCATTCCTAGACCGGCAAGGGAACTTGCTGTTCCAACAGGACAATGCACGTCCGCATGTATCCCGTGCCACCCAACGTGCTCTAGAAGGTGTAAGTCAACTACCCTGGCCAGCAAGATCTCCGGATCTGTCCCCCATTGAGCATGTTTGGGACTGGATGAAGCGTCGTCTCACGCGGTCTGCACGTCCAGCACGAACGCTGGTCCAACTGAGGCGCCAGGTGGAAATGGCATGGCAAGCCGTTCCACAGGACTACATCCAGCATCTCTACGATCGTCTCCATGGGAGAATAGCAGCCTGCATTGCTGCGAAAGGTGGATATACACTGTACTAGTGCCGACATTGTGCATGCTCTGTTGCCTGTGTCTATGTGCCTGTGGTTCTGTCAGTGTGATCATGTGATGTATCTGACCCCAGGAATGTGTCAATAAAGTTTCCCCTTCCTGGGACAATGAATTCACGGTGTTCTTATTTCAATTTCCAGGAGTGTATATTCCTCGAAAGTAGGGTGGCAACTTCATCAGGCTCGAGTATGTGGTTACTAGCCCCCACAGCAGCTTTAAATATTGTCCTAGTTAGCAGAAATGTGTCCATCTTCGCTGCGTGGTTGACTGCCATGTTGAGGTCACAGGCTCGGTTCCCAGTACTGCCGAAGGCTTTTCCTGGACCAGGACATTTATCCTTTAGCCTCGTGGTGTCAATTGAGGAACTACTAGCCGTGTCAACAGCTCGTGAAACAGACAACGACAAGGAGGGCAGTGAACTACCACCACCCCCAATAACTCATCTTGATGACGCTGTTGGCTGGTGGGTGACAAAATTCTCGATTTGGCCCAGTTGTCCAGAACAGTGGTCCTTAGTATAAATGTATTTGGAACGTAAATTTTTCGATTAATTTTCTGCCTAATTAATGTCAAATTTCCCGCAAGGAATATGTTAGTAAGAAATTCAGCATCAGTGCAGTACATCACAAATTGTAATTTTCTATACACTCACACCCATTAATGAAGGTGTTTTATGTGTCGTTCTTATATGACTTTATTAATAACATAGGCCTTTTTCGTAACATACAAATTTATATTTTCTTTTTCAGTTGCATACACAAAAATTTTGATTGTTTTATCAATTTCCAGCTATTTGGATGGATGTTTGTAACTAACTCCTTGCTCTTGAAATTCTTCAAATGTAACAAACAACCTACACAGTTAAAAATGTTTTTTATTTGAAAGTATCTTTTATTTTTTTGTACCACTTTTTTCGAAGGAAAGTGAAATAATTGTAGATTATGGGGGGAAAAACTTGCATGATTAAATAAGCAACAGAAATTACATATTTTCATTCTTTCCATTCAGTTTTGTGGACAGCACTTATTTATTGAAACTAGAACAGTACAGTGGGGTATTTATTTCAAAATCTCAGTTGTTTTCTTAAAAAGAAATTGATTAATTCTGGTTTCAATACTTAGTTCTGGAATAAGATTAAGAAATATATTTTTGTTACGGTGCACTACTTATACACTATTTATTATAGAGAAAAAACAGCAGCGGGAAGCGTTAAATGATTCGTCACCTGTGTAGAAAACTGTGTCCTAACCTGCGCTGCTCGCAGGGTTAAGCAGATTGTTGATAAAACCTTACATCTGTTGATAAAATCTTCATAGTTCGTATGAAACTGTAAGTTCCTTAACTTAGTTTCAGAAGAACACATTGTTGGGTGCTTAACATTACTGTATCCTGAACTGTTCTACATTACTTGCGTGGTTGTACTGTGCAGCCCGAGGCAGTGAGGTGGTCTCTCGCCAGCTACGAGACCTGTCTCGGGAGGTGCGGCTAAGACCGGTATGCTTCAACGCGTGCTCGCTGTTCCACGTGGACGCCAGACTGCTGACCACCATGGCGGCCTCCATAGCCACGTACACCACCATACTGCTCCAGTTCGTCGTCTCGGAGAACACAAGCCAAGAGGCTGCACAAACAGAAACACCCTAGTACAAGATACCTTCCTCTGGAGCGACTCCTTGAAGTGATGCGTTATTATTGGCATCCTGTATGCATGTTGTTTACATCCTCCATGTGCACCAGCTATATATCTCTTATAGAACCGTTTAAAAGAAAAAAATGTCAAAAATTCTTGTCACTCAATTTTTAGCCTTCTGTGCCTCAGTCTGTAATAACGGATCGTTATAGGATCGCTTTGTTGTTCGTCTATACACCGTTTGCCTGCCCAACTGTTAAGAACGGGTAGGTGTATCAAATCCAGATTTGTGTAACGTTTTAGGGTCTGTGGTCCCTTGGACGAGTAAAAATCTTAAGTTTGTACGTCATTTCAATAGCTATGGCCATTGATGTTACATATTTAGATACGCGAAGAGTCACTTATTAAAACTTACAGGGCTTGTGTATCACGTTCACAAGAATGTGACATACTGTCTATGGTGCCTTGGAGATGCAAAAATTGTAAGCTTCCAAGTCAATGCAATCAAAACATATGGCCACTGGTGCCACATGTCTTGATAATAACTCATTCATTTAAATGTCTAGGGTGCTTTCCGTTGGCAAGAAACGAGATTTCGCAGTACAAGTAGAGCAAAAAATCCAAAATCGTTAAATTTTTAATTACATCGTACGAAAACATGTTTTATGGGTCATTTTTTATGCGTCTATCTGCCTGTCCGTCTTTTAAGACCCCTTTTTCTCTGGAATACTTTGGCGCATTGATTTCAAATTTATATCACATACTACAGTCTGCAGTCCCTTGGCGGTGCAAAAATCTTAATCTTCTTAGTCAATGCAATCAAAAGATATAACATATATCTAAACTCCCATTTTCACTCATCAAAACCTATAGTGTACTTCCCATTGACCTAGAACAATGAGATTCGGCAAGAAGCAAGGTTTCACAGTCCAAGTAAAATAAAAAAATCTTAAATGTTAAATTGTAATTACATTAGAGACAAAATGTCTTTTGCCATTTGTACATACATTGCATTCATAGTTCATCAAAAGCTTAATAGATGGACATTAGTGGATGCAAACATAAAATGTAAGCCGCAGTCATTTTTAGTAAGTAAATAAAAATGAAATATCAAATATTCTCTCTCATATATATATATATATATATATATATATATATATATATATATATATATATATATATATATATATATCCTGCTCGCTTCTTTCTGTACGTCTGGGATGGTCTGAGGAGCTATTGTAGAGATTTTGATGCAGTCTTGGAATTCCCAGAGCAACACTGACAGTATCGATAACAGACAAAAACCGTCCATATTCTCGATTCTCAGCACTGATGAACCTGTATATACATAATTAAGTTTCTACGGATTCCTTGCACTCGATCAGTTTTTTATCGTTTATCATTGCACGTTGTTCCTGTAGATAATGAGCAAGAGATAAACTAGTTTTGACTTTGTCTTACTACTACTTTGTTATAGTTTTTTGTGGCGTAGCCAAACGCATTGACGATTATTAAGCTGTGCGATCCTTCTAAGGGGCTCTAGTGTCCTACCGAACACGTTCCCACACTGTGTAGATTACCATCCCAACGCTCTCAAAACTGGATTTTGTAATCCGATTTCCCAATACGTCTTCGGGTTGTTCCTGTAAACACTTCAATACTGTTTTTGGAAATATGGTTTTAGCTCCGGGATTTCGTCTTCCACAGTCTACTTCCGCTCCGAAGTAAACACACAATCAGTTATGAAACGTGCTTCGGTTGTCAGGTTGCGTCTTGAATCATTTCGGCTAATCTGGACGGAGTGACGTTTTGTGCAGTCGAGGAGAAATGGGAATACTAGCCTGAACACGAATTTGTCTAGCTCCGATATTTAATTGAAGAGGAATAGAGATTTTTGTAACTAGATCGAAAATCGGATCAGCTCATTTTCAAAGACCACTTGGTTAGATTAACTATTGGAAACCAAAGTTTGACCCCTCTACCAAAACCTTAGCATATAAACACGACACTGAAAAGCGGTTTCCGATATTCGGTTTTCGTCTTCCGGGATTTCAAAGACCCAGTTATAACAGTTGTAGGTCAACCCTTCTCAGGATAGGCTACAACAGTGTTATGACATCCCTCCCTATCGAGTGTGCAATGTCAAACTGCTTAGTGAAGTAATGCAGTCAAGTGTTTCTAAATTTGACTCTACTTTCTAATCAGTTATTTAACTTCACATACCTTCCGAAACCGTGAAGTCTAATTTCAGTTCTTCCTCTTATGTGAGCTTCATTTCCTTTGTCAGGGACTGTATTTTACATATTTTTGTAACATTGTGTCAGCTTTTCGCACCCCTGCTATTCACTAGCCCGCCTGCTGTATCTACGATCACCGCACACAAGGTCAAGCAGGCCAGTAACATTCAAAGAAACGACAATGACATTTTCTTCATTAGCACGCCGAAGCTCCACAAGTGTACCGCAAATGAGTGTTTAAGTGAGCTTTCAGTTTTTAATGACGGAATAGATAGGATAATCTCAGTTACTTTTCCTCTTCAATTTGTTAATGACAGCACTGTTAATCCCGAATTTTCAGTGACTTCTTCCCGCTGCCTATCTGCATACAGAGGACATCGCGGTTAATGAAAGAAGTTTGCTGTCTTCAGATAAACAGCTTTGTCTAATAAGTGAGTAAGATTCCACGATGACACTGTACATGTAAAGCCAACAATGTTATAAATTCCAATTCTTGTCGGGTATTCCGCCGGATCAAACTGTCATCTGCATACAACAGTTCCTCCGTCCACCTGACCGTCATCATCAGGTGAGAAAAGCTAAGCCACTCTCGTCGATAACTGATTCGAATTGTGAAAGACGAAAGGCTTATATGCAGCGAAAATACGAAAGCGCATGCGTTAACGTAATTCGCAAGCGCAAATCGTTGCTACTGCCCCTGAATCCAGAAGACTTCCAGCGCCTCCAGTGGTGAATGCTACGGAAAAACGATACATCGTTAAAAATTAACATTCACAGCCGACCGATTCAGATGCCGTTGTTTCTTCATATCTGATAAAACAGGATTCCAAGTTTTACTTAGCGGGTTAATGATATCATGTGTTAGTTTGATTTAGATAGATTTTTTAAAACACAGTCCTAATAATGCGAGGCGTTTGCAACCACTTGTGTCTCGCTGTATAGCATCCTATGTCCCTCTGCAAGACAGTGCTCAGCCACCGCAGATTTGTCAGGTTGTAATAATCCCGTATGGTGATGATGTTCAACACGTCTGTCACTGACAGTACGAATAGTCTGTCCAATATATATTTTACCGCACTCACAAGATATTTTGTAAACGCCAGGCTTCCTCAAACCTAAATCTTCCTTAACAGAGCCAAGAAGTGTTCTAATCTTACCTGACGGACGGAATGCACATCTGATTTCATGTTTCTTCAGAGTCCTACCTATCCTGACAGACACGTTCCCAGCATATGGAAGGAAAGCCACAGAACTAAAAGTGTCTTCAGCTGGCTTAGGCAGTCCTCGAAACCCAAAAATACGTTCATTATGTCTGTCCGTATAGCCATTGTGATTAAACACGTCCTTAAGATGTTGCAGCTCCTGTGATAAACTCTCAGCATCCGAGACAGCTTATACTCTTCTGACCAAGGCTTGTAGGACTCCTGTAGGTTGATGAGAGCTGGTAGCATTTAAATACCTATCAGTATGTGTCAGTTCCCTATAATCTCTGTGTCCAAGAGTTCCGTCATCTATTTTTATGATCCAGTACATCCAAAAATGGTAACTACCCCACCTTTTAAAAAGTGAATTTGATGTTAGGGTGAAGACAATTAAAATGGTCCAGTAACCGGTGCAAAGAATCTATTCCGTGTGGGCAACCAAGGAACATACCGTCAACATACCTAAAAAAAAAAAAACAAAAACAAGTAGGGTGTTTTCAGGGCCATATTCTCAAAGTTCATTACAGTAATTTTAACGATATATCGTTTTTCGACAGTATTCACCACTGGAGGCGTTACAGCTCTTCTTGCGCCAGGGGGCAGCAGAAAACGATTTAGCGCTTGAGCATTACCTTATTGCATGTGCTTTTATATTTTCGCTGCATATAAAGGTTTATTCACTCACAATTTCAATCACATATCGGTGAGAGCGGCTTAGCATTTTTCATCTGATGATGGCGGCCAGGTACCGATGACAGTTTGAATCGACTGAAGAATTTAAGCTGTTAGTACATCGGGAAAGTCTACATAGTCCCAACAGTGTTATGTATTTTTGACTGGAACAGAAAATTCTGTCAGTGAAGCAACATCAACCGAAGTAGATACATGAAATCAAATGGAAAGCGCTTAGTCGACGGTGGAGGACATAATATCTGCGTCTTAGTTAGTTCTAACGGAGGAGAATGAGAGATGAGTTTGGGCACATTATGATATTTTGCATTGTTCAGGGAAAGCTACTGCGACAGCGACATGTCTGTGGAACTAGTTGATAGATGAGGGTATTACGATTACACGAAGTGACTTCTACGTGGTCACTATGGCACCTACTGTATTGGGATAGCGTCTTTGATTAGTAATCAAAGCGTCCTCGTTTCCGGATTCGAAACCCGCCACCACTTAAATTCTGAGTAATAATCAGCATTTGGCGGCCGAACACTTCCGATGTAAGAAGTCACCCTCATTCTGCCAACGGCCTTGTCAAAGAGCGCGGAGGAGCGGACAGGAGTTCAGGGGACCCTCTTGTCCTTGGAGTGAGAAACTGGCCCTAAAGGCAGAAGAATCAGTATGATCAACGGCTTGAGGATGCAGAAGGCAATGGAAACCACTGTATTACAGACGGGTAACTTGTGTCCGCAGGACATGTGGCCTGTAAATGAGAAAGGTCATGATGATCTATCCATTGGCAAAACATACCGGCATAGCCCCTCATTAGGATCTCCGGGAGGGGACTGCCAAGGGGAAGATGACCACGAGGAAAATATTGAATAATCAAAAAAAGGATAACTTTCTGCCAGTCGGGACGTGGAATATCAGAAGCTTGAATGTGTTAGGGATGTTAGAAAATATGAAAAGGGAAATGCAAAGGCTCAACCTAGATATACACTCCTGGAAATTGAAATAAGAACGTGAATTCATTGTCCCAGGAAGGGGAAACTTTATTGACACATTACTGGGGTCAGATACATCACATGATCACACTGACAGAACCACAGGCACATAGACACAGGCAACAGAGCATGCACAATGTCGGCACTAGTACAGTGTATATCCACCTTTCGCAGCAATGCAGGCTGCTATTCTCCCATGGAGACGATCGTAGAGATGCTGGATGTAGTCCTGTGGAACGGCTTGCCATGCCATTTCCACCTGGCGCCTCAGTTGGACCAGCGTTCGTGCTGGAAGTGCAGACCGCGTGAGACGACGCTTCATCCAGTCCCAAACATGCTCAATGGGGGACAGATCCGGAGATCTTGCTGGCCAGGGTGGTTGACTTACACCTTCTAGAGCACGTTGAGTGGCACGGGATACATGCGGACGTGCATTGTCCTGTTGGAAGAGCAAGTTCCCTTGCCGGTCTAGGAATGGTAGAACGATGGGTTCGATGACGGTTTGGATGTACCGTGCACTATTCAGTGTCCCCTCGACGATCACCAGTGGTGTACGGCCAGTGTAGGAGATCGCTCCCCACACCATGTTGCCGGGTGTTGGCCCTGTGTGCCTCGGTCGTATGCAGTCCTGATTGTGGCGCTCACCTGCACGGCGCCAAACACGCATACGACCATCATTGGCACCAAGGCAGAAGCGACTCTCATCGCTGAAGACGACACGTCTCCATTCGTCCCTCCATTCACGCCTGTCGCGACACCACTGGAGGCGGGCTGCACGATATTGGGGCGTGAGCGGAAGACGGCCTAACGGTGTGCGGGACCGTAGCCCAGCTTCATGGAGACGGTTGCGAATGGTCCTCGCCGATACCCCAGGAGCAACAGTGTCCCTAATTTGCTGGGAAGTGGCGGTGCGGTCCCCTACGGCACTGCGTAGGATCCTACGGTCTTGGCGTGCATCCGTGCGCCGCTGCGGTCCGGTCCCAGGTCGACGGGCACGTGTACCTTCCGCCGACCACTGGCGACAACATCGATGTACTGTGGAGACCTCACGCCCCACGTGTTGAGCAATTCGGCGGTACGTCCACCCGGCCTCCCGCATGCCCAATATACGCCCTCGCTCAAAGTCCGTCAACTGCACATACGGTTCACGTCCACGCTGTCGCGGCATGCTACCAGTGTTAAAGACTGCGATGGAGCTCCGTATGCCATGGCAAACTGGCTGACACTGACGGCGGCGGTGCACAAATGCTGCGCAGCTAGCGCCATTCGACGGCCAACACCGCGGTTCCTGGTGTGTCCGCTGTGCCGTGCGTGTGATCATTGCTTGTACAGCCCTCTCGCAGTGTCCGGAGCAAGTATGGTAGGTCTGACACACCGGTGTCAATGTGTTCTTTTTTCCATTTCCAGGAGTGTAGATGGGGTCAGTGAAGTTAAATGGCTAGAAGACACGGATTTCTGGTCAGATGAGTATAGGGTAATATCAACAGCAGCAGAAAATGGTACAACGGATGTAGGATTCATTGTGAATGGGAAGGTAGGGCAGAAAGTGAGTTACAGTGAGCAGTTCAATGACAGGGTTGTTCTTGTCAGAATCGACGGCAAACCAACACCGATAACGATAGTTCAGGTATACATGCCGACGTCGCAAGGTGAATATAAAGAGACGCATAAAGTATATGATGATACTGAAAGGGTAATACAATAGGTAATATAATACGTAAAGGGAGATGAAAATCTAATAGTCATGAGAGCCTGGAATGCAGTTTCAGGGGGAGGAATAGAAGAAAATGTTACAGGAAAATATGGGCTTGGGACAAGGAATGAGAGAGGAGAAAGACAAATTGAGATCTGTAATACATTCCAGTTACCAATAGCGAATGCTACAATCAAGAATTACGAGAGGAGGAGGTATACTTGGAAAAGACTGGGTCATAAGAGAAGATTTCAGTTACATTACATCATGATGAGACAGAGATTCAGAAATCAGATACTGGATTGTAAGACGTATCCAGGAGCAGATTTAGACTCAGATCACAATTTAGTAGTGGAAGAGTAGCATAAGTACAATAGATTAGCCAGGAAAAATCAATAAGCAAAGAAGTGGGACATAGAAGTACTAATAGAGGACGAGATACGCTTGAAGTTCTCTAGAGCTATAGAAACAGCTAAGGAATAGCTCAGTAGACAGCACAGTTGAAGAGGAATGGACATATCCGAAAAGGGCAATCACAGAAGTTGGAAAAACATAGGTACAAAGAAGTTAACTGCGAAGAAACCATGGATAACAGAAGAAGTACTTCACTTGCTCGATGAAAGAGTGAAGTACAAAAATTTTCAGGGAAATTCAGGAATACATAATTACAAATCATTAGGGAGGAAATAAACAGGAAGTGCAGGAAAGTTAAGACGAAAACACTAAGAATGAAAGGGGAATTCCACTGTTAAATGGAGAAGAGATATCCAGTATTAGAATCAGAATTTAAGAGAACTTTGGAGGACTTAGATCAAATAAGGCAGATCTAATACATAGCACTCCATCAGAATTTATAAAATCATTAGGAGATGTTACAACAAAATGACTGTTCACGTAGGTGTGTAGAACGTATGAGTCTGGGGATATTCCACCAGACTTTTGGAAAAATATCATCCACACAATTCAGAAGATTACAAGAGCTGACGGGTGCGAGAATTATCGCACTATACCTTAACTGCTCATACATCCAAGTAGCTGACAAGAATAATATACACAAGAAGGGAAAAGAAAATTGAGGATGTGCTAGATGGCAATCAGTTTCGTTTTAGAATAGGTAAATACACCAGACATGCATTTCTGTCTGGAAGCAAGATTAAAGAAAAATCAAGACACCTTGATAGGATTTGATGACCTGGAAAAAGCGTTCAATAATATAAAATGGTGCAAGTGGTACGAAATTCTGAGACAAATAGGGGTAAGCTATATGGAGAAGCGGGTAATATACAATATGTGCAATGGTCAACAAGGAATAGTAAGAGTGGACGAACAAGAACTAAGTGCTAGGATTAAAATGTGTATAAGACCGAGATTTAGTCTTACCCCCTACTGTTCAATCTGTGCATCGAAGAAGCAATGATGGAAGTGAAACAAAGCTTCAGGAGTGAAATTAAAATTCAAGGTGAAAGAATATCAATGATACTATTTGCTGTTGACATTGATATCCTGAATGAAAGCGAAGAGGAATTACATGATCTGCAGAATGTAATGAACAATATAATGAGTGCAGAATATGAACTGAGGGAAAATAGAAGGAAGACGAAAGTAATGAGAAGTAGCAGAAATGAGAACAGCGAGAAACTTATCATCAGGGTTGATGGTCACGAAGAAGATGAAGTTAAGGAATTCTGCTACCTGGACAGGAAAATAAACAATTATGCACGGAGCAAGGAGGACAACAAAAGCAAGCTTGCACAGGCAAAAAAAAGGCATTTTTGGCCAAGAGAAGTGTACTAGTATCAAACATAGGCCTTAATTTAAGGAAGAAATTTTTTAGGATGTACGTCTGGAGCAGAGCATTGTATGGTAGTGAAACGTGGACTATTAGGAAACAGGAACGGAAGATAATCGAAGCATTTGAGATGTGGTGTTAGAGACGAATGTTGAATATTAGATGTACTGCTAAGAAATGAGGAGGTTTTTCGCAAAATTGGAGAGGAAAGGAATTTGTGGAAAACACTGACAAAGAGAAGGGACAGGAAGACAGGACATCTGTTAAGACATCAGGGAATGACTTCGATGGTACTAGAGGGAGCTCTAGAGGGCAAAAACTATAGAGTAAGAGATTGTAATACATGCAGCAGATAATTGAGGACGTGGGTTGCAATTGCTTCTCTGAGATGAAGAGTTTGGCACAAGAGAGGAATTCGTGGCGGGCCGCATCAAACTGCAACTGTCACCGACGAAGCTTCTACGCTGTCTGCTGCAGACTTCCCTGTGACACGATTGCTGGTGTCTCGGGTTCCACTGTCCAAAAACCAAACTGCCCTAAAATACGCAATAGGCGCATAAATGACATTATGTTGTTGGATATCCAAAGGTTTTTATTCTGGTAAGTCGCACGTGTAGCGATTCTCCCATTCGCGCTATACACTATGTTGGTGACTACAATCTGATATCCTGCATCTACATTCACAAGAATACTCTGCAAATAACAAGTGTCTGGCAGAGGCTTCTTCGAGACACCTTCACAATAAATCTTTATTATTTAACTCTACAACAGCGCGCGGAAAAAACAAACACATTTACCTTTCCGTGCGCGCTCTGATTCCCCATATTTTATTATGATGATCCTTTCTCCCTATGTCAGTCGACGTCAACAAAATACCTTCGCATTCGTAAGAGAAAGTTGGTCATTGAAATTTCGTGAGAGGATTACGCCGCAGTGAAAAACGTCTTTACTTTAATGGTGTTTATTCCAAATGCTGTATCAGGTCCGTGACACTGCCTCCCCTATTTCGCGATAATGAAAAGCGTCCTGCTCTTCATTGAACTTTCTCAATGTACACCGTTAATCCCACCTGGTAAGAATCCCAGACCGCTCAGCAACAGACCAAAAGAGGACGGACAAGCGTATTGCAGGCAGTCTCCTTAGTAGGTCTGTTACATTTTCCAAGTGTCCTGCCAATATAACGCAGTCTTTGATTAACGTTCCCCACAACATTTCTATGTGCTCTTTCCAACTTAATTCGCTACGGTCGCAGGTTCGAATCCTGCCTCGTGCATGGATGTATGTGTTGTCCTTAGCTTAGTTAGGTTTAAGTAGTTCTAAGTTCTAGCGGACTGATGACCTCAGAAGTTAAGTCCCATAGTGCTCGAAGCCATTCCAATTTGTTGTTAATTGTAATTCCTAGGTATTTAGTTGAATTTTCTATCTTTGGACGTGGATGATTTATCGTGTAATCGAACTTTAATGGATTCCTTTTAGCACCCATGTGGATGACCCCATTCTTTTCATTATTTAGGGTCAACTGCCAATATTCGCACCATTCAGATATGCTTCCTAAATCGTTTTTCAGTTTTTTTAATCTTTTGATGAATTTACTACACGAAAAACAGCAGCATCATCTCCAAACAACCTAAGATGGCTACTCAATTTGTCTCCTAAATCGTTTGTATAGTTAAGGAACAACAGAAGGCCTATAACACTATCCTGGGAAAGGCCAGAAATCATTTCTGTTTTACTCGATGACTTTCCGTCAATTACTACGAAAATGACGAAGCCAGTCTCATGACTGAGACGATATTCCATAAGACCGCAATTTCGCGACAAGACGCTTGTTTGGTGTTGTTGTTGTGGTCTTCAGTCCTGAGACTGGTTTGATGCAGCTCTCCATGCTACCATATCCTGTGCAAGCTTCTTCATCGCCCAGTACCTACTGCAACCTACATCCTTCTGAATCTGCTTATTGTATTCATATCTTGGTCTCCCTCTACGATTTTTACCCTCCATGCTGCCCTCCATTACTAAATTTGTGATCCCTTGATGCCTCAGAACATGTCCTACCAACCGGTGACTTCTTCTTGTCAAGTTTTACCACGAACTTCTTTTCTCCCCAATTCTATTTAATACCTCCTCATCAGTTATGTGATCTACCCATCTAATCTTCAGCATTCTTCTGTAGCACCACATTTCGAAAGCTTCTATTCTCTTCTTGTCCAAACTATTTATCGTCCATATTTCACTTCCATACATGGCTACACTCCATACAGATACTTTCAGAAACGACTTCCTGACAAATCTACACTCGATGTTAACAAATTTCTCTTCTTCAGAAACGCTTTCCTTCCCATTCACAGTCTACATTTTATACCTTCTCTACTTCGACCATCATCAGTTATTTTGCTCCCCAAATAGCGAAACTCCTTTACTACTTTAAGTGTCTCATTTCGTAATCTAATTCCCTCAGCATCGGCTCTGAGCACTATGGGACTCAACTGCTGTGGTCATAAGTCCCCTAGAACTTAGAACTACTTAAACCTAACTAACCTAAGGACACCACACAACACCCAGCCATCACGAGGCAGAGAAAATCCCTGACCCCAACGGGAATCAAACCGGGAACCCGGGCGTGGGAAGCGAGAACGCTACCGCACGACCACGAGATGCGGGCCCCTCAGCATCACCCGACTTAATTTGACTACGTTCCATTATCCTCGTTTTACTTTTGTTGATGTTCCCCTTTCAAGACACTGCTGTTCCAAGTCCTTTGCTACCCCTGACAGGATTTCAATGTAGTTGGCAAACCTCAAGGTTTTTATTTCTTCTCCATGGATTTTATTACGTACTCCGAATTTTTCTTTTGTTTCCTTTAATGCTTGCTCAATATATAGATTGAATAACATCGGGGAGAGGCTACAACCCTGTCTCACTCCCTTCCCAACCACTGCTTCCCTTTCTGCCGTTCGACTCTTATAACTGCCATCTGGTTTCTGTACCAATTGTAAATAGCTGTATTTTACCCCTGCCACATTTAGAATTTGAAAGAGAATATTCCAGTCAACATTGTCAAAAGCTTTCTCTAAGTCTACAAATTCTAGAACCGTAGGTTTGCCTTTCCTTAATCTTTCTTCTAAGATAAGTCGTAAGGTCAGTATTTCTCCGGGATCCAAACTGATCTTCACCGAGTTCGGCTTCTACTAGTTTTTCCATTCGTCTGTAAAGAATTCGCGTTAGTATTTTGCAGCTACGACTTATTAAACTGATAGATCGGTAATTTTCACATCTGTCAACACCTACTTTCTTTGGGATTGGAATGATATTCTTGAAGTCTGAGGGTATTTCACCTGTCTCATATATCTTGCTCACCAGATGGTAGAGGTTTGTCAGGACTGGCTCTCCCAAGGCCGTCAGTAGTTCTAATGGAATGTTGTCTACTCCCGGGGACTTGTTTCGACTTAGGTCTTTCAGTGCTCTGTCAAACTCTTCACGCAGTATCATATCTCCCAGTTCATCTTCATCTACATCCTCTTCCATTTCCATAATATTGTCCTCAAGTACATCGCCCTTGTATAGACCCTCTATATACTCCTTCCATTTTCTGGTTTCCCTTCTTTGCTTAGAACTGGGCTTCCATCTTAGCTCTAGATATTCATACAAGTGGTTCTCTTTTCTCCAAAGGTCTCTTTAATTTTCCTGTAGGCAGTACCTATCTTACCCCTAGTGAGATATGCCTCTACATCCTTACATTTTTCCTCTAGCCATCCCTGCTTTACCATTTTGCATTTCCTGTCGATCTCATTTTTGAGATGTTTGTATTCCTTTTTGCCTGCTTCATTTACTGCATTTTTATATTTTCTCCTTTCATCAACTAAATTCGATGTTTCTTCTGTGGCCCAAGGATTTCTACTAGCCCTCGTCTTTTTACCTACTTGATCCTCTGCTGCCTTCACTATTTCATCCCTCAGAGCTACCAATTCTTCTTCTACTGTATTTCTTTCCCTCATTCCTGTCAAATGTTCCCTTATGGTCCCCCTTAAACTCTGTACAACCTCTGGTTTAGTCAGTTTATCCAGGTCCCATCTCCTTAAATTCCCACCTTTTTGCAGTTTCTTCAGTTTTAATCTACAGTTCATAACCAATAGATTGTGGTCATAGTCCACATCTGCCCCTGGAAATGTCTTACAATTTAAAATCTGGTTCCTAAATCTCTGTCTTATCATTATATAATCTATCTGATACCTTTTAGTATCTCCAGGATTCTTCCATGTATACAACCTTCTTTTATGATTCTTGAACCAAGGTATGCTCTGTGCAAAATTCTACCAGATGGCTTCCTTTTTCATTCCTTACCCGCATTCCATATTCACCTACTACGTCTCCTTCTCTTCCTTTTTCTACTGTCGAATTCCAGTCACCCATGACTATTAAATTTTTGTCTCCCTTCACTATCTGAATAATTTCTTTTGTCTCATCATACATTTCATCAATTTCTTCATCATCTGCAAAGCTAGTTGCCACGTAAACTTGTATTAGGCGTGCGTTTCGTGTCTATCTTAGCCACAATAATGCGTTCACTATGCTGTTTTTAGTAGCTTACCCGCACTTCTATTTTTTTATTCTATATTGAACCTACTCCTGCATTACCCGTATTTGATTTTGGATTTATAACCCTGTATTCACCTGACGAAAAGTCTTGTTCCTCCTGCCACCGAACTTCGCTAATTCCCACTATATCTAACTTTAACCTATCCATTATCCATTTCCCTTTTTAAATTTTCTAACCTACTTGCCCGATTAAGGGATCTGACTTCCACGCTCCGATCCGTAGAACGCCAGTTTTCTTTCTCCTGATAACGACGTCCTCTTGAGTAGTCCCCGCCTGGAGATCCGAATGGGGGACTATTTTACCTCCGGAATATTTTACCCAAGAGGACGCCATCATAATTTAACCATACAGTAAAGCTGCATGCCCTCGGGAAAAATTACGGCTGTTTTTTCCTCTTGCTTTCAGCCATTCGCAGTACCAGCACAGCAAGGCCGTTTTGGTTAGTGTTTCACGGCCTGTTCTGTCAATCATCCAGACTGTTGCCCCTGCAACTACTGAAAAGGCTGCTGCCCCTCTTCAGGAACCACACGTTTGTCTGGCCTCTCAACAGATACCCCTCCATTGTGGTTGCACCTACGGGACGGCCATCTGTATCGTTGAGGCACGCAAGCCTCCCCACCAACGGCAAGGTCCATGGTTCATAGAGGGGTATAGTGTCAAAAGGCTTTTGTAAATCTAGAAGTGTGATATCAATTTGAACTGCCTTGTCAATAGCACTCAGCACTTCATGTGGGAGCTAGTTGTGTTTCACGAGAAAATTTTGTCTAAATCCGTGTATTCAGCAGCCAGACGTTTGGCCGAGCGGTTCTAGGCGCTTCAGTCTGGAACCGCGTGACCGCTACGGTCGCAGGTTCTAATCCTGCCTCGGAAATGGATGTGTGTGATGTCCTTAGGTTAATTTGGTTTGAGTACTTCTAAGTTCTAGGGGACTGATGACCTCAGACGTTAAGTTCGATAGTGCTCAGAGGCATTGGAACCATTTGAACTTGTATTGGCTCTGAGTACTATGGGACTTAACTTCTGAGGTCATCAGTCCCCTAGAACTTAAAATTACTTAAACCTAACTTTTCTAAGGACATGACACACCTCCATGCTCAAGGCTGGATTCGCACCTGCGACCGTAGCGGTTGCGCGATTCCAGACTGTAGTGCCTAGAACCGTTCGGCTACCAACGGGCGGCCTGAACGTGTATTCTTTGTGTCAATTGGCCAATCTTTTCGAGGTAATTCATAAAGTTCAAACACAATATATGTCCCAAAATCCAAACGTATATTGAAGTTAATATGGGATTGTAATTTAGTGAGTTACTCCTACTAACTCTCTTGAACATTGGTGTGACCTGTGCAATTTTCCAGTCTTTGGGTACGGATCTTTCGTCAAGCGAGCGGCTGTATATCATTGTTAAGTATGGTGCTATGGCATCAGCATACTCTGAAAGGAAGGTAACTGGAATACACTCTGGACGAGAATACTTGCTTTTATTAAATGATTTCAGGTGCTTCATTACTCCGAGGTTATCTATTTCTAAGTTACACATCTTGACAGCTGTTCTTGGTTCGAATTCTAGAACATTTGTTTCGTCTTCTTACGTGAAGGAATTTAGAAAGGCTGTGTTTAAGTAACTCTGCTTTCGCAGCACTACCGTCAAGAGGTTTCCACTGATATCACGCAGAGAAGTCATTGACTGTGTCTGGCAGCTTGCATACTTTACATACGACTAAATCTCTTTGGATTTTCTACCAGGTTTCGAGACAAAGATTCGTTGTGGAAACTGTTATAAGCTTCTCGTATTGATGTTCGCGCAAAATTTTCAGTTTCTGTAAAAGATCGTCAATCTTGGAGATCTTGCGTTCGTTTAAATTTGGCATGCTCTTTTCGTTGTTTCTACAACAGTGTTGGGACCCGTTTTGTGTACCAAGGGGGATCAGCTCCTTTAAAGATGAAACTGCCCTTAACAAGAAGGTCGGTTTAAACATTGCAGTGGTCTCCTAGGCACTGCCCTTTGGATGTGGTACACCATTGCCTTCTTTTACCTCTGAAGTGACTTACCTAGTTAGTTTTAGAGGAATCTACAGTTTCAATTTGGAATATGCCCCATGTACAAATCTTTAAGAAACAATAAATGTCAGGAAAAAAGACATAGATCTGAGTGAGCTTTGGACTTCTGGATTTGCAATCTGACTCGAGCAGGGAACCGAAACTCTTTTTCTGAGGAATCTGTTGGACGAAAGTGGTACGTGATTGTGTGGTACATCATTGGACATATAGGGGTTGTCGGTTGTCGTGACCGGTGTCGCTACTTCTCAGCCAAGTAGCTCCTCAGCTGGGCTCACAAGGGCTGAGCGCACGCCGCTTGCGAACAGCACTCGCCAGACCCGGACGGTGACCCATACATACCGAAAATGGAGAAACAAAATTGGTCTATGAAAAATATGGAACAGGCTGTAGAATCACTAATTAATGAAACGATGACCCAAGAAAAAGCAGTGAAAAGATTTGTCGTGCCTTTGACTACATTAAAACGATACATAAAAATGGAAAAAGACAATCTGCTTTCAACAACTGACAAAACCTGTGTGTTCAGTAAGAAGCAAGAGTTAGAACTTGACAAATATCTTATCTATCTGGAAAAGCGATGTTTTGGTGTGACTACGAAAGAAATGCACAGATTAGAGTGTTAATTCACAGAACGAAACGGATGCTTGCACACATTTCACAACGAAACGAAGATGGCTGGTGAAACTGGGTCCTTAGATTTCTACCTCGCCATCCTGTTTTTAGTTGCAGGAAATAGTGCAAGCAGTGGACTCATAACTAGTATGATAACATGGATATTGAGGATGAGGAAACCAGTATCCTTCTAAGATGTGTCATCGAAGAAAGTAAGAAAAAAGAAACGGACTTAAGGACACTTATTTAGATTATTGATGTAACAAAGGAAATATGTTACTTCACGCTATCTTCATTTGCAACTTTTGTTAGAAAAATATTCGAAGAAATGGTTTCTAATACTTCTAAAAATTTTAAAATCACTCGACTCTATAATTACCGCCGTGGCACTGCCATAGCGAACGTAGAAGATCAAAAAAATTAAAAAAAACAGTGTGGGTTGCACAAAAGGCTTACTTAATCTTCACATGTGACGGGTTTATTAGATACAGAAGAAACATTCTTGATTGCACATTATTTAATCATCACATGTGAGGCTTCTCGCGTGTTCTAGGCATCGTCAGACAGTAGATAAAATCTCTTGCTTATCGTGACCGAGGCGTCGAAAGTAATTAAAAGTCTCATAGAACCAGAAACTAACAGCCAGAAAGCCACAATCGATGCTTCATTATATCACCGATAAAATTCTTCCTACACGTATCCGAGGCGTCAAACGTGATGAAGAGTGACAAAGAACTGTTGTATGGGACTTTTAATTATCTTCAACGCCTCAGTCACGAATAACAAGAGTTTTTATCGATTGTCTGATGGTGCCTACAACAGGCGAAACGCGTCACGTGTGATGATTAAATAATCTATCTTGTGCAACCAAGAATGTTTTTTCTGTATCTAACTTTTTTTTCATCACTACGACTTCCAAAATTTAGTCCAAACGTTAGGCCGGCCGTTGCGCACAGCTACCCCTAGGCAGTCGCGAATGGGTACTATCGCAGGCAACAGTCTTTGGTTTATGTTCTCTCTGGCTACTAGTAGTAGTGAACACATGTATGAGAGCTGTGATGGAGGGAAATCGGAATGTAATTCGTGTTCACTCTAATAATAATGTCGTGTGACTAAGGCCTCCCGTTGGGCAGACCGTGCGCCTGGTGCAAGTCTTTCTATTTGACGCCACTTCGGCGACTTGTGCGTCGATGGGGATGAAAGGATGATGATTACGACAACACAACACCCAGTCCCTGCCGGGAATCGAACCCGGGCCCTTAGGATTGACATTCTGTCACACTGACCACTCAGCTACCGGGGGCGGACGTGTTCACTCCGGGATGTAGTGTTAATGTTTCGTGAAGTGTGAATAAGTCGTATTTGTATTCAAATGTGAAGAATGTATACTAAATTACTCATACTGTTGTTTCATTTTAAAGAATTAACACTTTATATCTGTTTATGACGCTTAGAGCAAAATACAGAAATGTATTACTGAAGGAAGAAATTTTGCCATAATACTGACAGCGAGAAGAAGGTTAACATAGTGTATTTAAACACTTTCAAGATCGTGGAAACCTTTCACCGAAACCATAATGCCATTAATTTCAGGACAGCTAGCAACAACAGCAACAAGAAATACATCATTAAGCTGAAAGATGAGTATTGTTTCAACTGTTGACTTTCTACAAAGAGCAGTGTTAACGGAATTAGTTCTAGGAAAAGTGACCTGCAATTAACCTCAATCACTTATAAGTCTAGAAACTACTGACAGAGGTGTATCCGAACACTATTTCTTGAGTTGTCTAACATTATTTCAATTATAGGCAGGACAGAGTTCAGTTAGACGCCGAAGCCATAAAACCTGAACTGCGAAGCAATGGATGAATGTCATTTGGTCGGATGAGTCTTGTTGCACACTGTTTCCAACTTCTGGCCGAGTTTATGTTCCAAGAAGCAAATGTGGCAAGACTGGGTGATGATTTGAGCAGGAATATCGTGGTATTCCATAGGCCGAACGGTTATTGCGCAGGATCACACTACTTCCAAGGATTACGTGACCATTTTGGCTGATCCGATCCACACCATGGTACAATGTTTGCTACCAGTGGTAATTCAGTGCTCCAAGACACCAAGGTCCTGTTCACACAGCACGCATCGTCCACGACTGATTTCGTTGGGCGCGAGGACGTACTGTCGCATCTGCCCTGGCCACCATATTCACCAGATTTCAATATTATCGAGCCATTGTGGTCTACTTTGGGAAGAAGGGGGCATGATCACCATCCGCCTCCATTTCCGATACCTGAACGTGCCACTATTATGCAGGAAGAATGGTACAAGGTTACTTTCAAAATCATACAGGACCTGGATTTATCCACACTAGTATACGACACGATATTGCAGTGCCCGTTTTATTCCGAATTGCGACTCCTTTCGCATGCACGCATATCCAAAGGAACAGGCACTGCTGCGACTACAGCCGTTATGAAATACATTAAATGTCTTCGCAGTTGCGAATATGGACAACCTTTGGCTGTATAATGGAATGAAGACAATGAAAATTTGTGCCGGAATTCCTGCTTATCGCGAGCGGTAGCCTTACCATTAGGCTACCCGAGCACGACTCACGAACAGACCCAAACTTCCACATGTCGCCATCCATGTTTGTACAACCTGTACTCGTACATGCATTATTTATGTAACCGTACAGGCGAAACATTTTATTTGAAAGACGCTTGCCCAGTGCGTTGGATAAATACGATGTTGCAGAGTCTGTGTTATTCCAAATTACGATCCCATGTTCCTTTGAACATGAATGCATGGGGGGAGAGGAGGAGGTCGTCTAAAATGAATCAAATTTCCACCAGCCCCATGTTCCTTACATCCAATAGCCATCATTCGAGTTCTGTGGTCTGTAGTGAGAAGACCCTTTGATCAATTTTCTAACGAATTATTATTTCCAAAAGTTATCCAAACGATGGTAGAGGCGTCAGGATGATGGGGTCACACTGGCGTGATGTCAGTTTCACACTGGCGCAAAGCTAGCATCGACGCCGATGTTGACGCCAACGTCGACGCTACGTCGTTGCCACACCTACACATCGCGCCGTCAGCACAGAAGTTTTGCGAACACACCGATGGTATCTGTCGCGTCAGAATTGCGAAATTTCCTGTAGCCTTGTTGCACACACACACACACACACACACACACACACACACACACACACACACGTGTTTCACTCTTTTCTTCAAACGTGGAATTGCGTCATTTCTGCCAATACTCGGAGATCCTAGCGTTGGCAATGTGGGCCGTGGTATATGAGAGTCGTACGCAGAGAGAGATGGAGAGAGACTTTAAATAACTTATCTTGATAATACAGATATATAAACACAAATTAAACTTGCACACATTAGAGTTATGTTAGCTGGACCCCATAGAATGTTGCCTCACCGAACATCCTGGAATAACCTAGTCCATACAACCAGAGGGCTGTGGTATATTGTCACAAATACCGCCACAGATAGTGTATATTCAAAGACCTCTGACAGAATTATGTGCATTACGTCTACACACTCCGCAATGCTAGGATGAGCAGTACAGTGTGTTTAAAAAGTATTCACCCGATCTTAGCAGATAGAATGCAACAAGCGCAAAAAATTAAAAAAAAAAAACTAAGAAACGAAGAATAATTATTTGTCTCATCTTTGCTTAAAAACAAACTTACTCATGTCTGATATACTTTATTACCACAGTCAACATAAAATCTTCAACTCCAAGTGTTTGAATTTCCTGACTGGCGATTTTGAACGTGCGTCTGAATATTATTCATCACACACTCATGTCTCAGATTATAATATGTATGTCTTTCACGTAAATAATTAGAACGACCAAAATTATTATACCACCTCAATACAACTTCAATATGCATTGAATTATTATACCACATCAATACAACTTCAATATGCATTGCTATTTGAAATATGAAGACAATATATTCATTGATGATATACGTAAATTTGTAAGTGCTATGGAGTTTCACTTTGACATACAACCATGTCGTTCCGTGAAGTCAGTTCTCAAATATATTTCCAAAGAAGATGAAAATTGTTACTTTAATGTGTCAGTATCAAAATTGAGCTTTTACATGCAGCTACTCTATTTCTGTAAAAACAATCTTCATTTCCGTATTACTCATCCTTTTGTTGTTCAACATAATAATCAGTATAGATTTATTTAAGTTAATATCTACATTTAGAAATAAAACGCAATATGAGTTCATTTGTCGTTTAATTTGGGAACAAATCCACGTTATTTAAAACGATGCCAAAGTCGATGTCAACCGGATCCCAGGTACGTCGCTGCTGCCGCAGACCCCACTCCCTTTTCTCATGCAGTTGTGGTTCTTCTAGATACTTCCCTCCCTGTTTCTCAAAGCCGCTGCGCGATATTTAATTTATATTATAGGTCGCGAAACTGCAAAAGAAGAGAGAGAAACCTACGTCAGGTTGTTTCGAAACGGAAACTCTTTCCAACAAATCGTAGAAAACATTGCTAGGCCTACCAGTACGGTGCAGACTGCCATTTGCAAGAGCACTTAAATCCGATATGTCTGATTACTGGAAGTAGGTTGTAGTGCTTACAAGGGTCAATTTAAGGTAGTTAACGCTAATGGGCGAGTAGCGCTATGGAGAATAAGAAAAAAAGAATAGTGAGCTTGGAGAGGGAAATGTAACGCCTTCGGTAAACATGGAGGAGGTTCTGTACTTGTCTGAGGCTCCATGAGTGCAAATGGTGAAGTTTTCTCTTTTTCTGTTTTTATTGATGCATTTATGGACTCCGCTGTTTTTATAAGCATCCTAAAAACACATATATCCGGAAGTGTGAATATTACAGGACTCTCTGAGGATTATTATTCCTACAAGATAATGAGCCGAAATATACAGTTCTGCGTGTAAAGCTGTGGCTGTTGCTTAGCACTGACCACTGGATGTCGACGCCACAGAAATCCTAGAAGTTAATCCAATAGTTAATTCGTAGAATTTACTGGATGAAAATATCTCGAATCATCAGATATCGTCAAAAATATATCCCGAAGCGTGAATATACTGAGGATCTTTCTGAGGATTGTTATTCATACTAAACATACAGTTCAACGTGTAAAGCTGTAGCATAGCCCTTCCCACTGGACGTAGACGCCACTGCAATACATAGATGTTAATCCAAGATACAATTCGTAGAAGTTACTCGATGAAAATATGACGAATCATGACATATCCAGTAGAAATGATCTAACGAACACTTTACTGGCGGCATGATGTAAAATTACCATGCAAACAACAGAATCTCCTGTGAAATCCACGACCATAGAGAATTGAAGAGATTATAAACAGGAACTGAGGGTCCGCTAAGAACTAACTATCACATTCTACATTTTGCAGATGAATACTTATTTTACAGCCTAAACTGCCTATCTTTACTTTTGAATGTGTTACTACGCGTATGTAAATGGAAAACTCTGTTTCTTTATTGTAGTCTACTCTTCACAGATTAATCAACACTTCCATGTCCCTGCTGTATCTGATTCTGACAAACTTTCACTGACTATACAGCCTTAAACATACGCTCATGTATTACACAAATTCATTCTTCGGGTATGTGTACACGCGTTGAGCACCAGCAGGCACAAGCGAGAGATAAGATCACAGTGCCTCAGTGGAGAGGAGCAAAATTATTCCACATTAATAACGATAATAAAGCCACAATTTCCAACTAAAACATACTGTTTACTTTCGACAAAGTTGGCAACCATGTGTCTGTCGACTCTGAAAGAGAATGTGCAGTACAGCTCCTCAGGCATCATAAGAAACCGTTGCTCAGTTCTACGATTCATGTTGTTCATCGATGCAAGAAGAAGTGGAATTAAATCCAGGCATAGAACTACGTACACAGCACCTTCATATACCCCGATATATGTAACACTTGAGAAACAAAAAAAGTGGAAAGACCCCTGCATACTAAAATAATTGTATAGTCGCCATCACGATTGAGTTGATAAAGCAATCTCATTATAAGCCTTGTAGTAACTAACTGGGAACCGGGAGAAGGAGTGTAATAGTTCACTACCACCCTATAATATACATGTTTTGACTGCTGATCCTTCTGGCTTTTAGGTGTGAGTACTGAAAATGTAATGCTTTCACACAACGGATATTGTTTGTTATGCCATGTGCTATTACACGGCTGCTCTTGTAAAATCACGTGTGTTCTTCACTATCTCGAGCTAGTACAGAAGGAGTATTGTTGTGTGGTACGAAAATTTTAAATAGACTATTACTATGCTGCCCTATGCTAAATCTACCATGAATGAAGTGTCAGGCGTCCTCTCAAATCTACTCGACACACGTCTGATGGATTAAGTATTCCTAGGACAAGGTCCGTATGATGGAGCGTCTCCAGAAACTTTTGTGGTGCAGATATTAATACTGAGATATTGAGCATTGAGTATGCTGCCCCCCCCCCCCTCCCGCCCCCGATAGCTTTGGTTAGGATATACACCTGCCACTAACAACTGATCCAGACAGTCAACGTCAGTCCCATCTTCCTACAGCAACAGCTAGCGACAAAAAATCATTCAATAATAAACTGTCAAAGTTTCTGAATTATTTACTTTAATAAAGGCATTGCAGTGAGCATATCGCCGTAATTTCCTTTGTTAAATAATACTACTATAGTGTTACAACTGTTCATCATATTCTCCACACGATGCATGTCTGTGTGTGAAGAGACACACGCAAAGCATGTGGCAGCGCAATACAATACCAAAGTCATGCGCTGGAGCGATAGAGATAGCGCAGATGCTGATCTGCATAAATGAGAGCCGACCTTCCAGCAGTGATTTTACACGTCTTGTGTGAGCTTCAGTGCTGAGAACTAAAAATCACTCAACATAAACTATCAAAGCTACCGATTAAATGACGCATCCTACTACATCATTCTGAAAAAAATTTGGTAGCTGATATTACAATTATTAACTGTGATGCATAGACTGATTCCTAGCGCACGTGCTGTCTTCAAGATTGGGAGTGAAGCGTTGCGTTCTTCACGACATTCACGCGACGATCTTTAAGTGTGGCTTATCAAAGGCAAGAAGTCATGAGAATTCCTCCTATTACTGACAATTTTTTTCTTTTCTTTACACAGTTTAGAGATGCGTTATTCGCTCTTTTCTGGTTATAAAAATGATGGGATATATTTATAGGTAATTCCATCATTCGTTCGCTGTACGCATGTCCAGGGCTCATGTGCTCAATTGACAAGGCACCTGTGTCGAGTAGGGATTTCCTCAAGTGTGTTTCCTGTCAAGACGCATTTATTCACAGTCGCCTTCATCAGGCCTGGAAAGACATGATAATGGTAGAGAGTATGACAGGCTATTCAAATTACCCAGCAGTCAGAAGATGTGCAAACAGGAATATTGTACAGCACGTAAACACAATGTAGCGGAGAAGTATGAAGACGCATTGCCTGGGGGACTTCCTGAGACAGTGAACAGAATTTGCTGAAATTTCTTATCTTTTTCTTGAAATCCCCACCACCTCTTCTTCTCCCAACACATAAGAAGTAGCGGTTAACACATCGAGAAAGAAATTGCGTGATGGTGACAGTTTATTCGGATTACTCAGCAATCAAGAAATGTATATGTTGTAGAGGATACAGTTCTGACAGAGGAATCAGGATGTTTAGTGGTATAACGACTGTTCACACCAACTACATGTACATCTACATAGCTACTCCGCAAGCCAACGCTCAGTCCATGGTAGAGGGTACCTGTACCACTACCTGTCACTTCTCTTCCAGTTCCATTCGCAAATAGAGTGAGAGAAAAAACGACTGTCTGTACGCCTCCGCATGAGCCCTAATTTCTCGTATCTTATCTTCGTGGTCCTTACGCGCAATGAATGTTGGCGACAGTAGAATCGTTCGCCAGTCAGCTTCAAATGCCAGTTCTCTAAATTTTCCCAATAGTGTTTCTCCAAAGATGGTAAATTACTGTGCCTGATGTATGATTTTAATTATGTGTATTAAAAAATAAAATAAAAAAGAACAATAGATAACATTTTTTCACACAAAATTGTCTTATTAACAGAATATTCCGTCGGTTCTTGGTAGACCAACATTATAATAATAAATGAAAAGCACAAGTTTGCTTTTGTTCTACAATATTATTTTTATTGCTAACCGGTTTTTGGCTTACAAGGCCATCTTCAGGCATTTACTGAGTATTATCACCAAAGAAGTTAAATGTTAGCAGACAACATTGGAAGAGAAGTAACACATCTAGAGTGAAGTAGAAACATACAGTGAGTAACATCTTTGCAATGAAATAGTAAAAACTGAACAGTACATAAATAACAATGGAGTTGAGAGGAAAACCTTTAGCACAAAATAAGAATAGCATGCCTACATAACAGTTTCTATTGATAAACAAAACTATTGAAATAAGATAAAATTAGTACTAGGCAAGGCTGCATCAAGAGGTATGAAACATGGAGAGTAATACACAACCAATTAAAAAAGAAGAGACAATTGTCAATGTAAATACAGAATACACGAGGAACTTAAGCCATATCAATACAATAAACAGAAATTAATAAATGCAGGAAAATTGAGGTGAGGGAACCTACAGTTTGAGAGTGTGGTGGTACAGCATTTTAACATTAACATTATAATCAAAGCAGTGGCTGTATACCAGTTTACATTAAATAAATGAGCAAAGTAAAATATGAACAGTATTTGATGAGACAACTACAAGGGGAGTTAAACATGGACAGTAATACAAGTACAAGTTAAAAGCAAACCCTTAACTATTGAAACTACAGCATATGTGGAATACAAAGGCAACTGCAACAAATAAAACAACTTAATGACTACGGGAAAATGGGAATATGTAGGAAGAGAGAGTGTGGGAAGTAATGAACAACAAAGATGATTATATGAAGTTTAGGAGAGGGGAAGTGTTGAGTTGTGTCTGGTCATTTAGGATGAGATCTGGACTGTGAGCAAGATGTTTGTTAATTTCTAGGGCTTCCAGCAGGTTGAGTTTATGGCCTTTGTTTGCTAAGTGAAGTACATGGGACACTGGCTGGTAGTTGTGACCCTCACTCAGTACATGCTCAGCAAATATAGAGTCTGAATTCTGCAACCTCCAGCTGCGTTCATGTTCAGCCAGCCTAGTTGATATGCCCTTGCCTGACTGACCAATGTAAAATTTGTCACAATCAGAACAGGTGATTTTGTATACCCCAATGTTGGCTAATAACTGGATCTTATCTTTGCTATTAAAAACACACTGGGCTGTAGTGTTCCTGACATAGTAGGAAACCCTATACTTGCAGGATTTCAGTGCTTTGGCTATAGTCTGTGATACCTGACCTAGAAATGGTATAGTACACCATTTCTTGCAGACAGTGGATGGGGAAGCAGGTGGGGCATAGAGGAGGGGTATAATTTTCCGTTTATGTTTCCTGTGCAAGATGTGGTCAATAAGAACTGGATTGTAGCCATTGGCTGAGGCAATAAATTTTATTGTATCTAACTCTGCTTTAAAATCATCTCTGGACATGGGGATGGATATGAGACGGTGTACCATTGAGTGGAAAGCTGCATGTTTGTGAGCTATGGGGTGTTGTGAGCAAGAAGGTATTACTGTGTCTGTAGTAGTTGTTTTTCTGTAAATTTTGAAACAATGTGTGTGTGTACTGATGTCAATGGTGAGATCTAAGAAGTTTATGGATTTGTTGCCAATTTCCATAGTGAACTGGATATTTTTATGTTGACCGTTTAGGTTTTTCAAGAATGTGTTCAGTTGTCTTGTAGTACCAGTCCACATACACAGGACATCATCTACATATCTAAACCAGTATTTGATGTTTGCACTCAAAGGTTCCGTTTTTAGAAAATTTTGTTCAAAATGGTCCATAAATATTTCAGCCAACAGTGGACTAAGAGGGGAACCCATAGCTAAGCCATCTAATTGTTTATAAAGAGTGCCTTGGAACTGGAAATAATTCTGTGCAAGGCAGGTCTGTGTGGCCAGTCTCAAGTCATTCAATTCCACAGGATTGACATTAGACTTGTGCATCAGCTCTGTCAGAATGTCAATACATTCTGCTACTGGTATGTTAGAAAACAAACTGCTGACATCAAAGGATACTAATTTATCACTGTGTGAGACAGATATACCTTTTAACTTGTTTACTAGGTCCACAGAGTTTGAAATACCATGCTTTGGTTTAAATTTTGTCTTGCTCTTAATTAGGACATCAAGTTTACTGGCTAGTTTGTAAGATGGAGCAGTGAACGATGATACAACTGGACGAATAGGAATATCTTGTTTATGCAGTTTAAGAAGGCCGTACATTCTGGGAGGCACCGGGTTCATATTAGTTAACAGTTTTACTTCAAATTCAGAGAATATGCTTTTGCATGAAATAATTGCATATTTAACATCCTCTTTGAACAATTTAGTAGGGTCTTTAGGAAGGACTTGGAAGCCTGTGGTATTCAGAAAATTATTAACTTTATCCACATAATCACATTTGTTCAAAAGCACAATACTGTTGCCTTTATCAGATTTTGTAGCAACGATACCTTGGTGTTGTAATTTCTGTTTTAAGGACTTGAGGGTGTGAAAGTCAATAGACCGTGGGATGTTACACACGAATTTGGTTTCGTTCTTTAGTGCATTGGCAACTATATATTTTGCAGTGGTGTCTTTCGTTAAGGCATATTCAATATCAACTTTCATAACATCTAGTTGTTTTTCTGATGGAGGGTGGGGAGGAGCATATTTAAAACCTTTTTCAAGCACTTTTTGTTCCTTTGGGGACAGAATCAAGTTCGATAAGTTAATTAGACGTTGCGAAAAATTTTGTTTACATTTTGAGGTTAGAGGTTCACTCACGTTCCTAATCATAGATAATTTCTTGTTCTGACGCAAAAATACGTCGTGAATAAGATCACTTACACTTTGACGAACTTCTCGATCGAAAACATCGAACTCACACGGGTGTAACTTAGATGTAATTGCCACATGTACCACTTTTAGATGTGTACACACGTTGTCACGAACACGATACCATTTCTTCCTTTATCCACGTGTATCTTGCGACGTCAACGGCTTTGTTTGCTGCGGCGGATGTTCCTCTTGACTTTATGGAGACGTATTTTGGCGTAATTTTGTGTTGCAAACACTGTTTGTTAAACCAAATGTGTTGTGTTGATTTAGCTTTTTGTCTCAGTAATCTACTATAAAAGACGGATAATTGTGCTGTTGTGGCTCATTTTATCATATTAACAGAATATTCCGTCTGTTCTTGGTAGAACAACATTATAATAATAAATGAAAAGCACCAGTTTGCTTTTGTTCTACAATATTATTTTTATTGCTAACCGGTTTTCGGCTTACAAGGCCATCTTCAGGCATTTACTGAGTATTATCACCAAAGAAGTTAAATGTTAGCAGACAACATTGGAAGAGAAGTAACACATCTAGAGTGAAGTAGAAACATACAGTGAGTAACATCTTTGCAATGAAATTTTATTATCAAAATTGTCTTATTCCCCACCCCATCACAAAATAAAAAAAAAACAACAGTAAACAATATTTTCGTACAAAATTATGATAATCCCCTCAGCCTCACCCTGAACACAGTAGCTCTGTGACTGAGGTACAAAAATTAATACTTTATTAACGACGACGTTATACACATCAATCATATGAGTCTAGAGGCAGACAGAGAGAGGGGGAGGAGGGAGGGGAGAGCAATGTGCTGCACTATCCGTCAGTAAATATTCACCATTGTCTCTAATTATTATCATGTATGTACCACATACAGCAAGATATTAGAGTTTGTTTGGCTCTCCAATATCCTTGTACAATAAAATAGATTCCTTCCTTGTCGCTGCTGTTGATCTATGCGTGATAATTAAATTAAGATCTGATACACAGCTATGTTGAAGTAAAAAAACCATTGGAACGTTCTAAATACAGAGTATCTCTATCACCATATTCAAATGACTAATACATCTGAATGCTAGAAGACAAATATGCAATCAGTTCACAACATGAGTGCAGACTTGTGACGATGCAATAAATATTAACACTTAAGGAGAGACAAAGTGGTGGCATGCCAGCTCTGTAGCAACACCTTGGCCCACTACTCTATGTATGGGATATGCACTAGCTTATATGTGACAGAAAAGAAAATCACTCAGCATTGTATTGCAGCCGCCGCCCCCCCCCCTCCCTCCCTCCTCCCTGTCCCTCCCCCCCCCCCCTCCCACACACACACAGCAGTAATAGTTTGGGGTAAAATCTCACATTAATTTGAAATTGTTTAGATCCATATACAGAAAAACATTCATGGAGAATGCTTCTATATGTATACAAACAGAATCAGGAGAATATCGTATTTAGCCAATTGCAGATGCACTATTTCACCTAATGTTAAGGTGTTTATTATAACATTTCCGTGGAATAGATGAGGGTTTCCTCACAATACCTGTAGTAAAAAAATGATAATTCCTACAAAAATCTCTTACTGTAACTGAAACAGGTCTCTGGCACACAGCACACTAGAAAAATACAGGTCTGCGTTTAACATAAACAACGATATGCCTACACAGAATGAACATTACTCCAACTTCTTCCTGGAAGATGATTTTACACAGGTGAGTAGTGCTGGAAACTCTCGCAGTCACATGGCATTCTGATACTACTTTGAGAAGACGAGATGGATGTTTTATATTGGCTGCATGCCTTGCAGTAATTTTTGTATCTCTGTTCTGACAAATATTATCCACAAAATCTTTGCCTTATACAGCAATTACGAACAGGCACTTGGAAAACATAGCAGCATGTTCGTCCCAAGACTCTTGTTTTTCCTCTTTGCAGCATTTTAACTCCCCCCGCCCTTCCCCTCCCCCTCCCCCCAGTACAGTGGAAGTATAGTTGGTTGGTTGACTGATTTTGGAGAGGGGATCAAACAGAGAGGTCATCTCTCCCATCGGATCTGGGAATGAAGTCGCCCCTGCCCTTTCAAAGGAACCATCCCGGCATTTGCCTGAAGCGATTTAGGGAAATCACTGAAAGCCTAAATCAGGATGGCCGGACGTGGGTTTGAATCGTCGTCCACCAGAGTGCGAGTCCAGAGTGCTAACCACTGCGCCACCTCGCTCGGTAGAGGAAGCATGGAGTTTGATTTACATTACCTATATATAATTCTAGCCTCATTTAGTTTATCAAGATGCTGTTTAATAGCTAACTGCCAACCATAAAAAAAGCCATCCTCTCAGCATATGTCCTATATCCATGGTGGGCTACCTCAATGCCTCGCACATGAGTCATTGAGGTGCACTATGGTACTGATTTAGGGGTTGAATGTGTACTAATGTCCATTCTAGATTATCTGTCTCTAGAGACACTTGCTTGATACTCCAGTGCTACTCCAGGTTTGCATGTACATACAGTGTTTATACGTGATGGTGTCAATGTTGTATTACCAATGGAATGCTTATGCCTATACAGAATTAAATGAACCCTGCCGGCCGTTGTGGCCGAGTGGTTCTAGACGCTTCAGTCTGGAACCGCGCGAACGCTACTGTCGCAGGCTCGAATCCTGCCTCGGGCATGGATGTGTGTGATGTCCTTAGGTTAGTTAGGTTTAAATAGTTCTAAGTTCTAGGGGACTAATGACCTCAGATGTCAAGTCCCATAGTGTTCAGAGCCATTTGAACCAAATTAACCCTGCCAATAACAATCTGCTACCGGGAATAACATGTTAATAAATCCCCAGTTTTCATAATACTCTAACTTAATCAGGATCGATACGAGGAAAAATAGAATAACTCGGTACTGTGAAGATATTTACTGTAAAAGTGAAAACTGAATTGGTATAGAACATTAACTCCTACTCATAAATACAAATCTGAGATCGGCTAATTATCTATCACTTGATTCGTAATCGCAACCTGGTTTATTCGATGAAACACTTAGTGGCTGATGCTGATTAGCATCGAACTTAAGAAAGCCTCAGCCATGACTGGCACTTACACTGAAGACCTCAGAGATCAACCAAATGGACTTTGACACGTTTACAATTAAAAGTACCCAATCTTCCGAGCCGTGGTGTGTGTATACCGAATCCAGTCCTGGGAATAGTTATTCTGCAGCATCTATCTGCTTAGTGCTGCAGTCCGTCGTACGGAAGTCAGTTGTGTAGCTGTTAATCCTGACTACACAGAGGATGTGAAACAGCGTCGACAAACTCCTAGGGCCGAAAACTATTTCAGTACAATGCCGGACACTAATCAAGAACTCTGCTTGCTCATAAGCCAGGAGCACACACTTGACTAAAGTGTGTAGTCATAAATAAGTTCTTCATAAAGTCTCAGTCTCCACTAAGAAGCTCAGATTCGTTTCTTTGCTCACAGAGAAATATATGATTCTACTCCTAGTGGCGTAATCGGCACTTTATGAAATCTAGAAGTGAGACTGTGCACTCACGCCTTCCCAGCAATGTCTCGCGACGCTCTCTAGTGATATGCGTCTTCTCGATACCCAATGCATGCTCCAGTTTAGAGCAAACCTTGCATTGTTAGTGTGCATTCTGCATGCTGCCAGTCCTGCAACCTGCTACTAACAGAATGTCTCCCACGCTACAAGCCATGAAGCTGTCAGCCAACCAACATAACCTTCTAGAACTTTCTATGTCCTCCTACGACAGCAAATTCAGTCAGGTTCTTTTCTCTGCGTTGTGGCGGGAATATGGCTCGGCGTCTTGCTTGAGAATTTCCGGGCACTTAGACCTCATCTGTGGCAGATGTCACCCGCGCATTCTTTCGCGCTTAGACAGCCTTTGGCGGCGCTTGTAAGATGTTATCTCTAGTGAGGCAGTAAACACTCCTGACGCCCTTTTGTTTCAGAGCCATGAAATTTGTCCTACCTCCAGTGCTATCTGCATCGGTCCGTATCTGTTTCGAAGACTGCAGAGCCCATCGACGTCTCCTTGCTGTCAGAGCCAGCGTGAAATTACTCTTCAGGCATGTAACTCTACGAGGCTACCCAGTCGCAACCAATAAATGATTAACAATTCCACAAATCTAAGTAAACAAATATAGTGAGTTATAGGTGGTCTACATTCACCTGTACTTTTAAACAACTCTAAAATAATTAGGTTGTACAGTTATCATGGGCGTTATTAAGTTAAATAAATACAAAGCATTAAGACATATTCGTGTTCAGGTACTTTACACAGAAATACTTCATGGACAAAACATTTAAACAAAGCAAATAAAATCATTTGCAGTAACTTTACGTATGACTCGTGCACAAGAATCAACACAGAGTACAGTGTTTGTGGAGCTATATATAATCATCGTCGGTAGACTCTACTCTTTTGCTGGTCAGGTACACTGAAATGGAAGGTTTTCGTGACATGGAGACACCGCGTTTCAGAGGATGGGGGGGGGGGGGAGGAGGAGGGGGACACTGGGTTTTGACAAGGTGACACTGGCATGAAACTGAATGTGACGTTACAACACTACATGGATTATTCTGACGTTTCAGCCGGTGCACTCTCTCGACGCCAAGAGCAGCTAATGCACTAGTGTTTCGAGTGCATGCTGCGTTCTAATGGTCCAGGTTTGATGGTAGATCAACCCATGTGGTGCCAGTGTACTGTCTGCTACAAATACACTCCTGGAAATTGAAATAAGAACACCGTGAATTCATTGTCCCAGGAAGGGGAAACTTTATTGACACATTCCTGGGGTCAGATACATCACATGATCACACTGACAGAACCACAGGCACATAGACACAGGCAACAGAGCATGCACAATGTCGGCACTAGTACAGTGTATATCCACCTTTCGCAGCAATGCAGGCTGCTATTCTCCCATGGAGACGATCGTAGAGATGCTGGATGTAGTCCTGTGGAACGGCTTGCCATGCCATTTCCACCTGGCGCCTCAGTTGGACCAGCGTTCGTGCTGGACGTGCAGACCGCGTGAGACGACGCTTCATCCAGTCCCAAACATGCTCAATGGGGGACAGATCCGGAGATCTTGCTGGCCAGGGTAGTTGACTTACACCTTCTAGAGCACGTTGGGTGGCACGGGATACATGCGGACGTGCATTGTCCTGTTGGAACAGCAAGTTCCCTTGCCGGTCTAGGAATGGTAGAACGATGGGTTCGATGACGGTTTGGATGTACCGTGCACTATTCAGTGTCCCCTCGACGATCACCAGTGGTGTACGGCCAGTGTAGGAGATCGCTCCCCACACCATGATGCCGGGTGTTGGCCCTGTGTGCCTCGGTCGTATGCAGTCCTGATTGTGGCGCTCACCTTCACGGCGCGAAACACGCATACGACCATCATTGGCACCAAGGCAGAAGCGACTCTCATCGCTGAAGACGACACGTCTCCATTCGTCCCTCCATTCACGCCTGTCGCGACACCACTGGAGGCGGGCTGCACGATGTTGGGGCGTGAGCGGAAGACGGCCTAACGGTGTGCGGGACCGTAGCCCAGCTTCATGGAGACGGTTGCGAATGGTCCTCGCCGATACCCCAGGAGCAACAGTGTCCCTAATTTGCTGGGAAGTGGCGGTGCGGTTCCCTACGGCACTGCGTAGGATCCTACGGTCTTGGCGTGCATCCGTGCGTCGCTGCGGTCCGGTCCCAGGTCGACGGGCACGTGCACCTTCCGCCGACCACTGGCGACAACATCGATGTACTGTGGAGACCTCACGCCCCACGTGTTGAGCAATTCGGCGGTACGTCCACCCGGCCTCCCGCATGCCCACTATACGTCCTCGCTCAAAGTCCGTCAACTGCACATACGGTTCACGTCCACGCTGTCGCGGCATGCTACCAGTGTTAAAGACTGCGATGGAGCTCCGTATGCCACGGCAAACTGGCTGACACTGACGGCGGCGGTGCACAAATGCCGCGCAGCTAGCGCCATTCGACGGCCAACACCGCGGTTCCTGGTGTGTCCGCTGTGCCGTGCGTGTGATCATTGCTTGTACAGCCCTCTCGCAGTGTCCGGAGCAAGTATGGTGGGTCTGGCACACCGGTGTCAATGTGTTCTTTTTTCCATTTCCAGGAGTGTATTCAGAGTTATTATGACTGCTGCTCCCATCAGTGGGCTGGTACGGGAGACAAGTGGATGATGGATGCCCAGGGTATGGTGTCAGAAGGAGACATGAGACTAGCGCTGTCGAACAACCTCATTATTCCGGAGACTACGTCGCAGAATAAAGCATAAGGTGACTGTGTATGCATTTAACAGTCCTCATCTTTTTCTTTTACTATGGTTGCTTTATTTTGTTTTTCTATAGCTAGACATCTCCTTTTGCTTGTACTCTTCTGTGCTTGTGCATTGAACCTTTTCTCTTCAGTTTCTCCGTTTCTTGTGTCTTCAAAAATCTTCTTACTTGTGCTTTTCATACCCTTCTGATCTTGTTCTGCCCTAAGATTGATTATCAGGTAGTTCTACTCTTAGTTGACAGTTGGATAGGGTTACCTCCCAAGTACAAATGTTTTTAAGTATCTTGTGCCGATGTGTGGCGGCAAGAGCTACTGCGGAAGTGTTCTAGTGTCGTCACATCTTGAACAGTGGCTAGAACTACACGATTTTGTTTTGGATGGCAGTGACATAAATCGTGCTCGTCTCCTGGTACTCGCAATAGCACCTGTCTCCCCACGCAGTGAAACTCGGCTGGGGCCGTCGTCATGGGGTAGTTTTCCGCCCGACCAGTTTCATATACACCTCTGGGTACCTGCTTCCAAGAGCCTGGATCTGCAGGCGCCATCGCCTCGGCAGGTTGCTCGCTGTCAAACGTGACCTCTTGGGTCAGGCCTGCTGTGCGTATGCCCTTTCCTTGCCCTCTAACACTTCAAGCTCCCACCAGATGTCGGCCCCCTCAGCGACACGCGCCAGCAAACACCACAACGTAAGTAAATGGTATACTATGTGATCAAAACGTGGCTGAAAACGACTTCGTGGCGCCCTCCATCGGTAATGCTGGAATTCAACATGGTTTTGGCCCACCCTTAGCCTTAATGTCAGCTTCCACTCTCGCAGGCATATGTTCTATGAAGTGCTGGACGTTCCATAAAATTTCGAGCGTGCACACGCAGAAATTCAGCTTCTTCTTCTAATATATCGACTGAATACCATCCAACCATCTTCAGAGCGAGCCGAGGTGTCTAACGCTCCAGCACTTGCTCCGTTCTCTTTCACCCGAGGATCGAACCACTGCGTATGCAGCCAAAGATACACAAGGCGCCAGAGACGTCGATAGGCGGCAATAGGTGTAACAAATGCATGGGAATTAAATCTATGGCTGCGCAGTCGATTTACATGGTGATATCGATGTGTCAAGGAGAACTGCACCGTCGCGACTTCTTTGAGATTCAATTGTAGAAATTACCGGATTCCATGATTTGTCCAAGCTGGAGCCGATATCTCTATTAATTAAATTCATCACCAACCGAATTTTAATTGCTTCTTTCACGCCAGAAATTTTATGGAACAATCTTTACGCCGCGAAAACTTGAAGATGCACATCAGGTGCTGGAGGGTTTCTTGGGGAATGGCAGCCCATTCTTCACGGAGTCCTGCACTTAGGAGAGGTATCGATGTCGGTCGGTGAGGCATGGGACGAAGTAGGTGTTCCAAAACATCCGAAAGGTGTTCTTTAGGATTCAGGTCATGGCTCTATGCAAAGTCAGTCCATTACAGGGACGTTATTGTCGTGTAACCACTCCGCCACAGGCCGTGCATTATGAACAGGTGCTCTATCGAGTTGAAAGATGCAATCACCATTCCCCAATTTCTATTCAACAGTGCGAAGCAAGGAAGTGCTTACAACATCAATACAGGCCTGCGCTGTGATAGTTCCAAGCAAAACAACAAGAGGTACGAGCCCCCTCAATGGAAAAAGACGACCACACCATAACACCACCGCCTCCGAATTTCACTGTTGGTATTATACACGCTGGCAGATGACGTTCACCGGGTATTCACCATACCCACACCCTGCCATCAGATCGACACATTATGTACCGTGATTCATCACTCTATGCAACGTTTTTACACTGTTCAATTGTCCAATGTTTACGCTCATTACACCAAGCGAGGCGTCGTTTGGAATTTAGCGGCGTGGTGTGTGGCTTATGAGCAGCCGCTCGACCATGAAATCCAAGTTTTCTCACCTCCCGCCTAAGTGTCATAGTACTTGCAATGGATTCTGATGTAGTTTGGATAGATGTCTGCCTATTACACATTACGACCCTCTTCAGCTGTCGGTGGCCTCTGTCACTCAACAGACGAGGTCGGCCTGTACGCTTCTGTGCTGTACGTGTCCCTTCACGTTTCCACTTCACTATCACATCGGAAACAATGGACCTAGGGATGTTCAGGAGTGTGGAAATCTCGTGTACAGACGTATGACACAAGTACACCCAGTCACCTGACCACGTACGAAGTCCGTGAGGTCCGCGCATCGCCCCATTCTGCTGTCTCACGATGTCTAATGACGTACGTTTCTGGGGGTGTCCGGATAGATTTGATCACATAGTGTAAATCTATCGAGAAGAGAGACCGTGCGCCGTTGGATTAACTGGTTCATGTGAACGGCAACAGTTACAGTGCTACATTGATACAATATCGTCGACTGGCAGGTCTGAGGAGAGGCTCGATGTCATTAAAGAAGATGATAATGAAATTTGGAAACACAGCTGAGCTTTGTGTGGCTCCTGAAAGACGAAGGCGTCCTATCTCTGTGGAAGTTATTGAAATTTTCAAATGTGTGTGAAATCCTAAGGGACCAAACTGCTTAGGTCATCGGTTCCTAGACTTACACACTACTTAAACTAACTTAAAGTAACGTGTGCTATGAACAACACCCACACACATGCCCGAGGGAGGACTCGAACCTCCGTCGGGAGGTAGTCCTATCGCTCGTGCAGTGTCGCAGGAATTTTCCATCCCACGGTTGTTGTTGTGGTCTTCAGTCCTGAGACTGGTTTGATGCAGCTCTCCATGCTACCCTATCCTGTGCAAGCTTCTTCATCTCCCAGTACCTACTGCAACCTACAATCTTCTGAACCTGTTTAGTGTATTCATCTCTTGGTCTCCCGCTACGATTTTTACCCACCACGCTGCCCTCCAATGCTAAATTTGTGATCCCTTGATGCTTCATAACACGTCCTACCAACCGGTCGCTTCTTCTTGTCAACTTGTGGCACAAACTCCTCTTCTCCCCAATTCTATTCAATACCTCATTAGTTATGTGATCTACCCATCTAATCTTCAGCATTCTTCTGTAGCACCACATTTCGAAAGCTTCTATTCTCTTCTTGTCCAAACTATTTATCGTCCATGTTTCACTTCCATACATGGCTACACCCCATACAAATACTTTCAGAAACAACTTCCTGACACTTAAATCTATACTCGATATTAACAAATTTCTCTTCTCCAGATACACTTTCCTTGCCATTGCCAGTATACATTTTATATCTTCTCTACTTCACGGTACGGAAAGTTTTCGGATCTATTTTATACTGTTATCCGTACAATATCCAGACGGTGCATTAACTGAAACCTCACGATCGGCAGCAACTCTTACTCTTCGGCGTCTGACATGGAGTGCAAGTTGAGGGCCTATAGCAGGACACAAATCTGTGGAGGGACGAGGAACATATTACAGTACAAGGTGCAGTAAATACACAAAACTGCTGAATTTCAGGCACTACAAAACTGAGTCTTGTGCACGAAGAACCACTGCACTCACCTTGTGTGACTGGTGCGGATTCTCATCACCTTTGTTCTCGGTCCGTTCTTCTTTGAAGAGAATGCACCCAGAGAGCCTGTCAGGTGTACTGTGACGTCTTCACATTATCGAGGCCTCCTGGAACAGCATGTGATTCCTGCTTTGAAACAGCTTAACTGAGTGGAAACCTCTGGTTTCATGCAAGATAGGGCAAATCCTCAGGTCGCTCCTCCAATGAAAGATCTGCTTAACTCAGCCTTCGACAAACTTATCATCTCCAGAGGTTTACCAGTTACATGGTCTGCTAGATCACCTGATCTGAATCCATGTGAGTTTTCGCTCTGCGGATACCTAGAAGAACGCGTTTACTAACGACACTTCGGGCTATCTGATGTCAAGGCGATTATACAGGAACACGTTGCTCGGAATCAATCGGAGCTGCTCCGAGGAACTCCTATGTCGTTTTACGGGTGCAGCATCTAGCCGATGTCTCCAGTGTTCTTACTGAACAAACTGTGTAAGCATTTGTTAATAATAAAATCAACATTAAGTCTTTTTAACCTGTCTGACCTTTTCTGTCCACATCTAGTTCCCATTTCATTACATGTGGAAACATTTCTATAGAAACTGCTTTATTTAATAATTTTTTTACTTACTTAAACTGAAACAACTGGGAAGGTGAAATGTCTTAATATAATTCTGAAACTGCTGAGTGAAATTCAGTTCAAGTGAACCTGCTTAAACTGCTGAGTCAAACTAAACATATTGCCTCTTTGCTTGTCTTTACCATTTCAACGTAGACCTAGAGAAATTTCCCTGACAATACAGCTCAAAGTTATTCTACTCATTTATGACCCACAATATACAGCGAAACACAGTGTGGCTGCTCAAAGAATTAACACAAAAGAATGGCCCTGAATTAGGAGAAATCCTAACAATAACCCATACATTTCATAAGTCACTTATCTCACGGAAAATCTTCATTACACGAATTACAGCGATACAGCAAGCACCAATACAGCCAGCTAAATAAAAGATTCTAACTACTGTAGGATCTAACTACTAATAGTCATGTGGTTAGCAAAGGAAAGATTTTGTTGCTGAGCAACCAATGTATTTAGCAGATTTTACCGTAATAATGTGACAACGAGTTCAAAAATTATGTAATCGGACGTGAAATCCAGTTCCAAAAAATTATACAATCGACAATCATTTTAAATCTCTATGACGGACGCGACCAGACCGTCCACTCGCGCTAACACTTCAGACCTCTAACCTCCATCACTGCTAACTATAAACTTCCAGCTGTCATCACAGCTGGCTATTCACTCCTAAACTGCCGTTACCGGTAGCTGTTCACATCCAACTGTGAGCCCGAAAAGCCACAGAGTCTCTTACAGAGGGCGCACAGAGCTGTCAGAGTTATTAATGCAGTTAAATGCAACACTGTTTTAGAAATTAATTTTTGATTTATTTATCTAATTACTTTAAAGAAGCGAGATTATATCCTCATCAATTATTCGTTGTAGGTACATGAGGTCTAGTTCGTCTTGGTGTGGCTGTGGTTGTTCCTTCCTGTTTCCGCTTCACAATGACATCACAAGCTTCAGAAGGGTTGAAGTTTCCTAGATGGATCTATCACTTAGGCGACATCCAACGACTAATCCACGTACGAAGTCACTGAGTTGTCCTGATCCATACACTCTGCTGTTACTGCTTCGCTACTGGCAGCACAGTAATTTCTGTTTTGTTTCATACTGGCGGGCTCGCCTCTCGTGATATCTAGTAGTCAGTATTGCAATCCGGACACTTTTGATCAGACGAGGTGTGTGTACCACGGAACGCCTCGAACTGTTCCGGAAGAGTTTTTGTCTCATCCGACGCTTACGAAAGTGTACTTAATGGCTCAAATGGCTCTGAGCACTATGGGACTTAACTTCTGAGGTCATCAGTCCCCTAGAACTTAGAACTACTTAAAGCTAACTAACCTAAGGACATCACACACACCCATGCCCGAGGCAGGATTCGAACCTGCGACCATAGCGGTCGCGCGGTTCCAGACTGTAGCGCCTAGAACCGCTCGGCCACCCTGGCCGGCGAAAGTGTACTTACCTTAAACTGCTTTCAAATAGTTCTTGTATGACTGGTGAGTTATGAAATGATGTACATAATTATTTTGTTCAGCATGCCCATCGTATTGGACACAGGGTATTATCACCCACTGTTATAAATTTGTTTAAACATCAGCTCCACTTGAAGAAAACTACCATTGTGACACAGCCGTTTTTGACGAAAACAGTTATGATAGTAAATACTGGAGCTGCTATTTAATTAAAGCTAAATTTTTGTCTGATGTCTTCAGTTACGTTTACATGTGAATCTGGTAAACGAAAGACAGATCATACAAGAAGGTTTTGCCTATCCTTGATAGGCTCGCACACATTATTTTATATGTAGACCCAATTTATAGTTCAGTAACCTCATGTTTCTTCTCTGTTGCTGTTGATTTCCCTTTCGAAAAATAATTTTGTTCTAAATATTTCACCGCTACCAACAGTATTTCATGAATATTTCTCATTTGTCCAAAAGGATTAAGCAAAACTTCGAATAAGTTCTTTAAGAACTCGTGAGTTGTTGTTTAAAATACATTTGTCTCCAAACTGAGGACGTCCATTTTGTGCATAGGAAAGAATTTAAAAACTATGAGCTTGAGTGTAGTGTTGCATATATTTGTCTTTACTTCTAACGCTATCCATACTAATGCTGCATATCAGCCACTTCATAAAGGGTATGTAGACTGTGCACGGTAACTATCACGCACACACACACACACACACACACACACACACACACACACACACACACACTCACACACCGCAGCGTCATACAGTTAAAATGCGGAGCCAGCGACGGCCACGTGCGTTGCGTGTCGTTGGAGCGCATCATAATATTCTATGAGGAGCGCCCATCGCTCGAAGAGCAGATCGTTGGCTGAGATAACACACACGAATGAAGGGACACAATTCCCCAAGCTGTCCTACATGACACGTGCGACTTGAAACGGCACGTAGCGTGACGGAAATGACGGATAACCCCTGGCAACACGTGCGTTCACGCATCGCTGACGCACAGTGGAAGCGAAACAGTAGTTGATGCTTTGAATAATTTATTCCTTGAAATGGTACGCTCATTTGAAAACTGTGTAAGTTTAAAGCCTGTAAATATGTTGCTAAAACATACACAAACTAACGGGAGTACTATGGCGGCCCATAAAATGTTGGACGACTGTTTCACATCCACCGTTTCTTTACAACGATCTGGAAATTGAGCAGTTCGGAAAATTCAAGGGGGATTTTCTACTTTCATCTTTTAGAACTGAAATCTCTAATCACAGGATTGAGTGGACAAGGAAAGCATGGAAGGGCAAACCCAGACTAACAGCGTCATTTGTCGTTTGAATGTTTACATTTATTTAACCACCACAAAATAGCATGAACAAATAAATAAAACAATCACAAATAATTATGAGTGATAAGGTAAGGCTAATTAGTTGCTTAAAGCAATAATCGACTATAACAAATGATTTATACCTCAACAAGCCACAAAACACAATACCAGAATAAATATAAAACAGTATTTTTTTAATCAAATCAGCTATTAACATACAAGAGGGCAAACACACTGCTAAAATCAGCATAAAACCTACTGAAAGTTTTATCAAGTACCAAAAGAGCAAAATAGATTAAGGTTATCCACACGTGAGGCAAGTACAAGCCAAGTTTAAGCTCAAACCAGTAACATTGGTTACATGATGAAAATATTCACGAAACATAATAATCGGGACAGTACCTTGTGTTTAAGCATGTTTAGAAAAAACATAGCTACCCGAAGTTCATAACAATGGCAATGCGAGCATATTCCAAAGGAGATGCACAACTTTAAGTAAAACTTTAAATAAGGTTCCATAGATCGGAACGTTCAGAAATATAGATAATATTTAACTTAAAATTTATTAGGAGGCAGCGTCAACAAGTGGGCTAAGGCAATTGTGGAGCCACCTCAAAGGCAGTCAAGTGGTGCATATCAGCAACAAGCCCCTTCAGCTTAGAGCCACTGAAAAACTGGTCGCGATGCTCAGAAGACTAAGTAGGGTATAAACGCACTATGTAGCAGACATCTCATGGTCCTGGAAACATCCAGTGCGGCTCCCAGCACCCAGTTGCCCACAGCATGGAATACCAAAGCTGCACAAATCATCGGGCGCGGACAGAAAATCGCCGTACTCAGTTCAATGTCGTAACTCTGACTTCACGAATTAACCAAGTCTTGACATAAACAGAACTAAACGCCGACTAACCAACTATGTCCGAAACCCGACCCGTGATATCCTCTAGTCTGCTGTCACTCGCTGCGTGGCTCTTACTGTCCCACCAACGCTGCCCAAGACCTACTTTAGGACTCGCTCTGTCTAAGATAATCAGCGACAAGCTACAATCGCTCTCGCTGCCAATAGTAGCGTCAGTGAAAAACGCAGACGAAATCGATTGTGGGCCTCCCGAGGCTCGAGAGCCGAGGGAAACTTTCCAAAGCCCTTAGCAATAAACGAGTTTTAGTTTGTGCCTAGGAAAATATTTCACAGACAAAATTTCGAATCACCATTCTTGCGATGTAATCCAACAAGGCACAATAAATGGAAACTAAACGGTTAGGATTAACTACGAATGTCTATTTGTGTTGCCTCTATAACATCTGTCTATGTGACCAGGTCAGTGATTCGTCACACCGAATTGGGACTGTTGCTGCGAGACAAATTGTACATGAGTTATGCACTCCGTCGGCTCCCCAACTTGCACACATACCCTTACTTCCCACCAAAGATCATGTCCCTATCATGTGATCATAACCGTTACACAAGGGCTCCCTAGATAGTCTCATAGTTGTGCCATCCATAAAACAAAAATTTTCGCTATCTATTTCTCTGTTGCCGCTGTCCGCCTCTGGAAAAAAGTACTCTGCCTCTTTGCACAATCCAGTACCTAGTTATATTTTACAAGAAGCTAGAGCACTTCCTTCCGTTAACATCATAACTTTTCCCAGTGAACTTAATACATACGAAGGTTGGAACTTAGATAGGGTCAGCCGGCCGGGGTGGCCAAACTGTTCTAGGTGCTACAGTCTGGAACCGCGTGACCGCTACGGTCGCAGGTTCGAATCCTGCCTCGGGCATGTATGTGTGTGCTGTCCTTAGGTTAGTTAGGTTTAAGTAGTTGTAATTTCTAGGCGACTGATGACCTCAGAAGTTAAGTCCCATAGTTCTCAGAGCCATTTGAACCATTTGATCGAACCGCGGTATTGACAGTATAGGCATGGTTGAACTTCAAACAACAAGAGCCGTGTACATCCTTCCTGGTGGAATGACTGGAAGTGATCGGCTGTGGTCATGCATGGTTGTTTACGTCTTTGGGCGGGTTTAGTGACATCTCTGAATAGTCAAAGGGACTGTTTCAGTGATACAATATCCACTGTCAACGTCTGTCTTCAGAAATTCTGGGAACTGGGGTGATGCAAAACTTTTTTTGACGTGTGGAAGTCGTAGGGTTAGATACCCTCAGCAGCGCCAGTAACGTTGACAGTTCCAGTGGAGCGGTCCGTTGCCCATCGGATCTCTATAACAGCTCTGAAGCGAAGGACATGAAGTTATTCAACTTCGGAATCAAGTTCATGTCAGAAGCGCTTTTTCCGAGGAATGTAGTGAGTGGTACAGCACTTTTCAGCACATCGATCGAACAAATCAGTCACAACTTGCGCCATATACGCCCGAGTGTTGTTGTCTAAGATAACTGGCGCTTCTTGCAGGAAGTGTCCCCGCTTCTTTCTCTCGGCTGCTCGCATACTGTGTTCGAAAAATGATTAGCGTAAAGATGCAAGCGGGGACGAGTGTTTCCGTCTTGGGCCCGGCCCGTTGACTTTATCAACATGTATTTCCTCCAGCTAGCCTTGAATACTGTATGTTAAGTTTCCCTAATCGCCGGTGGTGTTATGGCTTGTACCTGAATAATATCGATCCTATCCTTAACTTCTGAGTTAGATTGATGTTTATTGCATATGAGACACTTTTTCATGTGTGTTAATACTCTGTATTTTGCAGCCTGAGGAAATTTGTACAACTACAAATTTCTAGGCTCACCTGTAAACCATTAAAAGATCAGTGCCTCTACTCTGTATGACACTGTCTTTAGTATTGCTACAGTAAATCAATGACAGAGTTTTTCAGCCTAATAGGAACAATAATAATTCATTTCCTTTTTGTGAAGCTGTCTGGCATGATATTAGCTTCGTTTATTTTATGATCTGGCATTTTTAACTGTGACGATTTCAGCTACTACAGAAGACAAAAATTGGACATTTGATATTTCTTGTTGTTTAATGTTATTTAATTATCTGCCGAAATTCTAAATTCAACTGCATGTAAGTTACACTAAGGGCCTAGTAAACTGTATTCCTGTTTCAACGTACAGGATGAGCATAAAAGCTTTGTCTGACTTAAAACATTTATTTCTGATGAGCTATGCTACATGCATCTATGCGGTTTATTGTAAATGATACCTTAACTCAAAGTTTTTATGGATACTGTTATACAAGTGCTCTGACAGCATTTGGTTCCTTATCTCTCTCTGTTGTTACAGGCAGCGTAATTTAGGAGAGTCACTGTCACAATGGCGACTATGCAGGAAGAAGTGCAACGTTTTATGATTTTAGGAAACGCCGTCACCTATTATAGTTCGTCGACAGTTCCTAAACGGCCAGAGAAACCAAAGAGGCTGGAAGTGTTGCTGACACCGTAGGAAGCGGCAGACCTGATGTGAGTGACGACAACGTTGATTCCATCCCAACAGCAATTCAGAGCAGTCCGCGGAAATCAACATGTCGTTTTTCCAGCGAAACGGGCAGACTTCAGAGCACTGTCGTGAATATTTTACACGAAAGGCTGTACTTCTCTGTATACGAAGTGCAACTGTTGCAAGCTTTGCAGCCAGATGATAGGCCCAGAAGTGCCGAGTTTCCTGGAAATGTGCTGGAACGAATCGACACAAAGTCTGACAACGTCAATAAAGTTGCTTTCCCGATGTAGCGACCTTCACGTCACGTTGAAATTGTGGCGATGGGACTTGAAGTTCAAGACAACAGGCAATAGGTAGCACAAGTACATAGGCAATGATATTGGTGATCGTATAATCACGCCCCAGCACTTGCTCCGTACTTTTAAACCAGCGGACCACGCCATTGCGCATGCAGCCACATGTATCTGTGGTCGCATGCCACAATTTTACCCTTACACCAAAATAATGAGACCGAGAGCAACCGGTGGCACTGTACCTTAGCCTAACACAAATAATAAATAAACAAAAATGGAGCGTGAGTTACGCGGCTAACTGTGAAAACGGCTGGAAATTATAAAGCCGAAACACCAGAAGAAGAACTGAAATTTATGCTGCCGCACGCTGGAAATATTATCGAACAAATATTGCGACGCGAAAATATGAAGATGCACAGAAATAATGTGGATCGGACAGTTGACACATCATCGTACAGCAGATAAGGGACAAACCGAAAGATAATGTGTGGTGTGGCTTCCCCTCTTTTCCACCGAACGTACTGTGGCACTAGTTTGCCTGAATATATTGTAACTTCACGTTGCACTTCAGCTGCATGAAATTCAATCATGAGTACTGTTTCAACAAGATGGCGCACTGCAGCATTGGTGGTTCTTTGTGCACCAGTTCTCAGATAAAACATTTCTAGACAGATGGAGCAGTAGTGAGGGTCGAATAACATGGCCTTCATGTTGACCAGACATAACCTCCTTTAATTTTCTTTGTGGGCTTACGTTAAGAGTAGTATTCAGGTCAGCAGTTCCTGTTATGGCACGAATACGGGATGCTCTAGAGGCGGCAACGGAACAGACGTTGGCGAAGTCGTGGACAGGTATTGAACATCGCCTAGACGTACTGCACGGAGTAAACGGAGCACATGTGTATGCGTACATACAAAAAGTTCTTTGAGGTAACCTATAGTTTGCAATGAACTGCATAACTTCATGTAGAGTAGTTCCTTAAAAATAAATGTAATCACGGAAAGACTTTACGCTCGCCCTGTAATTGACACCTACAGGAACTAGCCCTGTCGACTGTCGATCGGCAGCCATGCCATACTCTGCCAATGGCGTTAATCAGATGCGGCAAGGAGGGGCATGGAGCCAGGTCACTACTATCTCAGCCGCTTTCAGTTTCCCAGGTCGTGAAGAGGCTATGTTTCACTCTCGGAGCTCTTCATTTGGTATCATGAGGCTGAGTGCGTTCCACTGTACCCACCGAGTAGAAGTCCCGGACAGTACAGGGAATTAAATCCGTGTTCACCAGATAGCGGTCTGGCACGCTTAACCCTTACCTATGGAGGCGAAAGAAATAATATACTACTGCTTTTGTAGACAGAATAATTGTGTCGTACCCATATAGAACCATTGCAGGCAACAACAAGAAGTCAATAACGAATAAGTTTGGGTCTTGAAGAACTGATGGACGACCAGTATGATAACAGCGTGATAAGAAGTTCGATGAGCAGAAAATACAGACGCCCAATCCTAGCGAAATGCATATACTGTGTGAATTTTAAAAATTTCCGGCAGATTGAACATTCAAACAAATTTTGGGCTAGCAGCTGGTCGTCGTTTAATCAACGCGCAATATTTCGGACTAGACATCTTCAGGTGAGCCATCGAAGACTGACGAAGACGTTTTATGTGTATTGTTATTTCATTCCCCATGCCCCATATGGGGTGAGCTGGTAGCGGTATAATTCCGATCTTCAGCCAAATAGAAAACAAAGGTAACAGGAAAATAAAATTAGGACTGTTTACATTTTAAATTAGAGACACTAATGATGGACAGCTAAAAGGACGAAGAACGTATGTGCTATAGTGGAAGGGGAAGTTTAGGGGAGGTAAACCTTCCCTAGTGGTTGTATACCATCATTAAAATGATTAGCGAGAGCTTACCATACACTGAAAAACACATCCACCAGTGAGGTGAACCATCACTGTACTCAGCTACATAAAGTGTACGGCAGCATATTATCCATTAGTGAAGGTGTGCCATTGCTGCTCTCGGGTTATTAACGGTGCGTCCAACAATGCTACCACACATCAGCATGAATGGAATTGTCGTCAGCTCGTTATTGTTATGTTATACAGCAGTGCAGTTATGGATGACAGTATTGACGTTACGGTTTACAATTGTGCAGCTGTGGTTATAGTAGTGCAGTTACAGTTCACATCAGTGCAGCTATGGTTGAGTCAGTGAAGTTCTACGAACATCTTAGAGTGGAACGGGGAAATATCAGTTATACTTCCGTCTTCATGGACAGAGAAAAGTACGAGTCACTTATGAGGAACGCTAAATCACTAAAATCTGGACGAAAGAGTGACGGCAACGTCTAGAAGCTTTTGAAGAGTCATGGAGTGCTGGAAGTGAATGGAGTAACCAAATTAATACAAGCTGTAACTGAAGAAGGTAAGATTAAATACTATGTTTATGATGAAGAACTGTATGATATTCTGCATGATGCTCATGTAATGACTGGCGTCCGCAGCTCGTGGTCGTGCGGTAGCGTTCTCGCTTACCGCGCCCGGGTTCCCGGGTTCGATCCCGGCGGGGTCAGGGATTTTCTCTGCCTCGTGATGACTGGGTGTTGTGTAATGTCCTTAGGTTAGTTAGGTTTAAGCAGTTCTAAGTTCTAGGGGACTGACGACCATAGATGTTAAGTCCCATAGTGCTCAGAGCCTAATGACTGGCCACGGTGGACGTGACCAAATGATGAAGTACTTGAAGTTAAATTTCTGTAATATAACATACAGAGATATCCAAATTTATCTTAGTTTGTGTGAGCCTTGTTCACAAAACCAAAAAAAGGCCAGGAAAAAGCAATGGTAGTGAAGCCAATGCTGTTCAAGGAGCTAAATTCCAGATGTCACGTTGATCTCATCGACTTCCAATAGCAACCAGACGGAGATTACAAATTTGTAATGTTTTATCAGGATCACATCACCAAATTCGTTGTTCTCAGGCTACTGAAGTCCAAAACAGCTGAAGAGGTACGCGATATTATTATTCACATTTTCATGTTGTTAGGCGCTCCCACAGTATTTCAGTCTGACAATGGTACAGAGTTAGTTACCAAAATAATGAGCAGCTTAACTCAACTACGGCCCAATTTTAAGATTTTCCACAGTAAACCTAGACACAGAGCCAAAGCAGCTAGAGCGAGCATATCAAGACGTAGAAAATATGCCGTCCACATGGACATAGGAGCACAACACCATGGAGTGGAGTCATGCATTAAGATTTGTATAGCTAATGAAGAATAGCGCTGGATATTTTGGAATTAAAAGATCTCTGTATGAAGTTATGTTTGGCTTCCCTCCAAAACACGCTTTGTCTTCAACAAGTTTACGTCCTGAAGCATTGATGAACGTTCACTCTGAGGATGACCTTCAAAATATAATTAATCAAGTGAGTGTTGTCAGTGTGAACAGGGACTGAAACGTTGCAGGTTAATGACCACAGTAGATCTCCATTGCAAGAGGATAACATACCAACAGGAAAAGAAATTGAGAACAGAGAGAAAGGGAGGGTTCCTGACAATAATGTCTACTGCCTGACTGATTTAGATGAATCAACTCCTGCTATTACAAACACAGAACTGAGGCATACAAGTGCTTAGAAGAACAAGCGCAAAGAATGCGGCAGAATTCAGATAGATGTCGCTTTGGATCAGAAGAGATTCTCTCTGGTTTTGGGAAGCTATCGGAAATGGTAAAGACTGCCAGTCTTGCTTGCGAGATTAAGGCAGAGCTCACCATCTGCAGCATCGTCGATAGAACCGACTGTGGTCCTTTGGTGCAGAGCCGAGTGGAGGGTCTGAATCAGAGGATCAGGCGGTTCTGTGACAGTGTAGGCTGCAGATTCCTTGACTTGCGCCCTCGGGTGGTGGGTTTCCGAGTTCCGCTTAATGAGTCAGGAGTCTACTACACACAGGAAGCGGCTACATGGGTAGCGGGGGCTGTGTGGAAGGGACTGGGTGGTTTTTTTTAGGTTAGAGGGCCTCAGGGAACCACAGAAAGAGCGTCTGTCTAACGGGAGGCAGGTAAAAAGGAGTCAGTTAGCTGTAGTAACGATAGGTATTGTAGTTGTAAATTGTTGTAGCTGTGTTGGGAAAAAACCTGAGCTCCTAGCCCTAATAGAAAGCACTGAAGCTTAAATATTTATAAGTACAGAAAACTAGCTAAAGACAGAAATACGCTCAGCAGAAATTTTTTGAAACAATCTAACAGTGTTCAGAAAGGTTAGATTAAAGAAAATTGGTAGTGGAGTATTTATTGCTGTCGGAAGTAGTTTGCCTTGTAGCGAAATTGAAGTAAATCGTTTCTGCGAAATAGAGTTTATACTTGACAATCGGACTTAACTGTTAATTGGGTCGTTTTACCGACCCCCGGCTAAGACACTCACACAATTTAAGAAGCAGTTAAACCAGTAGAAAAGAAATAAAGAAAAAAAATCAAACAATTAATTCATCTTAAACAAACCATTTCAAGAATTAAATCCTTTGAATAAAAACCTGCTAAAAATGGTATACCACACAAAGACAAACTAGAAACATTAAAACAAACTGAAGTTAAAGGCATAAAATTAACAATCGAACCTATAAAACGAATATCCTGAGAATACTTTAAATTATGAATTATTGAACCTGCACACATAAACAATAAAGCCTTAAATAAAGCATGAGCTAATAAATGAAGAAATGCAAGTTTTGGGTAACACATAGCCAAAATTCTTATTATTAAACCAAGTTGTCTTAAAGTAGAAAGAGCAATAATTTTCTTCAAATCAAATTCAAAATTCGCCCCCAAACCAGCCATAAATATAGTTATACAACCAATTAAAAGTAAGAATCAACCACAATTATAAGTATCTAATATTGGTCTGAAACGAATTAATAAATAAACCCCAGCAGTAACAAAAGTAGAAGAATGAACCAAAGCAGAAACAGGAGTAGGAGCAGCCATAGCAGCAGGAAGTCAAGAAGAAAAGGGAATTTGAGCTCTTTTAGTTATAGCTGCTAAAACAATTAATATAGTAATAAGCTTTATTTCAAAAGAATTAGAAATAAAATCATAATAATAAATATAATTTCAACCACCAAAATTCAATATTCAAGCAATAGAAATTAAAATAGCAACATCACCAATACAATTAGAAAGTGCAGTTAACATACCCACACTATAAGATTTCACATTTTGGTAATAAATAACTAAACAATAAGAAAGTAAACCTAAACCATCCCATCCTAATAAAATTCTAATCAAATTAGGACTAATAATTAAAAAACCTATAGAAAGAATAAATATTAAAACAATAATAATAAAAAGATTTATATTTTTTTCTCCTGATATATAATCCTCTCTATAATAAATAACCAAAGAAGAAATATACATAACAAAAGACATAAAAATAAGAGACATTCAATCCAAAATTAAAGTCATAACAACCATAGAACCATTTAAATTAAAAAGTTCTCATTCAACAAAATCTCTATAATCAATTAGTAAATAATAAATACCCAAAATAAAAATTATAGTTCTAGAAAAAATAAAGAAAAAAACTCAAAGAACAAATAGAAAACAAATTCACAGCCTAAGATGAAAAATTCATATCATTGATTCCACAAAACAACATTTTTAATTAAAATACTTAAGCAACCTAAACAAAAAAATACTCTCCCTTTAAACAAAGAATATTTAAACGCAATCAATGTAAAAGTAAAAGATGATATTCACGAAAATAACCAAGAGAACAAGTATAAACACCAGAATAATAATTACCAAGCTGAGAATAAGAATACATATATAAAGTATAAACAGCTCTAAAAAAAGACAAAAAAATTAAAGCAAAAATTCTAAAAGAAGATCAAGACATAATTCTATTTAATAATTTAAGTTCACCTACCAAATTTAAAGAAGGAGGAACAGCTATATTAGATGATCTCAAAAGGAATCATCATAAAGCCATTCTTGGTATCAAATTAATTATACCCTTATTAATTAATAATCTTCATCTACCTAAACGCTCATAAATAATATTAGATAAACAAAATAAACCAGAAGAACACAAACCATGACCAACCATTAAAGAAAGAGAACCTATACAACCCCATCAATTCATAGTCATCAATCCTCCAATAACTGTTTTTATATGAGCAACAGAAGAATATGCAATTAAAGACTTTAAATCAACCTGACAAAAACGAATAAATCTAACAATAACCCCACCAGATAAACCTAAAGACAATCAAAAATAATTAAACTTTAAACCCAAATAAGAAATAACCTTCATAACACGAAAAATACCATAACCAACTAACTTTAATAAAACACCAGCAAGAATCATTCTACCTGAAATAGGGGCCTCAACATGAGCCTTAGGAAGCCATAAATGAACCAAAAATATTGGCATCTTAACTAAAAAAGCAAGAATTATAAACACATAAAATATAAAATAATAAGAACCAAAATCAACCAATAAAGGAAAATATAAAGTATTAGAAAAAACATAAACCCTAAATAACACTAATAATAAAGGCAATCTTGGAACCAGAGTATAAAAAATTAAATAAACACCAGCCTGTAAACGTTCAGGTTGATAACCACAACCCAAAATCAAAAGTAAAGTAGGAACTAATCTAGCCTCAAAAAAAATATAAAAAGAAAGAAGACTCAATCTAGCAAATGAACAATAAAGCATAATCATTAAAATTAAGACTATAAAGAAAAAAAATTAGAATGATAAGAACTTAGATAAACTGAACCTCTAGCAGTAATTATTAAAGAACAAATTCAAAAACTAAGCAAAATCAAACTAAAAGAAAAATAATCAATACCAAAATAATATCTAATCATATTCAAATCTGCGTATGAATAAACACAAATCATAAAAACAAAACTAGACAGAAACATTAAAGAATGAACCAACCATCAACAATTATTAACCAAACAAAGAGGGGTAAAAAAAATAGTTATAAATAAATACTTTAACATAAAGATAAACCAAAAGAATTTAAAAAAATCATTCCCATGAGAACGAATTATTGAAACTAAAATAGAAAGACCTAAAGCACCTTCACAAACAGAAAAAACCAAAAAAATAACAGGAAAAAAATAATCATAATCAAACTCAATAAGAAAAACAATAACTAATATGAATAAAGAAAGAACAATATATTCTAATCTCAAAAGAACCATTAATAAATGCTTACGTTTAGAGGAAAAACATAAACACCAGCAAAATAAATCAATAAAGAAGTAAAGACAGAGAATATAAACATTAGTTTTAACAGTTTAAAAAAAACGCCGGTCTTGTAAACCGGAAATAAGTCCAGCCCCCACTATTAAAACTTCAGAGGTGAAAAAGCTTTCCATCATCAGTCCCCAAAACCGATATTTTTAATAAACTAACCCCTGAAATGATCAAAATCATAATTATATCGCTATCAAACGTAATAAATATGAATTTTATTAAATTAAGACACCCAATATCAATAATGCTTTTCATTATCCTACAAACTTTTCTAGTTGGGCTAATAACAGGAAGAATAATGGAAAGATATTGATTATCATATATTTTATTTTTAACGTTTCTTGGTGGTATATTAGTTCTATTTATTAATATTACGAGAATTGCATCAAACGAAATATTTCAACCTAAATCAATTACGATAATTATTACCTTAACAGTATCAGTATTAATTATATCAACATTAATTATTTTAGATATAACAATATTTATAGACTTTTTCAAAAATACTGAAACTATAAATATTGATAATTCAATCAATTATCAAGAAATAACAATATCTTTAGAAAAACTATATAATAGACCAACATTCATTATTACAATAATAATAATAATTTATTTATTTTTAGCACTATTAGCAGTTGTTAAAATCACCAATATTAACCAGGGGCCTATTCGTAAAATAAGATAATTTACTAATGAATAAACCCTTACAATTAAGACATCCTTTAATTAAAATCATTAATAACTCTTTAGTTGATTTACCTGCACCAACAAATATTTCATTTTGATGAAATTTTGGGTCCCAATTCAAATTGTAACCGGACTTTTTTTAGCTATACATTATACATCAAATATTGAAATAGCATTTAGTAGTGTAGTTCACATCTGCTGAGACGTAAATAATGGTTGAATTATTCGAACCTTACACACAAATGGAGCTTCTATATTTTTTATTTGTATTTATTTACATGTCGGACGAGGAATTTACTACGGATCTTACATATACATACACACCTGAATAATTGGTACAGTAATCCTATTCTTAGTTATAGCAACCGCATTTATAGGATACGTTTTACCTTGAGGTCAAATATCATTCTGAGGTGCGACAGTAATTACTAATTTATTATCAGCAAATCCATATTTAGGAACAGATTTAGTTCAATGAGTATGAGGAGGGTTTGCTGTTGATAATGCAACATTAAATCGATTCTTTACATTCCATTTTGTACTACCGTTTATTATTGCAGCAATGGCAGCAATTCATTTATTCTTCCTTCACCAAACAGGGTCTAATAACCCATTAGGCCTAAATGGAGATATTGAAAAAATCCCATTTCACCCATACTTTACTTTCAAGGACTCTATTACATTTGTATTAATAACATCATTATTAATTATATTGTGCTTGATTAATCCTTACCTCCTAGGGGATCCAGAAAATTTTGTACCTGCTAACCCATTAGTAACCCCCGTCCATATTCAACCAGAATGATATTTCTTATTTGCATATGCAATTCTATGGTCAATCCCTAATAAGCTAGGAGGTGTTATTGCATTATTCTTATCAATTAGAATCTTAATAATTTTACCATTTTATAATAAAACACCATTTCGAGGTATTCAATTCTATCCTATTAATCAGATTTTATTTTGAATTATAGTAGTTGTTGTATGGTTATTAACATGAATTGGTAAATGACCTGTTGAAGAACCTTACATTATAACAGGACAAATCTTAACAATTATCTACTTTACATACTTCTTAATTAATGTATATGTTGCAAACACATGAGATAAACTAATTAAGGAATAATAAGTTAATTAGCTTAGGAAAAGCATATGTTTTGAAAACATAAAACTAGAAGTTTAACTCTTCTATTAACTTTTCTTAAAAAATTTCACTACATAAATTAAATAAATAAAATCTTTAAACCGACAAAGAAAATAAAAAAATTTAGAAAGAAAGGCAAAAAACTTTTTCAAGCTAAGTACATTAACTTATCATAACGAAAACGTGGTAATGTCCCCCAAACTCAAATAAAACTAAAGGACATAACAGCAAGCTTAATAAAAAATATAAAAGAATAAAAATCACTGCCTAAAAAAATTAAAGCTAATAATATTCTTATAAAAACAATTCTAGAATACTCAGCTAAAAAAATTAAAGTAAAACCGCCTGCACCGTATTCAATATTAAAACTGGAAACTAACTCAGATTCACCCTCAGCAAAGTCAAAAGGAGTACGGTTAGTTTCAGCTACACAAGAAGCAAAACAAGCTAAAGCTAAAGGAAAAGAAATAATAATAAACCAACAATAAAGCTGATAATTCATAAAATCAAACATGTTAAAACTACCAATTAAAATAATTAAAGATAATAAAATAAAAGCCAACTTCGTATGAAATTGTTTGAGCAACTGAACGAAGAGAACCTAGTAAAGAATAAATTGAATTACAAGACCAACCAGCAATTATAACAGTATAAACACCTAATCTAGTACAACATAAAAAAAACAAAAATCGATAAGAAAAAGAACATATATAAGTTAAGTAAGGGAAAATTACTCAAACAGCCAAGGAAATTATTAAATTAAAAACAGGAGAAAAATAATAAAGAAAATAATTAGATACAATAGGAATTGGCTGCTCCTTACAAATTAACTTAATAGCATCACTAAAGGGTTGAGGAATTCCTACAAAACCTACTTTATTTCGACCCTTTCGAATTTGGATGTAACCTAAAACCTTACGCTCTAATAAAGTTAAAAAAGCAACAATAATTAAAACACTAATAACTAATAAAAGAAAATTCAAAATAAACATAAATAAATCATAGAGTATCAATACTATTTGTAGAAAAAATCTACATAAATGAATTCTAAATTCAACACATTAATCTGTCAAAATAGTAGCTTAATGAGTATTAATCAATAAAATAAAAAATATTTCAACCATATGGTCCTTTCGTACTAATATGAATTATTAATCTTAGGATAGAAACCGACCTGGCTCACGCCGATCTGAACTCAGATCATGTAAGAATTTAAAGGTCAGCCAGACCTAATTACTGGGTTACTGCACCCAAAATTTTTCTTAATCCAACATTGAGGTCGCAATCTGCTTTGTCGATATGAGCTATCAAAAACAATTACGCTGTTATCCCTAAGGTAACTTAATCTTATGATCATAAATTATGGATCAAAACAACAAACATAAATAAATGATATAATAATGAAGAGTTTATTTATTCTTCATGTCACCCCACCAAAACATCATCATTAAATACAGAAAGACAAACAAAAAACTATATAAAAATAAAATGTTAAGCTCTATAGGGTCTTCACGTCCTAAAGAAAAATTTAAGCCTTTTAACTCAAAAGTTAAATTCAAAAATTTATTAAGAGACAGTTGATTTCTCGTCAAGCCATTCATTCCAGCCACTAATTAAGAGACTAATGATTATGCTACCTTTGCACGGTCAAAATACCGCGGCTCTTTAAAAATCTGCTCAGTGAGCAGGACAGTCCTCAAAGTATTTTCAAGAGGACATGTTTTTGATAAACAGGCGGAAATCAGTTTTACCTAGTTACTCATAATAAATTCACAAGGTAAAAATTATATACAAATAAATATACTAATTCTATCATTATTACAAAAATTTTAAAATTAAATAAATAATCTTAATAAAAAACCTAAAATACTTATAAAATAAAATAAAAAATAATGAACTAAAACGTAATCTTAGAGATAGCTGGTTTAAAGCTTACTATTATATTTTATAAAACAAATTATAGGTTATTAACTTCAAAGCTTATCCCTTAAAGAATAAATAAGTTAATATATATACTTAAAAAATTAAATAAAAACAATCAACTTCAAAAAATTAAATTTTTTCTTAAGAAACTAGATATCTTGGGAAACGATTAACATCTCATGTCTATAAATAATTTAATAATAATTATGATACATTAACTATAAATTATTTATAAATCAACCCAAATCGAGACAAGTAAAGTAAATACTAAAATTTTGATAAACCCTGATACAAATAAAATCTACTTTTAAAAATTAAAAATAATATTTTATAAAACAATTACATTACCAATAAACTATAATCTAAAAAATCAATTCTACAAAATATACTAAGACAAAATTCGACAAAATTATTTTTATTAAATAATTAAATAAACAAAAATAAATATAATAAAATAAATAATCAAGATATCCTGATTTGCACAGAAAAATTTTCAGTGTAAATGAAACACTTTATTAATAAGTTATATCTTGAAACTCTTACTAGATACACTTTCCAGTATATCTACTATGTTACGACTTATATCATCTAAGTTGAAGCTAAATTAAAATAATAAAATAGAATAATCAATAATGAGAGCGACGGGCGATGTGTACACACCTCAGAGCCAATATCAGTTAAATTAAATAAATTAAATTACTATCAAATCCACCTTCATTAATAGTATTTCACCATCAAATCCGTTATAAACAAAAATCTATTGTAACCCACCTCTTAACTATAAGCTGCACCTTGACCTGAAATATTTTATAATTATTAATCTTGAGAATTATAACTCTAAAAAGATTCTCTGATAACGGAGATATACAAACAAATAAATTAAGTAGAGTAAATCGTGTATTATCAATCACGGGGTAGGTTCCTCTGAATGGAATGAGATACCGCCAAATTCTTTGGGTTTAAAGACCTTAACTAATAGTACCCTGGTAAATATAATTAACATTTAAAATAATAGGGTATCTAATCCTAGTTTATTATTTAAATTTCACAGATTCATAAAAAGAGCTATAAATAAATTTTAACATGTCACCTTACGAATTCATATTTTAACCCTAAAAATATAAACAACTGTTTTAACCAATAATATTCACTAGTATCAATCATATAACTGCGGCTGCTGGCACGAATTATGCCGATACTAAATCAATTGCTAAATCCAAAATCACTTGATTATTAAATCAAATTACTGCAAAATAGAACATTTAGTTTAACAACACTTACATATAAAACAAAGAAAAATTGAATAAATAAGCAAGAATAAAACTTTTGGAAACAAAATAAGAAATTTAAAAATTTATAAAATTAAGAAAAAATAAAAGATTCAAATATTTAAAGAAAAAAAAGAAAAAAACACAAAGAATGACAAAAAAAAGAAACGCACCCTCGAATGACCACAACAACTTCTCTATTATATATAATTAAAGGTTAATATGGAACATGTATACCAATAAATGTATTATATTCTTTCTTATTTAATCTTTCTTTTCACTAATAATAAAGAAAGATTAAATAATATAATAAATATATTTTATACAATTATGTAAATTAATGTAATATCTTATTAATATAAAATTAACTTTATATTAAGTTAACTTAAATATTAATTAGTTAAATAATTTAATTATAGAAAATATATTTAATTATATTGTTATAATTAATATAATTATCTGTATTAATATAATATTTTATATTTAATAATATAAATTATATTTATTATATCCAATTATAATAATATTTAAAATTAATTTACATATTATTATATAATTTATAATACAATAACCAATTTTTAGCTAAAAACATAAGTAGCTATAATCCTAGGTAAATAAATGTATTAAAATAATCATTTAATAATAATAAAATAACATTATGGGTATTTAAATTTAATTAAATGTAATATATTAATATAAATTATTTATTATAATGTAATATATATTCAAATTATCCGAACTGAGATAAATTAACTAGAAATAACCAAAATAATACATAAACAAATTTTAAAAAAAATTTTTAATTTATATATTTAATATAAATGAAGTGCCTGATTAAAGGGTTACCTTGATAGTGTAAATCAAGTAAATAAAAATTACCTTCATTAAAAATTACATAAGACAGAATTAAACTACCTCCTTTAGTATCAAAAACTAACGTCCATCATACACCTTAATGTAAAAAGGTAAGCTAAACAAGCTAATGGGTTCATACCCCATTTATAGAGGTATCAATCCTCTCCTTTTTAATGACCAACAACTCTACAAAACTTCTCTTCCTATCAACATTAAAGATAGGAACGATCCTGTCCATTTCATCAAACTCCTGATTTGGAGTTTGAATAGGACTTGAGATCAACTTCCTTTCATTTATTCCACTCCTAACAAGAAATAAAAATATAATAATAAATGAGTCATCAATTAAATATTTTATTGTCCAAGCAATAGCATTGACAATACTATTATTTTCAATTTTGCTGATTCAAATAAAGTATCCAATAGGATGAGAAACAGAATTTATTCCATCAATAATAATTAGATCTAGATTATTATTAAAGATCGGGGCTGCACCTTTTCATTTCTGGTTTCCAGAAGTAATAGGAGCTTCAAGATGAAATAACTGTTTAACACTAATAACATGACAAAAAATTGCCCCAATAATGGTATTATCTTATTGTATTCAACTAAGAACTTTCATTTGAACAATTATCATTCTAAGAATTATTATTGGGGCAATAGGTGGTTTAAATCAAACATCTCTACAACAACTTCTAGCATATTCCTCAATTAGACATTTAGGGTGGATAATTAGATCCCTAACAGTTAGAGAAAACATCTGAGAACTATACATTATTATTTACTCACTATTAAGATTAATTATGGTCTTATTATTCAAGCAAATAAATCTATTTTTTATAAACCAAATTTATTCAGCCAGAAATATAAAAACTGAAATTAAATTCATAATAATTTTATCTCTTCTATCCCTAGGTGGTTTACCACCATTCCTTGGATTTCTACCAAAATGAATTGTAATACAATCATTAATAGAAAATAACATAACAACTATTATAACCATTGTGGTTGTATTAACTACAATTACACATTACTATTTTATACGTATTAGATTCTCAGCCCTAATTATGTCATACACAGAAAATTCATGATCTATAAAAATAAAGTCTCAAAAATCAAGAATTATTCTCCCTATAACAGTAATAATTTCAACAATAGGATTAATCTCAACATCAACCTTAATCTCATTATACTAAGGACTTAAGTTAACTAAACTAATAACCTTCAAAGTTATAATTAAAAGAATAATCTTTTAGGCCTTCGTGAAATTTCACACCTCTAGAATTGCAGTCTAGAATCATAATTGAATATAAGGCCTAAAACATGGTAAGAGAGAAACATCTCATAAGTAGATTTACAGTCTACCACCTTAAATTCAGCCATCTTACCGCAAAAATGATTATTCTCAACAAACCATAAGGATATTGGTACTTTATACTTTTTATTTGGAGCGTGAGCAGGAATAGTAGGAACATCAATAAGAATACTTATTCGTGCTGAACTTGGTCAACCAGGATCTCTAATTGGAGATGACCAAATTTATAATGTTATTATTACAGCCCACACGTTTGTAATAATTTTTTTTATAGTAATACCTATTATAATTGGTGGATTTGGTAATTGACTCGTACCATTAATAATTGGTGCACCAGATATAGCGTTCCCACGAATAAATAATATAAGTTTTTGATTACTACCGCCTTCACTAACACTTCTTCTTACATCTTCTATAGTAGATAATGGTGCTGGTACAGGGTGAACAGTTTACCCCCCTCTTGCAGGAGCTATCGCACATGGAGGGGCATCTGTAGACCTGGCTATTTTCTCACTTCACTTAGCAGGTGTATCATCTATTCTTGGTGCAGTAAACTTCATTACAACAGCAATTAATATACGATCAGAAAGTATAACTCTAGATCAAACACCTTTATTTGTATGATCCGTAGCTATTACAGCCCTTCTCCTCCTTCTATCGCTTCCAGTATTAGCAGGAGCTATTACTATACTATTAACAGATCGAAATTTAAATACATCATTCTTTGACCCTGCGGGAGGAGGTGACCCAATTCTATATCTACACCTATTTTGATTCTTTGGGCACCCAGAAGCTTACATTTTAATTCTACCAGGATTTGGAATTATCTCTCACATTGTATGTCAAGAAAGAGGAAAAATTGAATCATTTGGAACATTAGGTATAATTTATGCCATATTATCAATTGGACTAATAGGATTTATTGTATGAGCACATCACATATTCACAGTAGGAATAGATGTTGACACACGAGCTTACTTTACATCAGCAACAATAATTATTGCTGTACCTACAGGAATTAAGGTATTCAGATGATTAGCTACACTATATGGAACTAAATTCAAATTCAATCCACCACTATTATGAGCTTTAGGGTTTATTTTTTTCTTCACAATTGGTGGGCTAACAGGATTAGTATTAGCAAATTCTTCACTTGACATCATATTACATGATACATATTATGTAGTAGCCCACTTCCATTATGTATTATCCATAGGAGCAGTATTTGCAATCATAGGAGGTGTTATTCAATGATATCCATTATTTACAGGATTAACCATAAATAATACATGATTAAAAATCCAATTTACAATTATATTTATTGGAGTAAACTTAACATTCTTCCCTCAACACTTCCTAGGACTAGCAGGAATACCACGACGATATTCAGATTATCCAGATGCATATACATCATGAAATGTAGTGTCAAGAATTGGGTCTACAATTTCTATTGTAGGAATCATTATATTCATTGTAATTATATGAGAAAGAATTGTTACAAACCGAGCAATCATATTTAGAGCTAATATAAGAAGATCAACAGAATGACTACAAAATAACCTGCCTGCAGAACACAGCTACTCAGAACTACCATTAATTTCTAGATTCTAATATGGCAGATTAGTGCAGTAGATTTAAGCTCTACAAATAAAGGTTTGACCTTTTATTAGAAAAAGTCATTAATGGCAACATGATCAAATTTATCCCTTCAAGATGGAGCTTCCCCATTAATGGAGCAACTATCATTCTTCCATGATCATACTATGGTCGTATTATTATTAATTAAAGTAATTGTAGGTTATGCTGTAAGTTATATATTTTTTATTGCCTATACAAACCGACACATACTTCACGGACATTTAATTGAAACAATCTGAACAGCACTACCAGCAATTACACTAATTTTTATTGCACTCCCATCATTACGACTACTATATCTACTTGATGATTCAGTAGATGCAATAATCACAATTAAAACAATTGGACGACAATGATACTGAAGATATGAATATTCAGACTTTATAGATGTAGAATTTGACACTTATATAACACCAGAACAAGACCTAGAAAACGACGGATTTCGACTTCTAGATGTAGATAACCGAACAATTCTACCAATAAATACGGAAGTACGAGTATTAACAAGAGCATCAGACGTTCTACACTCATGAGCAGTGCCTGCATTAGGGGTTAAAATTGACGCAACGCCAGGTCGACTAAACCAAGGAACATTTACAATAAACCGACCTGGACTGTTCTTTGGACAATGCTCAGAAATCTGTAGAGCGAACCACAGATTCATACCAATTGTAATTGAAAGAACTTCAGTAAACTTATTTATCTAGTGATTATCTAAGATAATCTAAGGAGTTAGTTAAAATATATAACATTAGAGTGTCAATCTAAAATAACTAAATAATTAGTACACCTTGAAATACATCAGATGACTGAAAGTAAGTAATGGTCTCTTAAACCAAAAAATAGTAAATTAACGACTACTTCTGATGGGGAAATTCAATCCAAATCCCTCAAATATCCCCTCTCATATGATTCTCCCTATTCATTATATTTTCGGCTACATTAATTTTATTTAATCAAATAAACTTTTTCTCATTTAAACCCAATCTTATTAAAAGAGCAGAAAAAAGAACAATTGATAAAAAAAACCTAAATTGAAAATGATAACAAATTTATTTTCAACATTTGATCCATCAACTATATCTTCAATTTATCATTAAATTGAACTAGAACATTCTTAGGATTATTATTAATCCCATCAATGTTTTGACTTACACCATCACTAATTAATATTATTTGAAATAAACTAAACTTAACCTTACACAATGAATTTAAAACATTACTAGGACCAAAATCATTTAATGGAACAACATTCATCTTCATTTCAATCTTTATTATAATACTATTTAATAATTTCATAGGATTATTCCCTTACATCTTTACTAGAACAAGACATTTAGCATTAACATTTGCAATCACTCTACCTATATGATTAAGATTTATGTTATTTGGATGAATTAATCATACCAATCACATATTTACACACCTTGTTCCTCAAGGAACACCCCCTGCATTAATATCATTTATAGTATTAATTGAAACAATTAGAAATGTCATTCGACCAGGTACACTAGCAGTACGACTAGCAGCAAATATAATTGCAGGACACTTACTATTAACATTACTAGGAAATACAGGACCATCTATAGCAATAAACTTAATTTCACTATTAATTATTGGACAAATACTTCTGTTAATTCTAGAATCTGCAGTAGCAATAATTCAGGCTTATGTTTTCTCAATTTTAAGAACTTTATATTCTAGAGAAGTATACTAAACCTATGTTAACAACTCACTCAAACCACCCATTCCACTTAGTAGATTACAGACCTTGACCATTAACAGGACCAATTGGAGCAATAGTTCTAGTGTCAGGATTAGCAAAATGATTTCACCTATTTAACATTAACTTATTTATAATCGGATTTGGAATTACCTTACTAACTATAATCCAATGATGACGAGATGTAGTACAAGAAGGAACATACCAAGGACTACATACGGGATTTGTATCAATTGGATTACGATGAGGCATAATTTTATTTATTGCATCAGAAGTACTATTCTTTGTTTCATTTTTCTGAGCATTTTTTAGAAGAAGACTAGCACCTACTATTGAACTAGGGATATTATGACCCCCAATAGGAATCCAACCTTTTAATCCTATACAAATTCCATTACTTAATACAGCTATTCTTTTAGCATCAGGAGTAACAGTAACATAACCACATCATAGTTTAATAGAATCTAATCATACTCAAGCATTACAAGGATTATTCTTCACAGTATTACTAGGACTATACTTCACTATACTTCAAGCATACGAATATTGCGAAGCACCCTTCACCATTTCAGACGCAGTTTATGGATCAACATTCTTTGTTGCAACAGGATTCCATGGGCTACATGTAATTATTGGAACAATTTTCTTATCAACATGTCTACTTCGACATTCAATAAACCAATTCTCACCAAGACACCACTTTGGATTTGAAGCAGCAGCATGATACTAGTATGATTATTCTTATACATCTCTTATACATCTCTATTTATTGATGAGGTAGATAATTGTTTTTCTAGTATAAATAGTACATTTGACTTCCAATCAAAAAGCTTGATATAAATCAAGAAAAACAATCCTAATTTTATCTACAAGAATTTTTATTAGATTTATCATTCCAATAATTGTTATAATCCTTGCAACAACATTATAAAAAAAATTAATTAGTGACCCAGAAAAAAGATCACCATTTGAGTGTGGATTTGACCCAAAAAGATTGGCACGAATACCTTTCTCACTTCGATTCTTCTTAATTGCAGTAATTTTCTTAATTTTTGACGTAGAAATCGCACTAATCCTTCCAATTGTAATTATTTTTAAAACTTCAGACATTATAATCTGAAAAATATCAACAATATTTTTTATTATAGTATTACTAGGGGGACTATACCATGAATGAAATCAAGGAGCCTTACAATGAGCAGAATAAAGGGTTGTAGTTAACTATAACATTTGGGTTGCATTCAAAAAGTATTGATATAATCAATCAACCTTAAATAGAATAAGATGCGAAATATTGCAGTCAGTTTCGACCTGGAAGGTTGGTAAATAAAATACCCTTACTCTTATTAATTGAAGCCAAAAAGGGGCGTATTACTGTTAATAATATAATTGAACTATAAAGTTCCAATTAAGGAAATGTAAAGCCAATATGAAAGCTGCTAACTTTTTATATTAGCGGTTAAACTCCGTTAACATTTCTAAAATTTATATAGTTTAAATAAAACATTACATTTTCACTGTAAAAATAATATATGTATATTTATAAATAGCTAAAAGTAAAAATACTTCCTTAACATCTTCAGTGTCACGCTCTAACTATAAGCTATTTAAGTAAACGAAAAATAATACCACCAAAATAAATATTCAAAAAATAAAAGTTAAAAGATAAATCTTAAAATTAGAATCATAACAACCTTGTATATAACCAATTAAATAAATAAATAGTCCATACAAACCTTGACCACCAAATAATTCACCCAAACTATAATCAAATGATTTAGATGAATAATACCCCAATTTTAAATGAATATCTCTAATAAACTTAGTTGAAAGAAAAGGTATAAACCACATAGAACCAGCAAATCTGACAAAAGAAAGTATACTTAAAGAAAATAAATTTTGAGAAAAATCAAAATTAGAAATAAGATAACCCAAATAAGCACCCAAAACAACTACAGTAATAGTTAAAAATAGTTGGTGGCGAATTTAAACTACCCTCGATATGCTGGAAAAATATAAGCCGGCGCCAGGCATAAAACGTCACCCGAAATTGTACTAGATGCTTTCTCAGAAAATTATTTTGAACAATTAGCTTATGAGCTCACTCGAAGCGTAAATGGTTGCGAAAACATATTTGATCTCTTAGCAACAAATAATCCTGGACAAATAGTGAGTATCATGACGAATACAAGGATTAGCGACCACAAGGCAGTAGCTGCTAGGTTGAATACCGTAACTCCTACAACCATCAAAAAGAAACACAAAGTATATCTATTTAAAAAAGCCGATAAAAATGTTCTTTACGCCTTTTTAAGAGTTGTGGAATGAGTTCAAAGCGATAGTATCGACAACAATTGAGAGATATATACCACACAAATTAATAAGAGATGGTACTGGTCCCCCATGGTATACAAAACGGGTCAGATCGCTGTTGCAGAAGCAGCGAGAAAAGCATGCCACATTTCAAAATGGTTAAAATGGCTCTGAGCACTATGGGACTTAACATCTATGGTCATCAGTCCCCTAGATCTTAGAACTACTTAAACCTAACTAACCTAAGGACATCACACAACACCCAGTCATCACGAGGCAGAGAAAATCCCTGACCCCGCCGGGAATCGAACCCGGGAACCGGACTGAAACGCCTAGAACTGCCCGGCCACAGCGGCTAGTGATTATAGTTAAACTTTCCCTATTTAAAAACGTTATAACGCTGAAAGTAATTACCGTACGAGTACCAAACTTGGTAGCATTAATATCCAGAATATGGGGTGCAGTAGAACAAAGTGGCAATTACATCAAAACGTTAGGAATAGTCAAAATCTAAATGCAGCAACCCATTACAAAAGTATTGTAAGGTGCTTAAGAAGTTATTAGGAAGGCAAAAGTATGTGGTATGCAGATAGAATAGCTAAGTCTCAGGATAAAATTAAAACCATATGATCAGTCGTAAAGGAAGTGGCTGGTCTGCAGAGACAGGTCGAGGATATAGAATCAGTGCGTAGTGGGAATGTCTGTGTTACTGGTAAGTCGCATATATGTACAGTATTTAATAATCACTTTCTGAATATAGCAGGTGAACTAAATAGAAACCTAGTCCCAACAGGAAATCGAATAGAGCTCGTAGAAGAAAGTGTTCCGAGACTGTTACCTGAAATGCTCCTCCATGATACTGACAAGAGGGAGATTGAGTTAATAATTAAATCACTAAAGACCAAGAACTCTCATGGATATGACATGTTATCTAGCATAATACTGAAGTATTGTTCTATGTATGTTAGCCCAGTGCTTAGCCATATCTGTAACTTTTCCTTTAGGAGTTGTTGGTTTCCTGAGCGATTAAAGTACTCGGTAGTGAAGCCAGTTTATAAAAAGGGAGACAGGGATAATGTTGACAATTATAGACCTATTTCTACGCCATCGGTGTTTGCTTAAGTTATCGAGAGGGTTGTATGTACAAGGTTACTGGAGCATTTAAATTCACATAATTTGCTGTCAAATGTACAGTTTGGTTTTAGAAATGGTTTAACAACTGAAAATGCTATATTCTCTTTTCTCTGTGAGGTTTTGGACGGAATAATTAAAAGGTTGCGAACGCTAGGTGTTTTCTTTGATTTAACGAAGGCTTTTGACTGTGTTGACCACAAAATATTACTGCAGAAGTTGGACCATTATGGAGTAAGGGGAGTAGCTTACTATTGGTTCGCCTCTTACTTTAAGACCAGAAAGCAGAAGGTAATTCTCCACAATATTGAGAGTGGTAGTGATGTTCAGTCCCAATGGGGCACTGTTAAGTGGGGCGTTCCCCAATTGTCGGTGCTGGGGCCGCTACTGTTTCTTATTAATATAAATGATATGCCTTCTAGTATTACAGGTGATTCGAAAATATTTCTGTTTGCTGATGACACCAGCTTGGTAGTGAAGGATCTTGTGTGTAATATTGAAACAGTATCAAATAATGTAGTTCATGAAAAAAGTTCGTGGCTTGTGGAAAATAATTTGATGCTAAATCACAGTAAGACTCAAAAAAATGTCTCTGAGCACTATGCAACTTAACTTCTGAGGTCATCAGTCACCTAGAACTTAGAACTAATTAAACCTAACTATCCCAAGGACATCACACACATCCATGCCTGAGGCAGGATTCGAACCTGCTACTGTAGTGGTCGCTCGGTTCCAGACTGTAGCGCCTAGAGCCGCCCGTCACTCCGGCTGGCAGTAAGATAGTTTTTTACAGTTTCTAACTCACAGTTCAACAAGAACCGATATTTTGATCAGACAGAATGGGCATATTACAAGCGAGACGGAACAGTTCAAGTTCCTAGTCGTTCTTATGGATAGTAAGCTGTTGTGGAAAGCCCATGTTCAGGATCTTGTTCAGAAACAAAATGCTGCTTTATTTACCATTAGAACAGTATCTGAAATAAGTGACACTTCAACACGAAAAGTAGTCTACTTCGCATATTTTCATACGCTTATGTCGTATGGTATTGTTTTTTGGGGTAATTCTTCTGATTCAAAAAGGGTATTTTTGGCTCAAAAACGGACTGCTCGAGCTATGTGTGGTGTAAGTTCGAGAACCTCTTGTCGACTCCTATTCAATAGTCTGGGAATTCTGACATTGCCCTCACAGTATATATTTTCTTTAATGTCGTTTGTTGTTAGCAATATTAGATGATGATGATGTTTGGTTTGTGGGGTGCTCAACTGCGTGGTTATCAGCGCCCATACAATTACCCAATCTTTGCTCAGTCCAATTTCGCCACTTTCCTGGATGATGATGAAATGATGAGGACAACACAAACACCCAGTCATCTCGAGGCAGGTGAAAATCCCTGACCCTGCCGGGAATCGAACCCGGGACCCCGTACTCGGGAAGCGAGAACGCTACCGCGAGACCACGAGCGGCGGACAGCAATATTAGCTTATTCCCCAGCTTTCACTCAGTTAATACTAAGCAGAAATCAAATCTGCATGTGGAATGCACTTCCTTGACTCTTATGGAGACGGTCTAAGGCGCTGCAGTGATGGACTGTGCGGCTGGTCCCGGCGGAGGTTCGAGTCCTCCTTCGGGCATGGGTATGTGTGTTTGTCCTTAGGATAATTTAAGTTGTGTGTAAGCTTAGGGACTGATGACCTTAGCAGTTAAGTCCCATGAGATTTCACACAATTAAGCAAATTCAAGTGTTACATTGTTGATTTTCTCTATTTAAACTTACGAATTGACGCCTGAATATGTTACTTATTTTTTTTTTTTTTTACTATCGGTTTATAATCTCATGTATTGACTCGTTCCATGACCATGGAGACTTCTCCTTAATTTGGTCCCACGGAACAATAAATAAATAAATAAAAATAAACGAGGGTCACTCCAAAAGAAATGCACACTATTTTTGTAAAAATACAGTTTTCATTCTGTATGTGTGAAAGTTTTACAGTGTGTAGATACATCGTTACCGCTTGTTTTTAAACTTAGTTCAACCTGTTACCGCGAGTGGCTCCGTCACAAAATGTCTTCCAGATGGCTGCTACACTTGACGTTCTTCAGAAGCAACGTGCTGTCATAGAATTGCTGTGCTGTGAAAACGAGACAGTGGGAAACATTCACAAGAGGTTAAAAAAGGTGTATGGAGGTGCTGCTGTCGATTGCAGTACAGTTAGTCGGTGGGCAAGCAGGATACGTGATGAAAGCGGGCACGGCAATATTGAGGATTATCCTCCAGCGGCAGGCCTCTTACTGCACACACTCCAGACAATGTGCAGAAAGTTAACAAAGTGGAGACTGCTGACAGACGCATCACAGTGAACGAATTGTCACGCTACTTTGGGATAGGGGAAGGAAGTGTTGGCATAATACTGAAAGTGTTGGCGTTAAAAAAGGTTTGTGCCAGGTGGGTTCCCAGGATGTTGACATGGCTCACAAAGAAACAAGAAAAACGATATGCAGCGAATTTTTGGAACAGTACAAGAATGATGGAGATGAATTTCTTGGAAGAATTGTGACAGGTGATGAAACATGGCTCCGTCATTTTTCAGCAGAGACGAAGCGGCAATCAATGGAGTGGCATCATGCAAATTCACCCAAGAAAAAAAAAACATTCAAAACCACACCTTGTGCTGGAAAAGTTATGGCTACGGTGTTTTTCGATTCTGAAGGACTCTTGCTTGTGGACATCATGCCAAGTGGAACCACCATAAATTCTGATGCATATGTGACAACACTGAAGAAACTTCAAGCTCGACTGAGTCGTGTTCGGCCACACGGCAAAAGCAGGATGTTTTTGCTGTTGCACGACAATGCACGGCCACATGCCAGTCAAAAAACCGTGGAAGCGATCACAAAACTCGGATGGACAACACTGAAACATCCCCTTTACAGACCTGACCTGGCTCCATGTGACTATCATCACTTTGGCAAACTGAAAGACTCTCTTCGTGGAACAAGGTTTGAAGATGATGACTCCCTTGTGCACGCTGCCAAACAGTGGCACCAACAGAGTGGTCCAGAATTTTACCGTGCGAGCATACAGTCTCTGGTTCCAAGATGGCGCAAGGGAGTTGAGAGGGATGGAAATTATGTGGAGAAATGAATATATTGTTGTTAAAGGATGTATCTACACACTGTAAAACTTTCAAACATGTAGAATTAAAGATGGATTTAAAAAAAAAATAGTGCCAATCATTTTTTTTTTTTTTTTTTTTTTTTTTTTTTTTTTTTTTTTTTTGAGTGTCCCTGATATAACCTCCCGGTATAAGTGATATGTCAAAGATTTTATCGTACCTGTGTGGAATTGTAAAATAATAAATAAAATCTTAACCAATGTTTATATTTTTTGCAATTTTAGTTGTCTTTTGTCGGTCTATATGTTGCTGTGTTTGTAGTGAGTTGTTGGCAGAATGGTTCACTGGACGCTGGCCAAATAGAGAAAGGGACTCGACACGGTAACGCCTTCACTGGTCAGTTGAGTTTCACTGGCTGCCGCCTAGCGGTGGCAGCCCTGCACGGCCTCCGAGGCGAGGAACTGCACCAGGATGATGGTGTAGGTGACGACGGTGCCGGTGAGCGAGGTCAGCAGGCGGCCGTCCAGGCAGAAGAGGGCGCCGCCGCTGAAGGCCACCGGCTGCCGCCGCGACAGCCGCGCCAGGTTGCGCAGCTCGCGCACGCGCTCCTCGCTGCCGTCTGCGTCAACAATGAACAGAGGTAACCACAGGGTGGCGATTGTTGAACTATATAAGAAGAAAATCGTACACTACTGGCCATTAAAACTGCTACACCACGAAGATGACGAGCTACAAATACGAAATTTAACCGACAGGAAGAGGATGTTGTGATACGCAACTGATCAGCTTTTCAAAGCATTCACACAAGGTTGGCGCCGGTGGCGACAACTACAGCATGATGACATGAGGGAAGTTTCCAACCTATTTCTCATACGCAAACAGCAGCTGACCGGCGCTGCCTGCTGAAACGTTGTTGTGATGCCTCGTGTAAGGAGGAGAAATGCGTACCATCACGTTTCCGACTTTCACAAAAGGTCGGATTGTAGCCTAACGCGATTGCGGTTTATCGTTTCGCGACATTGTTGCTCGCGTTGGTCGAGATCCAGTGACTGTTAGCAGAATATGGAATCGGTGGGTTCAGCAGGATAATACGGATCGCCGTGCTCGATCCGAACGGCCTCGTATCACTAGCAATCGAGATGACAGGCAGCCTATCCTCATGGCTGTGACGGATCGTGCAGCCACGTCTCGATCCCTGAGTCAACAGATGGGGACGTTTGCAAGACAACAACCGTCTGCACGAACAGTTCGACGACGTTTGCAGCAGCATTGACTATCAGCTCGGAGACCATGGCTGCGGTTACCCTTGACGCTGCATCACAGATAGGAGCGCCTGCGATGGTGTACTCAACGACGAACCTAGGTGCACGAATGACAAAACGTCATTTTTCGGATGAATCCAGGTTCTGTGTACAGCATCACGATGGTCGCATCCGTGTTTGGTGACATCGCGGTGAACGCACATTGGAAGCGTGTATTCGGCATGGCCATACTGGCGTTTCACCCGGCGTGATAGAATGGGGTGCTATTCGCTACACGTCTCGGTCACCTCTTGTTCGCATTGACGGCACTTTGAACAGTGGACGTTACATTTCAGATGTGTTTCGACCCGTGACTCTACCCTTCATTCGATCGCTGCGAAACCCTACATTTCAGCAGGATAATGCACAGCCGCATGTTGCAGGTCCTGTGCGGGCCTTTCTGGATACAGAAAATGTTGGACTGCTGCCCTGGCCAGCACATTCTCCACCTCTCTCACCAACTGAAAGCGTCTCGTCAATGGTGGCCGAGCAACTGGCTCGTCACCATACGCCAGTCACTTCTCTTGATGAACTGTGGTATCGTGTTGAAGCTGCTTTTGCAGCTGTACCTGTACACACCATCCAAGCTCTGTTTGACTAAATGCCCAGGCGTATCAAGGCCGTTATTACGGCCAGAGGTGGTTGTTCTGGGTACTCATATCTCAGTGTCTATGCACCAAAATTGCGTGAAAATGTAATCACATGTCAGTTATACTACAATATATTTCTCCAATAAATACACGTTTATCATCTGCATTTCTTCTTGGTGTAGCAATTTTAATGGCCAGTAGTGTAAATTACACTGAAGCGCGAAAAAAATTGGCATAGCCATGCGTACTCAAATACAGAGATATGTAAACAGCCAGAAGACGGCGCTGTGGTCGGCAACGCCTATATAAGACAAGTGTCTGCCACAGTTGCTACAGCACTTACTGTTGCTACACTGGTAGACTATCAAGATTTAAGTGAGTTTGAACGTGATGTTCTTGTCGGCACACGAACGATGGGATACAGCATCTCCGAGGCAGCGTGTACCGTGATATCACGAATCCGGTAAAACATCAAATCTCCGACATCGCTGCGGGCGAAAAAAGGTTCTGCAGTTCAGCTTTTTCTTTCGTTAAGCCCAGATACCCAACCAAACCGTTAAGCTCGATCTGCGTAAACAATTTTGGCTCTAGAGTTTCTGTATTACAATGGAATTCGTCATCATCATCTGGTTCATCTAAATAAGATTGTACATCAGAAAATACTTCTGTTGGAAGTTCATGGATGTTCATGAACCGGCAAATCTACACTATGCCCTATTGTTCATATGGCAGATGGAAGGTTAGGATAGCTTATTACCTTCTTGTTTTTTCGAATTATGACCAGTAATATCAACACTGCAAAAGTTGCAGTCATTGGAATCATGTCTTGGCTCCCTCTATATCATAGAAACAGCAAATATAAAAGCTTTTTCCTCCTTTTTCGACCATTTTCTCAGATCTTCAACACATACGTAACATACCTTACGCAGCGCCCAAGATTTATCTTGTTCACCAAGTTTAGATTCAAAGTGTGATAGATAAACCTTTTTCACAAAGTCTGTAATGTTTCTTTGGTGTTTTTTTAATCACAAATTCACCACAAATATAACAAAACCTGTCAGCAGAGTTTTTACAAACACGATTAGACATTGTACTGAGCACATGTACAGGAAACGGGAAAGTGAGGTTAGGTTGACAGTAAACAAAGCACCATCTGTTAACACAAAAATAGAATCGACCTTATTTCGCCAGCAAATGTTTTTCGGCAGTGCTGCCAACATCATCTACATTCATTACACCTCCTTTTTAAATTATTTTAAGTATATAAAAGCTGTTAAATTCTTTAAAACATCGCTTAATTTAATAAATTTAGCTGTAAAATTTGAAGAAATGGTGGGTGATACAGTTTTTTAAGTATCATATTTGGATTTCCCACCCTAAGAAACATAATAATAAGGTATTTTCGGCAAAAAAGTTTTTCCATCATTGGCCTGTGGTAATTTTCACCCTGTAAAAGATCCTGCATTCTCTCCATCTCGACTAGGGATTCCCATAGCTTTAGCTGAAGATCTAACAGTCTGTTCGGTTCAATAGTCTGAAGGAATCTACTGTTGGTTTTGAAGCAAATGTACCAGACGCTGAAACATGGTGCTTGTATCTGTCCGTTATACTTCACAGCTACAAAGCCTTACCTGACCTATCCGCCCTCCCTTTACGCCGCTTTCGACGGGGTTTACGCTCCACAAAACTGCTGTCAGGCACTCACCCCCTCCAACCCCCCCCCTAAAAAAAGAAGACACGAACGCCATACCCTCTGCCTAGCTTTCCATATCCGTCCATCCTCTTCCACTCGAATGTAGTGTGAGTTTATTAATTCGCTCTCTCTTCTCTCCCACACTCAACACTTTTCTATTTTCTAGCCTTATCACAAACTTGACACCAAATAGTGAATCACTGTATCAATCATCACCGTCCCTTCTTCTCTGGCTCGCTTGTACCAACTTATCGCTCGTCAAGCTTACATCTACACCCTCTCTGTATCTTGTCCCAACGATACCCTAAGCGAGTGCAGAAAAGCGCAAGTGACTCCTGTATATAAGAATAGTAAAAGAACGGACCCGCAAAATGACAGACCACTGTGTTTAACATCGGTTTGGTGCAGAATACTTGAATATACTCTCAGTTCGAATTTAACAAATTTTCCTGAGAGGGGAAAGCTTCTCTCCACAAAACAGCACCGTTTAAGAAAGGATCGCTCCTGTGAAACTCTGACTGCCGTTTTCTCTCATGAGGGCCTGCAAAACACGGAGGAATGGCAACGGGTGGACTCTATATTCCCGGATTTCCGTAAACCGTTTGACACGGAGCCACACCGCGGACTGTTAACGAAGGTACAAGCATACGGAAAAGGTTCTCAGGTATATGAGTGGCTCGGAGACATCTTAAGATGTGTTGTCCTCGATGAAGAGTGTTCATCTGAGACAAGGGTATTGTCAGAAATGCCCGAGCGAAGCGTGACAGGACTCCCGTTATTTCCTAAACACATAAACGGTACAGTGCACAGGGCAGGCAGCAGTCTCTGGATGTTTGCTGATTCTGCTGTGGTTTATGGGAAAGTGTCGCCGCTGAGTCACAGTCGGAGGATGCAAGATGACATAGAGAAAGTTTCTAGTTGGTGCGACGAATGGCAGCTCTTAATGTTATTAATGCGGATAAGCAGGAAAAACAATCCAAAATTGTCGAATACAGTATTGCTAGTATGGTCCTTGACACAGTTACGTTGATTAAACAACTAGGTGTAACGTTACAAAGCAACATGAAGTGGAGTGAGCATGTAAGGATTATAGTAGGGGAGGTGAACGGTCGACTTCCGGTTTATTGGGAGAATTACAGGAAAGTTTGATTGATCTGTAGAGGACACTAGTACAGCCCATTGTTGAGTACTGTTCGGGTGTTTGAGATTCGCAGCAGGTTGGATTAAGGAGGACATCGAAGCAGTTCAGAGGCGGGCTGCTACATTTGTTGCCAGTGGGTGCGAACAAAACGCTTGTATTTTGGAAACCCTTCGCGAAATCAAATGGGAATCTTTGAAGGTAAGGCGACATTATTTTGGAGGAGCACTGCTGGGAAAATTTAGAGAACCGGATTTTGAACCTGACTGATGAACGATTCGTCTCCCGCCAACGTACGTTTCGCATAAGGACCACGAACTTAAGATTAGAGAGATGAGGGCTCATACGGTGGCATACAGACGGTCGTTTTTCCCTCGCTGTGTTTTCTAATGGAACAGAGAAGGATGTGAGCAGTAGTGGTACAGGGTACCCTCCGCCTCGCACCAGACGGTATATTGCGGAGTATGTGTGTAGATGCAGACGTAGATGTACTCCTTGCCACTGCTACTCCGTTGCTGCCACTGCTCTTGTCGACGGACCCTGTGTTTTCTGTGGTTGTAGACTTAATTTTAGTATTGATATTAATGATACATTTTCACATGGAAATGGTTGGCTGACTGTAGCCATTGTACGTGGAGGTACAGGAGTACCTAATGTTCCAGGACTTGAAAGTTTTGTTGACCGAGACATTATTGCCTACCGCACCTACCATATGGCTGAACTTGCAAATAAAGACTTTGGTAAATCAGCATATATGTCTACCTCTGCATTGTCATTGTATACTCGTAATAAAAGAAAAATATCTGTAAATGAGTCTGTATTCATTTGGGTTAAAGGTAAAGGAGTACAATGCAGAGGTAGACATATATATACCAAAGTCTTTATTTGCAAGTTCTGCCATATGGTAGGTACGGTACGCAATAATGTCTCTGTCTACAAAGCTTTCAAGTCCACCAACACTAGGTACTCCACTACCACCTCGTAGAATGGCTACAGTAAGCCAACCATTACCATGTGAAAATGAATCATTAATGTCAATACTAAAATTAAGTCTACATCCACAGAAAACACATGGTCCGTCGACAAGTGCAGAGGCGGCAATGTTCTTCACAGCATTCTTCTTCTTGTCTGCAGCAGATGTTGAGAATTCAATGTTCTCGATAGTTTTATAGACTGTTTGCTTAGAGCGATCACGAAATCCGTTCAGAGATCTACGTACCGCTCTAGTTCCAACACAATATAAATTTTCCTCTCAATTCTTCCCTTTCTTCTTCTTCCTTTTCCATCAGCTGCCTTCCCGCTCTCCCACAAAATCTTCTGCCACCAGTTTTCTTGTGCCTTTCTCAAATCAACTTTTCTTTCTTTCTTTGGCTTGTGCCTGTTTTCCCGCAGAGACGCAGGGTCGGAATGGTTAATCGGATGCGGCAGTGTTAGTGTAAGGGGTGGCCGGATGCCCTTCCTGCCGCCACCACATACCCCCGGGAAGGAATTAGTGTAGCCAACTGTCTGCCACTAGTGTAATCCATGGAATAGTGCGAAAGTGTTCAGATGTCTGAGAGCAGTGTATCTGCGGTGGAACGTGGGGACCGGCCCGGTATTCACCTAGGGAGATTTGGAAAACCGCCTAAAAACCACATCCCAGCTGGCCGGCACGCTGGCCCTCGTCGTTAATCCGCCGGGCGGATTCGATCTGGGGCCGACGCGCTTACCCGAGTCCAGGAAGCAGCGAGTTAGCGCTGTCGGCTAACCTGGCGGGTTCCTTTCTCAAATCAACTAGTACCCTTTTTTTTTTCATCGATCCCTAATGCCTAACAAACCCCTGTCTCGTATCAAGTAGTGTACGAGCACTATTAATGTCGAACACCAATGGAAACTTTATTTGTGTAAAGGTATAGATAAAGATCCGCTTTTTGGCTATAGACTGGCTATCGGGGACCGACCGATCGCCGTGTCGTCCTCTGCCAGTAATGTCACTGGATACGCTATGGAAAGGCACGTGGTCTTCACTCCGCTCCCCCGGTCTTTGTCGGTTTTCTTGACCTCGTAACAGCTTGTTCTCAGGCAGCTCCTCAATTGGGATCACGAGGCCGAGTGCGCACTGTGCCAGTCCTCCCACGAGGAAAAATCTCTGGCGTTACTGGGGATCGATCCCGGGTCCCCCGCATGGCAGCCAGCCATACTGACCACTCAGCCACAGAAGCGGACTTCCATTACGTGGCCATGAAAAAATCTACTTTTATCTCTCAACAGAAAAGCAAAAGACGTCTCAAAATGTTTAGTAGTAAGTCAGACGTATTTTAGCACATTTATCTTTAAACTTCCTGTCACTTGAACATGTAACCTTGCCTTTTGCAGGCATCTCAGAGTCTGCCGCACATATCACGTGTGCCATAAAGTTTCAAAGCAATGCACACTCCACTGCTAAGTGGAAAATCCATTCGGGCACTTATTTATACACTCCTGGAAATGGAAAAAAGAACACATTGACACCGGTGTGTCAGACCCACCATACTTGCTCCGGACACTGCGAGAGGGCTGTACAAGCAATGATCACACGCACGGCACAGCGGACACACCAGGAACCGCGGTGTTGGCCGTCGAATGGCGCTAGCTGCGCAGCATTTGTGCACCGCCGCCGTCAGTGTCAGCCAGTTTGCCGTGGCACACGGAGCTCCATCGCAGTCTTTAACACTAGTAGCATGCCGCGACAGCGTGGACGTGAACCGTATGTGCAGTTGACGGACTTTGAGCGACGGCGTATAGTGGGCATGCGGGAGGCCGGGTGGACGTACTGCCGAATTGCTCAACACGTGGGGCGTGAGGTCTCCACAGTACATCGATGTTGTCGCCAGTGGTCGGCGGAAGGTGCACGTGCCCGTCGACCTGGGACCGGACCGCAGCGACGCACGGATGCACGCCAAGACCGTAGGATCCTACGCAGTGCCGTAGGGGACCGCACCGCCACTTCCCAGCAAATTAGGGACACTGTTGCTCCTGGGGTATCGGCGAGGACCATTCGCAACCGTCTCCATGAAGCTGGGCTACGGTCCCGCACACCGTTAGGCCGTCTTCCGCTCACGCCCCAACATCGTGCAGCCCGCCTCCAGTGGTGTCGCGACAGGCATGAATGGAGGGACGAATGGAGACGTGTCGTCTTCAGCGATGAGAGTCGCTTCTGCCTTGGTGCCAATGATGGTCGTATGCGTGTTTGGCGCCGTGCAGGTGAGCGCCACAATCAGGACTGCATACGACCGAGGCACACAGGGCCAACACCCGGCATCATGGTGTGGGGAGCGATCTCCTACACTGGCCGTACACCACTGGTGATCGTCGAGGGGACACTGAATAGTGCACGGTACATCCAAACCGTCATCGAACCCATCGTTCTACCATTCCTATACCGGCAAGGGAACTTGCTGTTCCAACAGGACAATGCACGTCCGCATGTATCCCGTGCCACCCAACGTGCTCTAGAAGGTGTAAGTCAACTACCCTGGCCAGCAAGATCTCCGGATCTGTCCCCCATTGAGCATGTTTGGGACAGGATTAAGCGTCGTCTCACGCGGTCTGCACGTCCAGCACGAGCGCTGGTCCAACTGAGGCGCCGGGTGGAAATGGCATGGCAAGCCGTTCCACAGGACTACATCCAGCATCCCTACGATCGTCTCCACGGGAGAATAGCAGCCTGCATTGCTGCGAAAGGTGGATATACACTGTACTAGTGCCGACATTGTGCATGCTCTGTTGCGTGTGTCTATGTGCCTGTGGTTCTGTCAGTGTGATCATGTGATGTATCTGACCCCAGGAATGTGTCAATAAAGTTTCCCCTTCCTGGGACAATGAATTCACGGTGTTCTTATTTCAATTTCCAGGAGTGTATTTTAAATCTTGCTGGCTGAAAAGCAAGTGTTACCGCTGACAGCCCCTCCCCCTGACGTGTGTGCTGCGAAGACGGTGAAATAACAATTCACGAACAACGTAGAGTTAGATGTCTGAGGGCGACTGATCTGCATAAAATGCGAGATGTGCTTCGTCATTTTAACCAAGTTCCTTCACAACTTTTGCTTTGCCTTAGTGGCGTGCGTGTGCGCTTTTCCGTATTGCAGAAGATCCTAAATATGTCCTCAGGGTACTTTATCTTCAGTGACAAGCGTCAGTCTTGGTAGCTGTAGAAGTATCACTCCCTTTAAATAGCCAGTAGGTACTGCACGGCGTGTTACTTGTTTCTCTGGGCGCAGACATTCCTTTTATTCTTAATTTAGATGTCTCTCTCTCTCTCTCTTCTTTGCCACAGAAGTAATGTATATAGCTGGCAAGCCGACAGCTACAATCTCAAATTGTTTTTCACTCATTATAAATATGTAAATATAATCATTTTTCACCGAGCGGGGTGGCGCAGTGGTTAGACACTGGACTCGCATTCGGGAGGACGACGGTTCAATCCCGCGTCCGGCCATCCTGATTTAGGTTTTCCGTGATTTCCCTAAATCACTCCAGGTAAATGCTGGGATGGTTCCTCTGAAAGGGCACGGCCGACTTCCTTCCCACTCCTTCCCTAATCCGATGAGGCCGATGACCACGCTGTCTGGTCTCCTTCCCCAAACCAACCAACCTATAATCATTTTTCACTTGCACGACTAGTGAATGGTCGCAGTTCTTTAACTACCGAGATACAGCTAGCAACATTTTTGTGATGGAACTCTGGTACCTTTTGCGCCTATATGTGCTGATCTATAAGAGAGAAATTATTCAATGTAATAGAATGACTGGGGACTTCTGTGCTGTTGATACGGCCGTTAGAGCGGCGAGCTTCAGCGAACTTCATTCCACTCTACGTACAGCGTGACTTCAATGTCACACATCGCTTGAGTCGGTGGCACCAGTTTCCGCACAGACTGAAGAAAAGGATCACTACACACTTGACTGCCATATGATTCATAAATGATCTCTGGTAATCGAATTCAAGTTATAAAATGCCCTTGTTGTTCTATACAAAATTCTATAAAATTTACAATGAACTTGGCAGTATGAGCACAGTACGACTTTGCAACTGCTATGGTCTGGATACACGCATTGATTCGTTGGGGAGGGGTGTCAGAAAATCGGTGTTTCCTCTCCTGAGGCAACCTGGGACACGGCTATTGGCACTGACCACTATGGGACTCAACATCTTAGGTCATAAGTCCCCTAGAACTTAGAACTACTTAAACCTAACTAACCTAAGGACATCACACACACCCATGCCCGAGGCAGGATTCGAACCTGCGACCGTAGCAGTCCCGCGGTTCCCGACTGCAGCGCCAGAACCGCTAGACCGGCGACACGGCTATTGTCTGTCGTAACTGGTCCTTGTCATCTTGGGACGGAGTTGACTACTGCAAGCATGTTCTATCGGGGGCAGATCTTGGGATCTTGTTGGCCACGGGGTATCTCAATATCAAACAGATATTTCATGGAGAGACGTGCCATTCGTGGACGAGCATTGTTGTCTTGAAAACTAGCATCACGATACCGCCACGTAAGAGCTAACACATGGCTACCAGCTGTAACCTGAAGTCACACCCGATGGCGAACCGCACCATTATGCAAGGAGTAACAGCAATGTCTTCTCTAAAAGATTTCACGAATTAGATCTCTCCTCTGATCACCGCCATGCTCACCGACGATGGACATGTGGGGTCGTGCAAAAGCGCGATTCGTCGCTGAACACAATGCGACGTCACGCAACAGCAGTCCGAGTTTCACGGTCGTGGCACCACTCGAAACGCACCTGTTTTCGTTGTGGTACAAACGACAGCCAACGCAATGGACAGTAATTCCCTATTCCGACTGCTGCTAGTCTCCAACCACTGATGCTCAATGACACAGAATGTTGCACGAAAGCTGTTACTTTTTCTGGGATGGCTGGTGTGACGGTACGTCACATAAATATTGACATTTTTATCGGTTGTAAACCGTAATTAAGTGTTTTATGAATACAATTAGTGTAAAAGATATAGTTAATGTTCTTGAAACAACTGATATACAGCGATAACATCTTTATTTAATGTCTATGAAAATAAAAAAGTATCGAAAGAGACGCGATTGTACGGCCGAGGAGGAAGGACGTATTTTGCGGTACGCACACTATTTTGTTTCGCTATACGGAAGGCAGCCATTGAGCGGCTACACACATTTTATGTAAGTTATTCGTACTTCTGCTTAAATAAACTTGTTATTATTATTATAAAATGAATTTCTTTGTAATAGTTGTCACCTCAAATGCTCGCAGTGGCTAACTATTTTTAATAAGCATTTTTTCAGTAATTTGCGCTGCGAGAAGCTCATCTTCCTCCGAAGTATTAATTTATTTTTCAGTGTTAACAGTAACTGTAAATGCGAGAGATTTCGTTATAAGAACCTTTTTAAATTGCAACAGATAATTAATTTACGTTAAAGTTCATGTTTTTAAATTATACTGATTCTATGAGTTCAGTAAGTTTTATCTTGGCCGCTCCACGGCAACAATCGAAATTCTCTCAAGCCTTGCTTTGCAGTCAATAAATAGAAATTAACAAGATTACATTGAAGTCAGTTAATGGCAGCTATATTTTAGTCATCACGTTCAAAATCTAAAATTGGTAAATGGATAACTGAGGCCCTTCAAGAACCCGTTTCATATTTACTTATGCACGTAAGTATAAGTGATAAGAGAAGACAATATCCCTGAGAGAATGAATCATGCTGATAAATTAAAAATAAAAATATATAAAATATATATGTAATAATTTCCTTTCTATGTGACGCAATGAAGCCCAGACGGACGTCACACTGGCGCAGATGCGAAGGGGTTACAATCTGTTATACAACAACAGGTAAAGCTATCTTGTTGCGATCGGCTGGTTGACTGAAACCTTACAAACGAGTATTGCCTGCTCTCCCGTACCTATGAGGTCCAATATCGGGCCGTAATTACATAGGAATACGCCACAAATCTAGATACTGCAGGATTCGACTATGCGGGCAAATAGAGACTCAGAAAGAGCCACATTTCGAACTGACTGGTGTTCATAACCCTGTTTCACACAGTTACACAGCATTTCCATATCCTTCGCAGGGATAAGTCAACGTCTGACGCTCTTCTCGTTCCTTATATACGCCACTGCGCCTTTTAAGGGCACGAGATAAAAGTACTATCATTCTATCTGTCACAGATAATTGCTACGCCAGTTATTCTTACATCTGCTGATGATGTGTGCGTGTATGAAGGTACCACCCGTTCACGTCTTGTAAGGCAATGTATAATTCATCTGTTCTTACCTCTCGACATTGCTGGACTGAAATACCGAATTAACACTGAACCTTCAGATGTCTGGTGCACGAACTGTACGAGGGTTGCCCACGAAATAATGCACCGCATTTTTTTTTCAGCCGAATACAATGCTACAAACGCGAAACTTCACGTATGTATTATTTGAAGTCGCCTGAGTGAGCGCAACAAGTTTCTGTCACTTCCGACAGATAGCGCAGCTGCAGGACAGTTTCAAAATGGCGTCAGTAAGCAATGTAAGTTACAGGCAACATGCCGTCATTGAATTTCTCACTCCAGACAAAGAAACTGTGGGGAATATTCGCAAACGCTTGTGCAAAGTCTATGGAGCATCTGCTGCCGACAGAAGTACAGTTGGTCGCTAGTCATGGAGGGTGAGGTTATCAGAAGGCGGTTCGGTGGACCTCCACGATTTGCAGCGATCAGGGAGACCACCCACGGCTGTCACACTTCACATGTTGCTGCGAGCTGACGTTGTCATTCGCCATTGAAGGACTCCTTTCGTGGAAGACATTTTGAGGACAATGAGGAGGTGATTCAGACAATGAAGCACTGGCTCTGACACCAGGCAAGGATTGCTACCGACGGGGAACACACGCTCTTGTTTCGCGCTGAAGGAAGGCCATAGAACGGGATGGAGATTACGTGAAAAAATAGGGTGTGTAGATAAAGCAGCGTTCTTTCGTGTGTGTAATTCCCATTATGTTCAATTTAGAACTGTTGAAGAAAAAAATGCGGCGGATTACTTCCAGGACAACACTCGTGTGCCAGCAATACCATCAGGAAAATTTACTGAGAATCCCTGTCACAACCGAGTGTGTAATTTGATAAAACAAATTTTGTGCTACGGTGTAAGAGACAAACATACAAATTTCAGTTAGAGAACATTGTTCCAAAAAGGACAGAATCGAAGGTTATGAACATAAATGAGAACATTTCAAAAACAAGCGTTCGCTGAACACTCACCAAAGCACACACAGAGGGGCAGCAGTGATCCAGAGTAGGATCAAGAATGAAACACGTCAGCTACCTGGGTCGACTTGTTTCATTACTGCACTACCGCCCCACTCGCCGGCCTTCTGTTTCCTACCAAAGTGTAGCACTTACAACAGGCTACACTGCTTAGCTCACAGCCGTATATACACTCCTGGAAATTGAAATAAGAACACCGTGAATTCATTGTCCCAGGAAGGGGAAACTTTATTGACACATTCCTGGGGTCAGATACATCACATGATCACACTGACAGAACCACAGGCACATAGACACACGCAACAGAGCATGCACAATGTCGGCACTAGTACAGTGTATATCCGCCTTTCGCAGCAATGCAGGCTGCTATTCTCCCATGGAGACGATCGTAGAGATGCTGGATGTAGTCCTGTGGAACGGCTTGCCATGCCATTTCCACCTGGCGCCTCGGTTGGACCAGCGTTCGTGCTGGACGTGCAGACCGCGTGAGACGACGCTTCATCCAGTCCCAAACATGCTCAATGGGGGACAGATCCGGAGATCTTGCTGGCCAGGGGAGTTGACTTACACCTTCTAGAGCACGTTGGGTGGCACGGGATACATGCGGACGTGCATTGTCCTGTTGGAACAGCAAGTTCCCTTGCCGGTCTAGGAATGGTAGAACGATGGGTTCGATGACGGTTTGGATGTACCGTGCACTATTCAGTGTCCCCTCGACGATCACCAGTGGTGTACAGCCGGTGTAGGAGATCGCTCCCCACACCATGATGCCGGGTGTTGGCCCTGTGTGCCTCGGTCGTATGCAGTCCTGATTGTGGCGCTCACCTGCACGGCGCCAAACACGCATACGACCATCATTGGCACCAAGGCAGAAGCGACTCTCATCGCTGAAGACGACACGTATCCATTCGTCCCTCCATTCACGCCTGTCGCGACACCACTGGAGGCGGGCTGCACGATGTTGGGGCGTGAGCGGAAGACGGCCTAACGGTGTGCGGGACCGTAGCCCAGCTTCATGGAGACGGTTGCGAATGGTCCTCGCCGATACCCCAGGAGCAACAGTGTCCCTAATTTGCTGGGAAGTGGCGGTGCGGTCCCCTACGGCACTGCGTAGGATCCTACGGTCTTGGCGTGCATCCGTGCGTCGCTGCGGTCCGGTCCCAGGTCGACGGGCACGTGCACCTTCCGCCGACCACTGGCGACAACATCGATGTACTGTGGAGACCTCACGCCCCACGTGTTGAGCAATTCGGCGGTACGTCCACCCGGCCTCCCGCATGCCCACTATACGCCCTCGCTCAAAGTCTGTCAGCTGCACATACGGTTCACGTCCACGCTGTCGCGGCATGCTACCAGTGTTAAAGACTGCGATGGAGCTTCGTATGCCACGGCAAACTGGCTGACACTGACGGCGGCGGTGCACAAATGCTGCGCAGCTAGCGCCATTCGACGGCCAACACCGCGGTTCCTGGTGTGTCCGCTGTGCCGTGCGTGTGATCATTGCTTGTACAGCCCTCTCGCAGTGTCCGGAGCAAGTATGGTGGGTCTGACACACCGGTGTCAATGTGTTCTTTTTTCCATTTCCAGGAGTGGATATACGTGTAGCCATATGTGGTACGCCTGGAGGAGCTGAAGGACTCTGTCCTGAGAGAGCCAATCGGAGGCTTAGCACGAATTTCAGGTAGCGAGGGCACTGACTGCCGGAAGTGACACGACTGTGGATTTAGGTTTGGCATAGAACGGACGCAGATGCGCCGTTTCATCATGCTCCGACACTTATTTGCACGAGATTGCCATACGCTCTTGAGATAAACCACGTCTCCACGAATGGTTCACTTAACGTTTCTTTCAGGATCTGCTACTTGTTATTTATTCCGGAGTTAATTTCTCACGTTACCTGCTTATTTAGACTGTACAGAAACAAGGAATTCCTTTGTGGTAGGCTCGGAAACACTGGTCCGTGTGAATAAAGATATACATCCGTGCTTCTTACGGCCACGAGCCTTTGTGCAACTCAGTCCCTCTCTCATAACTATTAATGGGCGGGTTATGAGACTGTGTAGTAAAGTTACGAATTTGACGGCTTCTGTATAACGTCTGAGACTGTTTTCAGTGGTTAATTTTTGACTGCCTATTATGTAATCAAAGTATTTATGTCACATCGACTTCGCAAAAGTACAGGGGGTGGACAAAAATACGGAAACTTCAAAAACGCGAGGCACTGCCATGTCTAATGCAGCATAGAAAAACTATTGGAATTCAAAACAGCTTTCAGTCCTGTCTGAATGGACACTCATAGGCCCTGTATGATTTCAATGAAATCTTATACCATTCTTCCAGGAAATTAGTGGCAAGTATAAGTAACAATGATGAAGGTGAATAGCGATCACGCTAGCTTCTCCCCAAAGTAAACCAGAAAGGCTCAATGACACTGAGATATGGTAACTATGGTTACCAGGGGAAACGCGGAAATTTATCCTCGTGCTCACGAAATAAGGCGATGCGAGCTGTGTGAACAGGGGTCCTCATGTCTTGCAACAGAGCATCACAATTGGGGAGCGAACATTGTACATGGTATGGATGTGAGCAGCCTTATTGGTCACATACTCCCTGGCAGTAACGCGACTTCGCCGAGTAATCATGAAACCCATGGAATACCACGATCATCACCGAAGAACCCAATGTTTCGCTATTGTGGCGTAAATTCGGTCGTAAGTTGGAAACACTGTGAAACAAGACTCATCCGACCAAATGACTTTCTTCCACTGCTCCATCGTTCAGATTATAATGTATTAATGTAAGAATAATAGATGGTCAATGATGAATGCATGCAGCTTGCCGCTAACTTTGTGTAATGTCTTGTCTGTATTGAGGTGTATCTGTTGCCTTTAAGATCCCTTCACTTTCACACATAAATCTATACAGTAAAGTAAGGGCCTCCCGTTTAGTCTTTAGGCTGATCCGTGATAAGACAGGCGAAAAATGGAGGATTATTAGTATTTTCTCTAATTTTCATTCGCTCTCTCTCTCTCTCTCTCCTTTATCGGTGTACAGTTTTTGATATAATATTTCATTACGTGAAATCAGCCAAATAGAATCTCTGGTGGAGCCCTTCGTCTTAGTATTCAGCGGCTGGCTTGCTGTAAGAGATCTTTACATTTATTATTATTGTTAAGCGCTGCATTCAGTTGGGAAAATCAATCGTTTGAACAATCCGTTCCTTTTACGAAAGATTTCGAATTCCAGATGTGTACGAAGCCCTTTTGGACGATTTAACAAAGACTCGGTGATTGCAGGCTCTCTTCGACACAGCTGAAACTTCCCCACTAATTACAGGGCCAAAGCGATCATCAATGATTCAGACAAAGAACTCATTCGTTCATTCACTCCAGAATAAAAGGGGTCACAAACCTTATTTATGAAGGAAAATGTATATTCAATCCATCTCCATTACATGTCCCGATCTCTGTTGGTTCCAAGTCTTGATTATTTTCCGTTACAATTTCTTTCTCTCTCTTCAAATAACCCGCTAGTGGCACAAATGTTTATAGCTCGCTTTAGCGCGAAGAAAAGCAAATATGTCTCTTTTAGAAACCCGTCAATCTTTCAACAGATACTTCCGAAGCTGTCCTAGTTACCAGTCTAACAACCATGGAGAATACGTACATGTATCTCTGTTATTCCAAAGAATAAACGTACTAAAAAATACTTTGGCGTCGACGAACTGTCGGCGCATATATTACTAGAAAATCAGATCAGATACTTTTCCAAAGTAAATAAATGTGGATGGTTTGATTGACAATGATTAATTGGTGCGTGGTAGAGGGTAATTTTCCGTGGGGAGATTACAAGGTTTTACGGCTTCGGCGCCAAGTTTGCCTATTACGGGCATTGGCATCACTGGTGAGTAGATTTGGAATACCAGCTCGCCACGTAATTCCTAGGTTATGGGGCTCCGTTCATGTTGTTTGGTGCTGACAGGATTCGCGAGTGCGACATTCACTTCTGCAGTAACTTCTGCAACTGCTGTTCTCTTATCATCACAGTCCTCTTCAATAACTGTCCGCCACGATCACTCAACACACACCTCGGTGCGCATTGTGATTTAGCGGGTGGTGTTTTCCCGCTTTCCTTGCATGCGTTATAAATCTTGGGTATACGTTCCTCTTGAAACACAAAACACTACGGCTACCATTCTTCCAGGAGCACCCGCCACACGAGCAACAACAATTTCCCTACCTTCGATTTCACTTAGCTCGGACAAAATTTACTCACAACTGTACAACACTGCTCTAAGCGTGATTGACACTTACAGTGTATTGAGTTCATTACACAGGGGTCGTACGTGATCAGATACAAAAGCGCAGCCTGCAGGTTTGGCTACCATCTGCACCATGTGCATTTACGTCAAGCAAGAGATGTTTCCATTCTTTAGTCACTATCCTGTATTAGTTCAAAATGGTTCAAATGGCTCTGAGCACTATAGGACTTAACTTCTGAGGTCATCAGTCCCCTAGAACTTAGAACTACTTAAACCTAACTAACCTAAGGACATCACACACATCCATGCCCGAGGCAGGATTCGAACCTGCGACCGTAGCGGTCGCGCGGTTCCAGACTGTAGCGCCTAGAACCGCTCGGCCACTTCGGCCGGCTCCTGTATTAGTATTTGTCTATACGCCATAATAAAATTTTCTTTTGTGTACGCTTTTGCTACAAGTAATGCACACACTTTTTACCGCCTTGCTCTATTTCGAATAATACACTCCTGGAAATGGAAAAAAGAACACATTGACACCGGTGTGTCAGACCCACCATACTTGCTCCGGACACTGCGAGAGGGCTGTACAAGCAATGATCACACGCACGGCACAGCGGACACACCAGGAACCGCGGTGTTGGCCGTCGAATAGCGCTAGCTGCGCAGCATTTGTGCACCGCCGCCGTCAGTGTCAGCCAGTTTGCCGTGGCATACGGAGCTCCATCGCAGTCTTTAACACCGGTAGCATGCCGCGACAGCGTGGACGTGAACCGTATGTGCAGTTGACGGACTTTGAGCAAGGGCGTATAGTGGGCATGCGGGAGGCCGGGTGGACGTACCGCCGAATTGCTCAACACGTGGGGCGTAAGGTCTCCACAGTACATCGATGTTGTCGCCAGTGGTCGGCGGAAGGTGCACGTGCCCGTCGACCTGGGACCGGACCGCAGCGACGCACGGATGCACGCCAAGACCGTAGGATCCTACGCAGTGCCGTAGGGGACCGCACCGCCACTTCCCAGCAAATTAGGGACACTGTTGCTCCTGGGGTATCGGCGAGGACCATTCGCAACCGTCTCCATGAAGCTGGGCTACGGTCCCGCACACCGTTAGGCCGTCTTCCGCTCACGCCCCAACATCGTGCAGCCCGCCTCCAGTGGTGTCGCGACAGGCGTGAATGGAGGGACGAATGGAGACGTGTCGTCTTCAGCGATGAGAGTCGCTTCTGCCTTGGTGCCAATAATGGTCGTATGCGTGTTTGGCGCCGTGCAGGTGAGCGCCACAATCAGGACTGCATACGACCGAGGCACACAGGGCCAACACCCGGCATCATGGTGTGGGGAGCGATCTCCTACACTGGTCGTACACCACTGGTGATCGTCGAGGGGACACTGAATAGTGCACGGTACATCCAAACCGTCATCGAACCCATCGTTCTACCATTCCTAGACCGGCAAGGGAACTTGCTGTTCCAACAGGACAATGCACGTCCGCATGTATCCCGTGCCACCCAACGTGCTCTAGAAGGTGTAAGTCAACTCCCCTGGCCAGCAAGATCTCCGGATCTGTCCCCCATTGAGCATGTTTGGGACTGGATGAAGCGTCGTCTCACGCGGTCTGCACGTCCAGCACGAACGCTGGTCCAACTGAGGCGCCAGGTGGAAATGGCATGGCAAGCCGTTCCACAGGACTACATCCAGCATCTCTACGATCGTCTCCATGGGAGAATAGCAGCCTGCATTGCTGCTAAAGGTGGATATACACTGTACTATTGCCGACATTGTGCATGCTCTGTTGCCTGTGTCTATGTGCCTGTGGTTCTGTCAGTGTGATCATGTGATGTATCTGACCCCAGGAATGTGTCAATAAAGTTTCCCCTTCCTGGGACAATGAATTCACGGTGTTCTTATTTCAATTTCCAGGAGTGTATTTTCAGCTCCACAGTAAGTTGCAGTTGGTCACTGGTTGCAGTTCCGCCAGCAACCAAGCTACACTGAAGCGCCTAAGAAACTGCCACAGGCATGCGTATTCAAGTACAGATATATAAACAGGCAGAATACGTTGCTGCGGTCGGCAACGCCTATATAAGACAACAAATGTCTGGTGCAGTTGTTAGATCGGTTACTGTTGCTACAATGGCAGGTTATCAAGATTTACGTGAGTTTGAACGTGGTGTTATAGTCGGCGCACGAGCGATGGTACACATCATTTCGGAGGTAGCGATGAAGTGGGGATTTTCCCGCAAGACCATTTCACGAGTGGATAGCGAATATCAGCAATCCGGTACAACATCAAATCTCCGACATCGATGTGGCCAGAAAAATATCGTGCAAGAAAGGGACCAACGACGACTGAAGAGAATTGTTCAACGTCACAGAAGTGCAACCCTTCCGCAAATTAATGCACATTTCAATGCTGTACCAACAAAAAGTGTCAGCGTGCGAACCATTCAACGAAACATAATCGATATGGGCTTTCGGAGCCAAATGGCCACACGTGTACCCTCGATGACTGCATGGCACAAAGCTTTATGCCTGGCCTGGACACATAAACACCAAATTGGACTGTTGATCACTGGAAACATGTTGCCTGGTCGGACGAGTCTCGTTTCAAATTGTATCGAGCGGACGGACATGCGCGGGTATGGAGACAACCTTATGAATCCATGGACCCTGCATGTCAGCAAGGAACTGTTCAAGCTGGTGGGGGCTCTTTAGTAGTGTGGGGCGTGTGCAGTTGGAGTGGTATGGGACCCCTGATACGTCTAGATACGACTCTGACAGGTAACACGTACGTAAGCATCCTGTCTGATCACCTGCATCCATTCAGGTCCAGGTCAATTGTGCATTCCGATGGACTTGGGCAATTACAGCAGGACAATGCGATACCTCACACGCTCAGGATTGCTACATGGTGGCTCCAGGAACACTCGTCTGGGTTTAATCCCTTATGTTGGCTACTGAACTCCCCAGACATGAGCATTATTGAGCATATCTTTGATGCCTTGCAACATTCTGTTTAGAAGAGATCTCCAGCCCCTCGTACTCTTACGGATTGGTGGACAGCCCTACAGGATTCATAGTGTCATTTCCCTGAAGCACTACTTCAGACAATAGCCGAGTCCATGCCACGTCGTGTTGCGGCACTTCTGTGTGCTCGCGGGGCCCTACTCGATGTTAGCAAGGAGTACCAGTTCCTTTGGCTCTCTAGTGCAAAAGGAGGCGGGAGCATTGTCAGTAACAGCAGGGCAGGACGGTCAGGAACATTCTGTGACGTCGAAACTGGACCAGTCATCGGATATGACCTGAGCAACAAATGTATGAGGGACATTTCAATCCTTCGACAGTTCCCTAAGTCGACTGGCCGTGATGGAATTGTCTACTGGAAATGCCAACGGACAATCACAGCTAAACAAAGACCAGGAAGACCTCATATACTGACGGATTGGGATTGTCGAGCACTGCGCACAGTCGTTGCAAATAAGTGAATGAATTCATCTCAAGGAGGAGTCGTGAGTTCCAGTGTGACAACAACAGTTCAGTTAGCACAATGACTGTGCGTATGGAGTTAAAAAGGATGGGATAGAATGCCCGACCAGCTGTAGTCGGTGCTAACTGACCGCTGATGTAATGTAATGAGTGACACCACTGGATAGCGGATCACTGGAAGCGAGGGATTTTGAATGATGAATCAAGCTATCGTTGTGGTAACCTGTTTGAAAGGTTTGCTTTTGACGAACGACTGGAGAAGGTTACTTTCTATCATGTACAGAGACAACTCTGCTGTACAGAGGAGGTGGTGTGCTTCATAGAACGCTGAATACGAAAGGATGTCAACACATTTTCCGGCATTGTGTACAGTCCGCAGTAGAGGAACAGTTCGGGGATATGACTGTCTCAGCAGGAAAATGCACTCTGTCATAAAGCAGCATCTTCGAGGCATTGCTCTGGGGACAATAACATTTCTGACATGGACTGGCCTGACCAGTAACTCGACATCAACCGAATGGAACGAATTTGGGATGAATCAGAACGTCGACTTCTGGTTTCGGATATTGAGGAAGAATGGGTTCCCATTACTCCACAGGTATGCAGAAACCTCATTGAAAGGGCCCCCAGTAGAGTTCAAGCTGTCATGAACATGAAGGGTGGACACAAGCCGTGCTGACGTCCCCTAATAGTTGTGCGGATACCTTTGGACACATACTGTACGTGTATATGCGGGGTATAAGAAATCGGTTGCGTCAAACAAATTGTAGAGTGTCTCGGGAAAGAAATGGGGATAGGAATCTGTCTTCAGGAATCTCATCTATCCTCGCTACGGGATGTGGAAACTAAAGGGGTTTAAGGGGCTCCGGAACGCCCTATACTTGCAATGTTAAAATAACGCTTATAAATTACATCTTTCCTCACAAAGTATTTGAGGTAGGAAGTTGAACTTTTTACAGATTATTTATTGGAATATGGGCTACAACTTAACACAGGGATTTTACAAAATTTTAGTTCAGTTATTAAAGATGATTTTTTTTCAATTGCAATGAAAATTCACAACATTTTTTTGCAATTTTTTATTTATATATTCCAAAATATACAGTTTTTTGGAAAAAGGCTGTGTTAAATTATGCAGAAGGTACTGTGTAACATTTACTGAAAGTTTGAAACAAATATGTTTGGAGGATCGTTAGAAAACATGTAATTAGTATGAGAAAATAAAAGTTTTGGGAATCGAGCGACAAAGATTGGATTAACTTTTTAGTGCATTCCAGGTCCATAGGATGGATTATCTTCATCCTCTGCAAACTCCTCCTCCAGCTTCCTCTTGTTCCTCCTCCTGTTTACTCTTGCTTGTATTTCTAGACTCTTTACAGCTCTGTCTGCAGCCCGAAGGTGTTCCTTGTCTAAAGCAAGCATCGCTCGTACCATGTTAGAACCTATCTTCATTCCCATATTTCTAAATACCTTGCACCTTACAATGTTGCCATCATTGAAAGTCGCAACAGCATCATACACACCAAAGTGAAGTGTTTCTATTCCAACAAATACAGTCTTGGGGATTCTCGACCATATAACACTATTTACACTTTCATTGGGGTTTTGAGTTTTTCCGTGAATACACTTTTTCAACAGTTCAGGTGCTGCTAAGTCTCTGAAAATAGGTTTAGCCACAACACATACTTTATCTCACATCACTAAAATGTAGCTGATGAACACGGACGTTAATAATAACACAATTTGACAGCAGTTTAACAGCGCCACAGTGGGTCACGCCCATGTAGAACACATTTCAAAAAAAAATTTAAAAATGGTTGTAGTCTTCGGAATTGAATAAATTATATATCTATTAGATTCAGAAAACGCAAAAAAGTAAAAATTGAACTTTTCATGATTTTGAGCCTTTCCGGAGCCCCTTAATCTTTATAGACCACTCCTTCGACAGAAAATGTGACTTTTTACACTGGCAGATCGGAGCGTCTCACAATGGGCCTACGATCGCTGATAGCGACTGACTGTCAAAATCTCCACTGCAGAAGATTAGGATAGCCGTCGCTTAGGCAGGAGTACGCCGCCGTAGTTTCTACACTCTTCACAACGTGGTTGGATGACATTTCTGCACATACCACTGTCGTTTTCTTATTCTCTGTTTATCTTAAATGTGTATAATTTTCGGCAAATATTCCAGAATAATTCCTGAAAAAGTAATGGTATTGCCAACTACTAGCTGGAAGTATGGAATGAAGATCTGACATCGTTGTCATTGGTAAACGAAAAACAGTAATGAGAGAAGCCTCTAGGCACTCACCTAAATAAGACAGTATTAATTCCGAAATACTTACGCCATAGCAACAGTATATTAATGTTCGTAGCTAATTTGAACATAAAAATGTCCGCTTTTATAAGGGTTCCCTGGATACTGGAGAGGGTTGCTCTATTTGACAGCCCGGAAATCTACTCCAAACATAATTAGTATTTCTATGACCAGATACAGTGTGGGACAACTTATACCAAATGAGTGTTTCTAGGAAAAGTTACAGAGCGTGTGAAAACCTAGGTCATAAGATAAAAAAAAAGTTATGCAACAGATTGTCATGTTACTTGAGGTCATACGTATTGGCTGTACAGGCTGCAGATTAGGAAAGATATGTTACTCTTTGTATTTATTTGATGCAATCACATGGGTATATAACGCGGTAACGTGTTTTGAGTTTCCTGTAGTCATCTCCAGACTGCCAATAGTTATAAAAAGGAGACAAAAGGTGATTATAGAATGTATGAAATACACTGGAGTCCAAAATTAAAGCAAAAAAAGACTATTTCTCCGTCCGGTGTCTATTTCACGATATAATCATACCAACTGTCAACCAGATGTCCGGACGATCGTGTTTTGCACGGAAGATGCCATTCTGGTCAACGGACAACCAGGCCAACGATGACGACATGGTATATATGAAACGATGTAGTGTTTGGTGGGTTGCGCCACAATCCCTATGTGCACATCACAGATGGTGCAGTATCGCACTGAGAAGATTCCTACCACATTCTCTGCGGTGGAGAGCCATAGAAATAAAGGAATCAGGGCACTTGCAAACTGATTTGGCCCCTCTGGTTTAATGTGAATTGTGTTGTTTCTCGCATGTGGGGACAGTTTATAGAAACCGATACTGCGTCCAGAAGACCAGGGAAGGGCCGACCACGTGTGACTTCAGAAGAGAGGACCGATATTTGACTGTAAGGGTACAACAATAACGCCTTAGTACCGCACAGCAACTGCAATATGAGCTCGCAACATCCACTGGACGTGTTGTATCGAGACAGACGGTGTGCAGAAGGCTTTGGCAGAGTGGCGACTAGTGTTGGAGACATGCTGCATGTCTACCTCTGACGCGTCTTCACAGAAGGGAACGTCTAGAGTAGAGTCATCAACACGCGACCTAGACGGTCGAAGAGTAGGCCTATGTTGTTTTCACGTATGAGTCCCGATTTGGTCTGGAGAGTGAAATCGCACCTGGAGTCGACGTGGAACACGATATCGGGAACCAAACATTGTGGAAAGGGACCGATATCGAGGTGGATCCCTAGTGAAGCTGGCGGGGATTATGTTGACAACTCGAACACCTCTTCGTGAAACTGTACGGCTGAATCGGAAAAGTTTAACTGCTGTCAGATATCGTGACGAGATCTTGGGACCTCATTTGCGGTTGTGCGAGGTGATATGGGCCCGGACTTCGTATTGGTGGACGGTAATGCTCCACCTCATAGAGCACGGGTGGTCGATGTTTTCCTGGAAACGGAAGGTACTGCACGCATGGCGTGGCCTGGTCGCTCTCCTGATCTGAATACCATCGAGCATGGCAGTGATGCACTATGCCGGCGGCTTGCATCACGTCAGCAACCGCCAAACCCTCTCCAAGACAGCGAGCAGTTCTGCAGGGAGAATGGGCGTTATTGCCTTAACATGAGATTGATGACATCATCCACAGCATGCCCCGTAGTTGTCAGGCCCGTATTGCTGCCAGAGGTGGTCACACATCATACTGAGCAACATTAACCAGTTGTCGGACTGTGTGTGCAAATACGTTAAGTAAGAAAAAACGTAGAACATCTTCGTTTACCGTTATGCATGTTGCAGTCCTTTACGTTCTGTATTCTTTACATCGTTTCTACTTTGCGATCAACTGTTTATGCTGTTTTGTGGCAACATTAACACAAACTTTCAAGATTTCCGTTGGTTACTTTAATTTTGGACACCAGTGTATGACAATAACTATCTACGTAGGGATGGAAAAGAATAGAACCATACCTAATGGAACATACTGCGAACCGCATCCGTTGCATTGTCAACAATACTGGAGGTGACAGGAGGTAGAGGTCGAAATTTTGTAGGCGGAATGAATTTGTCTTTATCACATGTATTTATTCACAAAAGGAAGAGCTACTTCCGCAACTTGTTTCGTTGGAGCATCAAGGCGCGAGTTTTTACAATTTGTAAAATTCAAAGAAAAGTTAAAAAAATTGTTTTAAATATGTGCGTTTGTAAAGATGGGGGATTAGGCATAGTGGAACGGTGGAAGTGGTTCATAGGTAGCTGACGATGTCGGTGCATTAAACGAGGATAGTGTAGGAGTAATAATTAAGTATACAAAGCTGTTTCACAGAGGAGGACTGTACTGTAGTTCTCTCTCTAGATTGTCGCACAGGTGACAAAATGGTAGATATCGAAATAGACGAGAGAGGGATAGAGAAACAATTAAAATCACTCAAAAGAGGAAAGTCTGCTGAACCTGATGGGATACCAGTTCGATTTTACACAGAGTACGCGAAGGAACTTGCCCCCCTTCTTGCAGCGGTGTACCGTAGGTCTCTAGAAGAGCGTAGCGTTCCAAAAGATTGGAAAAGGGCACATGTAATCTCCATTTTCAAGAAGGGACGTCGAACAGATGTGCAGAACTATAGACCTGTATCTCTAACGTCGATCTGTTGTAGAATTTTGGAACACGTATTATGTTCGAGTATAATGACTTTTCTGGAGACTAGAAATCTACTCTGTAGGAATCAGCATGGGTTTCGAAAAAGACGATCGTGTGAAACCCAGCTCGCGCTATTCGTCCACGAGACTCAGAGGGCCATAGACACGGGTTACCAGGTAGATGCCGTGTTTCTTGACTTCTTCAAGGCGTTCGATACAGTTCCCCACAGTCGTTTAATGAACAAAGTAAGAGCATATGGACTATCAGACCAATTGTATGATCGGATTGAAGAGTTCCTAGATAACAGAACGCAGCATGCCATTCTCAATGGAGAGAAGTCTTCCGAAGTAAGAGTGATTTCAGGTGTGCCACAGGGGAGTGTCGTAGGACCGTTGCTATTCACAATATACATAAATGACCTTGTGGATAACATCGGAAGTTCACTGAGGCTTTTTGAAGATGATACTGTGGTATATCGACAGGTTGTAACAATGGAAACTTGTACTGGAATGCAGGAGGATCCGCATCGAATTGACGCATGGTGCAGGGAATGCCAGTTGAATCTCAATGCAGACATGTGTAATGTGCTGCGAATACATAGAAAGGAAGATCCTTTATCATTTAGCTACAATACAGCAGGTCAGCAACTGGAAGCAGTTAATTACTAAGTTATCTGTGAGTAGGCATTAGGAGTGATTTAAAATGGAATGATCATATAAAGTTGGTCGTCGGTAAAGCAGATGCCAGACTAAGATTCATTGGAAGAATCCTAAGGAAATGCAATCCGAAAACAAAGGATGTAGGTTACAGTACACTTGTTGGCCCACTGCATGAATATTGCTCACCAGTGTGGGATCCGTACCAGATACGGTTGACAGAAGGGATAGAGAAGATCCAACGGAGAGCAACGCGCTTCGTTACAGGATCATTTAGTAATCGCGAAATCGTTACAGAGATGACAGATAAACTCCAGTGGAAGACTTTGCAGGAGAGACGCTCAGTAGCTCGGTACGGGCTTTTGTTGAAGTTTCGAGAACATACCTTCACCGAGGAGTCAAGCAGTATATTGCTCCCTCCTACGTATATCTCGCGAAGAGACCATGAGGATAAAATCATAGAAATTAGAGCCCACACAGAGGCACACCGACAATCTTTCTTTCCACGAACAATACGAGAGCCGATAGAGGTACTCAAAGTACCCTCCGACACACATCGTCAGGTGGCTTGCGGCGTATGGATGCAAATGTAGAAGTGTAGTAAAGAGGAAAAATACGTAGTTGCATATAAATTCGTTGGTAGAAATGAAGACGAGACGCACGCTACTGTCGGTTACCAGTCATAACTACCAGCGCACCATTTCGTCACACCAGGAAACACGCCGGCAAATACACTCCTGGAAATGGAAAAAAGAACACATTGACACCGGTGTGTCAGACCCACCATACTTGCTCCGGACACTGCGAGAGGGCTGTACAAGCAATGATCACACGCACGGCACAGCGGACACACCAGGAACCGCGGTGTTGGCCGTCGAATGGCGCTAGCTGCGCAGCATTTGTGCACCGCCGCCGTCAGTGTCAGCCAGTTTGCCGTGGCATACGGAGCTCCATCGCAGTCTTTAACACTGGTAGCATGCCGCGACAGCGTGGACGTGAACCGTATGTGCAGTTGACGGACTTTGAGCGAGGGCGTATAGTGGGCATGCGGGAGGCCGGGTGGACGTACCGCCGAATTGCTCAACACGTGGGGCGTGAGGTCTCCACAGTACATCGATGTTGTCGCCAGTGGTCGGCGGAAGGTGCACGTGCCCGTCGACCTGGGACCGGACCGCAGCGACGCACGGATGCACGCCAAGACCGTAGGATCCTACGCAGTGCCGTAGGGGACCGCACCGCCACTTCCCAGCAAATTAGGGACACTGTTGCTCCTGGGGTATCGGCGAGGACCATTCGCAATCGTCTCCATGAAGCTGGGCTACGGTCCCGCACACCGTTAGGCCGTCTTCCGCGCACGCCCCAACATCGTGCAGTCCGCCTCCAGTGGTGTCGCGACAGGCGTGAATGGAGGGACGAATGGAGACGTGTCGTCTTCAGCGATGAGAGTCGCTTCTGCCTTGGTGCCAATGATGGTCGTATGCGTGTTTGGCGCCGTGCAGGTGAGCGTCACAATCAGGACTGCGTACGACCGAGGCACACAGGGCCAACACCCGGCATCATGGTGTGGGGAGCGATCTCCTACACTGGCCGTACACCACTGGTGATCGTCGAGGGGACACTGAATAGTGCACGGTACATCCAAACCGTCATCGAACCCATCGTTCTACCATTCCTAGACCGGCAAGGGAACTTGCTGTTCCAACAGGACAATGCACGTCCGCATGTATCCCGTGCCACCCAACGTGCTCTAGAAGGTGTAAGTCAACTACCCTGGCCAGCAAGATCTCCGGATCTGTCCCCCATTGAGCATGTTTGGGACTGGATGAAGCGTCGTCTCACGCGGTCTGCACGTCCAGCACGAACGCTGGTCCAACTGAGGCGCCAGGTGGAAATGGCATGGCAAGCCGTTCCACAGGACTACATCCAGCATCTCTACGATCGTCTCTATGGGAGAATAGCAGCCTGCATTGCTGCGAAAGGTGGATATACACTGTACTAGTGCCGACATTGTGCATGCTCTGTTGCCTGTGTCTATGTGCCTGTGGTTCTGTCAGTGTGATCATGTGATGTATCTGACCCCATGAATGTGTCAATAAAGTTTCCCCTTCCTGGGACAATGAATTCACGGTGTTCTTATTTCAATTTCCAGGAGTGTAGTAAGTTAAGAAAATTCCAGAAAGACAATCACTCACTCGCTCTGTGGGACAGAAGGATGTCCTCGGCCAGCTGCGTGGTTCTCTTCGCCTGGGACACTGCTGATTCGCAGGCTGTGGCCAAGCAGACGAGCCTCGCCACGGCGAACACGATGAACGACTGGTCGACGAGTGCCTCGACTTCTAGCGCGGCTGCCGAGGAGACGGTAATGAGCAGGTAGAACGCAAGTCCAGTTATCAACAGGAAGTCCTGGACAACAATGGCGACGATGGAGACAGCGTACATGTCATTCACCGAAGAAGCTGCGTGCGTGAGCACCTTGTATATAATTTCGAAACGTAGGCATTGTCGATGAAGCGTATGGTGGCCGATTACGGACGTGTGTCGTTGTGTCACCGTCCGTTTAGTGGCACAGAACGGCCACGATTCGTTCGGTTCTTCCCAGATATCGGAACCGGCACCAAAAGTGCTAATCAGCGCTTCGTTCAGTAAGCAAAATCTTCGACTTAGCAGCGTGACCAGTGTCGCAAACTGCGCCGCAGTCACCGTCGCCACGACACTGGCGAGACTGAAGAGCACATAATCGTCCTTGAACGTCTTGTAGACGGCGAGCGAGCCGTGGTACAGCGCCGCTAGGGACGTGGCCAGCGCGGAGTAGAAGAGAGTGCTGCGGTGGAGGTGGGGGCGGTCCGCGCCGAGCAGCTGGTCGACCACCTCGAGGGCGGCGAGGGCGCGCGAGAAGGCGTCGCGACGCCCGAGCAGGGCGGCCAGCAGGCAGGCGACGCCCCCGCAGGAGCAGGCGACCGCGCCGACCAGCGCTGGGGCGAAGAGGGACTGGCACGCCGCCCCCCGCATGATGCGCCAAAACCCGCAGATCGCCGCCCCCGCCTGCCAAGCCAGCAGCGCGAGGAACGCCGAACAGTAGCCGCGGGAGGCGGCCCGCAGCCAGCGCCGCCCCCGGGGGTGGGCCGGCGCCGCCCCGACCGCCAGCGACAGCACCCGCAGCGGCCACAGCGCCGCCCCCAGCGCGCCGTCCGCACGGACCGCCCCCTGCCACCTGCCGGTATACGCCCAGTCCATGACGGCTATCAGCACTGCCGCACTACTGCTTGTCACGCCGCCTCCATGCCCGCGGGCAGTCCTGCAGTCGTAGATAAGATCGTCATATTTGCTATCCTTATCTTCCACGAAATCGCTTCGGGCGTCCCGTGACTTTGCTGTAGTTACACGGTTCATTGCTGTAGATACAGGCTGATAAGCGTAATTATTAAAGACCGTTCCAGTTGCTGATAAGTACTTCATGGTATATTTCCGCCTCCACACACGGCCCATTTTGATCTGAAACTGTCATTGTTAATATTTAATATCATGAAAACAGTCCGCGGCTCGGTGGTTAAAAAAAAAAAAAAAAAAAAAAGAAAACTGGATAGAACGTTGCCATGTAAGCAGGAGATCCAGGGTTCGAGTCCCGGTCGGTGCACACATTTTCACCTCTCCCCGATGATTTTTTTTAAAAAAAAAAGTGGTCTTGCGGTAGCGTTCTCGCTTCCCGCGCACGTGGTCCCGGATTCGATTCCCAGCGGGGTCAGGTATTTTCTCTGCCTCGAGATGACTGGGTGTTGTGTGTCTTTCATCATCATTTCATTCTCATTCACTCGCAAGTCGCCGTAGTGGCGTTAAAGAACTTGTGGAGCGGTAGCCGAACCGCCCCGCGAGGGGTCTCCCGCCCACCAATGCCATACGCTCATTATTATGAATACATACAAATTTTAGATGACAATAAATGAACAAAAATGTACATCTTAAACTCTGTTTTTGTGAAGCAACGTAAAATATTCTAAAGGTCTGGTGGATTTAAGAGTTATACGCTCAACGATACCTTGAGAAAAATAAGCGTGTCATAATTATAAAAACTGTATAATTCGGCACATTAAAAGTACTGGTATGTTACCAATAGTGAGGTAAAAGTAATTATTAGATTTAATAAAAATCTAAAGTAGTTACAGTGGACCTTGCGACCAGATAGAGACTAAAGTTAAGTCCTCCAAACCTGACAGAAAACGAATCGCTCAGTTCTCGAGGTATTTAAACTTACCTCTCTGTTCGTCTACACAACCTCACAGCTCCTCAAAAATTTTAAGACTTGCACCGAAATATTTATTTCATTTATATAGCTAATCAGACCTCATTAGGGCCATTACGCCCTCTCTTCAATCGCACCAGGGTTTCTCACATACAGTATATTTTTAATATCATAACTTAAAAATAATTTTAAGACGACAGATAGTATTAGATTGATCTGGGTGTCTGAAGTGGCTATGTGAGTAAATAATGCAGACCATGAACTAAGAAAGTTAATGCTGATAGTACTTGTACTACCTCAGTTGTTGCCACTAATACTAATAATAGTAACAATAAAAATGACAGACGGCCGGTGTGGCCGTGCGGTTCTAGGCGCTTCAGTTTGGAACCGCGTGACCGCTACGGTCGCAGGTTCGAATCCTGCCTCGGGCATGGATGTGTGTGATGTCCTTAGGTTAGTTAGGTTTAAGTAGTTCTAAGTTCTAGGGGACTGATGACCTCAGATGTTGAGTCCCATAGTGCTCAGAGCCATTTGAACCATTTGAATAATAACAAAAACAATAATTATAGTGGCAGATATGAAAAGAATTTAGAGATGAGAAAGATAAATGTTTTGTGATAGAGCGAGTTCTGGGGAAACGAAATTTATGGAGATTGCACCAGCTAAGAATTCTGGGTAAACAGGAAGATCTGGTTGGGAACAGAAAAGGGGTAACGAGTGCCCACAGTAACAATGGTAATTTTTATTGTTGTTCTGGTAGACATATCACTAACTTATGAAGCTGGAGATGTTATTCAGTTCTCCAATGTGATGCGGGGGGTTATTGCAGAGTCGGTTTCCTGCTCCTGAGAAGGACTTCGAGAAATTGGTTTAACGATGGAGTGGGACAGGAAGGATTTTGCTCTGAGGGTAACGGGTGTTTCTGCCATATTGTTCAGACAAGAGAATTAAGGCAGAGGAGACATATGAGGGACATTGTCCGTTGATAAGACAGAGGTTGTGGAAATCTCTATGCTTCTCCGCACGCAGCCAGGATAGCTGTGCATATGATGGTGAACTAAGATCAAAGAATCTAACATCACAGATGTAAAGAACACAGCATTCATAACTAGTCGCAGGCGCAGTCAGCTTTCCTGAGGAAGGCTTTGTACGATAACATCGCTGTAATCAATAATTGGAAGTGTAAGCAGTTTTACAAGTTCCTTTTTCAGGCCAAGAGGGAATAGCTTTTTATATTTTTGTAAAGCATGGCGAGATGCTGAAGCCTTCTTGCACATTGTGGTTATATACTCAGTCAAATTTGGATTTTCATGTGTTATTACTCCTAGGCTCTTGGCTAAAGTTGATATTTGTCCAGTTTAGGGTTAAACATGGTAGGGATTCCTGATATTTCTGGATAATGGGCGTAGAGCGATGGGTTGAGATTTAACCGTATATCCTGAGCCCGGTTTGATAATGCACACAGGTCGTTAACGAGACTCTCCATAGCTGTCCGCAAGTTTACTAGATTCGCACTGGAGGTCATCAGCATACATATGGTATTTGTAGTGGGACAGAACTGCTTACACATTACTTACGTACAATAAAAAGAGTGTAGGACGTAATACCGTGCATTGGGGGCACCTGATACTACTTGCATGCACTATGACTTTATGGGACAGGACAGGATGAATTGCTGGCGAGACGTCAAGTACGAGTGAAACCACTGGACTGCACTTGGAGGGATATTTAGGCTGGTAGATTTGCCAAGTAAAATGTCGAAGTCGACAGTCCAGAGACTTTGCTGAAATCTAAGAAGCACATGGCAGTGGCCTCTTGTGCATCCATGGCAAGCTTCAGGTCATCTGTTACCTTCCTTAAGGCAAAAGTTGTGCAGTGATGTTTATGGAAAGCTGGTTACATTCATCTAGTAGGTTGTTTGTGGTTAGATAGTTTGTTACACTCATGCTCATAAATTAAGGATAATTGCAGAATGTGGTGCCACACAATGTGGCACTACACAAAACAGGTGCTAATAGCATAGGCACATATGGAACACACGCAACACAGATCTGTAAGTCCACGGTATTGGTGATAAGTTGACAAAACCGTAACGAAACACATATGCTACAAAACTCCACTGTTTCCTGCGCATGTACCCCGACTTCAATATGGGATATGATCACCATGCATACGTACACAGGCCGCAAGACAGGTTGGCATACTCTGGATCAAGTGGTCGAGCAGCTGCTGGGGTATAGCCTCCCATTCTTGCACCAATGCCTGTCAGAGCTCTTGAAGTGTCGTAGGGGTTTGAAGACGTGCAGCGATACGTCGACCGAGAGCATCCCACACGTGCTCGATGGGGTTTAGGTCTGGAGAACAGGCAGACCACTCCATTCGCCTGATATCTTCTGTTTCAAGGTACTCCTCCACGATGGCAGCCTTGTGGGGCCGTGCGTTATCATCCATCAGGAGGAAGGTGGGACCCACTGCACCCCTGAAAAGGCGGACATACTGGTGCAAAACGTCGTCCCGTTACACCTGACCTCTTACAGTTCCTCTGTCAAAGACATGCAATGGTGTACGTGCACCAATCATAATCCCACTCCACACCATCCAACCACGACCTCTATACAGGTCTCTTTCAAGGACATTAAGGTGTTGGTATCTGGTTACTGACTCAAGCCAGATGAAACCCGGCGAGAATCACTGTTCAGACTATACCTGGACTCGTCTGTGAACATAACCTGGTGCCACTGTTCCAATGACCATGTATCGTGTTCTTGAACCAGGCTTTACGGGATGTCCTGTCACAAGGGTTCAGTGGAATGCACCTTGCAGGTCTCCGGGCGAGTAAACCATGTCTGTTCAGTCGTCTGTAGACTGTGTGTCTGGAGACAACTATTCCAGTGGCTGAGGTAAGGTCCCGAGTAAGGCTACCTGCAGTACTCTGTGGCCGTCTGCGGGCACTGATGGTGAGATGTCGGTCTTCTTGTGGTGTTGTACACTATGGACGTCCCGTACTGTAGCACCTGGATATGTTTCCTGTCTGCTGGAATCGTTGCCATAATCTTGAGATCACACTTTGTGGCACACGGAGGGCCCATGTTACGACCTGCTGTGTTTGACCAGCCTCCAGTCGCTCTAGTATTCTACCCCTCATAACGTCAATATGTGTTCTTTGAGCCATTTCAACACACAGTCACCATTAGCTCGTCTGAAAACGTCTGCACACTTACTCGCTGCACCGTACTCTGACATGCACCAACACACCTCTGCTTATGTGGACTGCTGCCAGCGCCACCGTGCGACGACCGCAGGTCAAATGCACCGCATGGTCATACCCCGAGGTGATTTGAACCCGCAAACCGCCCAATAGAGCGTTGTTTCACCATGTATCAGCATTATCCTTAATTTATGAGCATGAGTGTAGATGGCTATCAGCTACATACTCTACGGCCTTGGACAGTTCAGGAAGAGTGCATATGGGTCAGTAATCACTGGGTGTTGTGGCAACGTCCTTACGTGGTAGTGGTTTAGCTAATCCATGTTTCCACGACTCAAGGAAAACATTTGTGGCCAAGGAGTGGCTGAAGATGTCTATTATAGTGGACAATAATGGTTCAATAAGTTTCACCATTTGGACTGTGATGCGTCGTGTCCAGTAGATGCTTATCTGATACGCATTACAGCCTTTTTAGGATATTGCAGTTAACATGCTTTAGATTGAATGCTTGGTGGCTACAGTTGCTTCCTATGAAACAAAGATAAGGAATAAAAAACACTGATGTGTGTCACACATGTGATTAGCTTTCTGGTGGGAACAGGCTAGCAGAGGAAATGGTACCATTTCTCGCTAAATGATTAGTAATACTAAACATAGGCTCGCTTTTGACAAAGAAATGTCTGAGACTGAACTTCTAGAGTACAGCACTGGTTGGAAGTGAATAGTGTACTGTAGGAAAATAAACTTATCAAAAAAAGTTTTGCATCACCTCGGTTCTGAGAGTGTTGGAACCTGAACAGAAAATTTGAATAGAGATCAACATAAACATCATTTTCCATTTTTATTGCTCAGGAAAACCATACATTGCATGTTGTACCATCAGACTGCGAGACCTTCAGAGTGGTGATACAGATTGCTGTACACACTGGTACCTCTAATACCCAGTAGCACGTCCTCTTTGATTGATGCATGCCCCTATTCGTTGTGGCATACTATTCACAAGTTCATCAAGGCACTATTGGCCCAGATTGTTCCAGTCCTCAACGGTGATTCGGCATAGATCCCTCAGAGTGGTTGGTGGGTCACGTCGTCAATAACCAGCCCTTTTCAATCTATCAGGCATGTTCAATAGGGTTCATGTCTGGAGAATCTGCTGGCAACTCTAGTCGAGTGATGTCGTTATCCTGAAGGAAGTGATTCACAAGATGTGCGCGACGAGGGCGCGAATTGTCGTCCATTGAGACGAATGCCTTGCCAATATTCTGCCGATATGGTTTCACTATCGGTCGGAGGATGGCATTCACGTATCCTACAGCCGTTACGGCGCCTTCCATGTCCACCAGCAGCATAAGTCGGCCCCACATAGTGCTACCCCAAAACAACGGGGAACCTCCACCTTGCTGCACTAGCTGGACAGTGTGTCTAAGGCGTTCAGCCTGACCAGGTTGCCTCCAAACATGTCTCCGACGGTTGTCTGGTTGGAGGCATATGCAACACGCATCGGTGAAAAGAAAGTGATGCCAGTCCTGAGCGGTCCATTCGGCATGTTGTTGGGCCCATCTGTACCGCGCTGCATGGTGTCGTGGTTGCAAAGATTGACCTCGCCATGGACGTCGGGAGTGAAGTTGCGCATCATGCAGCCTACTGCGCACAGTTTGAGTCGTAACACGAGGTCCTGCGGCTGCACGAAAAGCATTATTCAACATGGTGGCGTTGCTGTCAGGGTTCCTCAGAGCCATAATCCGTAGGTAGCGGTCATCCACTGCAGTAGTAACCCTTGGGCACCTTAACTTTTCCCGGCGAATCGAATGTTCAAATAATTTACTGGTTTGAAAAGAACATATGGTAAACACTGACAAGAAGAAGGGACGGGATGATAGGAAATGTGTTAAGACATCAGAGAATAACCTCCATGGTACTACACGGAGCTGTAGAGTGTAAAAGATGTAGAAGAAGACAGAGAGTGGAATATATCCACCACAAAATTTAGGATGTAGGGGGCAATGTGCTAAACCAGATCCCTTCACCCCCACCTACCTACACCCCCACACGTGGGAAATCTGTCCCCATTACTGTATAAAATCTAGACGAACACGAACTAATTGCTGTATGTACAAAATCTTTCTTCTACACATGTGACATAGGACATTCTGCACAGTTTAAAACACGTAAGAAGGCGCAGATGAGTTGATGAACAGCGCATAAAGACTTGAAAAAATATTACCATGTTAAACTCGTGAATGTCAATGTTGTACAAACACAAAGCTCTGCACATAACCTGAGAAGCAGAAAATCTTAATTTAGAGTGAAGAGATCATTTTCTGTCTTACTGTAACGTATATATGTACCTGCGAGTGAAGCTTGACTGTTAAAATGAAGTTAAAGTGTGTTTGTTTGGAAAAACGTCACCTGCACATGACCCGTTTTTTGTGTTTCTGTGCAAAAGAATGCACAGCATCTGACTGAAGAAATTATAGAACCTCCTCTGAACGGACCGTGGCGAATTCTGACAGGTACTTACGACAACTGACATTCAGCAATATAAAGGGTGACTCAGCTGCCCCTATCGTTGTCGTTTTATGCAACACGCTATGCTACATCTGGCCTTCACAAACCATGCGTGAAATTTTCATATTCTCTCGCACGCGCACGCTATGCTCAAGCTATTAATCCTAAAAGAAGGAGAGAGAGAGAGAAAAGAACATGACGTTTTTGTAGGAAATTTGATTTAGTTAAATTTTGTTTTCGCTAGAGGCCGTAGTTTTCGAGTTTTATAAGAAAAACATACAGAACTGACTTTCAAACGCAATCCCTCTACCACAGTCTCATCGGGTCAGAAATTCTAGTATGTTGTTCACGGCACTCCCTCCTACCACTGTGCAAGTATTTGCGACTGCACGAATTATTCCCCACACTCGACCTTTTATTGGTTTTCATCGACTGGTCCTATTAAGCAACCGCCATAGTCCAGCATGTACAGATTGTAAAAATAACGTTTGTGTAAATTTTACCTAGCTGTTTTGTTGATTTTGATAGCATAAAATAAGCAATTACATCGCTGTATTCGTCGGGCTTCTGACTACGAAACTTCTGTGCTCGTAACTTTTAAGTTTGGTTCCAATTGTCAACGTCATTAGATTTAGCATATCGTTTACAAAAGTTGTTTCTCGTTAATTACTCTCACGGGCACGTTCGAATTAATAATGCTAATGATGTAGCCGACTATGCTAGTGGCGTAATAGCCCAATAAATAGAGACCAAAGAAGGTCGAAAATCGGGAATAGTTCATGTAGTCAAAAATTTCTGTCCAGTGATAGGAAAGAGTGGCACGAACAACATACTAACAACCCTGACTAGTGAGGGATGAATGAGGGTTAGAGGTGTGTTTTTGGAGGCCACTTTTGTGCGTTTCTCTTGAATAAGTTGATAACCGTTCAAATGGTGGTAATGGCTCTGAGCACTATGGGACTTAATATCTGAGCTCATCAGTCCCCTAGAACTTGGAACTACTTAAACCTAACTAATCTAAGGACATCACACAAATCCATGCCCCGGCAGGATTCGAACCTGCGACCGTAGCCGTCGCACGGGTCCAGACTGAAGCGGCTAGAACCGCTCGGCCACACCGGCCGGCTTGATAACCGTGGCCTACAGCGAAAACGTGTTCCAGTATGAAATTTAACTACATTAAATTTCGTGCAAAGAGGCCCTGCTCATTTTTCCTGTAACTTCCTCGAGCGTGGGAGAGAATATGATAATCTCGAGTGTGGTTTATGAAGGCCAGCTACAAGATTGTGGGCTGCACAAAACGTCAGCGGTAGGGGCAGCTGAATCATGCTGTTCGCTGAATTACGAACATAACACCCTCAGACGTCATACTGAGCGAGTTCGCGCAGCAATTAAATCACTGAATACACATTCAAGAGGAAATCGGTTCAAACCCTCGCTCAAGTATCCAGATTCCGGTTTTTCGTGGTCCTTCAGTCTTTCCTCCTTTTATTTACTCCTGTTTTTTTTTTCCTTCTTTCACTCTACAGACGCCAGGTGAAGGACAGAATCAGAAGCTGTCGAGAAGAATTAACTGGATAAATTACATCTGAAGTCTCTTGCATGCCTATGAAATCCAGACGCCTAGATACAGATCAAGAAAGCTCCTCTTGAGGACTGGATAGCCGTTTCCATTGCATCCTAGGTATCAGCTGGCACAGCACTTGGAGCTTAACTCTAGGATTTCAAGAAGGTACCTGCTGACGGTCATGAGAGACAGTACATGACATGGATGTTTGTCAACAGACTGAGGGCTTGAGTGCTGTACAAGAAAAGTCTGAAGAGTGGAAATATATCAGTGCAGAGGCACTCCGAGATTGTGCAAAACTACACAAGTGCTATTTTGTGGAAGATCTGTTGAAAACAGAAGAAAACTATATATTTAAGATGTAGAATTTTGCACTCGATGGTCAATCTGATCTGTTTGTTTTAATTCATTTAGATAGCTGTTTACTAAATATAATTTTGTAATCTGATACTATGTACACAAAACAATAATACTAAGCGAGATGATGCACTTTGCCACATGATGCAACATATCTGCAAACTCTGAAACAGCAAAGTCAGTTTTTCGATGTACTAGCCTACCTCCGAAGTTCGCGAGAGCTTAACCCAGCTTAACATTGGAGGGAAACTCTCGCTCATTGTACTGCCTTTGTAGACGTTCAGCTATTCACGTTTATTGGTTTCTATAACATTTCACATAGTGTGGCTCCAAATATTCAATGACTCCGTTTGTACTCGACTGAGTCACTTCCATTGTTGTGAGAAATGATAGATGTCTTAGTATTATTATTTTTATTATTTACTTGCATTAAATTCTTACCACACTCTGGGTTATCTAAGTAATCTTATGCTGTATAGAATGTAAGCTTAATAGATAGCTAATAGATAATTTTAAGTACCTTTATAAGTTCGTTTTAGGAATTCTTTATCTCCTTGGCCAATGTTTTATTTCTTGGTATAAAAATGTTGTTTTGAGCCTTATGTTTATACATTCTTGATGAATATATACGTTCAGCATATGCGTACAGTTTGTTCCGTTCCATGGTCATGGATACAGTTGTTCATGTAGTAATTAATAATGTTATTCTTTTATCTGCACTGACATTGACATTGTGTACTTAGATCCAGTGTTTTGAATAGATCCTTAAAATGAGCTCGACAACCATTTTTTGTTATTGTTCTTATGGCACTTTTTTGTTATTTGAAATTTGAAATTTGAAAATTGTGTTTATACCGTATGCATTTTGCCAGCTAAGAACTGAGTGTGCATGTGAACAGTAAGTAATTAAAATTCACTGATTGTTGCACACTGATGACAATCTTCTAATGGCATACTTGCTGTTGACATTCTATTTGCAAGTACCTTTTTGTGTTCACGCAACTAATTGACAATCAATATCTCTTCTAGAAACTTTGTGTTCGTTACGCAGTCTATAGAGGTACAATCTACATTTAATTTAACAGTGTCATTTTCCCTCTTTAGACTAAAATTCTTATTTGTTTTCTTTTGTGACCTATGTCACTTTATTGCCTATTGACCACTTGTAAACTTCCTTGACGATATCATTTATTCTCTTGTCTTATTGTTGACAGTAATACTGCTGTCATCAGCAAACATAATTTATTCCTTATGGCTAACCCTGTTTGGGAACTCATTGATGTATGTTAGGAACAGTGTACGTCTTCATATGCAACCTAATGTATTCCTATATTAATGTTTTAATTCTGATAAGTTTTTCACTAATAGTTCAGACTTAATAGAGGTTTAAGGTTTTTTGTGATCTGTAGTTCTTGTACCCTAACAATCCTGATAATTCTGGGTACAGAATTATGGTCAACAGTACTATAAGCCTTCACAACTTCTAAAAATATGTCTGTGACACATTCATCCTTGTCAAGGGCAATAAGTTCCACTTTTATGAGTTGATTCTTTAACTCTACGTCTTAGGAACCCAAATTGTGATTCACTTACAAGACTTAAATTATTCCGGAAATTGCTTAATCTGTATTTTTCTCTACCTGATAAAAAAGTAAAGCATCCAAAAGACATTATCTGACGCCAGTGTTTCTTCGTATACATACACATGGTAGGTGGGTGCATAAATGATTTGAAGAGCGATTCTCTGCTACAGGTATAACAGCCATCACAATGGAGTAGTATACCTCATGTTAATGGTAGTCATCGGATCTGATAGGGTAAAAAAGTGGTGTGAACAGCGTCAGAAGTTGAGTAATCACTGAACAGGACACGGAGATGCTGGGTACTCACACGAGACAGCATTGTTCTTGTCGTGGTCTTCAGTGCTGAGACTGGTTTGATGCAGCTCTCCATGCTACTCTATCCTGTGGAAGCTTCTTCATCTCCCAGTACCTACTGCAGCCTACATCCTTCTGAATCTGCTTAGTGTATTCATCTCTTGGTCTCCATCTACGACTTTTACCCTCCACGCTCCCCTCCAGTACTAAATTGGTGATCCCTAGATGCCTCAGAACATGTCCTACCAACCGATCCCTCCTTCTAGTCAAGTTGTGCCACAAACTTGAGACAGCATTATCAGCACCTAAAAGACTCTGAAAGCGCCCTGATTGAGGGTCCCCTTGTGACTGGCCGATCGAATCATGCAACGTCCAGATTTGTTGCGTATAACTTGGACTGCACGGAAACGTGGTGGGGACGTTCTCATCATCAAGGTTCTGGTGGACTGTGTCTGACCATTACAACAGATGGTCACTGTATTGTGCATTATGCACATCGATATCCTTCTGACCCAGGTGTGCCATCTGACAACAAGTAATGGAATCCCTGCCACATTCTGCATCATCCTGCTCCATTGGTCAGAGACTAGCACCAGCCGATTATGGAAATACTGTCCCATGTGTAGGCTGCCGTTAATATCACAACACAAACGGCAGTGTTTGGAATGGTGCCATGATTGGGAAGCACGGACTGCTGATGAGTGGCATTGCACTCCATTCAATGATGACTCGCGGTTCTGCACAACCCCAAACGAGCAACGCGGGTGAGAATGGCAGGGCTACCTGGGAAGAGGTTCCAGTCTTCCAGTGTTTTGGAGTGGCACAACGGTATTGAGGTGTGGGGAGCCATCAGGTACCACTTTGGATCACAGCTGGTAGTGATATGGATAACTCTGATGATGCAACAGTACACCAAGGTTATTCTGCACCACCATGAGTTACCTCTCATCGGACCGTATCTGGTGCCGTTTTTCAACAGGACAACGTTCGTCCACGCATAGTACTCTCTGCATGACTTGAGGTACTTGCATAGCCAGCGATATCGCCAGATCTGCCCCCAATAGAACATGTGTGGGGAAGCTTCAACGTCAATTCCATCCCAATGTCAGTGTCCAGTATGAAGCATCAGTTTCATCAGTTGTGGTCTGGTTTGAATCATGAAAGGATAAAATATCTTTATGACACGGTTCACAAGTAAATAATTCCTTACATCCAGGGTAGAGGGGATGTTGTGTCATACTGATAAGGGGCCCATACTGCCATGTTGTTCGAAAACTTAACATAGTTTTTTAATGACTGCAGTAGCTTCACATATCCTCTCAACTTGCCAAGTTTCTTTTCTTCTTTCCCTTCTGTTATGACTACTTCACTTTATTCAGACAGTATATGATTATATTATTTCTGAGATTAGCGACAACGGGTACGTTGGCAGCTTACCTCAGAGATAGCTCTCAGGACAGCGCTGACGATTATCCGCTAAGGTTACTGGATCTCTGATGAGATGAACTGGAGCAGGATGACGGTGTAGGTGAGGATGGTGGCCGCCATGGTGGTCAGCAGGCCGGCGTCCACCGTGAAGAGCGAGCAGCCGCTGAAGGTGACGGGGCGGAGCCGCGCCTGCCGCGACAGCTGCCGCAGCCCGCGAGACACCGCCGGGCTGCCCTGTCCTGCGCCACATGAATCCGTTTCAGCCTCCCGAAAAACAGGGTGTTATTCTCGCACTTTACTCTCTCCACACAAGGCTGAACGTAAGCTGTGAGGCCAGACCTTTCTTCACTGACGCTGTTTTTCACAGCAACAGAGTGAGTATGAGTCTGGTGTTGCGGGTTGCATACATCAAAGATCAAGGCACCGCTGTTACTTCATCGCTTTACTGGCCGAGGCCCACGAAAAAGACAGGCGGCGGCGCGTACGTCACGAAGGTAGTGCTGAACTCGCTCGCTCGCTCAGCTCAGCAGACAAAATGCGTTTCTAAACCTGTTAACTCGCAGCTCGGCGTGTAAGTAATAACGAGAATTGCATCTTCCCATGGAATCTGCTATTATGAAGTTTTACTGATGAACAGTACTACAGCAAAATTTAATTTAAGATCATTACTCGATATAAATGGTATAAAGGCTCGTTTGTAACATTTAGTCTCATCTGCTTAACAGTACTCATTACATGCTCGAAGTGGTGCCTTATGCAACTGATAATCATTTTCGCGTGATTTTATTTTATTGTACGCCAGTACAGCCGTAACAAATTATAAGTAGGCCCATGAACCCATCATTATACGACTAATAAGAGTAAGATTCCATGATAGCGGGTTGTAATGGTCGCCTAGTCGTAGATATTGCTAATTGCTATAATCGCACTATTTCACTGCCATTTACAGAGCTTGTTAGCACTTGATGTTAGGTTGGCGCCATTAAAATGCATTGTGTTGTGGTAATCGCTGCTACTTGCTGGATCGCTGCTGTGTCTCGATGCTGACGCTGGCTCTAAATCTGGTTGTCTAGGGTTAAAAACATGAGGTCCTGTGTTTTTTATATGCTTTTGATGATAAAGAACGAGCGAAACCAACAAATATGTAAACTTCAAATATTTATTACTTTGGTGGCCATCTTAATTCCACTGTCCACCAAAGACCATGACACAAGACAAAGTAGTACTTCCTTTACATGTTCTTTGCATTGTTTATCCACCTCAAACAATAACACACAAACACACTTTACCAAAGTGACATTCCGACTACGCCCCGACCCTTCTTGCTGCTTGTACTTATAACATTGTCAAAGAACTACTAAAAAGAGATATAGTTTATAAGTCACATGTACATCTGTTATCATAATTTGTGCAGAAAAGTTATTAATTTGCATCGAATGACATAATTTAACATGTTATTAAAATGACAGACAGATTTGTTGACTTGACAGAATAATTCTTTGTTACAAAAAGGCCGTTTTTTTAGAATTTTGTCAATTGACTTCTCTAATTTGCGTAAATAAGTAAATAACATAAATTATTAAGAATTACATTGGTTTTCGTCTAAAGTAGGATTGATTTCGTGAATACTGAGTGAAACCGCTCCTAGTGAACAAATAGGTTTCACTGGGTGATTTTTATTTAAGGAGATCCAAAATACCTAAGTTGGCCACTATTTTTCGTACTTCATATTAATTATTTAAGATGAACTTAGTGTTTTTACATGATGACATTTGCTGTATCAGTGATCAAGTGATATAAACTTTTGTGTGGGTCAGTTATTCAGTATAATTTAATGGGTTGACTGTTTATGGAGACATGTTATGCAATCATTGTTAACATACACAATAACTTTTCTATAATCATAAATACTCGTTAATCTGGTTGAATTTGGAGGGTATCGCATACTTCGGTAAAGTAAAGTCTTTAATATGTTCCTTTACAGGGTTCCAGTAGAAGATTCAGTTTTCTTTTGTACGGACACGCCCAGTTACGAGTTAACAGGTGTAGAAACCTAGTTTGTCTGCTGATTTGAGCGAGCGAGCGACCGAGCGCAGGACTACCTCCGTGACGTACGCGCCACGGCCTGTCTTTCTCGTGGGCCTCGTATACTGGCTTTTTTCTTCCGACTATTTTCCGTATGTAGGCCGGCTGGCGTTGCTAGGGTTACCGTAGAAGCTGCTTAGGCTTTTTCGCTCCTGCTCTGTTTAGCGGCGGTGGCATCGCCGCCTGTCTGCCGTGAGTTGAACGCCGTCTGATTCATGGCCGCGAAACACTGTGCGCCACGGTTCTGTGATTGATGTTACTGCAAAGTGTATCTTCAAGAAATAAATAGAGAACGAGAGGGAGAGAGAGATAAACAGAAAGACTGCAGCAGGCATTATACTACCTCTGTTAGTCCTTCTCTCTTCAGATGGTTCTAAAATTAACGGTAGCCTAACATTGTGTCGGTCCAGGTGAATGTCCCTCATATCTTAACACCTCCCCCATCGGCCTATGTCTATGGCGCAAGGCATCAGCCGTTTTCTTGGATGACACAGTATCCAGGCACGACTATCGAGCTGATGTAAGAAGTGATTAATCCTATAAGGCTAAGATTTGTTCCAGTCTCGAAGATCCCGTGCTCACTGCAGTCGTAATAAATGGTGTAGTCTTCATACGAAGCTACATATTCAAGAACATATGCTGCATGGTGTGCTCCGATACACTTGTGCCTGCCCTAGCATTGTACACTTTGTTCAAGTATACCACAGACAGTCGTTTATCCTCTTTCATGAGCAAGTCTCCGGCCTTCAGGTTGTGTGATGAGGCATGGACGTCATGTGACTTGTAGCCTACTAATCATTTCATCATCCTTAAACCACGTAGCACTCGAACAGCCGACCAGGTTCGGCATTTCGGAGATGCTCGTTCCTTGGTACAGGGCAATCTCAAACCATTCGTCGTCAGATTCGATGATGGCAGTGCAGTTCCCCACTTGTCGCCCGTATCGTCGCGGTAATTATTCGCCATTCGCCTCTGGTCAGCTTATACGCTTTCCCTAGAGCGTCACATTATAACACAAATACGGTGAAAAATATACCGAAATGAAAACAAGCAGTGGAAAGTGATGTACACTGCAGATTATTAAGCCTTTGTATACCAGTATTACACCCGGCAGCGGGGTCCTATGACGTCATCTCCGACTTCGGTGTCTCCGTGCGCGAGATGATTCGACTCGCCAGTATCCACCGCTGCCCATTTAACTGAAAACTCGTCGCTTGGATCTGTTGTCGGCTACAAGTGGACTATAGCAGCGCAGAAAGGGGTATGTGTACCCGAATTCATAAGCGTATTCGAGGAATCGTGACATTTCTGCCAAATACGGGCAGCCCTTGGGGATGATGTTGAGGTGCAGCGACGGCAGAGGGTCTGGCGCGTCGATTGAGACACCCCAGGTGTCGCTTGCTGCATCCGCTGACTCAGCCGCCGAAGCACCTTCTAGTATACTCTGCGCGTTGGGGCCGCCCTCACCTCAGGGTGAGTGGCGGACTGCAACGCGTTCGAGTAGCTCGAGGCGGAGGGTCAATGTGGAGGCTGGCCCGCTGGCCTCGCCCTTTCATCCTGTCAGTGGGCAGGTGGCCGCTCCTTCAGCAGGGCCCGAGCAGGCACACGGGGGCAAAGGCTTGCTGGTTATCGGGAGCTCCAACTTTAGGCGGGTGATGGAGCCCCTTAGGGAAATAGCGTATAGGGCTGGAAAGAATTCCAACGTGCACTCGGTTTGTCGGCCGGGTGGCCTCATCCAAGATGTGGAGGCGGCCTTGCCTGCGGCTATCGAGCGTACGGGGTGCAGTCGTCTGCAAGTAGTTGCTCACGTCGGCACCAATGATGCCTGTCGCTTGGGCTCTGAGGCAATCCTCAGTTCGTGCAGGTGACTGGCGGATTTGGTGAAGACCGCTGACCTCGCACGCGGGGTGCAAGCAGAGCTCTCTATTTTCAGCATCGTTCCCAGAGTGGATCGGGGTCCTTTGGTTTGGAGCCGAGTCGAGGGTCTCAACCAGAGGCTTCGTCGACTCTGTGACGGTCTTGGCTGCAGATTTCTAGACTTGCGCTATTGGGTGGAGAATTGTAGGACGCCCCTAGATCTGTCAGGGGTGCACTACACAAAGGAAGCGGCTACTCGGGTAGCAGAGTACTTGTGGCGTGCACATGGGTTTTTTTTTAGGTTAGGCAGTAGTGCGAGGTGTCCTGATGAACACTCACCAGTCGACGTGCAGGCAGGGAAATCAGGACGCGCTCACTGTAATGACGCTTCAGCTATCAAGATATTAGCAGTAAATTTTCAGAGTGTTCGGAATAAAGTTCCTGAATTTACTGTCCTCCAGGAAGCGTGTGGCGCGCAAATTATTCTCGGGACTGAGACCTGGCTGAACCCTGAGATAGGAAGTTCTGAAATATTTACTGATGGTTGCAACGTGTATCGGAAAGACGTATTAGACGCCGTAGGAGGTGGTGTCTTCATTGCAGTTGACAAAAATATTGTGTCTACTGAGGTCGAAGTAGAGTGTGATTGTAAAGTTATCTGGACACGTTTAACAGGGGTAGGAGAAATAAAGTTAATTGTTGCGTGTTATTACCGGCCACCAGGTTCACCCGTGACAGTTCTATAATCATTCAAAGGGAGTCTACACTCTGTATTGCAGAAGTACCCGGATAATGCTATATTGGTCGGGGGCGACTTCAACCTACTTAGTATAGACTGGGATGTCTATGGATTCATTACAGGTGGTATAGACAAGTCGTCGTGTGAATTACTGTTGAACACATTATCCGAAAACTGTCTTGAGCAGCTAAATCGACAGCCAACGCTTAATGGAAATATTTTAGATCTGGTAGCTACGAACAGACCAGACCTCATCGACAGTGTGAGTGTTGATACAGGGAATAGTGATCATGGTGTTGTCATTACGACTACGGTTACGAAAGTTGAAAAGTCGGTCAAGCAGGCTAGGAGAGTATTCTTACTAGAAAGAGCAGATAAGCAGTTGTTAGCATCCCACTTAGTAAATGAATCGACTTCATTTGCTTCGGGTACGAAGGACTTGGAAGAAATATGGGCAAATTTTAAACACACTGCAAATCACGCATTGCAGAGGTATGTGCCGAAAAAGTGGGTGACGGACGGAAAAGACCCACCGTGGTTTAACAGCGCAATTCGGAGAATGCTCATGACGCAATGACAGTTTCACTCGCTGTACAAGAAAGCTCGGGAGAATGAGGACAGGCAAAAGTTAGTAGAGATTCGTGCTGCTATAAAAAGAGCGATGCGCGAAGCATACAACCACTACCACCGTCATACCTTAGTAAAAGATCGTTCTGAAAACCCAAGGACATTCTGGTCTTACGTAAAATCGGTAAGGGGGTCCAGTCATTCACTGATCAGTCTCGCCTGGCAACGGAAGACAGCAAAACGAAAGATGAAATTTTAAATTTAGCATTTGAGAAATCTTTCACGCAGGAGGATTGTACAAGCATACCGACGACAGCTGAAATTTTAAATTTAGCATTTGAGAAATCTTTCACGCACGAGGATCGTACAAACATACCGCAGTTTGAGTCTCGTACAGATTCCCGTATGGAGGATATAGTGATAGACATCCCTGGGGTTATGAAGCAGCTGAATGGGTTGAAAATAAATAAATCGCCAGGTCCTGATGGGATTCCAATTCGGTTTTACAGAGAGTACTCTACTGCATTGGCTCCTTACTTAGCTTGCATTTATCGCGAATCTCTTGCCCAACGTAAAGTCGCGAACGAATGGAAAAAAGCGCAGGTGACGACTGTATACAAGAAGGGTAGGACAGATCCTCAAAATTACAGACCTATATCCTTAACATTCTCGAACATATTCTCAGTTCGAATATAATGAATTTCCTTGAGACAGAGAAGTTACTGTCCATGTATCAGCACGGCTTTAGAAAGCATCGCTCCTGCGAAACGCAATTCGCCCTTTTTTCACAGGATATCTTGCAAACCATGGATGAAGGGTATCAGACGGATGCCATATTCCTTGACTTCCGGAAAGCGTTTGACTCGGTGTCCCACTGCAGACTTCTTAAGTAACGTACGAGAATATGGGTTTTGGTTCCCAAATATGTGAGTGGCTCGAAGACTCCTTAAGTAATAGAACGAAGTACGTTGTCCTCGATGGTGAGTGTTCGTCGGTGGTGAGAGTATCATCTGGAGTGCCCCAGGGAAGTGTGGTAGGTCCGCTGTTGTTTTCTATCTACATAAATGATCTTTTGGATAGGGTGGATAGCAATGTGCGGCTGTTTGCTGATGATACTGTGGTGAACGGGAAGGTGTCGTCGTTGAATGATTGTACGAGGATACAAGATGACTTGGACAGGATTTGTGATTGGTGTAAAGAATGGCAGCTAAATCTAAATATAGATAAATGTAAATTAATGCAGATGAATAGAAAAAAGAATCCCGTAATGTTTGACTAATCCATTAGAAGTTTAGCGCTTGACACAGTTACGTCGATTAAATACACTCCTGGAAATTGAAATAAGAACACCGTGAATTCATTGTCCCAGGAAGGGGAAACTTTATTGACACATTCCTGGGGTCAGATACATCACATGATCACACTGACAGAACCACAGGCACATAGACACAGGCAACAGAGCATGCACAATGTCGGCACTAGTACAGTGTATATCCACCTTTCGCAGCAATGCAGGCTGCTATTCTCCCATGGAGACGATCGTAGAGATGCTGGATGTAGTCCTGTGGAACGGCTTGCCATGCCATTTCCACCTGGCGCCTCAGTTGGACCAGCGTTCTTGCTGGACGTGCAGACCGCGTGAGACGACGCTTCATCCAGTCCCAAACATGCTCAATGGGGGACAGATCCGGAGATCTTGCTGGCCAGGGTAGCTGATTTACACCTTCTAGAGCACGTTGGGTGGCACGGGATACATGCGGACGTGCATTGTCCTGTTGGAACAGCAAGTTCCCTTGCCGGTCTAGGAATGGTAGAACGATGGGTTCGATGACGGTTTGGATGTACCGTGCACTATTCAGTGTCCCCTCGACGATCACCAGTGGTGTACGGCCAGTGTAGGAGATCGCTCCCCACACCGTGATGCCGGGTATTGGCCCTGTGTGCCTCGGTCGTATGCAGTCCTGATTGTGGCGCTCACCTGCACGGCGCCAAACTCGCATACGACCATCATTGGCACCAAGGCAGAAGCGACTCTCATCGCTGAAGACGACACGTCTCCATTCGTCCCTCCATTCACGCCTGTCGCGACACCACTGGAGGCGGGCTGCACGATGTTGGGGCGTGAGCGGAAGACGGCCTAACGGTGTGCGGGACCGTAGCCCAGCTTCATGGAGACGGTTGCGAATGGTCCTCGCCGATACCCCAGGAGCAACAGTGTCCCTAATTTGCTGAGAAGTGGCGGTGCGGTCCCCTACGGCACTGCGTAGGATCCTACGGTCTTGGCGTGCATCCGTGCGTCGCTGCGGTCCGGTCCCAGGTCGACGGGCACGTGCACCTTCCGCCGACCACTGGCGACAACATCGATGTACTGTGGAGACCTCACGCCCCACGTGTTGAGCAATTCGGCGGTACGTCCACCCGGCCTCCCGCATGCCCACTATACGCCCTCGCTCAAAGTCCGTCAGCTGCACATACGGTTCACGTCCACGCTGTCGCGGCATGCTACCAGTGTTAAAGACTGCGATGGAGCTCCGTATGCCACGGCAAACTGGCTGACACTGACGGCGGCGGTGCACAAATGCTGCGCAGCTAGCGCCATTCGACGGCCAACACCGCGGTTCCTGGTGTGTCCGCTGTGCCGTGCGTGTGATCATTGCTTGTACAGCCCTCTCGCAGTGTCCGGAGCAAGTATGGTGAGTCTGACACACCGGTGTCAATGTGTTCTTTTTTCCATTTCCAGGAGTGTATTTGGGCGTAACATTTCAGAGCAATATCAAGTGGGACAAGCATGTAATGGCAGTTGTGGGGAAGGCGGATAGTCGTCTTCGGTTCATTGGTAGAATTTTGGGAAGATGTGGTTCATCTGTAAAGGAGACCGCTTATAAAACACAAATACGACCTATTCTTGAGTACTGCTCGAGCGTTTGGGATCCTTATCAGGTCCGATTGAGGGAGAACATAGAAGCAACTCAGAGGCGGGCTGCTAGATTTGTTACTGGTAGGTTTGATCATCACGTGAGTGTTACGGAAATGCTTCGGCTAGCTCGGATGGGGGGTCTCTGGAGGGAGGGAGGCGTTCTTTTCGTGAATCGCTACTGAGAAAATTTAGAGAACCAGCATTTGAGGCTGACTGCACTACAATTTTACTGCTGCCAACTTACATTTCGCGGAAAGACTACAAAGATAAGATAAGAAAGATTGGGGCTTCTGTGTGTAACCATGCTATGTTGGATGAGTACCTCAGCTCTGTATGTCTAACGCTCACATGTACTCATACACATACACACACACACACACACACACACACACACACACACATACACACATACACACTGACGCTGACGCTGAAAAAGACGAGCCTATCCTTGGCTCAAGGTGGTGCAATATGGACAAAAATTTGTCATTCCTGCGGTTCCTGTGGGAGAGAGAAAACTATCCTACCACTCTTGTTGATCTGTCCTTGCTGGTGTAGCCTGAAAAAGAGAGAGACACTCTCTGATGGAGGATTAGTAAAACTTAATCCCTCAACAGGTCAGGCCAACGCTTGGTTGGCCTTTGATGAGGTTGTTGGCCCAATCCACGGATGAGCCGGTTGCGGGAGCGTCCCGTCTTCTCGTAGAACTTCCTGGCGATGGCGCGAACCCTGTCTCGGAGAGGCAGGATCCCGGTGTCCTCGTGGAGATGGCGCGTCGAGAAGCGCCTCGGAAGATGCATAGCAGTCTTCAGGACGCGGTTCCTTATCTGCTGTTGAGTCACAATGTGACCATCTGCGGCTTTCCCCCAGCCCTGAATGCTTCGCTGGGGTTCTGCAGTTTGGATACCGTCTTCTGTCGTTTGTTTGCCTAGCACGTCAGTGTTGAAACATCTCTTCATGGAATACGAATGTATGAGATGTACGAGTCCATCGGGGAAAACAGCATCGCTCAGCTTGCGTAAAAGGCCGGTGTGCCAGAGACGGTCGAAAGCTTTCTCGATGTCCAGGAACACGGCCACTGTGGCTTTGTTCGTGTTGTAGCTGTGTCTTGTTGTTCCTAAAGCCGGAATGCTTCGGTCTTCGGGTGTCATTGGCGATGCAGTGCCTAGTGATGCGTTTTGTATTTCCTTCTCAACAATCTTGATGAGTGAGCGTAGCAGACTGATGAGTTGGTAATTTTGTGGGAGGGAGTGGTCTTTCTCTGGCTTTCTGAACATCAGGACTTGGTCGCCTTCCAAAAGTCAGGGAAGCGTTGGTGTTTTAAGATGGCAGTCGTCATATGTGCAAGGTATTCTACAGCTCTATCCGTGACAAGGAAAACACTGTTTTGAATGCCATCGAGCCCAGAGGCTTTTCCCAGCACTAGTATGATTGATAGCCCAAGCAATTTCGTTTGTACTAGTACGTCTGATTCCATCGCGCTTGTGCTGGGCTACAAGTCGTGTAATCTCGTGGTCCGTTTCAGGTGTGAATACCAGGTCTGAAGGAGCCGAATTCGGAATGAGGAACGCTGCAGGTGTTGTGGCCTCCTTCACGGAGTATGCGGGGTCGTCTGGTCCTTGTAGAGTAGGAACGTAACGTTTCTTCTTGTGGAGCGACTGGCTAGCCTTGCACGAGACTGGAAACTATCTAACATAAATTCACGAATACAGGCGGCACTCAGAACTGCCGAGCCCTGGTTGCAACCATGACGTTTTAAAGTAAACGTCGGAAGTGCGAAATTTCCGAGAGAAAATCAGATACATCGGTATCTGGCTGAGCCGGGAACTTAAGTGGCGGGGGGGAGGGGGGAGGGGGAACACACAGTATACTTTGCCAACAGAGCGCACTTGAGGCTCAAGTGGTTCATCTGTAAAGGAGTCCGCTTATAAAACACTAATACGATCTATTCTTAAGTACTGCTCGAGCGTCGGATTGAGGGAGGACATAGAAGAAATTCAGAGGCGGGCTGCTAGATTTGTTACTGGTAGGTTTGATCATCACGCGAGTGTTACGGAAATGCTTCAGGAACTCGAGTGGGAGTCTCTACAGGAAAGGAGGCGTTCTTTTCGTGAATCGCTACTGAGGAAATTTAGAGAACCAGCATTTGAGGCTGACTGCAGTACCATTTTACTACCGCCAACTTACATTCCGCGGAAAGACCGCAAAGGCAAGATAAGAGAGATTAGGGCTCGTACAGAGGCATATAGGCAATCATTTTTCCCTCGTTCTGTTTGCGAGTGGAACAGGGAGAGAAGATGCTAGTTGTGGTACGAGGTACCCTCCGCCACGCACCGTATGGTGGATTGCGGAGTATGTAAGTAGATGTAGCTGTAGATTATATCAAAACAATATCTGATCAGATAGCAGTGTATATTGCTCTGAAAATGGTGTGTGTGTGTGTGTGTGTGTGTGTGTGTGCGAGTGTGTGTGTGTGTTGGAACAGTCTTCTGAAGAGTTACAGAAATTAATGATAAGCAGCACAACTCACAATTAGGCCATAAAGCGAAATTGCCGTGACCAAAATAATACACTGCCGACTACTGGCCAGTCACGCAATGCCACGCCACCGCGGGCCCGCTAGCGGCCTGTGTAGTCCAGCTCCCGGACGTGTTAAAAGCGCACGCCCCGGCGGACGTCCGCCATGTACGTGCCAGTACAGGCCCGACACAGGCCACACATGTTACACACAGCCCTCAGCAAGGGCATCACATGCACACTGACCCTCACGCTTGGAAACGATCTGGACCCAGACCACAGGCCTGTAATACTGCACAAGGAAGAAACACTGAAGGACACAGAACTACGCAGAATACTGAACAGCAAGCGCGCGAATCGGACCCTCTTCAAGAAACGCTTCGTAATCGTATTCCGGACACTCACGAAATTAAGAACTCACAACAAGTTGATGAGGCAGTGGAGGCTCTTATTACTGCTGTCCAAGACACAATGACTGACACCATTCCACATACAACACAACAACACTCGACAGCCCTGCTCCAGAAAATCCTGGGCCTTATCTCAATGAGGAACCACCTCAGGAGATACTGACAGCGTACCAGGCGCCCGTTCTATAAACTGCACGTCAACAGACTCCAGGGTCTAATACGGGAGAAAATACGAACATTTACAAACGAGAAATGGGGCAGAAACTCGCAGGGCTGGATACCACACGTCCTGGCGTGCGGAATCTAGCCAGTCGCTCCACAAGAAGAAACGTTACGTTCCTACTCTACAAGGACCAGACGACCCCGCATACTCCGTGAAGGGGAAGGCAGAGCTTTTGGCCACAACACCTGCAGCGTTCCTCATTCCGAATTCGGCTCCTTCAGACCTGGTATTCACACCTGAAACGGACCACGAGATTACACGACTTGCAGCCCAGCACACGCGCGATGGAATCTGACGTACTAGTACAAACGAAATTGCTTGGGCTATCAATCATACTAGTGCTGGGAAAAGCCTCTGGCCTCGATGGCATTCAAAACAGTGTTCTCCTTTTTACGGATAGAGTTGTAGAATACCTTGCACATATGACGACTGCCATCTTGAAACACCAACGCTTCTCTGACTTCTGGAAGGCGACAATGTCCTGATGTTCAGAAAGCCAGAGAAAGACCACTCCCTTCAACAAAATTATCAACTCATCAGTCTGCTACGCTCACTCATCAAGATTGTTGACAAGGAAATACAAAACGCATCACTAGGCACTGCACCGCCAATGACACCCGAAGACCGAAGCAATTCGGCTTTAGGAACAACAAGACACAGCTACAACACGAACAAAGCCACAGAGGCCGTGTTCCTGGACATCGAGAAAGCTTTCGACCGTCTCTGGCACACCGGCCTTTTACGCAAGCTGAGCGATGCTGTTTTCCCCGATGGACTCGTACATCTCATACACTCGTATTTCAGGAAGAGATGTTTCAACACTGACGTGCTAGGCAAACAAACGACACAAGACGGTATTCAAACTGCAGAAGCGAAGCATTCAGGGCTCCATCTTATTCATCCTCTCCATTAATGACTTTCCAGCAACACAGAACTCGACGTTAGCCATCTACGTGGATAACAGAGCTATCCTTGCACGAGACTGGAAACTATCTAACATAAATTCACGGATACAGGCGGCACTCACAACTGCCGAGCCCTGGTTGCAACGATGACGTTTCGAAGTAAACGTCGAAAGTGCGAAGTAGTTCTGTCCACACGCAGACTGAAGCTACTGCGCAAACCTCAACACTGTAAACAGGTAACGCTACATGAACGCCCAGGAAGTTTCCGAGAGAAAATCAGATACATCGGTATCTGGCTGAGCCGGGAACTTAAGTGGGGGGGGGGGGGGGGGGGGGACCACACAGTATACTTTGCCAACAGAGCCCACTTGAGGCTCAAACAATTCTACGCAATGCTCAACAGTATACATGACACTGATTAGACCTCTGATGACGTACGCAGCTCCCGACTGGGAATATTCAGCGCCTACACGCCTGCAGAGCCTGCAGATCATACAGAACAAAGTGCTGCGCATCATTAGCAACGCTCCACGCTACACCCGCACGGTAGATCTTCACAATGACTACCACCTTGAAAAAGGAAGTATTCAAAAAACTCGCCACACGACTAACTATACAGGAACTCGACACATTCGAACAATCCTTTCATCCTTAGTCTGAACAACTGTGATCACAACCATAGATGGAAGCCAAAGACACTGACAGCGAGGGCATAACCACCTATGGCGAGGCAACATACACCCACAATCGACAACACCTGCAAGCCACTGCCAGTCAGCAACACTGACTGGATATGCCAGCTGCTATTAAAGCCGACCTACAGGCTACAGCTGGCAAGCCGACAAGCTCACACAGTAACGCACAAACAAACTGCCGACACTACCCTGCAGTGTGAATCCAATATACACTCCTGGAAATGGAAAAAAGAACACATTGACACCGGTGTGTCAGACCCATCATACTTGCTCCGGACACTGCGAGAGGGCTGTACAAGCAATGATCACACGCACGGCACAGCGGACACACCAGGAACCGCGGTGTTGGCCGTCGAATGGCGCTAGCTGCGCAGCATTTGTGCACCGCCGCCGTCAGTGTCAGCCAGTTTGCCGTGGCATACGGAGCTCCATCGCAGTCTTTAACACTGGTAGCATGCCGCAACAGCGTGGACGTGAACCGTAAGTGCAGTTGACGGACTTTGAGCGAGGGCGTATAGTGTGGCATGCGGGAGGCCGGGTGGACGTACCGCCGAATTGCTCAACACGTGGGGCGTGAGGTCTCCACAGTACATCGATGTTGTCGCCAGTGGTCGGCGGAAGGTGCACGTGCCCGTCGACCTGGGACCGGACCGCAGCGACGCACGGATGCACGCCAAGACCGTAGGATCCTACGCAGTGCCGTAGGGGACCGCACCGCCACTTCCCAGCAAATTAGGGACACTGTTGCTCCTGGGGTATCGGCGAGGACCATTCGCAACCGTCTCCATGAAGCTGGGCTACAGTCCCGCACACCGTTAGGCCGTCTTCCGCTCACGCCCCAACATCGTGCAGCCCGCCTCCAGTGGTGTCGCGACAGGCGTGAATGGAGGGACGAATGGAGACGTGTCGTCTTCAGCGATGAGAGTCGCTTCTGCCTTGGTGCCAATGATGGTCGTATGCGTGTTTGGCGCCGTGCAGGTGAGCGCCACAATCAGGACTGCATACGACCGAGGCACACAGGGCCAACACCCGGCATCATGGTGTGGGGAGCGATCTCCTACACTGGCCGTACACCACTGGTGATCGTCGAGGGGACACTGAATAGTGCACGGTACATCCAAACCGTCATCGAACCCATCGTTCTACCATTCCTAGACCGGCAAGGGAACTTGCTGTTCCAACAGGACAATGCATGTCCGCATGTATCCCGTGCCACCCAACGTGCTCTAGAAGGTGTAAGTCAACTACCCTGGCCAGCAAGATCTCCGGATCTGTCCCCCATTGAGCATGTTTGGGACTGGATGAAGCGTCGTCTCACGCGGTCTGCACGTCGAGCACGAACGCTGGTCCAACTGAGGCGCCAGGTGGAAATGGCATGGCAAGCCGTTCCACAGGACTACATCCAGCATCTCTACGATCGTCTCCATGGGAGAATAGCAGCCTGCATTGCTGCGAAAGGTGGATATACACTGTACTAGTGCCGACATTGTGCATGCTCTGTTGCCTGTGTCTATGTGCCTGTGGTTCTGTCAGTGTGATCATGTGATGTATCTGACCCCAGGAATGTGTCAATAAAGTTTCCCCTTCCTGGGACAATGAATTCACGGTGTTCTTATTTCAATTTCCAGGAGTGTATGATCTATCGGACACTAAACAATGATGTACCCACCTGTTACAGTTACGTTGATGGTGACCGCGAAGCCAACACCGGTATCCAGCTGCTCTTGCGAGTAGGGCCGCGCGGGAAAGCCGCGCGGTCTTAGGCGTCTTGCCAGGGTTCGCGCGGCTCCCCCCGTCGGAGGTTCGAGTCCTCCTTCGGGCATGCGTGTGTGTGTTGTCATCAGCGTAAGTTAGTTTAAATTATATTAAGTTGTGTGTAAGCCTAGGGAGCGATGACCTCAGCAGTTTGGTCCCGTAGTCCCATACGAACTTACCCCCACCATCCATCCTGCCGAGTAACACCGCTGCACGACGCCAAACATATCTGAATGCTTGATACCCACTACTGAAAGACCCTACCCTTGGATGACCTGTCGCAGCCACCAAGAAAACCGCTACTATCTTACAACCCGACCCAACAATCGCAGAATTTTTTTTTTTCCCCGTGGCTCTTGCCTCGGCGCTTTTTTTCCTCTGCCCTTCAAATCGCTACCCCTTGTTCAGCTTTCGACCTCACTTAGCGAAAACTAATTAATATGCAGAGATGGAAGTAGACCTTTTGTGTTGGCCGTCATGCCGGTGTGGGCGTGGTGGGGCTCCACTCCTAAAAAAAAAAAAAAAAAAAAAAAAAAAAAAATTAAAAAAAATGTGTTTGGTCTCACCGCTTGTAACTACGGACATATACAGACTTCTACATCTACATCTACATTTATACTCCGCAAGCCACCCAACGGTGTGTGGCGGAGGGCACTTTACGTGCCACTGTCATTATCTCCCTTTCCTGTTCCAGTCGCGTATGGTTCGCGGGAAGAACGACTGTCTGAAAGCCTCTGTGCGCGCTCTAATCTCTCTAATTTTACATTCGTGATCTCCTCGGGAGGTATAAGTAGGGGGAAGCAATATATTCGATACCTCATCCAGAAACGCACCCTCTCGAAACCTGGCGAGCAAGCTACACCGCGATGCAGAGCGCCTCTCTTGCAGAGTCTGCCACTTGAGTTTGTTAAACATCTCCGTAACGCTATCACGGTTACCAAATAACCCTGTGACGAAACGCGCCGCTCTTCTTTGGATCTTCCCTATCTCCTCCGTCAACCCGATCTGGTACGGATCCCACACTGATGAGCAATACTCAAGTATAGGTCGAACGAGTGTTTTGTAAGCCACCTCCTTTGTTGATGGACTACATTTTCTAAGGACTCCCAATGAATCTCAACCTGGTACCCGCCTTACCAACAATTAATTTTATATGATCATTCCACTTCAAATCGTTCCGCACGCATACTCCCAGATATTTCACAGAAGTAACTGCTACCAGTGTTTGTTCCGCTATCATATAATCATACAATAAAGGATCCTTCTTTCTATGTATTCGCAATACATTACATTTGTCTATATTAAGGGTCAGTTGCCACTCCCTGCACCAAGTGCCTATCCGCTGCAGATCTTCCTGCATTTCGCTACAATTTTCTAATGCTGCAACTTCTCTGTATACTACAGCATCATCCGCGAAAAGCCGCATGGAACTTCCGACACTATCTACTAGGTCATTTATATATATTGTGAAAAGCAATGGTCCCATAACACTCCCCTGTGCCACGCCAGAGGTTACTTTAATGTCAGTAGACGTCTCTCCGTTGATAACAACATGCTGTGTTCTGTTTGCTAAAAACTCTTCAATCCAGCCACACAGCTGGTCTGATATTCCGTAGGCTCTTACTTTGTTTATCAGGCGACAGTGCGGAACTGTATCGAACGCCTTCCGGAAGTCAAGAAAAATAGCATCTACCTGGGAGCCCGTATCTAATATTTTCTAGGTCTCATGAACAAATAAAGCGAGTTGGGTTTCACACGATCGCTGTTTCCGGAATCCATGTTGATTCCTACATAGTAGATTCTGAGTTTCCAAAAACGACATGATACTCGAGCAAAAGACATGTTCTAAAATTCTACAACAGATCGACGTCAGAGATATAGGTCTATAGTTTTGCGCATCTGCTCGACGACCCTTTTTGAAGACTGGGACTACCTGTGCTCTTTTCCAATCATTTGGAACCTTCTGTTCCTCTAGAGACTTGCGGTACACGGCTGTTAGAAGGGGGGCAAGTTCTTTCGCGTACTCTGTGTAGAATCGAATTGGTATCCCGTCAGGTCCAGTGGACTTTCCTCTGTTGAGTGATTCCAGTTGCTTTTCTATTCCTTGGACACTTATTTCGATGTCAGCCATTTTTTCGTTGGTGCGAGTATTTAGAGAAGGAACTGCAGTGCGGTCTTCCTCTGTGAAACAGCTTTGGAAAAAGGTGTTTAGTATTTCAGCTTTACGCTTGTCATCCTCTGTTTCAATGCCATCATCATCCCGGAGTGTCTGGACATGATGTTTCGAGCCACTTACTGATTTAACGTAAGACCAGAACTTCCTAGGATTTTCTGTCAAGTCGGTACCTAGTATTTTACTTTCGAATTCACTGAACGCTTCACGCATAGCCCTCCTTACGCTAACTTTGACATCGTTTAGCTTCTGTTTGTCTGAGAGGTTTTGGCTGCGTTTATATTTGCAGTGAAGCTCTCTTTGCTTTCGCAGTAGTTTCCTAACTTTGTTGTTGTACCACGGTGGGTTTTTCCCGTCCCTCACAGTTTTACTCGGCACGTACCTGTCTAAAACGCATTTTACGATTGCCTTGAACTTTTTCCATAAACACTCAACATTGTCAGTGTCGGAACAGAAATTTTCGTTTTGATCTGTCAGGTAGTCTGAAATCTGCCTTCTATTACTCTTGCTAAACAGATAAACCTTCCTCCCTTTTTTTATATTCCTATTAACTTCCATATTCAGGGATGCTGCAACGGCCTTATGATCACTGATTCCCTGTTCTGCACTTACAGAGTCGAAAAGTTCGGGTCTGTTTGTTATCAGTAGGTCCAAGATGTTATCTCCACGAGTCGGTTCTCTGTTTAATTGCTCGAGGTAATTTTCGGATAGTGCACTCAGTATAATGTCACTCGATGCTCTGTCCCTACCACCCGTCCTAAACATCTGAGTGTCCCAGTCTATATCTGGTAAATTGAAATCTCCACCTAAGACCATAACATGCTGAGAAAATTTATGTGAAATGTATTCCAAATTTTCTCTCAGTTGTTCTGCCACTAATGCTGCTGAGTCGGGGGGTCGGTAAAAGGAGGCAATTATTAACCTTGCTCGGTTGTTGAGTGTAACCTCCACCCATAATAATTCACAGGAACTATCCACTTCTACTTCACTACAGAATAAGCTACTACTAACAGCGACGAACACTCCACCACCGGTTGCATGCAATCTATCCTTTCTAAACACCGTCTGTGCCTTTGTAAAAATTTCGGCAGAATTTATCTCTGGCTTCAGCCAGCTTTCTGTACCTATAACGATTTCAGCTTGGGTGCTTTCTATCAGCGCTTGACGTTCCGGTACTTTACCAACGCAGCTTCGACAGTTTACAACTACAATACCGATTGCTGCTTGGTCCCCGCATGTCCTGACTTTGCCCCGCACCCGTTGAGGGTGTTGCCCTTTCTGCACTTGCCCGAGGCCATTTAACCTAAAAAACCGCCCAGCCCACGCCACACAACCCCTGCTACCCGTGTAGCCGCTTGTTGCGTGTAGTGGACTCCTGACCTATCCAGCGGAACCCGAAACCCCACCACCCTATGGCGCAAGTCGAGGAATCTGCAGCCCACATGGTCGCAGAACCGTCTCAGCCTCTGATTCAGACCCTCCACTCGGCTCTGTACCAAAGGTCCGCAGTCAGTCCTGTCGACGATGCTGCAGATGGTGAGCTCTGCTTTCATCCCGCTAGCGAAACTGGCAGTCTTCACCAAATCAGTTAGCCGCCGGAAGCCAGATAGGATTTCCTCCGATCCATAGCGACACACATCATTGGTGCCGACATGAGCGACCACCTGCAGATGGGTGCACCCTGTACCCTTCATGGCATCCGGAAGGACCCTTTCCACATCTGGAATGACTCCCCCCGGTATGCACACGGAGTGCACTTTGGTTTTCTTCCCCTCCCTTGCTGCCATATCCCTAAGGAGCCCCATTACGCGCCTGACGTTGGAGCTCCCAACTACCAGTAAGCCCACCCTCTGCGACTGCCCGGATCTTGCAGACTGAGGGGCAACCTCTGGAACAGGACAAGCAGCCATGTCAGGCCGAAGATCAGTATCAGCCTGAGACAGAGCCTGAAACCGGTTCGTCAGACAAACTGGAGAGGCCTTCCGTTCAGCCCTCCGGAATGTCTTTCGCCCCCTGCCACACCTTGAGACGACCTCCCACTCTACCATAGGTGAGGGATCAGCCTCAATGCGGGCAGTATCCCGGGCAACCACAGTCGTAGCCCGATCGGGGGATGCGTGGGACGAGCTGGCCGTCCCCGACAAACCCCCATCCGGACCCCCACAGTGATGCCCATTGGCAACAGCCTCAAGCTGTGTGACCGAAGCCAACACTGCCTGAAGCTGGGAGCGAAGGGATGCCAACTCAGCCTGCATCCGAACACAGCAGTTGCAGTCCCTATCCATGCTAAAAACTGTTGTGCAAAGAACGTCTGAACTAATCTACAGAGAGCGCAAACAAAACGACACAAAATTGAAACGGTTATTAAAATACAAGATTGCCTAGTAAATGCAGTAATGCTGCCACTTGTGCACTGCTGACACAGCTCGGCCGTTCAAAACAAAAACAGATGACAGACGACTACGCGAATTTACACTATTCAGGTACTAAAACGCGATGCTACAACTCTCAAATACTATAATACGCCCGAAATTTATGAATTAAACAATGCAAGTACCAAAAACACGCAAAGAAATTAAGAATTAAACTATGTAACAAATGAGTGAGCTAGGAGTATACGACTTGCTGCTGCAGCTGCTTATCCAACGGCGGCAGGGAGCACACTGACTGTGACCAACCGACACTGGCCGTTCAAAACAAAAACAGATGACAGACGACTACGCGAATTTACACTATTCAGGTACTAAAACGCAATGCTACAACTCTCAAATACTATAATACGCCCGAAATTTATGAATTAAACAATGCAAGTATCAAAAACACGCAAAGAAATTAAGAATTAAACTATGTAACAAATGAGTGAGCTAGGAGTATACGACTTGCTGCTGCAGCTGCTTATCCAACGGCGGCAGGGAGCACTTCAAGTGACAGTGTTCAGTGACTGTGATAGGGGCACAGCGTACAGTTCCGTCTGACAATGTTTATATTCAGATCCTGTGTGAACTTCAGTTGAGAGATTAAATTTGTTTTCCACTCGCGCCTCCAGTCTTTGTTGTTCTGCTCTTCCCGGGTAGCACATATTTTTTTCCTTCTTCTCGTAGTACACGTGCATTGAGCTTACGTTCGTAAACGTTTTTAATACTTGCGATGCCTTCATCTCGTATGTGGCGTTAACTGATGTCCATTAAAGATCATAAGTACACGTGTTGTATTGTGAGCCCATCTTATACGATTTACAAAACTGACACATTCCAGCAAGAGTTACGTAACACTTTCAATCGCTTTTTCATCTTCACAAATATTAGAAATTTTTTTTTATTTTACTCGAAAAAAAAAAAGACCAAAGCGCCTACAGTCTGCATCGATGAACATGATGTGGTATCAGATTTCATAAGGACGTACCCTGTCACTTTTCGTCTTTTTTCACAATCAGATGTATAAATTTCGCTATAGCTAAACCACATGCATGGAAATAGCCTGCGAAGCGGCTCTTTTACGTACTTCAGCTTGAATCTTTTTTCTGAAACGGAAGAGTTTTGACTTAAACTCTTTCAAATGACTTGCTTTCGAATGCACCTTTGGTAGTATGCCGAAACATGTCGACATCGTTTAGCCGCAGTGTTCTTCTTCGCCTTCTAAGCTGACCCAACTCTGAGAGTCGAACCAGTCTCCGTTCGTCCTCGGTTTAACCCCGAATAGAACATAACGGTGTGTCTTCGTCCGCCCTGGTTGTCACGTCATAGGCTTCTCCTTCCCACAGCCCGTAAGACAGTCACATCTCAGCATAAGAGTATACAGATACTGCAGTGCGGCACTCAACCTGGAACTGTACTGCCCTCCCTGTCCCTCGCTGGTGAAGAAGACGATTGGGCTGATGCTACAGGACATACATTTCCTAACAGCCGAACAACCAAACTTCACAGAATTAATTTCTACTCTGCAGCAGAGTGTCCGCTGATGTGAAACTTTCTGGAAAATGTCTGTGAACTTTGCAAGGCAGGAGAAGAGGTGTTTGTGGAAATAAAGCTGTGCGGGCGGGTTGTAGGCTGTTCTTGCGTAGCTCATTCGGCTAAGTCAGCCTTAAGCCGTCGGCACACGGCCCGTGCTGTCGAACGTCAACGTTGAGAGTGCCGAGTTCAACGCGCTGCTGAACGCTCAGGAACGATGCGACTTGTGCATACGGTACGTGGGCCCCAGCGTGGTATACGCGATCGCAACGCACTCCAGCGGCAGTTGAGGGATGTTTCTAGTTCGTAAATCACACTGTTTACTCAACGGGCCCGCGTAAAATTCCCACGTTAGCTCTATTAAAACGCAAATTTCCTCCATCGTCCACGAAAAGGAAAGTACCATGTCCAATCAATAAGGACGCAGGCTTATTAAAGTTCCATTACAAACAGTGCGTTACAAATTTGGAATAATTCTCCACATAAAATAAACATTATTTCATCATTCCCACATTTTAGTAGAATTCCAAGGTCAGTCTTACTTCATCACTGTTCCCATCCAGTAGCAGAATCTTTGCAACATGTGAATTATGAAGCGTAAAAGAAAAAAGAGCAAAATATATTTATACAAGTAGTACAAGCTGTCCTTTAGATTAAGCCAATCGAACAGTCATCCCACAAAAAAAGGTGAATTTATATTTACATAATATCAAATATTATAGTATATACTTATATTAAACTAATAATAAAGTATCAGAACCTAATAAAAACGCGAATGTTAGGAAAAAAAATTGGTTGTGTCAAGACGCGAACCACCGCTCCAACAAAACAACTCAATGGAGGTCAGTGCCACTACTCATTACGCTAAACCAACATCACGCCTTTTCTTTCTATTCATAGTATCTTTCCCCTTGCTGGAAACCTTAGTCGAAGATATGTTACTAACTGAAATTTAATTATAACAAATAGTACCAAGAACAATGCGTTTTGGGTGGATCTTCAGTGAGTCGCTGCCTTCAAATAGCCTACTCTCACAATAAGCAAGTTACAATAATTCTTTTGCCACGAACATGATGTTTCTCATGATTTTATTGGAACGGATCTCACAGTTAACAATGGGTTTTGCAGTGATTCTCAATGTGCTGGTGCTCAGAAACGGCATATATACATATAGGCTTGAAATGAATGGCAACATGGCGCCTCACAACTCTGTACTGAAGGGAGACGGCGTGCGTGTGACGTAGGTGGCGTTATGCCATCTTATTGGTCAACGCTCAGACGCACGCTCAGAATATCTGACATGCCAAATATTGCTCTGCACGTTCGGGAAGACTGCCGAACGTGCTGTTGCACGCTATGACGTCAGAAACTTGGCACGCTCAACGCTCAACGTTCGGATGCACGGTCCGTGTGCCGACGGCTTTAGGTGGTGCGCGGACGTGCTGTTTACGTCCCGTCTGCGGAGTCTCGTGCGCGCGTAGTTGTTTACTTCTTCGTCGGACTAACTAAGAATCCATCACAGTGGACATAACATGGTGCACTAATACAGCAGACCACTATACAGATCAGTTTTCAACCCAATCATGCAGGCCGGAAGATTTTGAAGTTGAACGTTTTATACATGATTTTAAAATTGACCCACAGGACGTCATCGGTATCCACCTTTCTATTACAAGTAGTGTCGTGTACAAGTTCGTGTACATCAAGTAAGTCAGTGACGATGTGTACAACAGAATAATCTGAAATTCGAACACTCTGATGGTCATACTTGATCCGTTTCTATCGATCACGCGGGACGCGGCTTCCGTACACTACGAGTTTTCCAACACCCGTTCAAAGTACCACCGGACGCTGTCACCACTGCTTTCCAATCTTACGGCGAAGTGGTCAGCCATATGCCTGAAAAATGGACATACCCTCAATGGAGTACGACGGATTGAAACTGAGTTGGCCAAACAAGTGCCGTCCTAACTCGTCACCGACGTCTGTAGGGCGACTATTATGTACAATGGACAGCCATGTACTTACCCGGTTGTGGCCAAGTCGGACACGTCAGGTCGACGTGTCTACAACGGTGATTTGCTCAAATCCCGACAGGTGGCACTGTGACTCCGAAGTCGACACCCGTCAGACAGACGCCCCCTACAGGACGAATAAGGTGGAGTCAGAAGTATTGGACGCATGCACTACGACAGCGCCCTATTCAGAAGACAATCAACGGCCGACCTCGCAGGAGGACAGGGGTGGGAAGATGGATACTGACGCACAGGTGGTAACAACTGCAGCCTTTCTTACCGAGAGCAGAGCAGTCAAAGAGATCCATGCCCATTCGAATACTGAGACACACGTCCGCAAACAGCAGTCCCTGCGAAGACACTAAACAACGGCAGCGTGCTCCGTCAGAGGACTGCATCATGTGAATGTCTTTAAAGGACTGTGAACAGTTGTAAGTAGGCTGTTTAGGTTTTTATGTCGGTAACGCCACGTAGCGCTCTATATGAAAATCACTGACTGTGCTATGTGAAATCTGTGGCTGCTTGGCATTGTTGGAATAGTCGCTATTGTAGCGTTGGGCAGTTGGATGTGAACAGCGCGTAGCGTTGCGCAAATGGAGTTGAGCCGCCAGCAGTAATGGATGTGGGGAGTGAGATGGTGGAGTTTTGAAAGCGGGAGATCTGGGCGTTTGTCCATCAGAGAGAATAAATTTGTAGAATTGATGTCATGAACTGATTATATATATATATATATATATATATATATATATATATATATATATCACCTAACGTTACCGCTGGATATATTTCGTAAACCACATCAAATAGTGACGAACCGATTCCACAGACCGAACGTGAGGAGAGGGGCTAGTGTAATTGTTTAACACAAACCATACAAAAATGCACTGAAGTATGTTTTTTAACACAAACCTACGTTTTTTTAAATGGAACCACGTTAGTATTGTTAGCACATATTAACATATAAACAAATACGTAATCAGTGCCGTTTGTTGCATTGTAAAATATTAATTACATCCGGAGATATTGTAACCTAAATTTGACGCTTGAAACCTCCAACGTTCAGTTGCGTGTTGTAACAAACAAGGGCCACGGTCGGCGAGCAGCACCTGCAGGGACACGTTTACGATGACGACCGTGTTTACGAGTGTGGCTGTAGTGCACTGTTGTGGTTTGGTCTAGCTGTCGCAGTGTCCGCATGTAGCGCTTGCTGCTACTGTTATTCTGCATTCGTCGCCGCACGCAGACCAACTGTAGTACACCGTGTTACCAGACGTCTGTGATAGTGTAGTGTTGTAGGAACTGTGACCATGGTGTATTCGAACTCTGAAAAGGCGGAGATGATACTCACCTATGGTGAGTATCGACGAAATTTAGCTGAAGCCTGCAGGGTGTTTGCAGAACGGTACCCGGACAGAGAGCATCCAAAGTGCCGCACATTGCAAAACATCTACCGCCAACTGAATGCAACAGGTATGGTCGTAGCACGCAAACGGGTTCGTCACAGGCCCGTCACAGGAGAAGCGGGTGCAGTTGGTGTGTTAGCTGCTGTTGCCATGAACCCACACATGAGTACTTGGGACATTGCGAGAGCCGGTGGACTGAGTCAAAGTAGTGTCATGCGCATACTGCATCGTCACCGCCTTCACCCGTTTCATGTGTCGCTACATCAGCAATTACATGGTGATGACTTTAATCATCGAGTGAAATTCTGACAATGCGCATTAACAGAGAATGCGTTGCAGGTCTACCTGTTTACCGATGAAGCGGGTTTCACAAACCACGGGGCAGTAAATCTACGGAACATGCATTACTGGTCCGTGGACAATCCTCGCTGGCTCAGACAGGTAGAGCGACAGCGACCGTGGACTGTAAATGTATGGTGCGGAATCATTGGCGACCACCTCATTGGTCCTCACTTCATTGCAGGGGCCCAAACAGCTGCAACATACATCGCGTTTCTACAGATTGATCTGCCAACGTTGCTCGAAAATGTCCCACTGGAAATGCGTCGACGTATGTGGTATCAGCATGATGGTGCACCTGCACATTGTGCAATTAACACCCTTGACAGGATGTTCTACGGGCGTTTCATAGGACGTGGAGGACGCATAAATTGGCCAGCCCGTTCTCCTGATCTTACACCTCTGGACTTCTTTCTGTGGGGTATGTTAAAGGAGAATGTGTACCGAGATGTGCCTACAACCCCAGAGGATATGAAACGTATTGTGGCAGCCTGCGGCGACATTACACCAGACGTACTGCGGCGTGTACGACATTCATTACGCCAGAGATTGCAATTGTGTGCAGCAAATGGTGGCCACGACATTGAACATCTATTGGCCTGACATGTCGGGACATACCCTATTCCACGCCGTAATTGAAAACGGAAACCACGTGTGTACTTGTACCTCACCCCTCATGGTAATGTACATGTGCGTCAGTGAAAAAGACCAATAAAAGGTGTTAGCATGTGGACGTAATGTGCTGTTCCAGTCTCTTCTGTACCTAAGGTCCATCACCGTTCCCTTTGGATCCCTACGTAATTCGGTGCTCTCCGATACACGCGATCGAACAGCGGAGGAGTGGTACTCAAGCGTCAACTTTAGGTTACAATATCTCCGGATGTAATTAACATTTTACAATGCAACAAACGGCACTGATTACGTATTTGTTTATATGTTCAGATGTGCTAACAAAACTAACGGGGTTCCATTTAAAAAAACCTAGGTTTGTGTTAAAAAGCATACTTCCGTGCATTTTTGTATGGTTTCTATTGACCAATTACACTAGCCCCTCTCCTCACGTTCAGTCAGTGGAATCGATTCGTCAGTATTTGATGTGGTTTACGAAATATGTCCAGTGGTAATGTTAGCTGACTCACCCTGTATATTATGACTTTTGAACATTATTAAGGTAAATACATTGTTTGTTCTCTATCAAAATCTTTCATTTGCTGACTATGCCTATCAGTAGTTAGTGCCTTTAGTAGTTAGAATCTTTTATTTAGCTGGAAGTATTGGCGCTCGCTGTACGCAGTAGTTCGAGTAACAAAGATTTTCGTGAGGTAAGTGATTCATGAAAGGTATAGGTTATTGTTAATCTGGGCCATTCTCTTGTAGGTATTTTTGAAAGTCAGATTGCGTTGCGCTAAAAATATTGAGTGTCAGTTTAGTGTTGATCAGAATAAGTACAGAGAGCAATGTCTGAGTACGTTCAGTTTTGCTCAGCTGTTTGAAAATCAAATATCGTAGAGGTTTATCAGGACTGTAATTCATAAATTTTTCTATGGGGACGTTTCACAGTCTGACGGTGGTGACGGCGATAAAGGAGTCGCAGTAGCACCATACCCTGTAGTTCCCATTGGCGATGGCTCCAGTCCTTCAGACCCCTGTTTAAGACACTATCGCATGGAGATATCCGCCACAGATTACTGGCCTGTAGTGACCGCGAAGTCTGTCCCAGGAACCACAACTGAGATATTCAATCAACAGTCGACGGTATCTCATGGAGTCTGGGCGAACGATTCTGAAGAAGACTCATCGCACATAGTGTCAGACACCGCACCAGTGATTCCATCCGAACAGTGGTGATCCTCTGCCGCTGTCGGTGACTTCGATAAGTCATCCTGACGTAACGCCGACCGGGGTGGCAGAGCGGTTGTAGGCGCTACAGTCTGGAATCGCGCGACCGCTACGGTCGCAGGTTCGAATCCTGCCTCGGGTATGGATGTGTGTTATGTCCTTAGTTTAGTTAGGTTTAAGTAGTTCTAAGTTCTAGGGGACTGATAACCTCAGAAGTAAAGTCTCATAGTGCTCAGAGCCATTTGAACCTGACATAACGCGACGCTCCCACATCACTAATACTGGTGCCGATGGCCAACAAGGGTCCGATGGGCCGACTACAAACTTATGGCGTTGCGACGTTACTACTGTACGAACGTGCACTAAGGTATCTTCACTTCAGGATATGCCACACGCTCCTGCCATCGATATAGCCTTTCTCCGGGAAGTATATGTCGAACTAAGGTATCTTCGCTTCGGGATATGCTACACGCTTCTGCCATCGATATTGCCTTTCTCTGGGAAGTATGTACAGGGTGTTTAAAAAATGACCGGTATATTTGAAACGGCAATAAAAACTAAACGAGCAGCGATACAGATACACCGTTTGTTGCAATATGCTTGGGACAACAGTACATTTTCAGGCAGACAAACTTTCGAAATTACAGTAGTTACAATTTTCAACAACAGATGGCGCTGCGGTCTGGGAAACTCTATAGTACGATATTTTTCACATATCCACCATGCGTAGCGATAATATGGCGTAGTCTCTGAATGAAATTACCCGAAACCTTTGACAACGTGTCTGGCGGAATGGCTTCACATGCAGATGAGATGTACTGCTTCAGCTGTTCAACTGTTTCTGGATTCTGGCGGTACACCTGGTCTTTCAAGTGTCCCCACAGAAAGAAGTCACAGGGGTTCATGTCTGGCGAATAGGGAGGCCAATCCACGCCGCCTCCTGTATGTTTCGGATAGCCCATAGCAATCACACGATCATCGAAATATTCATTCAGGAAATTAAAGACGTCGGCCGTGCGATGTGGCCGGGCACCATCTTGCATAAACCACGAGGTGTTCACAGTGTCGTCTAAGGCAGTTTGTACCGCCACAAATTCACGAAGGATGTCCAGATAGTGTGATGCAGTAATCGTTTCGAATCTGAAAATTGGGTCAATGATTCCTTTGGAAGAAATGGCGGCCCAGACCAGTACTTTTTGAGGATGCAGAGACGATGGGACTGCAACTTGGGGCTTTTCGGTTCCCCATATGCGCCAGTTCTGTTTATTGACGAAGCCGTCCAGGTAAAAATAAGCTTCGTCAGTAAACCAAATGCTGCCCACATGCATATCGCCGTCATCAATCCTGTGCACTATATCGTTAGCGAATGTCTCTCGTGCAGCAATGGTAGCAGCGCTGAGGGGTTGCCACGTTTGAATTTTGTATGGATAGAGGTGTAAACTCTGGCGCATGAGACGATACGTGGACGTTGGCGTCATTTGGACCGCAGCTGCAACATGGCGAACGGAAACCCGAGGCCGCTGTGGGATCACCTGCTGCACTAGCTGCGCGTTGCCCTCTGTGCCGTACGCGGTCGCCCTACCTTTCCAGCACGTTCATCCGTCACGTTCCCACTCCGCTGAAATTTCTCAAACAGATCCTTTATTGTATCGCTTTTCGGTCCGTTGGTTACATTAAACCTCCGTTGAAAACTTCGTCTTGTTGCAACAACATTGTGTTCTAGGCGGTGGAATTCCAACACCAGAAAAATCCTCTGTTCTAAGGAATAAACCATGTTGTCTACAGCACACTTGCACGTTGTGAACAGCACACGCTTACAGCAGAAAGACGACGTACAGGATGGCGCACCCACAGACTGCGTTGTCTTCTATATCGTTCACATCACTTGCAGCGCCATCTGTTGTTGAAAATTGTAACTACTGTAATTTCGAAAGTTTGTCCGCCTGAAAATGTACTGTTGTCCCAAGCATATTGCAACAAACGGTGTATTGCTATCGCTGCTCGTTTAGTTTTTATTGCCGTTTCAAATATACCGGTCATTTTTGAAACACCCTGTATATGTCGACGACTTCCGAGACATGTACGTCTGCCGCTCATGCCTGTCCCACGCCTCTCCCACAGGCAACGGTGCACCTAAACTTGTACGGGAAGGAGTGGTGGTGGCCAATACCCATTATCTGCCAGGGACTCGAAAAATGGTACTCACAATCCTGGGTATAAGTCTCGTTGACATCTACGCACCTTCTGGCACGAACAGACGTCGCGAACGTTCGCGTTTCGTTGCAGAAGAAGTCGCGGCGCTCTTCCAAGGACGCCTCGTACATTTAATATTCGAGGGTGACTTCAGTTGGGTGCTGGCACTCAAAGACCAGCTCCCTTGACGTAATCCATGCCCAGAGCTCAGGACGATAATCTGGGACCTGCAGATTTTGGACACTTGGGAAAATTTTCACGGCCATAGACCCTTGTTTACACGCTGTACGAATCACTCTGCCAGTCGCATTGACGGATTTATGTTTTCACGTTCTGTCACTGCTGAGATGCAGGATATGGAAATTTGCCCTGCCGCTTTTTCGGACCATTTGGCTTACATATATGCTATCAACCTTCGCAGGCAACGAGTGTGGAGAATCCGCTGGCCGTGGAAATTAACCGTCACTCGCTAAGCTTACCCGCACTGCCCTCAAACCATTGGGGATACCTGGCTTTCGTGTGACATCCACCTCCGGGAATATCCTATGATGATCCACTAGTGGTTGGACCGCGCCAAAACGAGCCTGCGACGAACGCTGATTAACTATGATCGAGACCACGCAGTTTGGTGCAGACGTACATTTGATTTCTATTACAAGGCACTGATGGACTGTAATACTACGACATCGTCTCCAGAGTGACAAATGGCGACTCACCACGCTAAGGCTCAGAACATCGCCCACACACGGGGTCACCTAGATGGGGCGGTAGTCCGATCAAGGGCGCAGGATAGGCTAGCAAGTGAACGCCTGTCTATGTTCCGTGTACTTCGTGAACGTAAACGACGCCGAACAGCGCTGTAGCCTCAATCGTACGGAGGTCGGTCGACACCTCTTCAGGCAACGTGACATACGCATCGCACTCCACGACTGTTATTCCCGTGTTTATTCAGCGTTGGACCGGCAGCGGGCGCGGACGCATCTGACGGCGGTCACGTGAGGCGACCGCTGTCTTGCAGGTGGCGCGCGGACCGGCGCGAGTCGGCGGCGACCATATTAACTACGAGGTGCATTCAAGTTCTAAGGCCTCCGATATTTTTTTTCTAATTAACTACTCACCCGAAATCGATGAAACTGGCGTTACTTCTCGACGTAATCGCCCTGCAGACGTACAATTTTTCACAACGCTGACGCCACGATTCCATGGCAGCGGCGAAGGCTTCTTAAGGAGTCTGTTTTGACCACTGAAAAATCGCTGAGGCAATAGCAGCACGGCTGGTGAATGTGCGGGCACGGAGAGTGTCTTTCATTGTTGGAAAAAGCCAAAAGTCACTAGGAGCCAGGTCAGGTGAGTACGGAGCATTAGGAATCACTTCAAAGTTGTTATCACGAAGAAACTGTCGCGTAGCGTTAGCTCAATGTGCGGGTGCGTTGTCTTGGTGGAACAGCACACACACAGCCCTTCCTGGACGTTTTTGTTGCAGTGCAGGAAGGAATTTGTTCTTCAAAACATTTTCGTAGGGTGCACCTGTTACCGTCGTGCCCTTTGGAACGTAATGGGTAAGGATTACACCCTCGCTGTCCCAGACCATGGACACCACCATTTTTCCAGCACTGGCGGTTACCCGAAATTTTTTTGGTGGCGGTGAATCTGTGTGCTTTCATTGAGCTGACTGGCGCTTTGTTTCTGGATTGAAAAATGGCATCCACGTCTCATCCATTGTCACAACCGACGAAAAGAAAGTCCCATTCATGCTGTCGTTGCGCGTCAACATTGCTTGGCAGCATGCCACACGTGCAGCCGTGTGGTCGTCCGTCAGCATTCGTGGCACCCAGATCGTCGTGTAGGATTGTGTGCACAGAACCCACAGAAATGCCAACTCTGGAGGCGATCTGTTCAACAGTCATTCGGCGATCCCCCAAAACAATTCTCTCCACTTTCTCGATCATGTAGTCAGACTGGCTTGTGCGAGCCCGAGGTTGTTTCGGTTTGTTGTCACACGATGTTCTGCCTTCATTAAACTGTCGCACCGACGAACGCACTTTCGACACATCCATAACTCCATCACCACATGTCTCCTTCAACTGTCGATGAATTTCAATTGGTTTCACACCACGCAAATTCAGAAAACGAATGATTGCACGCTGTCCAAGTAAGGAAAACGTCGCCATTTTTAAGTATTTAAAACAGTTCTCATCCTCGCCGCTGGCAGTAAAATTCCATCTGTGGTACGATGCTGCCATCTCTGGGGCGTATTGACAATGAACGCGGCCTCATTTTAAAACAATGCGCATGTTTCTATCTATTTCCAGTCCGGAGAAAAAAAATCGGAGGCCTTAGAACTTGAATGCACCTCGTACATCGCGCTCCACGACTATTATTCCCGTGTTTATTCAGCGTTGAACCGGCAGCGGGCGCGAACGCATCTGACGGCCGTCACGTGAAGCGACCGCTGGCTTGCCAGTGGCGCGCGGTCCGGCGCGGGTCGGCGGCGACCATATGAACTAATTCAGTTGGACTGTGGACCTCGTGCCTTACAGGCCCAGATCTGGTGGGGAGCGGAGGAAGGGGAAGAGAAGGGGGGCAAACCAGGGTATCTGCCTCGGCCAGCAATTTCAGGGGGGTGCCAAATTCGTATTTTTGAAGAAAAGATCTTGTTTCACGAAGCGCCTAGCATCCATCGCAAGTTGGCCTATCGATTCTTCATGTGATTTTGAAACGTATCACTGTTGATTTTTGAATGTTGCACACATTCTAAGTTGATATCCGAAAGAATCATAAGTTGAGTTTTGAGTGGGCGCAAAGTATACATGACGGCTCTGCCAGGAGAATCTCCTTCGCATCTAGAAATAAAATACTTCCCCGCAGGCAAAACTGACGAGGCTATAAGAGCTGAGCTGAGTTAACCCAAACGGGGCAAATGCCAGTAGCTATTTGTTTATGTGGTTGCTTGGGTGTGCGAATGATAAGTGTTGTTATAATTATTAGCAAAATCCATAGATTCAGACTCAAGAGTGGATATAAACGACTAGCACGTATAACAGGTGAGAAAGATTACATATTATCTTCTCGGTTTGTCAAAAAAAAAAAAAAAAACGACATTTTCGCAGAAAAAATTTCCCAGATCGCTACACCACAAAGCGCCAGTTGTACAGTCCCAGAGTATCAGCCGTTTAATTCTAGTTTGGGAATAACCCGGAAAACGCGTTGTATGAACACTTAAATACGCCTAACCGGAGAATAAAGGCGAGATAACTGAACCGGTGGTTCTGTCAGGGTTAGTGAACTTAACCGGAGAATAAGTTTCGACAATGGCAGGAATAGTTACAGAATTAGTGATGACAAGATCGTTTGTTAGAAAGAGGAAGAAGAAGAAACGGGAACATCACACAAGTTATATGGAAGAATATCAGCCGCGCGGGATTAGCCGAGCGGTTTCAGGCACTGCAGTCCTGGACTGTGCGGCTGATCCCGGCGGAGGTTCGACTCCTCCCTCGGCCATGGGTGTGTGTGCTTGTCGTTAGGATAATTTAGGTTAAGTAGTGTGTAAGCTTAGGGACTGATGACCTTATCAGTTAAGTCCCATAAGATTTCAATCACATTTGAACATTTTTGAAGAACATGACGATTCCAAATGTGTATAAAAATTTCGTACTACTACTGCTTTTCGATCTCATGGTTGAGAAACTGGAGCATGTGAACGAAATTTAAAACTATTTTCTAGCATAAAACTTTTTGCGCGTGGTTTATCTAATACGCATTTGATATTGTTACTTCGTGAATTACATTCCGTTGTGTTATTTATGTAAATGAGGTAGATAAAAGTGAACATTTGTGACAAAACATTCTCACTTATTAGGGGTGCGTTACAGTTGCTGCAATATGAGAAAGGCCTACATCGTTTTATCTAACAGACAGTGACAAATTGTACTTAATGAAATCGAGTAACCACAGCAGTCTTGGGTACTATTCGTATTAACAGCTTTCTAAGTATTAGACATAGACATTTGATTTTTCACGTAGGAAAAGGTCTGACGAACATTGGTCACGTAATAGATTCTTTTGCAGACAGGAAAGCCCGCCGTGTAAAGCTGTCACAAGATAAGAGAGAAAGGTGCTGGGACCTAAGGATTGAAGAAATGTGTACTGTCTTGCCTTGTCTGTTATCTTTTTGTCTTTACTGCTTTTATGTTTCCTATATTTAAATCTTTTTCCACACGAAAGAGAAACTAATTAGCTGAGGCAATAAAGAGTGAAAATTTTCTGAGGAGTTCTCATTTTCACGACCACAAATAATCCCACCCGTATTTTTTTTTTTTTAAGGGTGGGGGATAGGATGTCAATCAGGCCGTCTGGGAGCAGGAGAAGTACCACAGGACATTTTAATTTCCACTGTCCTGAATAAAGGTTTCATGGCTTCCCTCGCAAAATATACACGTTTGAATGCCACAGAGCGAAATACGGTGACGTGTGGCAGAAGAACACATCAGACTCTTCAGAAAGATGTGCGCTACAAAATGAACATATTTTTGAAAAATTAATTTTTTTTAATTTTTTACGTCCTATATCAAAACCTCGAGGGGGAAGTGCTGGTGCCACTACCAAGTTTTTACCCCGATTCGGAAATATCGTAGATCCGGGGATGGTTTCTCAGACGATTCACGGAACCCCGGCAATGGCGGCGGATTTTACTGGAAGAAATTTCGGAAGAGGATGTGACAGATACCATTGGTAAATGTGCGTCCAGCAAGTCTCCGAACCATGACTGTCTTCCTTTAAAATTTTACCGGACTTCTCAATATTTCTTAGCCACCCGATGGACGGACGTCTGTCGCGAGCTACAATCTACATACATGCCGCTCCCTGCAACCTTTGTGGCATGGATGATTATACCAAATCAAAAACCGTCCTGTGGCTCGCGGACAGAAGTGTACCGCCCGCTGACGCTCCTGAATTGTGACGTTAAGATTTTTGCAGGCTGTGGGTGGCACGTTTCCGCCAGACCTTTCACCAAGTTGTTTCTGGAAAGGAGCAGTAATTGCCTAGGCCACGAAAATATTTAACAAAACTAAACAGTCTTTTTATTGATTTTTGAGAGCATTTAATACAGCCAACACAAGTGAATCAATGAAAAAAGAGGGCAACATCTCACTACCGAATTTAGCATTTCATAAAAGGAAGAACACCTAAAATTTAATTTTATAATGATGCAGTTCCGACCCGCAAGGACTTATTCTCAGATTGGCCTCTTGGACAGCTAAGGAATAAATAAAACAGAGAAACGGTACATCGTAAACGATGCAAAACACAAAATCTCAAGGCCATAAATAACCTAGAGAGTGAAATTATAAGGATTCCTTTAAGAATTGAGCAACAATACAAATAATGAAACCTTTAAGTTTAGCTCTAAATTACAAAATCTTCAAACCAAAGAACCTCTAAAAACCAAACAACATGAAAAGTTTAAGACTTGTGACCTTAACTGTAGGTAATGAACTCTTTAAGAGCATATAAATAACACTTACCTACTGGAAAACTTCAACTTCATGAATATAAGTAAGCTAAACCCTACAGCAAACACAATAATTCTGCTGTACCACACCAGACAAATGATTTACAGCAAATAGCTCCGGAATTTGTTGTGATAGGTTGTTGAATATTCCCGCTTCAGCCCCTACAGTTTCATGAAGTACCGTAGATGGCGACCCTACACGGAGCCTTCAAAGTGACGTCTGTAAAGGAGGTGGGTTCCAAGCAGAGAGCTGTCATAGAGTTACTTTAAGTGGAAAACCAGACCATCTAAGATATTCATAGGCGCTTGCAGAATGTCTACAGAGACCTGTCTGTTGTTCTTGTGGTCCTCAGTCCTGAGACTGGTTTGATGCAGCTCTCCATGCTACTCTATCCTGTGCAAGCTTCTTCATCTCCCAGTACCTACTACAACCTACATCCTTCTGACTCTGCTTGGTGTATTCATCTCGTGGTCTCCCTCTCCGATTTTTACACTCCACGTTGGCCTCCAATACTAAATTGGTGATCCCTTGGTGCCTCAGAACACGCCCTACCAATCGATCTATTCTTCTAGTCAAGTTGTGCCACAAACTTCTCTTCTCCCCAATCCTATTCAATACCGCCTCATTAGTTATGTGATCTACCCATCTCATCTTTAGCATTCTTCTGTAGCACCACATTTCGAAAGCTTCTGTTCTCTTCTTGTCCAAACTATTTATCGTCCATGTTTCACTTCCATACATGGCTACACTCCATACAAATACTTTCAGAAATGACTTCCTGACACTTAAATCTATACTCGATGTTAACAAATTTCTCTTTTTCAGAAATGCTTTCCTTGCCATTGCCGGTCTACATTTTATATCCTCTCTACTTCGACCATCATCAGTTATTTTGCTCCCCAAATAGCAAAACTCCTTTCTACTTAAAGTGTCTCATTTCCTAATCTAATTCCCTCAGCATCACCCGACTTAATTCGACTACAGTCCATTATCCATGTTTTGCTTTTGTTGACGTTCATCTTATATACTTCTTTCAAGACACTATCCATTCCGTTCAACTGCTCTTCCAAGTTCTTTGTTGTTTCTGACAGAATTACAATGTCGTCGGCGAACTTCAATGTTTTTATTTCTTCTCCATGGATTTTAATTCTTACTTCGAATTTTTCATTTGTTTCCGTTACTGCTTGCTCAATATACAGATTGAATAACATCGGGGAGAGGCTACAACCCTGTCTCACTCTCTTCCCAACTACTGCTTCCCTTTCATGCCCCTCGACTCTTATAACTGCCATCTGCTTTCTGTACAAATTGTAAATAGCCTTTCGCTCCCTGTATTTTACCCCTGCCACCTTTAGAATTTGAAAGAGAGTATTCCAGTCAACATTGTCAAAAGGTATCTCTAAGTCTACAAATGTTAGAAACGTAGGTTTGCCTTTCCTTCCTCTAGCTTCTAAGATTAGTTGTAGGGTCAGTATTGCCTCACTTGTTCCAATATTTCTACGGCATCCAAACCGATCTGCCCGGAGGTCGTTTTTTACCAGTTTTTCCATTCCTCTGTAAAGAATTCGCGTTAGTATTTTGCATCCGTGACTTATTAAACTGATAGTTCGGTAATTTTCACATCTGTCAACATCTGCTTTCTTTGGGATTGGAATTGTTATATTCTTCTTGAAGTCTGAGGGTGTTTCGCCTGTTTCATACATATTGCTCACCAGATGGTAGAGTTTTGTCAGGACTGGCTCTCCCAAGGCTGTCAGTAGTTCTAATGGAATGTTGTCTACTCCCGGGGCCTTGTTTCGACTCAGGTCATTCAGCGCTCTGTCAAACTCTTTTACGCAGTATCATATCTCCGATTTCATCTTCATCTACATCCTCTTCCATTTCCATAATATTGTCCTCAAGTACATCGCCCTTGTATAGACCCTCTATATACTCCTTCCACCTTTCTGCTTTCCCTTCTTTGCTTAGAACTGGGTTTCCATCTGAGCTATTGATATTCATACAAGTGGTTCTCTTTTCTCCAAAGGTCTTTATAATTTTCCAGTCGGCAGTATCTATCTTACCCCTAGTGAGATAAGCCTATCAGTGAAAAAAGTCACTGCGAGTCGTTGGGCGAGACATCTGTCATCACCGCAGCAAGGTTACGCAAGCCTGTCCGATGTCAAGCGTACCAGTCGGCTCCACATCGCTGTGACTCCTGCAGTGTTGGACTGTGCGGACTCTCTCATTCGAGGTGATCTACAGATCGCAATCAAACACGTCGCTCCACAGCTAGAAGTCTCTTGTTGGTAGTGCTGACACTCGTCTACCGGCTGGGGTACTTAAAGGCGTGTGCCCGCCATGTTCTTCACCTTCTGACTTCCAACTGTTTGGCCCATTGAAAGATGCACTAAGTAGGAAGCAGTACGTAAATTACGGTGCGGTTACTGATGCAGCAAGAAGACGTTGGCTCCTATTTGTTAACCTTTTCTACGGAAAACTCAGGCCATTTTACTTTGTCACTTTCTCTTAAAGCTTGCAACATCTTCAGTTTGTAGGGTTTGAATGACAGGTCATTCCGTTATATCTTTCACACTTTAAGACTACGCATATTCAACTGTAAACTAACATGTTTAGTTGACTTATCCGAACTACGAACTTGTTCAACTGCTGCATCAGAAACTGCTGGCAGACCCTGACCTTGTGTGCTATAGCCAGGTTTGGTAAAACGGTTTTACCAGTTACTAACAGTTATCTTGAGGTGGTGACTTGCTATTTATAGCCCTGGATTGTCTGTGAACTGTAGTAGCGGATTATTCCTGAAATCATGAACAATGCTGCACACGCCCTGCGCTGTTGAAATAAGTCATTCATGCATGCCACGTAGTGGGAACGTCGGCAACTAACAGTGTTAGGCGGGAATAAAATTTGATATACTGCATTCAGAGCTGTATCAACTATTTCTGTAAGTTGTTTACCCTTTCCACAATTAAAGGTTTCTTTTCTAAACACCCTGTACACGAAGTGAATCCTCACGAAGGAAGTTGATAAAGTAAACAGTAGAAAAAAACCTATGTGAAATAGGATGGGTAATTTTAATGAATTTTATAGTGTGCATTGTGTATTAACGTTATATCGGCAAGTGAGATGTATAGAATTATATCACCCTGTGTCATGTGGACTTTGTCGTAACAGTCACTTGATGTGAGTTGGTGTTAGCAGCCGTTAAGAGACGAGGTCAGCCTGTCTGACAAGGGAACCTCCCCATCGCACCCCCCTCAGATTTAGTTATAAGTTGGCACAGTGGATAGGCCTTGAAAAACTGAACACATATCAATCGAGAAAACAGCAAGAAGTTGTGTGGAACTATGAAAAAAAAAAGCAAAATATACAAACTGAGTAGTCCATGTGCAAGATAGGCAACAAAAGGACAGTAGGAGCTGAGGAGCGCCGTGGTCCCGTGGTTACCGTGAGCGGCTGTGGCGCGAGAGGTCCTTGGTTCAAGTCTTCTCTCGAGTGAAAAGTTTAATTTTTTATTTTCAGACAATTATTATCTGTCCGTCCGATGCGAGGTAACTGTGCCGTAGTTTGGGGACGCTACACCTAAACGGAAAAATTTGAAAACGTTAAAAACATATGTTTTGACAGAGCACAGGGAAAACTGTGCGACTGTGAAACTGTTGCATTCATTTGTTGCAGTTTATGTGACAAACTCTTATGTTTTCATCACTTTTTTGGGAGTGATTATCACATCCACAAGAAAACCTAAATCGGGCAAGGTAGAAGAATCTTCTTACCCATTCGCCAAGTGTGCAAGTTAGGTGGGTCGACAACATATTCCTGGCATGTGACGCACATGCCGTCACCAGTGTCGTATAGAATATATCAGACGTGTTTTCCTGTGGAGGAATCGGTTGACCTATGACCTTGCGATCAAATATTTTTGGTTCCCATTGGAGAGGCACGTCATTTCGTCTACTAATCGCACGGTTTTGCGGTGCGGTCGCAAAATACAGACACTATACTTACTACAGGGAACAGAGATGTCAATGAACGAACGGAGAAATCATAATTTTGCGAAAATAAAAAAAAGTAAACTTCTCTCTCGAGGAAAGACTTGAACCAAGGACCTCTCGTTCCGCAGCTGCTCACGCTAAACACGGGACCACGGGGCTCCTGAGCTCAGATTTTTCTTGACGTTGTGTATCTTGCACATGGACTACTCAGTTTGCATATTTTGCTTATTTTTTGCATAGTTCCACGCAACTTCTTCCTGTTTTCTCGATTGATCTGTGTTCGGTTTTTCAAGGCCCATCCACTGCGGCAACTTATAACTAAATCTGAGGGGGGTGCGATGGGGAGGTTCCCTTGTGAGAAGCCCATGATGGTGATGCATACACTTGTAAAATAGTTGGAATGCTTCATTCCACAACTCGAGGTTTGCACCCCTAGCACAGTACTGAACGAAAAAAATCAGTAAAGGTTCTCTAAAATGGTGCTCTTACACACCGTCTCCGTTTGACATTTGGTGTCGCTTTTACATTTCTATAACACGATGATTTTGTGGTGCATATACTCACTTGCCATATTCAGTAGAAGATGTTCCTCGGCCACATCTACGGTTCTCGCAGCCTGCGACGATGTCGTCTGACACACCGAGGCCAAGCAGACGAGTCTCAGAGCTGACAGGACCATGAAAGACTGGTCGATAGCGGTATCGACTGCGTCGTACTCCCTGTCCGAAAAGGCGACCAGCAGAAGGTGGAAAACCAGTCCCGTAATGACTGCGAAGTCCTGAACCACTAGAGCAACAATCGGTACTGCGTACATGTCGTTGACAGACGAAGCCAACTGAGTGAGTCTCTTGTAAACAACCTGAAGCTGCAGAAGCCGTGTGCACAGTGTGTCGTCGCCCACGACGATGTGGTCTGTCAGGCTGTGAGTGTCCACTGATCGCCATTTGGTACCGCCACAGCTGCGTATTTGGTCTAGCAGTTCCAAGTTATTACCAGTGTAACCTAGACACTTGACTATTTCCAGGTTCAGAGTGTGAAACCTGTAGCGGAGTGTGAGTACCAGCGTCAAGAACTGCAGCAGTGTCAGCATGGTGATGGTCGCGACGAAGGGGAACAGCACGTACTGGTGCACGACGAGGCCTTTATAAACGGCCATAGCGGCCTGGTAGAGCAGGACCACGGAGAGCGAGAGCACGCAGTAGGTGCGGGTGGTGGAGTAGGCGCGGGGGCGGTCTACGGCGAGCAGCTGGTCGACCCTCTCGATGGCGGAAATGGCGCTCGGGAGGCGGGAGGCGGACCTCAGCAGGGCGCAGGTGGCGGCCGCCACGCCGGACACCGAACTGCAGAGGGCGCCGGCCAGAGCAGGCACCAGCACCGAGCGCATGGTGCCGCTCAGCACCAGGGCGGACAGCCTCACCTGGGGACACGACGAAACCGTCACTTGTCCTTAGTGCCGAGTACTTTCATTTCTAAACCAGTACTTCTTTACTTGCTACTTATCACTTAATAGTTTCACTCTTACGAGGTGCATTCAAGTTCTAAGGCCTCCGATTTTTTTTCTCCGGACTGGAAAGAAATAGAAACATGCGCATTGTTTTAAAATGAGGCGGCGTTCATTGTCAATACGTCCCAGAGATGGCAGCACCGTACGGCAGATGGAATTTTACCGCCAGCGGCGAGAATTAGAACTGTTTTAAATACTTAAAATGGCGACGTTTTCCGTACTTGAACAGCGTGCAATCATTCGTTTTCTGAATTTGAGTGGTGTGAAACCAATTGAAATTCATCGACAGTTGAAGGAGACATGTGGTGATGGAGTTATGGATGTGTCGAAAGTGCGTTCGTGGGTGCGACAGTTTAATGAAGGCAGATCATCATGTGACAACAAACCGAAACAACCTCGGGCTCGCACAAGCCGGTCTGACGACATGATCGAGAAAGTGGAGAGAATTGTTTTGGGGGATCGCCGAATGACTGTTGAACAGATCGCCTCCAGAGTTGGCATTACTGTGGGTTCTGTGCACACAATCCTGCATGACGACCTGAAAATGCGAAAAGTGTCATCCAGGTGGGTGTCATGAATGCTGATGGACAACCACATGGCTCCCCGTGTGGCATGTGTGCCAAGCAATGTTGACGTGCAACAACAGCATGAATGGAACTATCTTTTCGTCGGTTGTGACAATGGATGAGACGTGGATGCCATTTTTCAATCCAGAAACAAAGCGCCAGTCAGCTCAATGGAAGCACACAGATTCACCGCCACCAAAAAAATTTCGGCAACCGCCAGTGCTGAAAAAATGAAGGTGTCCATGTTCTGGGACTGCGAGGGCGTAATCCTTACCCATTACGTTCCAAAGCGCACTACGGTAACAGGTGCATCCTACGAAAATGTTTTGAAGAACAAATTCCTTCCTGCACTGCAACAAAAACGTCCGGGAAGGGCTGCGCGTGCGCTGTTTCACCAAGACAACGCACCCGCACATCGAGCTAACATTACGCAACAGTTTCTTCGTGATAACAACTTTGAAGTGATTTCTCATGCTCCCTACTCACCTGACCTGGCTCCTAGTGACTTTTGGCTTTTTCCAACAATGAAAGACACTCTCCGTGACCGCACATTCACCAGCCGTGCTGCTATTGCCTCAGCGATTTTCCAGTGGTCAAAACAGACTCCTAAAGAAGCCTCTGCCGCTGCCATGGAATCATGGCGTCAGCGTTGTGAAAAATGTGTACGTCTGCAGGGCGATTACGTCGAGAAGTAACGCCAGTTTCATCGATTTCGGGTGAGTAGTTAATTAGAAAAAAAATCGGAGGCCTTAGAACTTGAATGCACCTCGTACAAGGGAACGGTCAGACTTGTCATGCCGAAACATGTATTGCTTTTATTAGCACTGTTATTTAACTGTGCAATAGGTCCGTATGCAAAATTGTAGCTGCTGACATGAACTAGAAGTTCCCTAAAAAAAAAAATCGCGAACGTGGCTGTGTTTCCTGCTTGGCGCTTGCAGAGTCGGCTGGCCACCCCTGGAAATGGCGAGTCACGAGCTTTGTGCACGTGGTCGGGAAGCGCGGCCGTCGTATCGCGAAGTTTACTAATGAGGAATATCGCTGCACGGTTTTGGTGGAAAGGGGAAACGAATATTGGTTTCTGTGGAATGAACGTCCTTTAAATTTCTGGTACGTATTTCGAAACATACCGTCCTGAAACTGGTTAGAGATGTGAAACATGTTCTGTACATGTTCATCTATACTCCGCAACCCACTTTACGGTGAACATTTAATCTCCACTCACAGGTGATGGCGAACCCTGTAAATGTTTTGCTGCTTTCCATGGAGATATACCACAGATGCCAAATGAAGCAATCAACAGAAAACACGCGTGAAGGCTATGTGTTGTGCGACATGGTTGTTAAACTTCTAGACGAGCATGTAAATGGTGCAAACATGTGGCTAGATACAACTGGAACAGTCGATATTGCAGACTATGAATCTACAGACGGCGAAGACACCGATGAAAGTTGCACTCATGAAGACTCTTCGAGTGATAGTGCCACGTACCATCATCAATTATCTCCGAAAGTAACACCAGCAACTACAATTACCTTGTCAGACAAAGAAAAAGCGGTGACGTATTGGTTGAACGAAAGTGGTAAGAAACGCCTACGCGTCAGTGCTGTTCAAAATAAGTATCGCTTTGTCCGTTCTGAAGGTGAATTGTACAGATGGAATAAGGAAGTCGCTGGACGACGTAAGAGTCGACTGGAAATTGCGACGGAAATAAATGCGCGACTTTTTGAGCTATTTACCGATGCCAGACAACAGTCATTTAGTGTCAGTGATAGAACTCTGCGTGATTGGGCGTTAGAGATTACCAACGCGATAGGCGCTAAAGAATTTACAGCTTCTCAAAGTTGTATTAGTCGCTTCAAAGGAACACATAAAATTGTGGCTAGAAAAATAACAAAATTTCTATCGAGAAACAGGTCGGAAAATGAAGTGACACAAATCGAAATGATAGAAGCTTTTCTTACGAATACAAAAAATAAGACCGCTAGTTTTAGTGAATCGTACGTGTACAATGCAGATCAGTCATGTTTTCAAAAAGAAATGTATGCGAAAAGAACACTGTCATTCAAAGGGGAAAAAACATATTGAGGCGATTGCGCAGTCCACGACTGCACTCACCCATTCATACACTACAATGCCCATAATTAGTCTGGATGCTTCATTGCTGCCTAAACTATATGTGTGTCTTCAAGAACCAACTTGACGTTTTGGACCACGTGTCAAAAGAACAATGTTCTACGCAAACAATATTGTGGTAGACGCATCGAAATCTGGAAAAATGTGGAAATGAAAACGTTACACTTTTCATGCGTCATGCTTTTCTTCCGTTCAGCGGGAACAAATCTCTTCTCCTTCTAGATTCGTAGTCAGGTCATAGAAGGTCTGATTCATTAAAAGCTGTATTTCGAGCACCCTGACAAAGAAGTAGAGATACTTCAGATTCCACCCGGCACGACGAACGTAATTCAACCTTTAGACAGAGAATTTTACCGTCAGTAGAAGGCATTTTACAGAAAACTAACACAGAAAATTATTGTGTACAGATCACTGCAATTTTCTGTCTATCACCGTGATAATATTCTCAAGCTGCAATCAGTATTACATTATCAATTTTCCTCCCCACGGTTTCAGAGTTTGATTAAATATGCGTGGCACTCCTCGAAATATACTGATAGGGCCTGATTCATTCCTAACACCAGCCCAGTTTTGTCTACGGACATCTAACAACGTCTGTGATTCGCAGGGCTGTCACATGTCGTCTTTGCTTGTATGTTCTTGGTGCACAAAAAACCTATGTTTTGGACATTGTATCAATATTTCGCATTTTTGCGGTAATTACAAGAAATAAAATTTGGACGTGTTCTAAAGCGTATATTTATTTGTGTCTATTTCACAGCTATTTGGAAAGAATGTTGTAGATAACATATCAGTCATATTTGTCAACGAATGTTTAATTATCATACGATCGCTTTCACTGGGGGAATCAGCTCTCTCACTGCTGTGGCAAGAGAGCGGCGCGTAGCTAACGCCACCTTGCCCCTAGATGGCGTTGGTATAACGTAGCGAGAGAGGTCAGGGTTGTACAAGAGGCAGTTACAAGCGCGGAAACCATGCGACAATAATGTCTTACTTCATAAAATTGTTTACAGACTTCCAGTTCATGTCAGCAGCTAAAATTGTGCATACAGACTTAATGCACCGTTAACTCACAGGGATAAAAGAAGCAACACAGGTTTCGACATGACAAGACTGACCATACCCTTGTTAGTTACTACAATAAATTTTAAGTACCACACGAAGACATGCTGTGAATGGCAATGCCACCACAGAATCTCTCATCTCACCACACCACACTCCGAGCGCGGCAGTGTAGTGATTGTAACCCGGACTCGCTTTCGGGAGGACGATGGTTCTAATCCTCATCGAACCATCCTGGTTTAGGTTTCTCATGATTTCCCTAAATCGCTTAAGGCAAATGCTGGAGTGGTTCCTCCGAAAGGGCACGGTCGCTTTCCTTCTCCATTCTTCCCTATCTGAGCTTGTGCTCCGTCTCTAATGACGCCGTCGTCGACGGGACGTTAAAACTAATCCCCTCCCCCTGGTACTCGTGCGCCTCTTTTACCACACCACACAGAACATTAGACACTGAGGTGATATTAAAGGGCGGTGCATTGGCGACGTTCTCACTTGTACTCAAGTGATTCATGTCACTAGATTACGGCCACACCACGGGAATTAACGGACTTCGTACGCGGAATGGTAACGGGAGCAAGATGTATGGCACATTCCTTTTTAAAAATACACTCCTGGAAATTGAAATAAGAACACCGTGAATTCATTGTCCCAGGAAGGGGAAACTTTATTGACACATTCCTGGGGTCAGATACATCACATGATCACACTGACAGAACCACAGGCACATAGACACAGGCAACAGAGCATGCACAATGTCGGCACTAGTACAGTGTATATCCACCTTTCGCAGCAATGCAGGCTGCTATTCTCCCATGGAGACGATCGTAGAGATGCTGGATGTAGTCCTGTGGAACGGCTTGCCATGCCATTTCCACCTGGCGCCTCAGTTGGACCAGCGTTCGTGCTGGACGTGCAGACCGCGTGAGACGACGCTTCATCCAGTCCCAAACATGCTCAATGGGGGACAGATCCGGAGATCTTGCTGGCCAGGGTAGTTGACTTACACCTTCTAGAGCACGTTGGGTGGCACGGGATACATGCGGACGTGCATTGTCCTGTTGGAACAGCAAGTTCCCTTGCCGGTCTAGGAATGGTAAAACGATGGGTTCGATGACGGTTTGAATGTACCGTGCACTATTCAGTGTCCCCTCGACGATCACCAGTGGTGTACGGCCAGTGTAGGAGATCGCTCCCCACACCATGATGCCGGGTGTTGGCCCTGTGTGCCTCGGTCGTATGCAGTCCTGGCTGTGGCGCTCACCTGCACGGCGCCAAACACGCATACGACCATCAATGGCACCAAGGCAGAAGCGACTCTCATCGCTGAAGACGACACGTCTCCATTCGTCCCTCCATTCACGCCTGTCGCGACACCACTGGAGGCGGGCTGCACGATGTTGGGGCGTGAGCGGAAGACGGCCTAACGGTGTGCGGGACCGTAGCCCAGCTTCATGGAGACGGTTGCGAATTGTCCTCGCCGATACCCCAGGAGCAACAGTGTCCCTAATTTGCTGGGAAGTGGCGGTGCGGTCCCCTACGGCACTGCGTAGGATCCTACGGTCTTGGCGTGCATCCGTGCGTCGCTGCGGTCCGGTCCCAGGTCGACGGGCACGTGCACCTTCCGCCGACCACTGGCGACAACATCGATGTACTGTGGAGACCTCACGCCCCACGTGTTGAGCAATTCGGCGGTACGTGCACCCGGCCTCCCGCATGCCAATATACGCCCTCGCTCAAAGTCCGTCAACTGCACATACGGTTCACGTCCACGCTGTCGCGGCATGCTACCAGTGTTAAAGACTGCGATGGAGCTCCGTATGCCACGGCAAACTGGCTGACACTGACGGCGGCGGTGCACAAATGCTGCGCAGCTAGCGCCATTCGACGGCCAACACCGCGGTTCCTGGTGTGTCCGCTGTGCCGTGCGTGTGATCATTGCTTGTATAGCCCTCTCGCAGTGTCCGGAGCAAGTATGGTGGGTCTGACACACCGGTGTCAATGTGTTCTTTTTCCCATTTCCAGGAGTGTAGTTTGAGGGTTCAATATTCGTACATCCACAATGTCAAGTGGTGTCGAGAGCTCCAGATTTCACTCATTACCTCTCTCCACGGACAACGCAGTGGCGGACGGCCTTCACTTAACGACCCAGAGCAGCGGCGTTTGCGTAGAGTTATCAGTGCTAACAGACAAATAACTCTGCGTGAAATAACAGCAGAAATCGATGTGGAACGTACGACGAATGTATCCTTTAAGACAGTTCGGGGAAATTTGGCGTTAATGGCCTATGGAAACAGACTAGCAACGCGAGTGCGTTTGCTAACAACACGATATCGCCGACAGGGCACCTCCTGGGCTCGTGAATGTATCAGTTGGACCACAGACGACAGATGAGTCCCGATCTAAGTTGGTAAGAGCGTTCGAGTGTGGCGCACATCTTATGGAGCCATGGACCCAAGTTGTCAACAGGGCACTGTGCAAGCTGGTGGCGGCTCCATAATGGTGTGGGCAGTGTTTACGTGCTATGGACTGGGTCCTCCAGTCCAACTGAACCGATCATTGACTGTAAATGGTTATGTTCGGCTACTTGGAGGCCATCTGCAGCCATTCATGATATTCCCAAATAATGATGGAATTTTTGTGGACAATAATGTGTCACGACCGTTTGAGGAACGTCCTGGACTATTCGAGAGAATGATTTGGCCACCTAAATCGCCCGACATCAATCCCATCGAACATTCGTGGGACATAATTGAGAGGTCAGTTCATGCACAAAAGGCTGCATCAGCAACACTTCCCCAATTATGAATGGCTATACGAGCTGCATTCAACTTCTAAGGCCTCCGATTTCTTTTCTAATTAACTACTCACCCGAAATCGATGAAACTGGCGTTACTTCTCGACGTAATCGTCCTGCAGACGTACACATTTTTCACAACGCTGACGCCATGATTCCATGGCAGCGGCGAAGGCTTCTTTAGGAGTCTGTTTTGACCACTGGAAAATCGCTGAGGCAATAGCAGCACGGCTGGTGAATGTGCGGCCACGGAGAGTGTCTTTCATTGTTGGAAAAAGACAAAAGTCACTAGGAGCCAGGTCAGGTGAGTAGGGAGCATGAGGAATCACTTCAAAGTTGTTATCACGAAGAAACTGTTGCGTAATGTTAGCTCGATGTGCGGGTGCGTTGTCTCGGTGAAACAGCACACGCGCAGCCCTTCCCGGACGTTTTTGTTGTGTAAGTAGGCTGTTTAGATTTTTATATTGGTAACGCCACGTAGCGCTCTGTATGAAAATCACTGGCTGTGCTGTGTGCAGTCTGTGGCTAGTTTGCATTGTTGTCTGCCATTGTAGTATTCGGTAGTTGGCTGTTAACAGCGCGTAGCGTTGGGCAGTTGGAGGTGAGCCGCCAGCAGTAAAGGATGTGGGGAGAGAGATGGCAGAGTTTTGAAATTTGTAAGACTGGATGTCATGAACTGCTATATATATTATGACTATTAATGTAAATACATTGTTTGTTCTCTATTAAAATCTTTTATTTGCTAACTATGCCTATTAGTAGTTACTGCCTACAGTAGTTTGAATCTTTTATTTAGCTGGCAGTAGTGGCGCTCGCTGTATTGCAGTAGTTCGAGTAACGAAGATTTTTGGTGAGGTAAGTGATTTGTGAAAGGTATAGGTTAATGTTAGTCAGGGCCATTCTTTTGTAGGGATTATTGAAAGTCAGATTGCGTTGCGCTAAAAATATTGTGTGTCATTTAAGCACAGTCTCGTGTAAAATTGTTCTAAGGGGACGTTTCAGTTGCAGTGCAGGAAGGAATTTGTTCTTCAAAACATTTTCGTAGGATGCACCTGTTACCGTAGTGCCCTTTGGAACGCAATGGGTAAGGATTACGCCCTCGCTGTCCCAGAACATGGACACCATCATTTTTTCAGCACTGGCGGTTACCCGAAATTTTTTTGGTGGCGGTGAATCTGTGTGCTTTCATTGAGCTGACTGGCGCTTTGTTTCTGGATTGAAAAATGGCATCCACGTCTCATCCATTGTCACAACCGACGAAAAGAAAGTCCCATTCATGCTGTCGTTGCGCGTCAACATTGCTTGGCAACATGCCACACGGGCAGCCATGTGGTCGTCCGTCAGCATTCGTGGCACCCACCTGGATGACACTTTTCGCATTTTCAGGTCGTCATGCAGGATTGTGTGCACAGAACCCACAGAAATGCCAACTCTGGAGGCGATCTGTTCAACAGTCATTCGGCGATCCCCCAAAACAATTCTCTCCACTTTCTCGATCACGTCGTCAGACCGGCTTGTGCGAGCCCGAGGTTGTTTCGGTTTGTTGTCACACGTTGTTCTGCCTTCATTAAACTGTCGCACCCACGAACGCACTTTCGACACATCCATAACTCCATCACCACATGTCTCCTTCAACTGTAGATGAATTTCAATTGGTTTCAGACCAAGCTAATTCAGAAAACGAATGATTGCACGCTGTTCAAATAAGGAAAACGTCGCCATTTTAAGTATTTAAAACAGTTCTCATTCTTGCCGCTGGCGGTGAAATTCCATCTGCCGTACGGTGCTGCCATCTCTGGGACGTATTGACAATGAACGTCGCCTCATTTTAAAACAATGCGCATGTTTCTATCTCTTTCCAGTCCGGAGAAAAAAAAAATCGGAGGCCCTAGAACTTGAATGCACCTCGTATACACACCATGGCTCAGTATCTCTGCAGGAGACTTTCAACCACTTGTTGAGTCCATGCCTTGTCGAGTTGCTACGCTGAGCCGGGCTACAGAAGGTCCTACTCGATATTAAAAGGTATTGCATAACACTTGTCCCCTCAGTGCAAGTACACCAGTAGTCGTGTGTTTAACTCATACACAGTTGCAAACTCAAATGAAGTGTTGCTTATTATAGTGTATTACCAGTAAACACCACCACCGACTCTTTAAGGAATCAAGCACCATGAAATATCTGACTACTTTGCAAATGAGCTAGTATATTAAATGTTTAACGTTAAGCATGTGAGTGATGTAAGGGAAAAAAAAAGGTTTGAAATTATGTTGTCATGGAAGTTGCTAAGTGCTCTCATTATCAAACACTAATTTAACCTTGACTCGGTAATTTGGTCAGCCTTATGAGCTAAAACTACTCAGCATTACTTTATCATGCAGAAGTGTCGCCAGACACCAACTGGGGAACGTAAACATCGCAGTACCGTTTTGGACCAGGCAAAACAGTCACCCCACCAGTTTAAAAACAGACCGCGAGCAACTCAGAACAGTGCAGACCGAACCGCCTTCATTATCCCGTAACGTTACACAAGAGATATCTGGTGGGACACAAGAACGACCATCGGGAGTCTGAGTAAGCAGTAAAGCAAATGTAGCGGAACTGAAGACCGCTGACGACCAGGGAAGAGCAGAATCTATTCTGTCATTGTGAATGACGTCATAGAGCAGAGCCTCTCCTCGGCGAGATGAACACTCCACCCCCTACTAGCTTTTGACACTCAGTCAGTGTAATCAACGGCGTTCATGTCGTTCACACTCGATTCTCTCGTTATGATCTGGTAAAATCTAGTATGTGAGATTGTTCTGTTGTGGGCGTTGCACTCACTGCTCTGCGAGACGATCAGCTGTCCGAAGCCAAGGCTGACGGAGTCCAATATCCATTACTTAACAACAGCACAGCAGCCAGCACTGATGGAAAGACAGAGGGTCTACCAACACAGCTACAGTCCAGGGTGGAAGATGCCCTAAACTCCAACGTCGCACGAATCTGGAGGCGTACCACATCGGCGGACCAGGTTCATCATTCAGCACAACTACGCGGCATCCGAAATCGAAGTCCACCTGAGGGAAACAACGAGGGCAGCAACCTAGGAGGGATCGAGAACTCCCCAGAACAGTGTGTGACTCAAGATACACACATCATGGCTACCACTGTCTTCGAAGGCAGAGCTACCGACGGCGCATGCCTACCTCGCCTGTGGACAGCAGAGTCGTCGCAACAAGAAGTCATCGAATTCCACTCCCAGCTGATGCGGCACCCTCGGTAGCCGTGAATCTGTTATTGGATTCAGCGGATTATTCTCCAGATTGCGTGGCCGACATTCAGTGCAGAAGAAGCACCAAGGACTTCTACTTCCTGCAGTGCAGAAGAAGCACCAAGGACTTCTACTTCCTGTAGCGAATGGCATAAATTTTAATATTAAATGCCGCATCCTGACAAAGTAGTAAGCGTTTCCAGCCCAGCACATGCCTTCAGTCAAGCTGCCTCAACCATATATATAGTTTCCATGATACTTGTCTTACTGTGTGAAACCTTCAAAGTAAGATTATATCGCTTGAATAGATAATGTCAGCATTTTAAAATTTTTAAAGTCTGTGAATAATTTTATGAAATTCTGATTTATATGAAATACTGACAATCGTGATAAGAGCAGCAGGTCCATTGGGAATGCACTAGCTGTATAGAGTACTGTCAAGTGTGGTGAGAGATAGTACAATACCTGGCGATTGGAGAAGAGGAGGCACTGTTCCCATCTTTAAAAAAAGGCAATAAAATACTTTGTAAAAACTACAGAGGAATAACTCTAATGAATGATACAGCCAAGATTTTTGAAAGTTACGAAATCGAATAAGTAAAATGATATGAAAGGAGCTGACTGAAGAACAGCATGGGTTTAGGGAACAAAGAAGCACGAGCGACCTGATATTTTCCATCCGTCAACTGATGGAAAAAAGTTGGGACTATAAAAAAAGGGTGATAATGGTTTTTACAGACATAGAAAAGGCATATGACTCAGTTAAAAATGGTTCAAATGGCTCTGAGCACTATGGGACTTAACATCTATGGTCATCACTCCCCTAGAACTTAGAACTACTTAAACCTAACTAACCCAAGGACAGCACACAGCAGCCAGTCGTCACGAGGCAGAGAAAATCCCTGACCCCGCCGGGAATAGAACCCGGGAACCCGGGCGTGGGAAGCGAGAACGCTACCGCACGACCACGATGACTCAGTTAACAGAGAATGACTGTGAGAGAAATGAAGAAGATAGGTAAAGAAGATGGATACATTAATCTAATAAAGACAATGTACCGAGGACACAATTGTAGAATTAGGACATCAATGGGAAAAACTGAATACTTCGAAATAAGACAAGGACTTAAACAAGGAAGTATTCTATCTCCTGCACTTTTTAATGTTGTGATGGAAGGAGTGAATACGGCAGTTAAAGATACAGTAAAAGAAAAAGAAAAAAAGATTATTATAATATGGGGCGATAAAGAGATAGATGTACAGTTACAACTTGATGCGTGGAAAGAAATAATGAAAAGCTATCGATTAAAAATAAATATAGGTAAGAGTGAAGTAATGGTATGTGGAAGAGCCAAAAGGATCAACGGGATTATTACTTTGAATGGAGAACCTCTCAGAGTTGTAGACAGTTTCACGTACTTGCGGATTGAAATATCTAGTGATGGAAGAATAACCAAAGACATTAATAGGAGGTTACGAAATGGAGGCACTTTCTACCAAACAATAAAACACCTGATCTGGAATAAGGAAGTTTCAGAAAAAGCAAAACTCCTCATGTATAAGAGTTATTACTTCCCTATTGTCATCTATGGAGGAGAAACGTGGACAGTGACAGAAAGCGACTGGACCATTCTGCAAGCAGGGGAAATGAAATTTCTCAGAGCAGTTAAGGGGAAAACAAGAATCGACAGAGTAAAGAATGTTGATATTAGAACCGGCCGCTGTGGCCGAGCGGTTCTAGGTGCTTCAGTCCGCAACCACGCTGCTGCTGCAGTCACAGGTTCGAATCCTGCCTCGGGCATGGATGTGTGTGACGTCCTTAGGTTAGTTAGGGTTAAGGAGTTCTAAGTCTAGGGGACTGATGACCTCAGATGTTAAGTCCCACAGTGCTTAGAGCCATTTTAGATATTCGAAAGGACCTTAAACAAGAAAGTATGAGAGACGAAATCGGAAAAGAGTGATTAAGATGGTATGGGCATGTTAACAGAAAGCGTGGTCAGAGACTTCCTAAAATTATGGAAGAAGTAAAGATGGATGGAAAAAGACCTAGAGGGTGCCCAAGAACACAGTGGAAAACGCTAGTGAGAATATGTGCGGAAAGGAGAGGTGTGACCTGACATCAAGTGGAAGAAGAAAAGTGGTGGGAGGACCGAGCCAAATGGAGAGGACGCGCCATCAAAAAATTCAAATGTCTCTGAGCACTATGGGGCTTATTCTGAGGTTAGCAGTCCCCTAGAACTTAGAACTATTTAAACCTATCTAACCTAAGGACATAACACACATCCATGCCCGAGGCAGGACTCGAACCTGCGAACGTAGCGGTCGCGCGGTTCCAGACTGTAGCGCCTAGAACCGCTCGGCCCCTCCGGCCTGCTGGACACGTCAGCACCCAGACCCGGCAGTAGCTGGAGCGGGATAGGGATACATACAAACTGACAATCATCTTTTTGTTCCCCTTGGAAGCCACAGATAGGCGGCAACTTACAACTGGGACGTGCACTATGAACAGTGTTAGGAACATCGATTACTATTAACTTATTTCTTAATTGAATGAAGAAGTAAATTTGCGTTTGTTTGAAAACTTAAAACATTTTATAAGATATATATTGCACAGACACTGCCTGTCCTTTGTACTCAGACCACAAGCTAGTAAACTCTCTTTATATAGTTACTTGTTGTTGATAGTTAGAAAAAGAAACTTCAATCACTTTTTGAAAATATTTTATTTTAAGTATGTCAGCACTACGTACAAAGAAAGAGAGACGATAATGTAACTTTATATTTTTGACTAAGTTTTTGTATTCTTTTTTCCATAATTTTCAAAAGTTGGCAGAGAGGCACAATGTCACATGTACAACTTTGTTTGTGTTTTTAGTTCATGTGTTTCTACTGTAAATTTCTTTATTAGTTGATACTAGATTTATCTGTAAAATCTGTTGTGCTTTAACGGATAACTTTCGTATAAGTACCTGAACTTATCTTTTGTTGTCAACCTCATCACTAGCCGCTACATCGGTTACGGAGGATGGATGGTACAGAGCAGGAACAGCTTCTGGCTTCAACTTGCGTTTCGCAAACAGATTCAAAAATTCGCTATTAAACTATTTTTGATAATTCGAATCAGCAAAATGCATTGAGTCTAAACAAGCATTAGCATCTGAAAACTAACCAGGGAGTTCAAAATCTCTTTTCCATTTTTGTGTCGTCTCATTGTTCTTTGAAATTATGTGAAATTTAATTCCTAACTTTTTTCGTTATGTGCAGTGGTTAGTACATGTGGTGTCACCGCCAGACACCACACTTGCTAGGTGGTAGCCTTTAAATCGGCCACGGTCCGTTAGTATACGTCGGACCCGCGTGTCGCCACTATCAGTGATGCAGACCGAGCGCCGCCACACGGCAGGTCAAGAGAGACTTCCAAGCACTCGCCCCAGTTGTACAGCCGACTTTGCTAGCGATGGTTCACTGACAAATTACGCTCTCATTTGCCGAGACGATAGCTAGCATAGCCTTCAGCTACGTCATTTGCTGCGACCTAGCAAGGCGCCAGTACCAGTTACTATTGATGCTGTAAAACATGTACCGTCAAGAGCGATGTTCACCATTTACGGATTAAAGTTAAGTATTCCAACAGCTCAGACCTTTTTTGCTAAAGTCTAACTTCCTTGTCCTGTTCCAGACCTCACGCCCGCCTGCGTGAGCTTAAACGCGTGCCTTTCGGCTTCCTCATAGTGGATTGGCTGTCTTGCCAATCCACAACAGTACACATTGCGATCGAGAAGAAAACCACCGTTTTTCGTAAAAACACAAAACACACTCTCGCAACCGCTCAGTACCATGACAAATCTAGCGTGACTCTGTACCTAGTCGTCAGTCACGGATAGTGCTTTCATATACATAGAAGTTGTAATCCTGGAAAATTGCAGCGGTATGCACGATCACCAGCGGAGGACCGTTGCTTTATGCAGGGTTTAACAGCTTACTCTCAACCATGGGCATCGCCAGCACTAAATTATTTAAGAACTGGAGGACAACTCATTCGATAAGGTATATATCACAAGGAGCTCTAAACGAGAAATCCCCTTTAAACAAAATTAGGACCTAAAACCACTTGCTGGAGAATTCTGGATGCTTGAGAACACACATTTTAACAGTGCTTTAAAAAACTTTTTAAGGCACTCACGTTTAAGCCTGGATTAAAACGCGTTTCACAATTAGGGAGTATAAAAGTAACAGACGAAGATCTCTATTTTTTAAATACTGTAATAGTTTGATAATTAAATCCAGTTTAGGCAAATGAGGATAATCCGTCCCAAAATACAGTAGTATTATTTCGTAGTTTAAGTACAGATCCATGCTTTTAAAACATGGAGAACGTTGAAAAACCATTACTTTACAATAGTATCATCCAAAAATTTACACTGTTTAATTTTATTTTATTGAGTAATGTAAGCGAAGCTACAACGGGCAAATTGCTAGTTTCTGCATCTACATCTACATCTGCATGGATACTCTGCAAATTACATTTATGTGCCTGGCAGAGGGTTCATCGAACCACCTTCACAATTCTCTATTATTCCAATCTCGTATAGCGCGCGAAAAGAATGAACATCTGTATCATTCCGTACGAGCTCTGATTTCCCTTATTTTATCGTGGCGATCATTCCTCCCTATGTAGGTCGGTGTGAATAAAATATTTTCGCATTCGGAGGAGAAAGTTGGTGATTGGAATTTCATGAGAACAATCCGTCGCAACGAAAAACGCCTTTCTTTTAAGGATTTCCAGCCCAAATCCTGTATCATTTCTGTGACACCCTCTCCCATATTTCGCGATAATACAAAACGTGCTGCATTTCTTTGAACTTTTTCGATGCACTCAGTCAGTCCTATCTGGTAAGGATCCCACACCGCGCAGTAGTATTCTAAAAGAGGACGGACAAGCGTAGTGTAGGCAGTCTACTTAGTAGGTCTGTTACATTTCCTAAGTGTCCTGCCAACAAAACGCAGTCTTTGGTTAGCCTTCCCCACAACATTTTCTATGTGTTACTTCCAATTTAAGTTGTTCGTAATTGTAATACCTAGGTATTTAGTTGAATTTACGGCTTTTATATTAGACTGATTTATCGTGTAACCGAAGTCTTACGAGTTCCTTTCAGCACTCATATGGATGACCTCACACTTTTCGTTATTCAGGGTCAACTGCCACTTTTCGCACCATTCAGATATTTTTTCTAAACCGTTTTGCAGTTGTTTTGATCTGATGATGACTTTATTAGTCGATAAACAGCGTCATCTGCAAACAACCGAAGACGGCTGCTCAGGTTGTTTCCCAAATCGTTTATAAAGATAAGGAACAGCAAAGGGCCGATAACACTACCTTGGGGAACGCCAGAGATCAATTCTGGTTTACTCGATAACTTTCCGTCAGTTACTACTAACTGTGACCGCTCTGACAGGAAATCACAAATCCAGTCACATAACTGAGACGATATTCCATAAGCACGTAATTTCACTACAAGCCGCTTGTATGGTACAGTGTCAAAAGCCTTCCGGAAATCCAGAAATACGGAATCGATCTGAAATCCCTTGTCAATAGCACACAACACTTCATGTGCATCGAACACAATATATGTTCCAAAATCCTGCTACATATCGACGTTAATGATATGGGCCTGTAATTTAATGGATTACTCAAACTACCTTTCTTGAATATTGGTGTGACCTGTGCAACTTTCCAGTCTTTGGGTACGTAACTTTCGTCGAGCCAACGGTTGTATATGATTGTTAAGTATGGAGCTCATGCATCAGCATACACCGAAAGGAACCTAAATAGTATACAGTCTGGACCAGAAGACTTGCTCTTATTAAGTGATTTAAGTTGCTTCACTACCTCGAGGATATTTACTTCCACGTTACTCATGTTGGCAGCTGTTCTTGATTCGAATTCTGGAATATTTACTTGTCAAGGCATTTCGGAAGACTGTGTTTAGTAACTTTGCTTTGGCAGCACTGTCTTAGATAGTATCTCCATTGCTATCGCGCAGGGAAGACATTGATTGTTTCTTGCCGCTAACATACTTCACATACGCCCAGAATCTCTTTGGATTTTCTGCCAGGTTTCGAGACAACGTTTCGTTGTGGAAACTGTTATAGGCATCTCGCATTGAAGTCCGCGCTAAATTTCGAGCTTCTGAAAAAGATCGCCAATCTTGGGGATTTTGCGTCTGTTTAAATTTGGCATGTTTGTTTCGTTGTTTCTGCAACAGTGTTCTAACCCGTTCTGTGGTCCAAAGAGGATCAGCTGCGTCGTTTGCTAATTTATTTGGTATGAATCTCTCAATTGCTGCCGATACTGTTTCTTTGAATTTAAGCCACATTTGGTCTACACTTATATTATTAATTTGGAATGAGTGGAGATTGTCTCTCAGGTAGGTGTCAAGTGAATTTTTATCTGCTTTTTTGAATAGGTATATTTTTCGCTTATTTTTCGGGGATTTTGGGATTACAATATTCAGTCTCGCTACGACAACCCTGTGTTCACTAATTCCTGAATCGGATTTGATGGTCGTTATTAACTCTGGATTATTTGTTGCTAAGAGGTCAAGTGTGTTTTGACAACCGTTTACTATTCGCTTGGGCTCATGAACTAACTGCTCGAAATCATTTTCAGAGGATGCGTTTAGCACAATTTCGATAGATATTTTATGCGTACCTCCGGAATTACACATGTATTTCCGCCAACATATCGAGGGAAAATTAAAGTCACCACCAACTATTATCGTATGAGTCAGGTGTTTTTCTTTGAACCTTTCAGCAACTGTATCATCTGAATTGAGAGGTGGGTAAAAGGATGCAATTATTATTTTATTCCGGTTGCCAACAAAGACCTCTGCCCATACTAACTCACAGGAAGTATCTACTTCGATTTCGTGGCAAGTTAAACTACTTCTGACAGCAACAAACACGCCACAGCCTACCGCGTTTAGCCTACCGTTTCGGAACACCATCAGGTTCTTCGCAAAAATTTCAGCTGAGCTTATATCCGGCTTTAGCCAGCTTTCAGTGCCTATAACGATTTGAGCATCAGTGCTTTCGATTAGGGCTTAGAGCTCTGGTACTTTCCCAACACAGCTACGACAATTTACAACTGTTATACCGATGGTTCCTGTACCTACATTCTTCCTGTGTTCATCCTGCTCCCTTTGTGACTGAAGCCCTTCTTGTGTTTTCCCGAGACCCTCTAACCTAAAAAACCGCCCAGTCCACGCCACACAGCGCCTGGTACCCGTGTAGCCGCCTCCTGCGTGTGGTGGACACCTGACCTATTCAGCGGAACCCGAAACCCAACCACCCTTTGGCGCAAGTCGAGGAATCTGGAACCTACACGGTCGCAGAACCGTCTGAGCCTCTGATTCAGACCTTCCAGTCGGCTCCGTACCAGAGGCCGCAATCGCTCGTGTCGACTATGCTGCAAATGGTCAGCGCTGCTTTCATCTTGTAAGCAAGGCTGTCAGCCTTTACCACTTCTGTTAGCAGCTCTAAACCAGAGAGCATCTCTTCTGATCCAAAGTGACGCACATCATTGGTACCGACGTGAACAACCACCTGCAGTTGGCTGCACCCTGTGTTCTTCACGGTTTAGAATAAACCTTTCTTTTTATGGAAGAACCAAGGAAAAATAATGCCAATAGAACAATATTTCGATCACTTTAAATAATAGTTAATAAATCCTACAAACTAGGTATTCTGTTACGTAGTTGTGGTGAAACTGCGTAAATTGGAATATGTTTCGTAATAAATATTTGCTTACCAACCTCCCTTCGCCTTTTAGAAAGTGTCAATATTCATTAATTCTCTTGAGTTCTCTTCGTAGCAATTTTTGTTGGCACAGGCACTAACTATAACTTTACTATTATACCAACATCAGACTGTGAGTGTCATGTGGCTTCCTGCCCCCTGGCCATTCCTCCTTCAGACTAACAGGAAAACCAAGCAAATTGGTGCTTATGCATTGTTCGTAGACATACCAACACAGTCTATTAAAAATGGATTGTCTTTTTAGTAAACAGTATAAGTGGCTTTGATTTACACGCACGTTAGTAGAGCCTTCAAAGCATTAATTATTCCTGCACAACAGCTTTTATTATAGATAATTAGTTAAGCTTGTATACAGTCGTTCCAAGATTTTTTTTCAACTAAGACTCAAAAAATTGAAATTACTTTTCGAAACGAATTCGGGAGAACTCGTCCCCCTCTCGCCCCTGGCTGTGAAGTCCATGATCTCAACAAAAACAAATGTAACCTATTGTGCATAAACATGCTGTAAGCCCATTGTTGTATGATTATACGATTGCAGGACATTCAAGTGGAATAACATTATCCCTTAAATAACCTCGTAGTCACTCAAAAACACAGACAGAGCAAAGTAGATTGCGGCAGAGTGAATGCAGGGTCAGCTGTGACGTCATCGTCGTGGCTGGCTACTACACAGATGCTCCCGTGAACCCTGTCATGTTTTCCAGTAACCGTGCTTTAACTCACATTAGTACTTTACACGTGGTATAATATCGAATGAACCTAATACGGTTTATTAAATGTATATTACGCACCCAAAATTTTTGTTATATAGCTCAATTTCAACACATTCAACAATAGAAGGTGTGAGGATCATATGACCAACAACTGAATGAGCCATGTGCGTATGGGCAACAGAGTGGGTTTACGAAAACATTTTGGATGGTCTGCCAACCTTGGAAACGTTTCGTTTGCAGTTCGTTCACCTGGAATTCCCTTGTTTTCACGATTCCACTTGCTTGTTTGCTTTTGTAATGTTGTTAAAAATAGTTGACACGTAAAACTTACTAAATCAGCAGTTAGAAGTTGTCAGTATTTTGATAAACAGGATAACGCTGAAATGATGTGCAAAATCTATTTGACAATGAGAAAAGAGCCTTATAGCTGATTGTACAATAAACAGCACCAACAGCTGAAAAAAGACCGGTTATAATTACGACCATATAGTTTTACTGCATATGCTGTTAACCTGAACAAAGTGCAAACGATGTTTTAAAATGTATGCATTTCTGTGGTATTTAAATTTTTTTCCAGTTTCGAGATTCGAGTGAAGCTAATTATGAAATATCACTGCTCTGGTAGAAATGTCTGCTTCCTGCTCATATTCAGGATGGCCATACTGGACAACAGCCAACATGCAATGAGCTGGCTGAAATTAGGAGACTTGCCATTTCAGTGCAGTTCAGTTGTTTTCATGTAATATGGTCTGTGATTTTGTATTTCAAGTTTGAGATTTTTAAAAATTGTAATTTGTAAAGGAAACAAAAACGCTGCTTGATTTAGCGTTTGTATTAGTCTTTTTAAATCTTCTGAAAATCGACTACCTCTCTTCGTTGTAGGTTGATGATGAAAACAGATATATGGAGATAGGAGCCAATAGACATCTCTACTCTAACATTTCTCTTATCAGACACGGGTATCAATATGTCAAACTATCGATACTTTCCTTCCCACACTTTTTCAAGTGGTCTCTAGTACCCTCAAACTACGGAAGTGCTGGCTGCAGTAGCTCGTCAACACCATGTCCGCCTTTCGATGCTCTCGTAATTCCGTTGAGTTGCTTCCTATAATTTGTCCTCAATGATAATTAATTAAGTATTGGTATGCCTTTTTACAATTACACGAAATTATAGTTCTACTTTAGCACCCATTCACTCCATTCACCCATTAATTCATTCGACATATTTATTCAGTATTATGTTCTGCAAGCACGGTAACTGAGTTCAAAACGATAGTGTGATGTGTCATCAATGAATTTAACATCTTTACTAAATGAAGCCTATCTGCTTCCAAGTATATTTTCCAGTATTACAACAGTAACTGACCGTATTGCTCTGTTGCTTTTTTTGCAATGAATTAAGTCACTTCATTTGAGACATACCATCAGGCTAGAAATCCTCTACATACTTTCATTGATTTTAAAAAGCAACATGCTTTCCGCTGATTTAGAAGAAATTTCCACTTTACAACACAACATCTTGCGCAAAATGAACACTTAAGCATACGAAACTGAGTTGACAAAGATACACAATATTAGCCAGAGCCGACACAATCTAACCAGTTTACCAATAAAAACCCAATATCAGTAGCTCCATCGATATACTGCACAACCTTCACTATTGGCCATTGATAGTGAATAATATTGTTGTTGTTGTTGTGGTCTTCAGTCCTGAGATTGGTTTGATGGAGCTCTCCATGCTACTCTATCCTGTGCAAGCTTCTTCATCTTCCAGTACTGACTGCAACCTACGTCCTTCTGAATCTGCTTAGTGTATTCCTCTCTTGGTCCCCCTCTACGATTTTTACCCTCCACGCTGCTCTCCAATGCTACATTTGTGATCCCTTGATGCATCAGAACATGTCCTACCAACCGGTCCCTTCTTCTTGTGAAGTTGTGCCACAAACTCCTCTTCTCCCCAACCCTATTCAGTAGCTCCTCATTAGTTATGTGATCTACCCATCTAATCTTCAGCACTCTTCTGTAGCACCACATTTCGAAAGCTTCTATTCTCTTCTTGTCAAAACTATTTTTCGTCCATGTTTCACTTCCATACATGGCTACACTCTATACAAATACTTTCAGAAACGACTTCCTAACACTTAAATCAATACTCGATGTTAACAAATTTCTCTTCATCAGAAAAGTTTTCCTTGCCATTGCCAGTCTATATTTTATATCCTCTCTACTTCGACCATCATCAGTTATTTTGCTCCCCAAATAGAAAACTCCTTTACTACTTAAAGCGTCTCATTTCCTAATCTAATACCCTCAGCATCACCCGACTTAATTCGACTACATTCCGTTATCCTCGCTTTGCTTTTGTTGATGTTCATCTTATAACCTCCTTTGAAGACACTATCCATTCAGTTCAACTGCTCTTCCAAGTCCTTTGCTGTCTCTGACAGAATTACAATGTCATCGGCGAACCTCAAAGTTTTTATTTCTTCTCTATGGATTTTAATACCTACTCCGAATTTTTCTTTTGTTTCCTTGACTGCTCGCTCAATATACAGATTGAATAACATCGGGGAGAAGCTACAACCCTGTCTCACTCCCTTCCCTACCACTGCTTCCCTTTCGTGTCGCTCGACTCTTATAACTGCCATCTTGTTTCTGTATAATATTACAAAATATGAAATGTTACATAATATTATTGACAGTTCAGGGGACACTTAAGAAGCTACTCCTGAGTATGGATGCATTTCGCGCTCCTCACCACGGCGGAGGTGGAGGCGAACAGCTGCAGCGACAGCAGCGCCGCACAGTGGCAGCGGCTGGCGGCTCGCAGCCACGGCCGCCCCCGGGGGTGGGAGGCGGGCACCCCCAGCAGCGCCGACGCGGCCAGCAGCGGCCGCAGGCTGCGCCACAGCGCGCCATCCGCGCGGGGGCGGCACCGGCCGGCCAACGCCCCCGCTCGCCTCACCGCGAACACACGCTCCATGGCGCTCGCTGGCCGAGTATCGTGTCTGCCGAGTAGAAAACATACACGCCAACATGAAGGATGAGACATTCCAACAACACGTGCCAGGCACTATTATAAATACACTACTGCCCATTAAAATTGCTACACCAAGAAGAAATGCAGACGATAAACGGGTATTCACTGGACAAATATATTATACTAGAACTGAGTTGTCATTACATTTTCACCCAATTTGGATGCATAGATTCTGAGAAATCAGTACCCAGAATAACCACCTCTGACCGTAATAAGGGCCTTGATACGCCTGGGCATTGAGTCAGACTTTGTATGACGTGTACAGGTACAGCTGCCCATTAGCTTCAACACGATAACAGAGTTCATCAAGAGTAGTGGCTGGCGTATTGTGACGAGCCAGTTGCTCTGCCACCATTGACCAGACGTTTTCAATTGGTGAGAGATCTGGAGAATGTGCTGGCCAGGGCAGCAGTCGAACATTTTCTATGTTCAGAGAGGCCCGTACAGGACCTGCAACATGCGGTCGTGCATTATCCTGCTGAAATGTAGGGTTTCGCAGGGATCGAATGCAGGGTAGAGCCACGGGTCGTAACATATCTGGAATGTAACGTCCACTGTTCAAAGTGCCGTCAATGCGCACAAGAGGTGGCCGAGACGTGTAATCAATGGCACCCCATACCATCACGCTGGGTGATACGCCAGTATGGCGATGACGAATACACGCTTCCAATGTGCGTTCACCGCGATGTCACCAAACACGGATGCGACCATCATGCTGATGTAAGCAGAAGCTGGATTCACCCGAAAAAACGACGTTTTGCCATTCGTGAACCCAGGTTCGTCGTATAGTATACCATCGCAGGCGCTCCTGTCTGTGATGCAGCGTCAAGTGTAACCGGGCCGTGGTCTCCGAGCTGATAGTCCATGCTACTGCAAACGTCGTCGAACTGTTCGTGCATATGGTTGTTGTCTTGCAAACATCCAAACGTCCCCGTCTGTTGACTCAGGGATCGAGGCGTGTCTGCACGATCCGTTACAGTCATGCGGATAAGATGCCTGTCATCTCGACTGCTAGTGATACGAGGCCGCTGGGATCCAGCACGGCTTTCCGTATTACCCTCCTGAACCCACCGATTCCATATTCTGCTAACAGTCATTGGATCTCGACCAACGCGAGCAGCAATGTCGCGGTACGATAAACTGCAATCGCGGTAGGCTACAATCCGATCTTTATCAAAGTCGGAAACGTGACGGTCCGCATTTCTCCTCCTTACACGAGGCATCAGAACAACTTTTCACCAGGTAAGGCCGGTCCACTGCTGTTTGTGTATGAGAAATCGGTTGGAAGCTTTCCTCATGTCAGCATGTTTGGGTGTCGCCACCGGCACCAACCTAGTGTGAATGCTCTGGAAAGCTAATCACTTGGATATCACAGCTTCTCCTTCCTGTCGGTTACATTTCGCGTCTGTAGCACGTCATCTTCGTGATGCAGCAATTTTAATGGCCAGTAGTGTATACAACTACTGCGAGAGTTGTGTTAATAGTAATTTAGTTTCGAGAGCTAACATGTATTACGAAAAAACACTCATATTATCTGGTGTCTGTTGACATTGGATAAACTTCCTCGTCATCGTACGCTTTAAGCACCACTGCCATGCCGTGCCGTCTAAGTGTGATGAGGAGGGGGAGGAGGAGTGGGAGAGGACGAACGCACCGCATTTAAACGGCAGCACAGTATCACTGCAGACCGTCTGGTTGTTTCACGTTTCTCAGCAACGCAGATCGAAAACAAAACAAATTTCCAATATTATTTGATTATTTTTGGCACGCTGAAGACATAATTTTCAGCTAGTAGAAACTATCGTCATACGGACAGAGTGTGATGTATAAGGTATAAAATGCTGTGTTAAGATGTTTCAGTAGTAGATGTGCAAAGTTGGTATTGTATGATTGTTTTTATCTGCCCCTGCAAGTGGTGAAAATTTACACTAATGTCACCATAAGGCTTTCGCAGACTAAATTCTCCATATCTGTTAGCATCTAATAAATAAAATTATCAAATAAGCTATACTGCTGCACTTGATACGTAAAACACGCCTACTTACGAGACAATAAAATTATCTGCAAGAAATATCGTAAAATGACTCACTCCTCAGTATCAGTACAACTAAAAATTAAATGTTAGTTAGTTACGCAATTTCACACAGTCACTCCAGGATTGTATATTTTATCCTTTCTACTTACGTCAAGTTCTGCTTTTTAAATGAAAGTTTTTGTGTTTAAATACTCGCCAGGATCATTTACTCCGTATTTTCAGCGCTTGTTGCTTCTTAGAGCGCGATGTTGATTTTAAATGAACTGAAACTTAAAAGGGTCGCGTAATGGCGGATCAGATAACGGTCAGTGATAATCCTTTTCGCCTCCGCAGCATCTGTGGAGGATTGCTGGAAAATCTCAAATAAGTAGGAAATGGAGGTTATTATCTAATAAATGATTACATGTACGCTCAGTGTTGCTTTACTGTGTTTTAAGAAAAAGACCATGATACATTTACCACAATACCAGCCTGTAAGTACAGATAAGAACAACAGCTATTAAGAAAAAGACCATGATACATTTACCACAATACCAGCCTATAATTCCAGAGGAGGAGGAGGAGTGGGAAAGGAGCGCCAACGGCTCTTATAACAAATGAAACAAAAGTAGCTCGATACTACATACCACCAACAAGATCAAAACCAAAAAAGCAATAAAGATCAACAGAGAGAGATTCTATAAGAGAGTAGTTTTACACTATTTACAATGGCAGCGACTCTTATATGTTTGCTTGTATCTACATGTCTTTGATTGTCTTTCATATACTTAACATCTGACATAATATCACAAAATATCCCTACATCAGAGTTTGCTCACTTTTATACGTGTAAAAATATTGTTTGTTAATGTTTAATAACACTTTCTCTATGTGTTAACTACGATTTATTGAATTCACTGCCCAAGGGACGCAACAAGAGGCAGACAATTTCACAGACTTTCACACTCATGTTGGCACGTAATAGTGGATTATTTTGTTTCCTAATTAAAAGAACCTCTTTCACACATGCTGGTTCAAATATTGTAGCTCATTTACAACCTTATTATGGAATGAGGAAACTTTACCCAAGGAAAGCAATATAGACGTTCTGCACAGTTTTAACGTTAGAGGAATTTGTCTTAAAACGAGAATTACCTTGCAGATCAGTGAGATACTGGGTGATCAAAAAGTCAGTATGAGTTTGAAAACTTAATAAACCACGGAATAATGTAGATAGAGAGGTAAAAATTGACACACATGCTTGGAATGACATAGGGTTTTATTAGAACGAAAAAAAAGTTCACAAAATGTCCGACAGATCGCGTTGGACAGCAAAACTGCTACCGTGACGGATGAGAGGTACGCCGATATGTTACAGAATCGCTTCATCCCCAGCCTGGCTGATAAACACCTGCTGGAACGTACGATGTTTATGCAGGATGGCGCTCCACCCCATATTGCTAGACGCGTGAAAGATCTCTTGCGCGCGTCGTCTGGTGATGATCGTGTGCTCAGCCGCCACTTTCGTGATGCTTTGCCTCCCAGGACCCCAGACCACAGTCCGTCCGATTACTGGCTTTGGGGTTCCCAGTAGTCGCAAGTGTATCGTGATCGACCGACATCTCTAGGGACGCTGTAAGACAACATCCGACGCCAATGCCTCACCATAACTCCGGACATGCTTTACAGTGCTGTTCACAACATTATTCCTCGACTACAGCTATTGTTGATGAATGATGGTGGACATATTGAGCATTTCCTGTAAATAACATCGTCTTTGCTTTGTCTTACTTTGTTATGCTAATTATTGCTATTCTGATCAGATGAAGCGCCATCTGTCGGACATTTTTCGAACTCTTGCATTTTTTTGGTTCTAATAAAACCCCATGTCATTCCAAGCATGTGTGTCAATTTGTACCTCTCTATCTACATTATTCCGTGATTTCTTCTGTTTTCAAATTTATACTGACTTCTTGATCACCCTGTACATCTGTACATGCACAGGAGCGCCTTTTACCGAAAGTACAAACGGTCTCGAAATCAGATGCAAAAATGGCAGGTCGTCAATACGTTTAGGAAACTATCATCGTAATTCTTGAAAGGCCACAATGAATCATTCAGACCTCATGTTCTCATTAACGCCAGTGAACGTAGGGGACCGGACTGCGTTTGTGGGAGTGTGTATGGACTACAACGGTCAAGCCGACTTAAAATGCAAATTCGGCAAATAATTCCGAATTTTCTAATTTCGGTCGCTGCACTCCTTTTTCCTTCATAAATTGACAATTGCGACTCTAAAATCGAAAACTCGTTCCAGAGATGTCCCTTGACTTAATCAACGTACTCTGCAGTAGCGTACAGTCTCTACACCCTTAGTTCATTTCCATCGGTAGCTGTTGCAATTGAAGTGGGATAATGCGTGCGACTACGGAAATTTTATTGTTCGTACCGCCAATTTCTCCACGTGCTCCAAACCGGCAAACCTAGCACAAAGGGCTTCTTGATGCGTTGGACAATGAATCCCATGTGTCAATCACTGTAATTTTTATTCTCTCTCTCATTATCTACTAAGGATCTAAACTATTTCTGCATGGTATTATAATTTCATAGCAAGTTAGCAGTGCCCGTCTCTTAAGCGACTGGATAACAGACTCAGAGAATTCTCATCCCTCTTTTCTGTCATTTCCATTCATTGTTAAATGCTTGTGACAATGAATCACTAGACGTACTCTTTTTGTGCTAACAGCATCTGAACCTGTGAACGTCATTCATACCAAGAACAAATAGTGAAGCCTAAATAGTGCTGACACCATGATTTGCCGAACTGAAGAGAGCTGTGCTGACCGAAAAATGCCACACCTGAATACTCAACGAAATGTTGCGCTGTTCCGGGTACCTAACAGAAGGAACGAGCAAAGGCGTGACAGGTCGGCTCACACACGAGGTACGCGTGAAGTTTAACATGACGTGGGCGACCCAGCTTTAAACCGAATAATCCGAATCTTTAAAACTGACACCGGTAGCAGGTTCGTCGACAATGAAATATAAAAGAGTCTAAATATCGATTCTCAAGTTCTAGCCTCCCAGATCAGATTACTAAAACTTTCACTTTATGTATTAAGTTAATCGTTTTTCTTAGATAACAATCCCGTTCCTTTCTTAAGTAGTTCACAGATGAGTATAAGTAATTAACTGACTTGTAAAGTTAGTAGTAATTATCCACAGCCTAAATTCACAGTAAACTTAAACCACTTTAGTATGATGTGATTCTTGAGTTTCTCCCGGCGTATTTGATAATCAAAATATCCACGGGTGTGCTGCCGGTCTATAGTGTCCAACGGACACAATATTTCGGCGATCATACATGTCACCACCATCAGGTGAACTGACGGACTGAGCTCCTGTGAACGTGCCGGCACGGAGATCCGTACGCTATGGCTGCTCAGAGGGAATTGGGTTCGGTCGCGTGGTGGAACAGATTGCGACGGCGTCTGAGATGACGTCGGTGTGATGGCTCTGTCCGCCGTGCTCGTCACAACTATACGTTTGCTCGATTTACTCTTGATTAACCCAATGGCTGGTTCCCAAGCCTTGCTAAGATTATAGCCACAGTCACGGTTTATGAGGTCGTCATTGGTGCGAATTTCGATGGCCTCTCTAACAACGCTGTCCCAGTATCTCGACGTCCGTACCAGAATCCTCGTGCGGTCATACTCCATGGCGTGATTTTCCGACAAACAATGTTCAGCGACCGCCGACTTGCTCGGATACATCAGTCGAGTGTGCCTCTGGTGTTCACGGCATCAATCCTCGACGGTACGCATCGTCTGACCAATATACGACTTGCCACATTGACACGAAATCTGGTACACGCCGGGCTTCCTCAAACCGAGGTCATCTTTGGCGCTCCCCACCAGTGCACGAGTTTTATTTGGAGGACAAAACACAGTTCCAACCTGGTGTTTCTTCAGAATGCGGGCGATTTTCCCCGAGAGTGCGCCTGTATATTCCATACACAGAGGCCATCGAAATTCGCACCAATGACGACCTCATAAACCGTGACTGTGGCTATAATCTTAGCAAGGCTTGGGAACCAGCGATTGGGTTAATCGAGAGTAAATCGAGCAAACGTATAGTTGTGACGACCACGGCGGACAGAGCCATCACACCGGCGTCATCTCAGACGCCGTCGCAATCTGTTCCACCGCGCGACCGTGGCGCGGGGCGCGGACGGCGGAGGGAGCGCGCCGCGGGCGGAGGGTATTTAAATCGGCCGCCGCCGCGACCGAATCCAGTTCCCTCTGAGCAGCCATAGCGTACGGATCTCCGTGCCGGCACGTTCGCAGGAGCTCAGTCCGTCAGTTCACCTGATGATGGCGACATGTATGATCGCCGAAATATCGTGCCCGTTGGACACTATAGACCGGCAGCACACCCGTGGATATTTTGATCACTTTAGTATGCTTTCGGCATAGCTACGTTGCATGATAAATTGAACTTTTTAGATGAAGTTATTCTCGAGATATATCTTTTCAAATCGACTCAATACGCTCTATGCTGAAGTATGGCCTCAACAAAATCTAACGCAGAACCAAGCATCATAAAATGGTGGCTGTGCTTTTCATATTTTTTAATAGTCAGTAAGTAGAACGAAAGTGACTACAGCAATGTCTGAACAGTGCACGGAAGCATCTCTGGAATCTAACTCAGCTGTCAGTCAAAGATGAAGTCGTGGAAAACGCGGCTCGAAATAAAATGAATTGTTACACAGCCCCTTACGGTAACAGACTTAATTTACTGAGTAATTATGTATGTTGCCATTTTAATTCTACTTGCTTTTTACTTTATTTCACACAATTTTCGTTAATTTTTATCTCTCACGTAGCAATATTATTGTTTTGGGACTTCTATTTTCTACGATCAGTTGGGGTGCTACTTTTGGTTTTCTTTCCTTCTGCAAGAGATTGATTTTTAGTTGACATTAGGCTACATGACTCTTTTTTTCGTACATACAGATTGGGGTGTTTTACAATAAAATTATACTGTTCCGTGACATTATACTGTTGTATGACAGGGAATGACACGATTTTACAAATTTATTTCTTAGCATGTTTACATTACGTCATTGCAATATTTGCAGTTGGGTTTTGACAGAACATACATCAGCATAACCACTGTCATCCATCTATTAGTACGAGGCCAGAGTTTAGCATTACCTGGCATCTAATTTACGGGGTGAGCAAATAAAAATGGTCCAGAGAACAGAGTTCCCTACTAAAAGTGACCACCATTGATCTATCGGTACTTCTCGGCCCTGGTCATCAAGTTGCTGAAGATGGATCGAAGCTGGACTGCTGAAATTGCTGCAGTCTCATCGGAAATGTTCTGCTACAGTTCATGAAGACTATGAGTATTGATGAGATACACGTTAGACATGAGGGCCCGCCACGGAAAGTAATCGCGCACTGACAGATTAGGTGACATGGGTGGCCAGCTAGGACCGCGACCTGATTGACCGCTGTTAACAACTCTGTCAGCCATGAGGATTGTGTAAACGTGCTCCAAGGTCCGGCTGGCTTTGTGTGTAGTTACTCCATACTGTTGGAAGTAGCTGTAGGTCTTTTGCCCCTCCGTTAATGCTGCCACAAATGGTTTTAAAATTTTGGCAATGTAACGCGCCGAGGAGAGAGTCTGATGAAAGAAAGTGGAACCAATAATGAGGCGTGAAGGAAACGGTCACCAAACTCGAACCTTCTGATCGTGCAATGGAGTTTCGTGGAGGTTATGCGGATTCTCTGCTGCCCAGAACCTGTGATTCTGTAAGTTGACATAACCACTCAGGTGACACTAGGCTTCATCTGATATAAAGTACAAATCCACGTCCAAGCCATTCATTGTTACCACAGTGAACAGCCACCCACAAAACTGGAGGCGGTGAGGAGCATCTGCTGGTTTTAATGCGAGAACAACAGACACTTGGTAGGGATACGTGTCTATGTCCAGATGGAGTATTTGTCCGGGTGGTCGACGTGACCTGCAGCTCTCTTGCGACAGTAATCGTGTTAATTCGGTAGGACTCTGAAGCATTTTCTGGCGAACTGCAGCCACATTTTCTGGTGTGTGGGCACGTTTCGAAATGTTTTTTGACTTGTTCAAAACAGATACTGTTCGACGCCATTTTTGGAGTAAGTGTTGCATGGCACACTTTGCTGACACTTTGACACCATTATACTTCTCAGCAAATAACTGACCACACCGTTTCCACGACTTTGTTGTCGCGTAACTTTCCACAACGAACACCCTCTGCTCCACTGTGAGTACAATAGTCCCCTTTCCACAGCTCCATTCACACTGTCAAAGCTTCCTCTGCTCTCTGAACCGGTGTGGATGACCTTGTGGTCGTACACGAGGTGTACGCGTCACGGTGTGTGGTTATACGCACACATTTGTGTCCAATCGTATCCACTCGTCCGGGCTACTTTTATTATTAGTATCCCCAGCCTGTATTATTCCCCCCCCCCCCCTCCTCCCCCGTTCCCACTCAGGCATGTTCCATGGGAGATCCAGCAAAAGAGAGACGTGTCCTTCAGTCTTGAAAGAAATTTACAGATCTTGCAAGCTTCACATTTTTAACAATGTTCATTTCACTTGTGTATGATGTTACTAATACAAAGTTTGATTTATGGAAATTAACAGTTTTCGTAAAGTGTAGGTTTTACAATACAATTCACTCTTGTCATTGATCCTTACAATCAGTTCTCTTGTGAAATATACCCTTTGCAATGGTTTTTCTTTGCAGTTGTTGTAGAACGTCGGTCATACAACGGTACTGCGCTCATATGTATTTCGATTAAGGAACGAGATGAGCTGCTCTACAAATGACAGATGATTCGTCATTGGAGCAGGTTCCGCCGTAGCCAAGGACGCAACTCACAGTCCCAGGAATAGGACCCTTAGTGTGATCGGATGGCAGCTTTTAAAAGCACAATTCAGGAAGACGGGTGCACATGAAATACTCGTACAAAAATCTCAGAAATACATAAATATACCAGAGGTTTCCTGGAGGAAAAACGCATAAATGATAAATTAAAGACTTGGAGACGGAGGTACGCCTTTCGACGAAACATAACATACTAACACAACCAGAGTCGTGTGTATTAGGGAGAAGCTGGCCAATGTTAAAAGTGTATTTAACTGTACCAGTTATGAATTTTCTTCTGAGTGACTCAGTCGTTTGTTCGTTGTTTAGAGTTTCAAAACACGTATTCAATGTAGCAGTTTTCCACTGTCCACAAGTCTCTTTATTTTTATCAACTCGCGACAAAGTCAGTCACTTACAAGTTACTCATATCTTGAAATGATGACTTAAGATGCACTTTACATAAATCGTTTTACCGACAACAGACGCGTGCAAGTTCAGTTGTTGCCTCCGCAGCGTTACCAAACCTTCACAAGTTCACTCTTGAGTTTTTGCGTGAAATACAGAGCGTCCACTCACGACGCATCGGAGTACGTGTTCATAAAAATCAAAACTTTCGCCATCCACGCACACACACACACACACACACACGGAAATTCGCAGCCTCAATATCTAGACTGCTGTCTGAAGGTTATTGTTTAGCTTTATCGAAGTAGTTTTATTCTCGCTTGAGCATAGTAAGGTCAAATGGCTCTGAGCACTATGCGGCTTAACTTCTGAGATCATCAGTCGCCTAGAACTTAGAACTAATTAAACCTAACTAACCTAAGGACATCACACACATCCATGCCCGAGGCAGGATTCGAACCTGCGACTGTAGCGGTCGCTCGGTTCCAGACTTTAGCGCCTAGAACCGCACGGCCACTCCCGCCGGCTCTTGAGCATAGTGCAGTGGAAGTTCACGCACTCATGATTAGCACATCTGATGTTATAAATGTTCATATTGTCAACCTGCGAATTGTCAAAATCACATACTCACAATAACACATATTTGACCGCTATTCCGAAACTATCACAATTGAAGTACCTATACAAAACTAGAATCAGTCATTTCAAAATAAATACATCAAATACATTTGAAGTGTGGAACACCTAAGCATCTATAGCCCCTCTGCTCCATGGCTGCTTCCCTTGTTATCTCCTTGGATGTTCGTTCAAGTGCGAGTGTACTGTGCAAACAGCTGTGGTCTAGACGAAGTATTGGATGTTTGGTAGATTTCCTGTTTCCATACTAGTCCTACTTGCACCAAGTTTATAAAATGTGCAAGGTACATAGTATCAAAGTGTCACCAAAAACCTAGGAAACTACACAATGGTGCATAAAATTATGAACCTAGCCTGAAAAACTATCCGTATAAAGGGTTACTCATACTTAGTATGCTGAAACCTTTGATTGACTTATTCTATGAAGTGCAATTTGTGCTCCTCAAGGCTGCTTAAGCAGTTGGATGATTCCATAATGCTTCTTTTATCTAATACTAACTATATCAATGTCTTTTGTGTCTACCGTTCTTAAGATAACTTACCTTCTTCAAAAATAACTTTTCATTGCCACATAGACTTAAATTTTTACATTTGGTGTGTGATAGAAGTTATCCAAACTACTTCAGCTAATGTTGCCTCTGGTCGTTTAAAAATTAACTTTCTTTATTGTCAGAACTATTTTAATAGCAGTACGAGGTTACCCTCTTCGTCTTTAATTTATGTGCAGAAGAGGCGATTCCATTTGTGGTAGCAAAATACAGCTTAATTTATACATACAAATAACGTACGGTACTTCTTTTCCACCGAATGTGAGGAACAGATAGTATTACTGCCTTATACTCTTGAATTTTATGCATACACATGTCCATAGATAATTCAGTGTCTGTTACAAAGCTTCCTTCTTTCAAACCACCTATGTGACTATAGCGTTCATGGTGAATTACCATTTCTGGGAATAATTCATTTCACTTTATGTGTGTTCACTACTATTCACCAAATGTACACACAAATAATAAGTTAAAGTTACTTATAAACATAGACAGATATATACATAAATATACAGTTGCTCTCACATTGTGCTAGTGAAATTTTTAAAGTCCATGTGAGGTTACAGTCCTCTCACCTTGACTGTCCCGGGATAACTTAATGAATATGCTTTAACATAAGGTATTGTAGTTACTGTGAAATGACCAATGTGCAACATTTACGAGTTTCTATTTTTCGTAGGAAATGCAGAGGACTTAGGTTGGTAGCTCTCCTAGCTCATACCTCCGTGATTTTCCCAGTCTTCTGTCAAAGTACTTCCACCTTTGGGACCCTTCAATTAGTATTACGATAGTTTTTCTCAGTTTTTCTTCCCAAACAATGTCACCGCGTGGTATTTCCGGAAAAGGAAAATTCATTCGTTATTTTCTAAATTCTGAAATATTAACATATTAGGCATGCATCCAATAGACGTGTGAGGTAAATTATTAACAATGTCTTCAAACATAGGTACAAAGCTTATCCTCCAACTCTTCATTAATGGTATTCAGAAATCTGAATATTAAAGATTGACACATATAAGTTGTTCATCGAACAAGGAAATCTGAAATAGTCTGAATGCTGACTCTGAAGTTCTAGCCTCCCAGATAAGATTACGAAAACTTGCACTGTATATTTCAACTTAAGCACGTTTCTTAGACTGTAATCCTATTCTTTGTTATATAATTCAGTAACAATTCTAAGTAATTAATTGACATATATATTTTGAAGCTATTTTCTGTGTTTTGTTCACTGCAAATTTACGTCACTTTAGAATGCATTTCTCACAGCTACATCACAATAATGCCTTAAACTTTTACCATGAAATAATTCTCAAGACATATTTCATCTGGTCGACTCAGTAGGTTGTAATTCTGAAGTATGGGGTAAGCAAAATCTATCACAGATCTTAAAATGACAGTTTCTGATAGTCAGTTGTTAGAAAAATATGACTACTGCAATGTTTGAAAATGAGCACATTTTTCGATAAATCACATTAGGGGCTAAGCCGCCAGAAAAAACGTTCGAGAAATCGAATATATGTGTTTCGGCATGCTCAATAAATCAAAACAGTTGTCATGACAACCCGTCCCTCTAACATTCTATTCTTAGAACTCAGCTGCTATGTAACATTCGGCAATGCAAATTGTTTTCACAGTTGTTAAGATAATTAGAGTAATTTTCCCACCCTCGATTCCGTAAAAAATCGAACTGTCGTGTATAAAATAGTTTCAGACTTCTGATTACTTTACAAATTCGTTACTGTGTTAGATATTTAACGTTAAGCATGCAAAACCATTATCACTTAGGACCCAAAACCCAAATTATGTTGTTTTGTAAGTTTCAGATTTAAAAAAAATCACAACCAAAACTGATAAACCAAGTGATAACCCCTTTATACGAAACTCCGTGACAAATTCATACTGTGTGCCGGACCGAGCCTCGAATTTGGAACCTTTGCCTTTCGCACGCTACTGTTCTACCGGCAGAGTTACCTAACCACAGCTCACCAGCCGTCTTCACAGCTTTACTGCCACCAGTGCATCTCTGGCCATCGATTCTCGGTCCGGAATACAGTTTTAATCTGCCAGGAAGTTTCATACAAGTGCAAACTCCACTGCAGAGTGAAGAATTCATTTCAGAAACCCTTCGTATGTTCATTTAAGATCCTTTTCGGAATGCCTGTTATTGTCAAATTCTTTCTTTTAAAGTAGAAAAAGTGAGTAATAAAAGGAAAATCATTAATGTGCATTTTAACAATAGGATTTCGTGCAAATATTACGGTACCTGTTTCGTAATATACATGATAGGTATGTTAAAAATACAAATGCATTTCGTTAAACTTTTAATATAACCGAGGAAAGAAAAAAGGTTAAAGCAGAACAAAGCGTGTTCGAAAACGAATTTCAGGTAAAGGTTCTGGTACTGTTAGTAAAAATGTGCATAAACAAATTTTTCTTTGATCTGAAAAGTGTTTAAGCTTAAACTTTCCTTTTTACGCAATTTTTTTATGAAAGTCGTAGCATGTCCCTGAATCAGCATGTCATACAGTCATATAATTTTGTAGGCGCTTTCAGTAGTACGTATGTATCATTACCGTCTGCAAAACGTGTTACGAATAAAGTGAAGGGTAAAGAAGCAGTGAATTAAAACGCCGTACCTGCTGCTGTAAAATAGTACTACAGCGAAAATGTAGTAAGCGATAAAGCTTTTTTCTGAGAGGTGTCAGCGAATTTCGAAAAGATGTGAAATTTTATGTAAAAATGGTTCAAATGGCTCTGAGCACTGTGGGACTTAACTTCTGAGGTCATCAGTCCCCTAGAACTTAGAACTACTTAAACCTAACTAATCTAAGGACATCACACACATCCATGCCCGAGGCAGGACTCGAACCTGCGGTCGCGCGGTTCCAGACTGTAGCGCCTAGAACGGCTTGGCCATTCCGGCCGGCTTTTATATAAAGTTTGTTGAAAATAGTCAAGTGTTCTCATTTCCAAACACTTTTTGAATATATCCTACATAACAAGCGCGTAGCTTTTTACACTGCCACAAGACATATACACAGTTTCTACCATTAATATTTGACCTTTTTGTTTTCTACTTTCCTCTTAAGATTATTTCACCCAGTGAGTAGATTATGACAGCTTTTAAATTTTTAAGTACGGTAAATAATTATTTGAAATACTGAAAACCAAATTTTTGTTGCCCTGGAAGCCGTTCGACAGACAACGCGCTAGTGGAATTAGGTGATTTTAGCTGTTAAGTAGTATACATTATTTCTTCATTCAGCTCTTTTCGAAACACTTGTTTTCTAAATGAATAAGAGAAGGGTGTTAAGAGCGTGGAATGTAGAGAAACGAAAAAGAGAATGTAGTGAGAAACTAGGAGATTCCGTCATTCACAATCCTGTACAAGATAAGATTCCTGAAATCGTGTCATAAGGAGAAAGAAAACTAATCCGGCGAAGCGATTTCCCGCGAAAGAATGTTTACTGAAACGGTTTAACCAGTGTGGACGACAAAGCATATCTGTCAGATGTTGCATGCTTAAAGAAAGGCTACGCCATTCGCTGCTGGTATGGGCCTTTTACATTTCGCCTGTAGCTCATTAGCAGTAAAAAATAAAAATAAACTATGACTTCGTTTTTAATTAGATTTGTGGAGAGAATGCGAGCGTTTATGGCAGTTTGTTCAGCACAAAAAATTATGAAACTGAAGTTTCCTTACTCATTGCTTCAAATTTCTATGCGCATTTCGTTTGAAATGTTAAATTAAAATAAAAATAATTAATCAGGTAATAAATTCAACTTTCTTTCGGTTTTAATTCTAGTTCTCAATACGTGACTCCTTTTGTAAAGAACCACGATTATCATTGAAATTACAGTTTCATGTGTTAACTTGTACTCTTATTTTGACTATTTCATTATATCACCTTGATTAAACATCCATTAAATCTAGTTGTCAATTTTGGAGCTTTTTGTTGTACTTTCTTGTACCAGCTGGACCTTTCCAGCGCTGGAAACTTTCAAAGGGAGCTATTCTTCCGTCAGAATTGCAACTAAAATGTTAGGCCGATAGTTAATACTCTTACTGTTACTACAATATTTTCTCAACTGCAATGACTGACAAAAAATTAAGCACTTGGCAGAAATAGTCCGATGTAGATGCTGTTTCCTACACTTTATACCATCAGTGGTTACGTAAATGATTAGAGCTGCAGCAGTCTGAATCCAAAACGGCCAGATAGTGTTGTCAGCGCATGAGCATATTTTCAGGCCTAACAAGATACAGAAGTGGGAGGAGAGCGGGATAGCGAAGGGGAAAGGGGGCCGAAACTGGTCATCTGGGTCATGGCCTCACACAGCAATAAAAATTTCCTTACAATTTTTTATAATTTTACTTACATCAATCTTCAAATTATAGCCTCGCTCTGTGAAAGTAGATTGTAATTTGCATACTCAGTGTGAAGTGCTACTACAGTTTTGTTACTGACGATTGGAGTAACTTTCATCGTCAGGTTACCACAAACTTGGCTAACTACAGTCTCACCCACTATCATACATTGAACAGAAAACTTACGCGCGACTTTCTCCAACAATTTCTTGAAACTTTTTGTCAGTACCGATTCTGAGGCACATTCTCTAAAAAAGCATCAAACTATATGGGTGACCTACTTTTGACGATTATCTTCTCCCACACTGTCTCTCATTTCGAATCTAAGGTACTGTCACTAGATAGAATTCTTCACAGCAAAAAATATGCTACAACAACTGACGTACAGCTTATGCTACGTATATTCCTATCGGAATTTACTATTAAAGCTTTAAGATGAATATGATGGTGTGCACCTGTCGAAATATCGGTGTTTGTAGACGTCATCCGGGTGCATGCTCTTAAATTATCTGAACACTGCATACGCCGGAAGAAACACAGACGTCATTACTCTAAAGTACCCAACAAGCTAAAAAGACAATTGATCAGTAGCTACTACAATGTCTCTCAAAAACCAAGGCTCCGTTTTCAGCGTCTGCGTACTTTCATTCAAGTATTTCCTCTCATGATGGAAAAACGAATAAAGCTCTCAGCCAAAACCCTTTTGGCATCATTTTAAATTTCTGAAATCGCTCCCAAGAGACAGAAAACAGATAAAATTTTACCGACATGTAAAGAAATATTCGCTACCATCTTGGGACGGTAAGCGGTTGAACAAATTCAGAACTACGTATGTCAAATGATAAAGTTTATTGCCGTTTTATGGACATGTCAGCTGGTACTGCAAGTAAAGTGTAGAAAACTTGGCAAACACGCAATCTGCTCTACAGCTAAATGAAAGCGCTGACATTTCCGAAAAAGATCAATTACTATCTTTTGGGAGATCTGTTCGCGGACCAGAAATTATTGAGCAACACCTGTTTTGCAGAGAACTAAAAGCAACAACCACTGGGAATGATACATCTGCTGCTGTTGAGGATTTCTTTCAAGATAAGGGACTGAAGTGGACGGACTGCATTGCTATATGTACTGATGACGCTGCTGCAATGACAGGAGATATGAAGGGGTTTCTAACATTTGTGCAGAACAAAAACACATAAGTAATAACTGCTCATTGCTTTTTACATAGAGAGGCTTCAACGTTGAAGACTACGGGCGGAAATAGTTTCGGTTGCTTCAGTAAAAACACGCCCTGCTTTTCCAGTTACAGTTACCCCGTCAACTGACTTGAATACAGAAGAAAAAAATCAGATATGGGGTCACATAAGAGGGCACCTATCAGGGTTGCAAGGAGAGGTATCCAAATACTTTCCTTCAATGTCGACTACTGACTGGGAGTGGTTGATTACCTCTGGCGAGGAAAACGTGTCCAAAGCAAAAGTAAACAGCTCCGAAAAAGAGCAACTTTTCGAAATATCATCAAATACAGCCCTCAGATCGAAATGTAAAGAAAATGTTCCCCATTTTTTTAAAATCTCAATCATAAGTGAATATCCAGACACCACGAATAAAGCAACACCTGTTTCACTGTTCTTCTCAACGTCCTACTTGTACGAGTCTGGATACTCTTCAGCGAAGAATATAAAACCTGACTACAGATCTCGCCTCCTTGGAATGGTCGGCGACGCGAGACTGTGTATGTAAAGAATTCGTCCACAGACAGACCTAATTTGCCGAAATTTGCAAGGGCCAAGTATCTCACTATATTAAAGATTTGTTTGTATATGGTCTCGCGGTTCTAGGCGCGCAGTCCGGAACCGCGCGCCTGCTACGGTCGCAGGTTCGAATCCTGCCTCGGGCATGGATGTGTGTGATGTCCTTAGGTTAGTTAGGTAAGTAGTTCTAAGTTCTAGGCGACTCATGACCACAGCTGTTAAGTCCCATAGTGCTCAGAGCCATTTGAAACATTTTGTGTGTATATTTCTGATGTTCACGTTTATTCTTTATGTTCATGCTTAGGTGATAAGCTTCTTTTATGTTCATATGTTTCTATACAAGCATATTACACAATTAATTTATGATGTTTGTATGTGAAAGCCGTGCCGTACAATGTGTTCTATGTGACTTGTGTGTTTGAAGCTTCTTTATATTCCTGCGTGTTTTCTTGCATGCTTTATTTTTATGTTCGTATGTTCATACTCAAAAGTCTTGCGCAATAAATTTGCATAATTTTTATCGCATAGTCGTTCCATAATTATATAAAATGTACTGTGTGTACTTCATGTGTTTGATTTTTTTTTTTTTTTTTGCATTTATGAAAAATAATCACATGTGGAGATGACGTGAAAGTTTTAAATCTACTATGGTGTGATTCAAAGGAGAAAGGGTTGAGATACGTGACCCTAGATTACTTGCGCCTGCGCACAAGTGCAACGAGTGGCGGGCAAGGACGCCAGACGCCCTTACCCCAAGGGGCAGCGTGCGAACAGCCTGGTCTAAAGGAAAGGAGGACAACCTCAGAACCCAGGAATTAAGTGTCATTCATGTTGACACGAACTACGATTTGCTTCGGGTGCACCGAGTATATTCAATAACCGCTGGTGGAGCCTCCATCATGTCTTGAACGACGCCCCCAACAGCCGACACCCCCAACAGACATAGTGAATACACACCCGTCTTCCAGCTTTGCCTGCCATCTATTTCCCTGAGGGGCTCCATAAATCACTAGAGGATGTTCTGACCAGCATACCTCTAAACTTTTCCGAAGCTTCCAGGAAGATTAGCAAAGTCCTAATAGACGAGGCATCCTTTTCTGGCACATATTCACTCTCAGTAATGTCTTGGTACCAAAAATGTAAGGGGGCGTCTGAACAGCCAGTAGCCGCATCATCAAACTATCCTGAGATTTACCACTCCACTTGTCTCATTATTCACACTCGGGCGAGAACGAACTAGTTGGTTAGAAATTTCTGAATGTAGAGCGCTATCAGTTGATGCCAGAGTAGGCACAACTTTCTCACGAGGTGCTTCAGTGACCCTGGAGCACAAGGAAACACCCTGAAGCCTGCAAATCATATCCAATGCAGTTTCTGTTTCCAGACCGCGTACAATCCCTGTGGATTCACATGCAAGTACGACCTTCCCCGTCCATCCTTCACTATATACACTTACATAGTAAAATGAAAGCAAGTACGCATCCATTTAACTGGATACTAACAAAAAATATTGTGACTCTACTATAGTAAGAGATCAAATTATGCGACTGGTCTGTAACTCTGCATGCTATCGAATCTACTACACTACTGGCCATTAAAATTGCTACACCACGAAGATGATGTGCTACAGACACGAAATTTAACCGACAGGAAGAAGATGCTGTGAAAATGCAAATGATTAGCTTTTCAGAGCATTCACGAAGGGTTGGCGCTGGTGGCGACACCTACAAAGTGCTGACATGAGGAAAGTTTCCAGCCTATTTCTCATACACAAACAGCAGTTGACCGGTGTTACCTGGAGAAACGTTGTTGTGATGCCTCGTGGAAGGAGGAGAAATGCGTACCATCACGTCTCCGACTTTGATAAAGATCGGATTGTAGCCTATCGCGATTGCAGTTTATCGTATAGCGACATTGCTGCTCGCGTTGGTCGAGATCCAATGACTGTTAGCAGAATATGGAATTGGTGGGTTCAGGAGGGTAATACGGAACTCCGTGCTGGATTCCAACGGCCTCGTATCAATAGCAGTCGAGATGACGGGCATCTTATCCGCATGGCTGTAACGGATCGTGCAGCCACGTCTCGATCCCTGAGTCAACAGATGGGGACGTTTGCAAGACAACAACCATCTGCACGAACAGTTCGACGACGTTTCCAGCAGCATGGACTACCAGCTCGGAGACCATGGCTGCGGTTACCCTCGACGCTGCATCACAGACAGGAGCGCCTGCGATGGTGTACTCAACGACGAACCTGGGTGCACGAATGGCACAATGTCATTTTTTCGGATGAATCCAGGTTCTGTTTACAGCATCATGATGGTCGCATCCGTGTTTGGCGACATCGCGTTGAATTCACGTTGGAAGCGTGTATTCGTCATCTCCATACTGGCGTATCACCCGGCGTGATGGTATGGGGTGCCATTGGTTACACGTCTCGATCACCTCTTGTTTGCATTGACGGCAGTTTGAACAGTGGACGTTACATTTGAGATGTGTTACGATCCGTGGCTCTACCCTTCATTCGATCCCTGCGAAACCCTACATTTCAGCAGGATTATGCACGACCGCATGTTGCAGGTCCTGCACGGGCCTTTCTGGATACAGAAAATGTTCGACTGCTGCCCTGGCCAGCACATTCTCCAGATCTCTCAGCAATTGAAAACGTCTGGTCAATAGTGGCCGAGCAACTGACTCGTCACAATACGCTAGTCATTACTCTTGATGAACTGTGGTACCGTGTTGAAGCTGCATGGGCAGCTGTGCCTGTACACACCATCCAAGCTCTGTTTGACTCAATGCCCAGGCGTATCAAGGCCGTTACTACTGCCAGAGGTGGTTGCTCTGGGTACTGATTTCTCAGGATCTATGCACCCAAATTGCGTGAAAGTGTAATCACATGTCAGTTCAAGTATAATATATTTGTCCAATGAATAACCGTTTATCATCTGCATTTCTTCTTGGTGTAGAAATTTTAATGGCCAGTAGTGTAGAAATACGATCTCTGAAACACTCTTTATACTGCAGTTAACACTCACTCAACTCTCCCACGAAAGAAAAAACGCAAACTGCTGTGTTAGAGTTTGTCCCTGGCTTAATTCGCAACAGCACTGCACACAGGCAAGCAGTCATAACAGCACGTGCTCCATGATGAGGATGGCTGCCAGCAGTGTTTTCTCGTTCATGGTCATTTTACCGACTTCGGATTATTTCTGTCACTAATAACGTAGTAGCCGGTTGCTCGTCAAACTTTTTGATTATGATAACACCGCTCAGTGATCGATGCTGTTACGTGAAAGGCTTGAGAACTTGTTCACACAAAGTACCTGCGTGTATTATGGAGAATGTATTGCAACCGCTGCTTTTCAGCCAGTATAAGTCGAACGCTGCGATCGATCGGCAAGTGTCTCTTGTCATATAGGACAACCATGCCGTGCGTCTCTCACAACGGAAGAGTTGGAATGAAAAAGATTCCAAGTGCCAAAATCGTAAGGATAATCTTTTTATAAATAACTTATTTGTACCAAAAAAGTTGAAGAGGTACCTCATACTAGAGAATTATGCTGCCCACCTCATCGTTGCAAATCTTAATGAGAAAAATTAGGGAAAAAAATAATTACAACGTTTATACTGGTAACTGAGTGTTTCTAAACGCCAACATGAAACTTTTTATTTGAAGTGTCGTTAACACAGAGGCACAACGTTTTATTTGTAATAATACAAGTAAGGAAATACATCAGTGAAACTTTAGCCGATGAAAAGCATTTCACGTTTCTTTTCAGGTTTCACAAGAGAATGACAAAATTAAATTCAAGAAAAAATCTCTAAGTATTGACTTCTGTATCTTACACAACTCCGTTCTTGGGATCATATGCTGCAAAATTTACTGTAAAACTCTATTACTGTTGAGGAAGAAATGGAAATATCGTCAACTGGTCTTTCCGTTTTGCAACTGATAAACATGGCTCTTATTTCAGCTGAAGTACAGTATGCCAAACATCAGCCTTGAACTTCCCTCTTTCGAAGAAATTGACATTTCTCCGTTCTTCTGTTTCAGAGCAAGAATTTCTTCGTAGCTATTTGACGTGGATGAACTTGAGATACTTTGATCATACTGCATTTGGAAATCTTACACGCCTGCATTGACAATAATGCATAAACAACGTCCGTAATATTAGAGCAGTCAATTTCAGGTATTGGAATTACATGGAATGGGTTCAGCTTCCTTACTTTTCTCCATTTATCAACTTGTATAATTGCAAAAACTCTATCGCAGCTCAAATCGCAGTACCGACTCACCAAAACTTTACTATTCTCTCTTCAAACCACCTCAGGCTAAATGCCGGAGACATTCACAGGTGTTAGTTGGAACTCCAATGAGAAACCCTGCTTGGTACAAGGGCCAAGCGCCGTTTACTAATGAATGTTTGATACTTTTTTTCTGTAATTTGACATTTGGAACAAGTCTAGGTACATGCAAGAGGGTACTGAGCAGTGAAAACGCGTTTTGCGGAAAAATGACACTTAACACTTTTCCATTTCCGTTCTTCAAATGTGCACTTCCATTTTGATGGCCTGCTGTCGTTTAGAGGTATGGGAAATTTAATTCCTATGCGATCCTCATACGGTACTAGGAACGAAATTAATTTTAAAATGGGCGAAACTCTAACGACTATTATTCCCCTTAAGTTTACAATGACTTCATTACTATACACTCTAAGAAAGAAAAAAAGAAATTAAGGAAAAGAAAGAACACGACTCACCTAATGGGACGGAAATCTACTGAGAAACGAGTGATTACAACTTCAGAAAAACTGAATTATTTATTCAAGACAAAGAACTTCAGAAATCGAGAAAGTCAATAACGCATTGGTCTATTGTTGGATATCCTACAAAGGGAATCGTGCCCACTTCTAACTGCCGCATTACGTCATCAGAATCCCGAGCTGATTGGAGGACCCTCCGATTATACTCCAAACGTTCTCAATCGGGAGAGATCGGGTGACGTAGCTCGCCAAGCTAGGGTTTGGCTGCACGACGAGAAGCAGTAGAAACTCTCCCATGTGCGGGCGGACATTACCTTGCTGAAACGTAAGCCCTGGTGGCCTGCCATGACGGGCAAAAATCGGGGAGTAGAATATCGACGATGTAACGCTTTGAAGTAAGTGTGCCGAAGATCACAGCCAAAGGATGCTGCTATAGAAAAAATGTCACCCAAGACAATCACTCATGGTTATTGGGCCGTATGGCGGGCGATAGGATGGTATCCCACCGCATTCCTGGGCGTCTCCAGACACGTCTTTGGCCTGGAATCTCACTGACTGGAATGGAATTGTCTTCGCCGATCAATCCCGCTTGAAAATGAAGCCCGATGACCAGCCGAAAAGCTACCTGCGTAAGGGTCACAGGTGGACCAACGCTTTACTGCCTTGCTCAAGTTAAGGAGGTCTTTCTGTCGAAAAAATCATCCAATTTTTCTGAGATTGTATTCTTTTGTTTGTCTGTACATCTATGTCACATCTACTGATTTCGGTCGCTTTCGGGTAATTCCTTCGTCATGCGTCTTTTTTTTCTTAGGGTGTAGGTGTTTGTGTATATTGGTATATACAGGGCTATTACAAATGATTGAAGCGATTTCATAAATTCACTGTAGCTCCATTCATTGATATATGGTCACGACACACTACAGATACGTAGAAAAACTCATCAAGTTTTGTTCGGCTGAAGCCGCACTTCAGGTTTCTGCCGCCAGAGCGCTCGAGAGCGCAGTGAGACAAAATGGCGACAGGAGCCGAGAAAGCGTATGTCGTGCTTGAAATGCACTCACATCAGTCAGTCATAACAGTGCAACGACACTTCAGGACGAAGTTCAACGAAGATCCACCAACTGCTAACTCCATTCGGCGATGGTATGCGCAGTTTAAAGCTTCTGGACGCCTCTGTAAGGGGAAATCAACGGGTCGGTCTGCAGTGAGCGAAGAAACGGTTGAACGCGTGCGGGCAACTTTCACGCATAGTGATGTGAAAGATTCAGTGTTTAAACCTCCGCTACCAAGAAACGTGCCAGAACTGCGAGCTCGCATCAACAATGCTTTCGAACTCATTGATGGGGACATGCTGCGCCGAGTGTGAGAGGTTAGTTAGGTTAGTGTGTTGTTTAACGTCCCGTCGACAACGAGGTCATTAGAGACGGAGCACAAGCTCGGGGTAGGGAAGGATGGGGAAGGAAATCGGCCGTGCCCTTTCAAAGGAACCATCCCAGCATTTGCCTGAAACGATTTAGGGAAATCACGGAAAACCTAAATCAGGATGGCTGGAGACGGGATTGAACCGTCGTCCTCCCGAATGCGAGTCCAGTGCGCTAACCACTGCGCCACCTCGCTCGGTGTGTGTGAGAGGAACTTGATTATCGGCTTGATGTCTGCCGACTCACTAAAGGGGCACATATCGAACATTTGTGAATGCCTAAAAAAACGTTTTGAGTTTTTGTATGTGTGTGCAAAGCATTGTGAAAATATCTCAAATAATAAAGTTATTGTAGAGCTGTGAAATCGCTTCAATCATTTGTAATAACCCTGTATATTTATCAACTATTCTGCTCGGATTTTACAAACGGTAAAACCTGTGTCGGTGTCTGATATTTTTGTAGTACTTTGTTACTTTTATTCTTTAATCATTCCACCGAAAACTAAAATGAACAGGATATGACAAAGAGGTCAGCAGTGATCGAGTGAGTTCACGGAACAAGCAGCAAATCTTACCTGTGGATGCGAAGTGGGCGTATGAAGCAATGAAGCACCGACTCACTAAATTCCTGAAATTTTGTTCGGTTATTAGTGTCCCTAGAAACGAAACTTGGCTGGTTGTCATTCTGATTACTAATTTCAATACTGCAGTGTCGTGTGTGATTTTGTCGTTGTAGGTAAATTACACCATTACGATATTGCTACAATTCTGATTCATACTGCCGTGTACGGATGGTTTCTCGTGACCGATCAAGCTGCGTGTGCACAGCGCAGCTGCACGCATTTAGGTATCACAGGATGTGTATCATCCACTTATGGTCAATTAGAAGATGGTCTGACAGTGTGCAGACATAATATGGCCGTCAAATTTAACGTGGCCGGTATTCATGAAAGGGCACCCGTGAAAGCAAACGTGCGCGTTAGATTCATTTTAAGAAGAAGAGAACTGTAAATCTGTCACTATTACTGAAGAAATCTTCCTTTGTAAAATACTTACAGCATCACACTTCCTATAATGAAAACGTTAGATTTTACGACTGTTAACTACCAGTATCACCAGTGACTAAATATTGTGTGTGGTTTTGGTATAAAAACTTCAGTTGCTTAAACAGATGTATGCCAGAAGTTTGTGTGCGAACGAAATTCTTGCTACTGTGTTTTATACAAGTAATTTCTTATATGTAAGTGAGGAGTCACCATATAACATCAATGAATGAAATGTTACTCTACCGAACGTTGGCAAATATCCTTACGGAGAAGTAGCGGAGCCGCAATGTCTTAATAGGTTTTGTATACCCTATTCCTAGTTTATAATGAATACGCACACGTTTCTGTGAGTGCAGGTACTTTTCACACTGTAAACCTGGATGCGCTGTGATTTCTTTTTTCTTCAAAGTTTAAAGCTAGCTTGTTTGTGCAAAACCACATAACAACTTTGGCAAAAACACCATTTATTATTTTCGCTATTGATGCGTCTTTGTTCGCTCTGAGAACAGTGCTTGTATTAGCTGCAGAAGTGGCTGTTTGTGACTACTGACCAAAATGTATGGGACACCCACTACGAATTCTCCCCTTGAAGGTGATGTGGCGTCCCAGTTCGTATCACTAGATCATCCTAGTGTAGCTTCTTGCGTATTTCTTGCTTAGGAACTTCACCACCCATTTGATGAAGCAAGTATCCCGTAAAAAATTAATTTGTCTAATAGAATATTATGATTATCATTTTCACATGTTCCCAGTAAACCATAGCAAATACTAGCTGTCTGTTATGGGCTGAGCTTAAGTGTAAATAGCTGTCTCATTAGAGTAGCTTTTGAATCTCAGACTGTGATTGATAATGTATGCCATTACTACACACTTTGCATTACCTTCTTAAAAATTATGAACAATGATGCAAGGAAAGGAAATGGCTTGCAGCTGTTGGCACCTGCGGCGTCACCTTTCTTTAGAGAAAAGCCTAGCGATTAGGTATTTCAGTCTGTCTGGGAAAATTCTCGGAACGGCACATGTAGCAAGCAACATTACACATTAAATGAGTACAGCTATTAACGTCTTACTGGACATATTTCAGCTGCACGCGGACTGTTACTTTTGAGGATCACAATGATAGTCTTTATTTCCGATGAGAATTCGTGAAACACTTTCATTTCGCTAAATGTCCTCTGTATTTCTTTTTCACTGTATTGTTTTATTTTTCTTCGGAACTTATTGAACGAATTTTCTCATATACTGTTTAAAATAAATGCTAAGGATATCTGCTAGACATAAACCGCGTTTTTTCAGTGTTCCCATTCCCTTTAATAGAAATAGTGTCATTTTCTACAGTTTCTTTCACTGATTCTGTTTTAACAATACTCAGTTTACCGATATTATTATAACCTGTCAGTATCTGATACTGTGTACATAATCATGGGTGCTTAGGAGATTGGTCTCACTATTTTACAGTACAGTTTACAACGTGAAAGTACTTCTGAGTCTGACCTGCTCACGGAATTTTTTTATGTCCTTTTCTCTTCCTGAAGCACTTTAATACTTGAAGTGTTCGAAGATTTCTTCCAAAATTTTCTACAACTGCACTGAATTAGTTTTTCTGGAATACTGCTATGGAAATGGATCCTAACTTATTGAGAAATTTTTTGAATTTAGATATTTGTTTTGCACCATTTCAGTTCAGTCAAAATTTTGTAAATAGACAGTGAAAAGATCACCGTTGCTCCCTTATGTCTTAGTAACAAACACAAGAGATGGAACGTTGCTGAGAGCACATAACACATGCCAGCAATAAACACCCTGTCTGTTGGGACTGGGTCGATCTTCCCGAAAGTTTCTGAACGGGCATAAGGTGTGGGTACGCTGTCCAGTACACTCTATGGCTGTTTGTGGAGCCCTTAGACAAATAGATTGCGCTTCAAGATGGGAGACGAGTACGTATTCGGTACGTCTGACGAGAGTGTCTTTCGAAACATGGAGGACACACTACTGGCAGCTGCTGAACAGAATGTGTGCACCCAAGGCAAATCGTAGCTCACATCGACACGAGTGATCCAGATGCTACGTGTGTCCATGAAGTACCTGTACTAAGAATATTCACTGCTGTTGTGGAAGTGACGTTGCTGTTGACATCATATTAATAAAATTATTACATTACAAACATCGTTGAACTGCTGATTCGTTTCCGTCGACAAACTTACCACATCTCACTGTACGTGTTGCATTGCTAAGGTTGACGTCAATACTAAAAACATATAAAAACCTTATTGTGGTGTACCAATGTATGTTTGTATCCTCTGTATTATTTGATTTCAACCTGACACTAAAAATATTGTAAGACATTGTTGTATTGCAGTATTGTTTGCCTTGGTGCCAGCATTGTAAACACTATCACACATCTTTGCATGTACGGCATTGTTAGTGTTGTATCTGACACAAAGTAAATCAGCACACACTGTGGCATTTTGTATATAGATAATGTCGGCATTGATACCAATAAAATTATCACATGTTCTATGTTCTGTGTAGTTGCAGTTTGCGCTGGCACTGAAAACATTATCTCACACAGTGAATTGTATTCTTTGTTTCAGTGACAGTATTACAAACATTTTACTACGTGCTCTGTCAGACTCAACACTAAAACAATATCACATATTGTTGCAGGGTCACTATCATTTGTGACATGATCCAAAGTAAAGACATTATCATACACAGTTTTATTGCTATGATCTTGGCAGTAATACTAAAAACTGAATTTAAAAATGCTACTGCACAATGTTTTATATGTTGTATAGTTTTAGTCAGCTACATACTGTTCATATACGAATTGATGCTAAATCATTATCACATGTTGTTTGACTGCTGTTCATCACAGTGCCACTACTATAGACACTGTCACATATTTCTATATATATTTTATTATTTCTGTCTGCTTAAACACTATGAGCCACTACATTATGTTCTGTTACTTAGATTAAAAATAGTGTTAAATATTTTATGTTCTGTATTGTTGTGCAGTGTCAACATTAACAATAGTATAATGCATTTTTATGGCTCCACACTGCTTCTGTCAGAGCCAACAAATGAAACATTCTCACAGTTTCTGTATGCCTGTGTTGTTTGTCTCTGTGCTGAAACTGAAAACATTACCAAACACTTGTATGTGCTGTACTGTTTTAGTGTGCTCTGGCACTAAAATTATTAATGCATAGTTGGTTGTTTAACCCTAAAATGACTGTGAAACATTGTTGTACATTCTGTATTATTTGTGATGTCACTGTTACTTGTAATGTTATCACATATTCTTTCATGTATTGTACTGCTTCTGTTGGTAGTGACCCTAAAACAGTAACATTGCCATGTGTTCTGTATTTTTCGTGTTACTACTAACACTAAAATAATTATGATGTATTGTTGTGATGCTATACTGTTTAAGTCAGGGTCATACTAGAAAAGTGGTACGTAGTGTACTGTTTTCGTGAGTACTGTCACTGTCAATATTACAGCACATAGCATTATAAATATTTGTGCATGTTCTGTATTATTTGTTTCAATACTGACTCTATAAACACCACCAGATTCTCTGTATTGCTTTATTTTTCCTTTTGGATCCCTACTATAAATATATCTACACTTCGTTGCAAGTTCTTTGTGGACAAAACTAAAAGCATTCCACATGTGTGTCAGAGCCACCGCTAAAAACATAATCACATACTGTATTTTCTGTATTTTTATGTCTGGGTGGACTGAATTATCTCAGATCATTGTATAGGGTGTATTGGTTGTTATGTTATTGATGAACCTGTTGAAGGCTACAATAGTGAGTGTGGCAGTGCTGTAAGGTTCTGTCAAATGAGTCTAATCTCGCTTATTATTAGCAAATGAATTTTATTTTTTGACAAAAGCTTGATGATAGATAATTTCTTGCTTAGTTCTAGCTCACAGGTAAGTAATATACTACATATAAGAACGTAGGCTTCCTCGGCCGGTGTGGATGTGGAAGTATACAGAGCTGCCGAAGGTAAACTGGGACACAAAGTGTACGCACACTATTCGGTACTTGCACGCAGAGAGCCACCACCACCCAGCTCAAAAGTGTTGTGTTCTGCATACGTTAACTGCCCGAGCGATGAAAATAACATCAAAGAAGAATTAAAGGAGATACAACACACGTTTCGTGCCAGCGGCTATGATGACAACATCATAAGAAAGGTAGCTAAAGCCAAAGGGAGCACAACACGAGAAGAATGCAAAGAAGAGAAGCTTCCACTGGTACACTTCCCATATGTAAAAGGCGTCAGTGAACGACTAGGCAACGTCCTCCGCCGACGAGGTTCCAAACCGATTTTTCGAAGCAGTCACAGGATCCACGAAATGCTAGTTTCCGCCAAGGATGTCGTCAACAATCTTAACACTGCAGGTGTTTACGAACTACGGTGTGAGCGTGGAGCTTCCTACATAGGAGAAACAGGGAGATCTGTCAGCTTACGAGTAGCAGAACACGAACGCTACGTACGATTACAACAACATAATAAATCGGCGATAGCGGAACACCACCGTGACTGTGGACAACCTATCAAGTTCCAGGAAGCCCGAGAACTGGCGAAAGAATCGAGGATGCGAGAACGAAAAATACGGGATGCGATCGAAATTATTAAGCAGCCTGACAACATCAACAGAGAAGATGGCTACAAACTCCCGGCGTCCTGGCTGCCGGCCATCCCAGTCCAACGGGCCGCGAGCGGTCGCGGGGCAGAAGCTGCACGGGACACAGACGTATCTACACAAACAGCTGTAGAGCAACTGTCAGTCCAGTTCCGCGCACACCAGGAGGAAAACATGCCGACCAGAAGCCGAACGCTGATTGGCGGACAGCTACCAATCGTTGACGACATCGACATCCACGAATAGCCTCTTTCCTTCCATCTTCCCTTACGTCATGACTAGCCAATCATATAAGAGGGCCAATTAAAAGTTTTACAACAGTGACGTCAGACATCGATAGTCTGTAATAAATCGAAGCACCCATCCCCACGCAAAACCAGTCGTGCCCTGAGGAAGGCCGTTGCAATTCGGCCGAAACGTCGTTTTAGTTTATTATTGTTGTTAGTTTTTAGCAATGACGCTGCATAATACCCAGAAGAATTTTAATCAATATAGTACATATTTGGCTATGTGCAAACGGAGAGTCAATAAAAATACAGTCTAAACAGTACATCAATTGTCATAGCCCTTTGTAAAAAAAACTACGTTTTACATAAAAATTTGTGTAAACATTTGCGGCCAAAGACTCGATGTTCACATTTGTATTACCTGTGTAATAGAAGAAAGAGCAGCCTTGAAATTTTTTTGACAGCTCCTAGGACAACCCTGGTTGTTCGCACTTCTCTTTCCTCTTTCAACTTCCATAATATAACATCGTGGGCTGTCGTCGTAGTAAGTTCACAATATACTAACTTAGTTTGAGTTACTTAAGTGCTGCTTAATTATTAATCCTCCTTTACACATGTTTAACTTCATTATTATTTGTATTATTAGTTTTAATTTTCAGTATTTCTAGCAGGGAAGATAAAACACTTCGATGTGGCGCCGATTCGCCATTGGCGTGATTTTATTACTGATGTGCATACATTCTCACCTATTGTACGTGCATGATTTGCAGTCATTCAGAGAACAAGTACGAGATTTTTTGTTGTTAATCATACAGCATAGAGCGACTACCCCATCGTGATATGCAAATTACGTTTCCGAAAATTCAATCGACCACAAATTCTGTTGCACCGCTTCCAGCACCAATCTGGGATCACAATCTTCATTCTGGTAAAACATTACAAAATATTTGAGGAAGCCATCTTACACTGGCGACTGTGATAGAATAACTAATAGATAAATCTTATTGTATGCAATTGTCATCGTATTCATTCTACTAATTCTTTATCGTTCTCATCATCGATCGATCGCTCAGGTTATTATTATTGCATGAACATATAAACCTAATGAAAACTGGAACTGAAATCAACATAATAAAAAAAGGGTAATATGAAAAGAAACCAATAATAATCCGGGACCAGAATGAAGGTATTTGAAGTAAGAGAAAATTCATTATTGCGCTTTGCTGCTGGAAGTAGTAAGTGCTACGCTGCGATCTTATGCTTCGTTATTTAGGCACATCAGTAGTTTATTACTTTGTAGCTTGGTTAGTAACATACTGTCATACAGCGTAATACAATACAGTAACACTAATTATCTTAACAGCATGCAGTTTAGCTGGTGTAAGATGTAAGATCTCGTTGCATCTCGCGTGTACTGGCGTACCGCACTATCGACATAAATGATATTCGTGCTAAGGTTATTCAGCAGCGGTGTTGGTATTTTCATCGTTAGTAAATATCATTTGCTATATAATGCTTTATTGCGATTCATCAAAATTTTGTTATTATGGTGAAAACGCAAAAACTGGAATGTCAGAAACCAATTAATAGTTCATCTTTCGACGAAGAAAGCAACAAAGTCGAAATGAACGTAAATATGGCCGATATTAACGCTGCTGTGAGTGAAAGTAATTTACATTCCGAAAATGCCACAGTGCAACAAGATGTGTAACCATCACAGAGGAACGAATGGTGACGAACGGAATAACTCGATCTTCAGCCGTCCCTGCATTCCCTGCAGCACGAGCTTTCAGCGGACCCGATTTGAAACAAATGTTGTTAAAATGTTAACCAAAGTGATGACCTCCCAAATGACCATTTCCAAGAAATGTGAAGTGAATACTAAAATATAGACTCTTAAAACTGACCACTACAGGTGACATGCCCACCCCTAATACAAAAAAAAGTGCGCTCTTAGAATTGATATGATCCCGTTCAAAGATGAAATCAGTGAAATTTCTGCAGTGGCTGAAATGACCATAAAGTTTGAAGAAGCAACACGAAATATCTCAGCATAAAATTCAAATGTATGTAAACCGATAGAAAACTCTATATATGATTTCTTTACCCTACTATTTGACAGGGTATAACTGACAGGTGGCTGCAATAACGCAGAAAATCTAGAAAATTAGTTTGCTGTCTTGCTATTTGCAGACGATGACTTGTTCTGTAATGAAAATGTTTACTCTATATTCGTAGTTAAACGAAATACAATGAAGTACTATCACAAGATAAATTTGTCACATATATGAGTAATGTAACTGTTTTGGAAAAATTTAAAAGAACTTACATAAAAAGTACCGGAATGGCCGTACTATGTCACGTTACTAATGAACACAATGCAACATGAATTCAAGTTCGATGCATTCAGTACATGTCCTCATTTACATTCATTTGACAACATGTATACAAATTTCAATAATGTTTTAGAAAACAGGAAAGAACACTCTGAAACCAAGTACCACAGTAATTTAACATACAGAAATGTATCTTTTCACAACCAGCCCTACGATCTGGAAGCCGTGTATGCCTTTACAACAATTTCATGCACTGATAACTTTGTACCTAACATCAACCAGTTTAGCAAAACGCATGAATCAGAGCATAACAAGTCACTGTCCTATCACCTAAGCTATTATCCAATGGCAGTGAAAAAAATTTCTAATGTTTCCATGTTGTGAAGCATTTTATTTAAACACAAACACATAACTACTCTGGTCAGAAACGCCGTTCAAAGATTTTATTGCTAACGATATTTCAGTCATACGGAAACTTATTCATGGCTCTATGACAGCAAGAAAAGAAAGAAATGACTGCCAGTATTGGTCAAACTGTCACTCGCATTAAGATGACTTTGCACTGTCATAAGTAACATACAAACAAAACAGAAAAAGAAAAAAACACCAAAGGTACGCCATGCTACATTCTGAAGTGCAGCAGACAATGTAACTAATCTACCACTAGTAACAAATAAATATCATTGAACGGGCACAGTATGAAACATTACGCACCTTAACTGGCATCATAAAGGGGAAATACTTCGTCACAAGTTAGTTACAAGAACCATAATAAACCAGGCAGTAACCAGACAGATCCTATCTGCTTATTAAGATATAAGAAAAACACGTATGTTCGCCATGAGTTAGCAGAAGAAAACACGAAATGTTTTGGCACTAAGAATAACGTGGTACTGGCCACAACTCAAGCTGTTATGGGTGCCGTACCAAACACAATTGTTATAGATACAGGGACAAAAATATGTACTTTATCATACAAGTTGTATAATGCGATCAGGGAATTAGGCCCTATTCATTATTTTACTGTCGAGAAATGCCGAATCATGAGTGCAGTTGGAATGGAGTCACATGGGGCTAGGACGCAGATTTTTGTAAGAATTGAGCTGGGTTCCTAATATTGATCATTCAGTTACTGACTGCCTGATGGGCGTAGATTTTCTGGGGAGAAACAGATTTCTCTGTAGGAAAAAGCTTCTTGACGTACAATGGCATAACTATTGAAGTAATTCCGGACAGACAAAAGTTAAAACATAGCAAACAGTGACAGACTTATTGTACACAATTCTTACACAATTATGACAGTCAGAATGTTAGTCATCCCGTTATATGCTTCGCTATTACATTATTTACAGGCATTTACATAAAAACCAAGTGTCATTAAAACCTATCTTTGCAATATGGAAGTCCAACCCCATGATGTATTTTGCCACAACACATGTATGATTCCCTGGTCAAAGTGAGTAGCAGTGAGAATGGAACATTATTGAACCATCTACATCACCATACTGTAGTCCATTGTTAGTGGTAACCAAGCCCAACAGAGGTATTTATCTCGTGTTAGGTCCACGAGCCATAGATAAAATAATTGTACCTGTATGCACAAAACATGAAACTTTTGATGAGCAGTTAAAGAAATTCCACGGTGTCAGACACCTTACAAGTATCGATTTAAGGGTTCATGCTGGCAGGTTACATTAACTCCAGAATCGAGCAAGTATATGGCTTTTGTTTTTTGTGGTAGAAGTTACCAGTTATGGCTGCTATGCCTCGAACTTCACGTTAGTTCTGAAGTATTCATCACAGCTTTAGACACAGTACTAGATCCAGAACTATTAGAAAGTGTAACGCTATATGATGATGGAATAGCAACAGATACTTGGGAAGAACACTTACATATTCTAGAAAGAACACTAAAAACGTTTGCACACGCAGGTGTAACGGAAAATTTATAGAAATCTAAGATTGCAAGAGAGGAGATTAAATTTTTAGGATGCATAATACCGTCACAAGGAATACGACCTGATAAAATTTGCACAAGCAAGAATTTCCCATATTCAAATACCAAGTAGCAGTTGAAGCCATTCCTTGGACTCAGCTCATTCTTCTGATATTTAGTTCCACACCAATTAGAAAATAGCACAACATTGTAGGTTGACTTAAGAAGAATGCTTTATTGCTTTGTACACAAGAATGCACTAATGACTTCAATGCAGTCATAGAAGCATTAGTTAATGCTGATACCTTGTGTCATCCTGAATGAGCAAAGATTTTTGGGTCGCTAGAGATGCTTCAGACACAGGTTTGGGCTGGTGTCTGTTTAAAACGATCAAGATCAGGGTAACTATGAAGTAAAATTGAACAGCTTTGGGAGTGAACACTCACTGTTTGTGGGCGCTCTTATTCAGTGACAGAATTGAGAACACTAACAACTGTGTGGGCATCAAAATGTTCAGTTACTACATTTATGGCAAAAAATTAAAAATATATACTGATCATTAAGCTTTGTGTCCTTTGATGTGGAAATTATTACACATTCGCTTACCGTCTTGGGCATTGGCCTTATAACAGTATTCATTTGAAGTAATTAACACAGCAGGAACACAAAACATTGTAGCTGACACATCACCCAGACTGCCACAAAGTTTTACGGGAAATGCAGAAGCACTGGAACCAGTGACAGACCGTCTCATATTACTCATGAAAGACTATCGTTACACCCAATACTACACTGATACGTGCAGAAACATGAAATAACTACAGGAAGAAGATCCACGTTCTCACAAGGTCAGAACACAGTGGAAAGAGAATAACGCAGGCAAATTGAAATAGAATTATATTTCAAAAAATGACGTATTGTTCAACAGGACACCGTCTGAAAGTGTAGATAAACTTATTTGAATTACTGATTATTCTTGGGGACATTACGGTACCTCAAGCAAGACTATATTACACTCTATTTTGCCAAGTAAACCGCTTTATATTGCAGCTCTTGATCCGCCGCTCGTGGAGATATGGAACATATTATTGTACTGTATTACATTTCTTTCGAAGGCTGTAAAGCTGTATGCTGAAAAGTCTGCTACAGCTGCAGCAATAACCAAGACTATATTACACTCTATTTTGCCAAGTAAACCGCTTTATATTGCAGCTCTTGATCCGCCGCTCGTGGAGATATGGAACATATTATTGTACTGTATTACATTTCTTTCGAAGGCTGTAAAGCTGTATGCTGAAAAGTCTGCTACAGCTGCAGTAATAACCAAAATAATCTCAAATGTTTATATTTCCCACAGTAGGAAAACCCGTCACTGCTCGTGGACAATGTATCTTACTTCACTGCCTATAAAAGGAGACAATTTTTGCAAGACAATGACATATAAATAATTTTAGTATCACACTTTAAAACGCAAGCAAATCCTTGCGAACGTGTCTTTCTCAAATTGAACAGGTTCATACACACTTACACCTATAATCAACACACACGGTGGGTGCAGTATGTAGATTTGTTTGAGCTGGTTGTGAAGCATCTTCCTATTTATGACACGTGGTACCCTCCTGCAAATTTGATCTTGAATGTCAGAGAAAGCAACACGTGGGTAGATCCTCTTCCGAAATTTCCAAGACAAGCAGAACTCTACAAAGAAAAAGGCAATATCCGTCTCAATCGCACTCATTCGCCAGGCACATCTTAGAAAATCACATCATGACAATCTCAGAAACACGCAGCACGATAAAGTAGGAAATTACGTTTTACTCAGAACTCACCGCCAATCTACACAGCTTAAATGAAAAGACAGCAAGATGGCACTATTTTATTAACGACCATATGTCATCACATGCATCCTAAACCAATAAAATTTAAGGTTTATCCCCACACAAAGATTTGAGGAAGAGTCAGTGTACGCAGAAACTGTAAACAAACTCTATGAAAGGTAAGCACCAGCTACGAGAATATTCGTTGTACTGACCACCGAATGAACTGAGAAAACATGAAGCATCACATATCCGGATTTCGGTTTAAAAAACATTGGTTTTGCAACACGCTTGCGTATCAGTGATACAAAATGTACACTAGATGGAGTGGTATTTATCTGTTTGTATACATTTGGCCCACACTGATTTGAAGAAGGTGTGCTGCATTACCAGCTTCCATTTATCTATGATTTTCTATGTTTCTTACATTGTCAAGTGTTCTCATATGTATAGGTATAAGATTGTTTTCTCTGTGTGCGAACATGTATCGTAGACTTACATGTTGCTGAATGCTTCGTATGCTGAACGAATTTTAATCAACGACAGGTACCTTGAGAAGAATGTAGAGGTTGGACACGAACAGCTAAAAAATGCGGAAATTATGACATGCCGAGAATAACGCCCTAAGACATGAAAGGGTTTGTACAGATACACTGAGCTGTGTGTCATGTTATCGGAACACAACATGATCACATGCATGTACATAATTTGCTGATAAATGCACGAAGTAAACACCAGTAGTACACGTCCACGAACACAGCTGAGCAACAGGGATGGTAGTATATTGCTGACAAGAAATTTGCAATTAGAAGTTATTTCCTCTTCTCTTTTTTGATTAGTATTGTTTGTTTTGTAATTGAGCAGTTTTTAGTACTAAGTACTTTACTTTTTTGCACTCATCTTATTTACGTAGGGAAGGGTTGTAGTGACTTTTCTCTTATCTGACCTTTACGTGTATGTAACATTACTGGAAATAATAACGTCATGATATGAATTCTAAGCCCAGATATTGGAAAGCTAAAAGTATGTTAAATGAGCTTTTTAAAAGCACATGACAGGTAATCAGAATGAAGCGAAACAAGTGTTGTATCGCGTGTGATACACAGAGGCGAGCGAGTGTGCCGGGACTTACCCCATTTCACTACTAGTAGCGCCACTGCGTCATAATTAAGTGGAAATGAAGTCCCATGCTTTTTGACAGAGCGTAGGGGAACGATGCGGGAGACCCGCACCGCTGTACTGGGCAAGGTTCCGGTGGATGTGGTTTTCCGTTGCCTTCCTCCGACCGTAATGGGTGGATGTGGTTAGCCGTTGCCTTCCTCCGACCGTAATGGGTGCATGTGGTTAGCCGTTGCCTTCCTCCGACCGTAATGGGTGGATGTGGTTAGCCGTTGCCTTCCTCCGACCGTAATGGGTGGATGTGGTTAGCCGTTGCCTTCCTCCGACCGTAACGGGTGGATGTGGTTAGCCGTTGCCTTCCTCCGACCGTAATGGGTGGATGTGGTTAGCCGTTGCCTTTCTCCGACCGAAATTGGCATGAATTATGATTTTGAAGACGACACAACAACACTTAGTCATCTCGGGGTAGGTGAAAATCCCTGACCCCGCCGGGAATCGAACCCGGGACCCCATGCTCGGGAAGCGAGAATGCTACCGCGAGACCACGAGCTGCGGACCATAATTAAGTATAAAACTAAAAGTCTACATTTTATATTCAAACTTTGTCATCGTGTACTTTAGTGTAATAATGTTTTAAATATCAAGTCTTAAGGGAATTAAATCGATAGCTCTCACTAAAATACAGTTTTAAGAAAAAATAAGTGCTGCTAAATAACAAAGCTAGAAAGCCAGAACTTGGTCAGAATGTGCCTATGGAGTTCATAAATAAGTGGTGCAAGTTTCAAAATAATAGGATAAAAATTACAGTCAGAATCTACATTTTTAAGAATAATTGAAGGCGCTAAATATTAGACTTAGAAATGTAAAAATTTCTGTGATGCTTCATGTCAAACTAAAAATAATAACTAAGAGACTACGTTCTAGTAACTCTTATAGTTTTTGAGTAATTTAATGAAAACCAAATTTGTAATAAAAGTATACCGATTTGTAGAAGATCAAGTACCAATAATTTTAATAGTAGAAAATTTTGGTTACAGCACATGATAAAACCTACTAAATAATAGAGCTATAACAAATTTTATAATCATAGTATTAATAACAGACAATACAAGTTCTATTAAATTTATAGTTCAGAGGTAACGATCTACCGTTATTTCCACTATAAAAATTCTAGAAGGCAAAGTTTTTTTCAAGCGAGCTGAAACTTTTTATGTGATTTCAAACAACTTATCAGAATGTAGATAAAAATTAAAAAGATTCTAAATTAATTCACCCCTTTGTAATTTAAGATTATGAGTCTGAAAAAGCGGTCGTTTAGAGGTTGCTGCCGTGTGCGTAAAGCAGATGACAAAAGACGTTTCCTTGGCCGTCCTTTGCGGCACGTACACTCCTGGAAATTGAAATAAGAACACCGTGAATTCATTGTCTTAGGAAGGGGAAACTTTATTGACACATTCCTGGGGTCAGATACATCACATGATCACACTGACAGAACCACAGGCACATAGACACAGGCAACAGAGCATGCACAATGTCAGCACTAGTACAGTGTATATCCACCTTTCGCAGCAATGCAGGCTGCTATTCTCCCATGGAGACAATCGTAGAGATGCAGGATGTAGTCCTGTGGAACGGCTTGCCATGCCATTTCCACCTGGCGCCTCAGTTGGACCAGCGTTCGTGCTGGACGTGCAGACCGCGTGAGACGACGCTTCATCCAGTCCCAAACATGCTCAATGGGGGACAGATCCGGAGATCTTGCTGTCCAGGGTAGTTGACTTACACCTTCTAGAGCACGTTGGGTGGCACGGGATACATGCGGACGTGCATTGTCCTGTTGGAACAGCAAGTTCCCTTGCCGGTCTAGGAATGGTAGAACGATGGGTTCGATGACGGTTTGGATGTACCGTGCACTATTCAGTGTCCCCTCGACGATCACCAATGGTGTACGGCCAGTGTAGGAGATCGCTCCCCACACCATGATGCCAGGTGTTGGCCCTGTGTGCCTCGGTCGTATGCAGTCCTGATTGTGGCGCTCACCTGCACGGCGCCAAACACGCATACGACCATCATTGGCACCGAGGCAGAAGCGACTCTCATCGCTGAAGACGACACGTCTCCATTCGTCCCTCCATTCACGCCTGTCGCGACACCACTGGAGGCGGGCTGCACGATGTCGGGGCGTGAGCGGAAGACCGCCTAACGGTGTGCGGGACCGTAGCCCAGCTTCATGGAGACGGTTGCGAATGGTCCTCGCCGATACCCCAGGAGCAACAGTGTCCCTAATTTGCTGGGAAGTGGCGGTGCGGTCCCCTACGGCACTGCGTAGGATCCTACGGTCTTGGCGTGCATCCGTGCGTCGCTGCGGTCCGGTCCCAGGTCGACGGGCTCGTGCATCTTCCGCCGACCACTGGCGACAACATCGATGTACTGTGGAGACCTAACGCCCCACGTGTTGAGCAATTCGGCGGTACGTCCACCCGGCCTCCCGCATGCCCACTATACGCCCTCGCTCAAAGTCCGTCAACTGCACATACGGTTCACGTCCACGCTGTCGCGGCATGCTACCAGTGTTAAAGACTGCGATGGAGCTCCGTATGCCACGGCAAACTGGCTGACACTGACGGCGGCGGTGCACAAATGCTGCGCAGCTAGCGCCATTCGACGGCCAACACCGCGGTTCCTGGTATGTCCGCTGTGCCGTGCGTGTGATCATTGCTTGTACAGCCCTCTCGCAGTGTCCGGAGCAAGTATGGTGGGTCTGACACACCGGTGTTAATGTGTTCTTTTTTCCATTTCCAGGAGTGTATATAAATACAGCCCGAAGGCAGGGAGAAGGTTAACTTCGCACTCAGCCACTGTAAGCCGGCCGTGGTGGCCGAGCGGTTCTAGGCGCTACAGTCTGGAACCGCGCGACCGCTACGGTCGCAGGTTCGAATCCTGCCTCGGGCGTGGATGTGTGTGCTGTCCTTAGGTTAGTTAGGTTTAAGTAGTTTTACGTTCTAGGGGACTTGTGACCTTAGAAGTTAAGTCCCATAGTGCTCAGAGCCATTTGAACCATCAGCCACTGTAAGATCTGCGTCTGATAAACATCGGATTGCGCTCTGTCTCAGAGGACGCCTGAGACGGAATGTGACAAAACGCGTATTTTATGTAATAACTGATAGTGAACTCGCAATAACTCTACACCGTCCTGGATCGCTTAGATTTCGCTAAAGTAACTGTTAGTTTGCCGTCCGTGATAATTACAAATCCTCGAGGCAAATGGTGACTTATTTCCACTTCTGTGGTGAGCATTTATTTGAGTATTAGTAGTCAGAGAGAAAGACAATTTGGTAGGAACGTGCTGTAGAGGTTGCCTCTGAACTGGTAAAAGTGCTGTTTAGGATATAAAGATTTACTGTCAACTGAACATAGTGACTTTCAAAGTACTGTGCGAGAGATCTTTTACTAAATATATGTATGAATTAGAATTTTATACCTTCATCTATAATCATAGTCCTGATACCGCTAAGTAGAAAGAGAAAAGAAACGTTTCTTTCAGTGGACTGGATCAGAATATGGCCGTGCACACTAGAAACTATGGTCAGTATGGTCTCCATCGCTTTCTGGCTGACCGCAAAAATTGTTGCCAGGCTCGTGTGAAGAAAGACGGCGTACTATACAACCATCATCAACGAATTAAAAAAAAAAAAAAAAGTTTCAAATGGCTCTGAGAACTATGGGAATTAACTTCTGAGGTCATCAGTCCCCTAGACTTAGAACTACTTAAACCTAACTAACGTCAGGACACCACACACATCCGTGCCCGAGGCAGAATTCGAACCTGCAATCGTATCAGCAGCGCGGTTCCGAACTGACGAACCTTGAACCGCTCGGCCACCGCGACCGGCTAATGTGAGACAACGGAAGACATTCTTATATTATCACTGAACCGCGGACGAATGTGGTACAGTTCGTTAGAAGCAAGGTGGACTTGTCAAAATATGTACAACACTGGGAATAGCCGCCATACCAGTATTAAGCGACAATTCTGTGGTTGTATGTAAACAAGGGCACAGTTGCATATATTGTGCCGCATTCTAATTCGTTGCATTGCTATAAGATTCGTCCATGTTGTACTATCCGACATTTAGTGAGGTCAGCTTGAACCTTGTATTTTTTCGCGCCAAATTGTCAGCTATGAGTTGTGTGTGTCGAGGAACAGATCCTCTGAAGACAGCGTTTAAACTATTGTAGGTTTCATCCAACCTCTTGCGTAATTGGCGAAGAGAATTACTGTTATAAGTGAAAATATAATGTTTTGTTTATGGGTGGATGTATAACAGTTTGCAGACAGCCAAGAACCTTTATTCGTTGTGGTTCGTTTCTAGGCAAGTGACAAAGATAAAATGGCGACATCACCTATGACGTACCGCAATTCCTTTCGGATATTGTACCGGTACAATTTAAGGTACGTGCTCGTATAATGAGATTTTAAAAAGGCGGTTAGCTTTATTAATGATACATAATGTGTACAAATGATCTGGTGAATTTTAGATGCGTTATTTATCACAAGTTATTAATTAAACAATAATTTTGTTCAAAAATCGTTCAAATGGTTCTGAGCACTATGGGACTTAACATGTGTGGTCATCAGTCCCCCAGAACTTAGAACTACTTAAACCTAACTAACCTAAGGACATCACACACATCCATGCCCGAGGCAGGATTCGAACCTGCGACCGTAGCAGTCCCGCGGTTCCGAACTGAGCGCCTAGAACCGCTAGACCACCGCGGCCGGCAATAATTTTGTATCACGGTACGGCAACAGAAAGGCGTTACGGGAAATGGAACTCAGATGAAGTGCAGTCAGCTGTAATAGTACGTTTAAATGGGGATCATGGATTAACTAAAGACGCATGCATATAGTATTTGTCTAAGCCAATAATTAGCAGGCATGCTGAAACTAAAAAAAAAAAAAAATAAATAAATAAATAAAAAATAAAAAAATAAAAATAAAAATAAAAAATAAAAAATAAAAAAAATCGCAAATGGCGATACAAAAGTGTTTTCCAACGAAAGTGAAAATAATTGTAAGAGAATATACTTAAATTTTCAGATATAATGTTTGGCTTTAGCGTGTCGTTCTTTAAGAAAACTTGTGTTCCATGTTGCAGAATGAAACAGACTGTGCCATAATTTCAATGCAGAAGCTAAGGCAGGCGAAAAGAAGGCTGAATGTGTCCAACCCAAGAAATCTCCCAGAATCCGAGGGAAATTATGAAACTTCCAAGAAAAACGTCAAGACCTAGCCAAGGAGCTTATGAGTTGGCCTTGATAAAAAAGCTAACCGAAGAAAAGCCGAAGAAATCTCGAGCTACATCTTCACCTGAGGAATCGAAAGTGTTTTGGAGATTTTGCGGGAAAACCACCGCAGAAACCAATTCGCGAAATATAGGAGTAGTACCGCGGTTTGTGCGAGCAAGATGCAGTGGAAGAAATGATCTGATGCACGAAATGCAAAATGTGGATTCATTCAAACGGTACACTGGTGGGAAATGAGTGAAACAGTTCTATTATAATTGGTAGTTTCTACCACTTGCAGAGATTTAGTATATTAATGTAGCGTATTTATTTTTCTCCACATTTTCATTCTAATCAGATACCACGAATAAGATCGCTGCAGTTGAGGATACGATTGTTTAAATAATGTTGTAACCTACTGTTTGGGATATATTAAATAAAATCTTAAAAGTGATACAATTTAGGTCACGCTCTTCTAATTGCACACAAACACTGTGTCACTTCACTTGGTGGAGTTCGGGACGACACCGAACAGATGGAAATTCGTGTATAGAGGTCCAGTATTGTTAACTTTACGGCCCTCTTTAATATTTGATGAAGTAAGCCGTATCTCGCTTGATGTCACAGAGACAGACTGCTGTAAAGGAACAGAGCTCAGTGGTACTGTGAATCCGCGACTAATTGATACCATCCGGGAAATACCAACTACGTCCTACTGTTGGGACATTTATAACGGGGTGCGGTCGGCGTTCTGCTAATTAAGGATGTATCAGCGAGCTGCATCAGTTTCCGCACACCACACCACGCACGGCGCGCATGTCTGCCGAAATGAGGGCGTTGCTCAGATGTCACGGCAAATAGCAGCAGGTTGACACTGCAGGCCACTCGTAGCAAGGGCTATTCCGGCGTTCACCTGGTGAATTCTCCGAGGTGTAACTACGGAGAAGGAAAAGGCCTTAGTAAGAGGTTGGTGCTGCCTCGTTCGTTTTATCTAACACGAGATGCACGTTTCCGGTACCTTATCAGATGTTACCACATTCAGTAACAGGTTTGTTACTAAGCACAACAGCTGCACTCTGGCTCCATTTATCATCCGCTACTCCGGAATAACAGAAAGTTTCTCTCGTATCTTGCATGCATCGTATTTAGCTGACTAGCAATTTACCGAACAGTTTTTCTTGTTTTCCAGTCAACAATGCGTCTCACAGCTGCACATATCAATGGCGATTACGCTTCTGAGCGTCAGCTTGGGACCTACCTGTGCCTACACTCTGACATATAATCGCATCCCCTTTAGCACATACTCAAATCCACAATGCTAGCGGATATAGTTGGTTGTTATTATTTTGTCCGGGGTTGCATATCCATGGCTCCGTGTGATGCCAGACGTGATACTAAGGCCAGGTTCTCATTCAAACGAGCAAAAAGTAGAAAAAATTTGGAAACGTTTTTTGAGACAGTGAAAAGACATACAAAGGATGTGTTTGGGGATTATGATTGATCAACTTTTAACTTTATTTTAGATTTTCACAACAAGAGGAAATAAAATGGCCCCCGTAATTGTTGTTTGATCAAGGCACTGCGAGTTTGAAGAACGCAGACTGCGTGCAGTGTAGCCACTCAGGAGTTACCTTAAATCAAAAATGTATAGCATCAGTCCATACTACATTAAATTTGCGAGAGCATTATACTCAACCAAATGAAATAATCTTTAACGTAACGATATGGTGCTAACTCGAACTTTGAGTTCGATTTGTGTGGGTTTGTTTCACTCTTTATGGTGTTTCAAAAAATAGTTAACATCAACAAATTTCATATATTATCAGTATAAATTTCCAAGCTTTTCGGGGGTCAAATATATAAGTTAATAGGTTGAATCGTTTTTATTGTATGCTGCGAGCAATGTGAAACATCGTTTTTCGAGAAAAAAGTCTATTTAAAGTTCAGAGAAAACTTTTATATGTATTATCAATTTCGTTGGCATAAAAACTACATGTTATTATATATTTTTGATGTCGCTGAACACAAATGTCAAGTTCGATTTTCAAAATTCAAAATGGCTAACCAATACGGCGGACTAAAAATTTTGTTTTGATCAATTTTGGCCATAACTTGACCAAAAAAGATGTTTTCGTAACTTGCATTTAGTCTGTAATTCCACAATGCTATGTCAACCCTTTGTGTTTAGTTTTCAACTCCAGGACAGTATGTCAACCCTTCCTCTAACTCTAATTGTTCCTGGAGAGCAGTCCCCTCGGCCATCTTGGCGAGAAAAGCCGATTAGGCTGAGTTGGAAATGCTGCGTTCGGAAGTCTGCACAAGTTGTTCGTCAGCTTTTTTGGCAAATATGTTTGCATGCGTACTGTAATACAAAGTATTTTGTGAAAGTGCGTCTTGACTCGACAAGTTTTCTTACGGGGCCGCGCCTCTCCAGCTGAGAGCGTCCCAAGGCGGCAGTGACACTGCTCCGAACAATGGGCTGTAGAAACTTTTGATACGCACGGATTAAAAAAACTGTTTCGTCCAAAGATTCAAGGCATATATACCTTTCAAAAAATTCAGTAAAAAACAAGTTCTCGCCCATTTTGAATCAGAACCTGGCCTTAATGTTTGGATAACAAATAAACACATTACGTAATGCTTGTTTATTAACAGACTCCACCAAAAATAATATTTACCACACGCACTTCAATACTGCCCCCATTGATGTGGAGTCATTCTATTACTCAAAAACGAAAATACATTGCTATCTGAAGTTATGTACAGCTTCAACTGTCAAAACAGCCACCAACGGTCATTTCCGTCTTCCTGCTGCTAACTGTTAAGTAATTGTCCAAATCATCTGACGCTTCTCCTTTCATAATGGTGGCT